>NW_024039116.1:0-645997 GCF_016077235.1 Cyprinodon tularosa
AAAAATGGTGCAAAAACAACTTTAAAATATTAAAATCTCAAAAAGATATACATATACATTTTTTTTTCTTAACACAAATACAAATAAATGAATAAAATAAATGAATAAAACTGTACGAACACAATCACCTTATATGTGTAAAATATTCTAGATTGGCCCTTGCAATGGAAACCGTTGCTTTCCAAGGGAAAAAAAAAAAAAAAAAAGACAAAAAAAATCATAATTGTTATTTAAACATGAAATTAAAAAATTATTAAACTTACAGACTGAATACATAACAAATACACTATTTCTGGCTAGTTCATTAAAGTTATAATTTACTTTAAATTTTTTTTTTGTTTTTACCTTTAAATAGAAAATGTATTTATTTTTTTTCTGGGAAAAAAATTCCACATCTCTGTTAAATGTTACCTTTTTCAATGAAGAACTGCAGATCACAGAAGATTGCAAATGAATCCATAGTACTGTTGGAGCGCACAGTTAAGTAACAGAGAAAATCAAATACTTCTGAACAATCAAAACAATTTTAAATGTATATACTGTGTGACATTTGCGCATGCTCAGAGCAGCTAAAGAAATGATGGAAAGGTGATTTAACATATGTAGTATTTAAGCAAATACAAGGAAAATCCAAAAAGAAACCCCAACCCCCCAAAAAGACAACTGAATAAAAAAAGTAAGAAATATTGCCTAACTGGAAGTTATTCTATTCACATAGACAAATGAGCTGATGGAATCAATCATGCTACATTGCTTAACTACTTTTTGCTTAACTAAGTATATTTTGTGGTTGAATATAAGAGATTTTGCTTAATAATGATAGGAAAATGCACTTCTTGGTTAACTTGATTATTCTAATTGCAAAATTCCACATACACAAAACCAAATTTTCCAAAGGTCGACCTTTCCTCCCTATGTTGAAAATGATTTTAAAAATTACTTCAATTGTATCCAAAGAATCAACAATAAAAAATGTATACACACTATTAACATATTTCAGGAAATATCTGGAGAAATGTAATATATCTTGCCCTTTTGTTTGTTTGTTTTTTTGTTGTTTTAAAACTCTTCCGTTATTTATTTAAGTTAAATTTGTTATATCTTAATTCTAATTGTACTCCATCATTGAAACTTATTTTGGAGATACTGTTCTATATCTTGTGATATTTTTTTGACAATGTTTTGAAAATTTGCAACTTTTCAATAAAGTTTTGGACTGAAAAAAAAAAACTAATTGATTTGATTTCTGTTAAGGAAAAAAATTTTTTTTGTTGTTGAAGATTTTAATACAAGTGTTTGAAATTTTTTTGCACCATTTGTTTTAGGTCAATTAATTAGAATTAATTAAAATTAGACATTTTGATGTGCAAACTCACAGAAACACAAATTTGTGTGCTAGTACACAAGAATTTCCAAGAGGTGTAACTTTATTTGTAATTGTTTCAGATAAAAAAAATCTACAAAACACCAAAGTTACAATGCACAAATAGTTTTGCAATAATAGTTCTGAACCATTTGAAGCAAAACTGAGAATGTAAGAGGTTTTTGATGTGCAACTTTTAGAACAGAATTTGTGTACTTGTACTTAAAATTTGAACATGTGTCAAAACAAATGTGTACTTGCAAATTTCTTTTTTTAATTCTACACATTCAAAACTTAGAATGTAACTCTCTCCACAACTTCCAATTCAAAACTTACAATGCACAAATAGTTTGGAAACAAAATAACCATCATAGAAAAAGGCGCAGCCCTGAAAGCTCCTGCTAGGAGGAAGAAAAAACGGGTGACTTTGTTGTAGATTATTGAATACCAGCATTATTATTGTTGGGTTAATTAATTGTACATAAGTTATTCTACTTTAATTATATTACTTTAATCATATTATACTTACACATTTTGTTATCTCTATCTTACTCATATTACAAAGAGTGTTAAAACATTTAGTTTTGTTTGCTGTGTCATTGATGTTTTTTAAGTCTGTGCAGGAGGGATGCTGACTGCGACTGCTGTTAACAGATGTCGTTAAGGGTGTGGAAGAGAATGGAGAACTGTGCAACTAGATAGGAGGGGGGTTCCCCTTATCCAAATGATGTTGTTTTGATTTTTTTGAAATATGTTTTTGGGAAAATTTCTGGTTTCAACGGTTCTGTTCCCTCCCCCTTTAGCGTTGAAAACCACATTGTAACAGGGCTTTTTTTCTTCAAAAAAGGGGTTTGGAGAGCGGGATACTGTTTTAAGAGTTTTTTTGAAGTTGAAACTGAATGCAGTTTCTGTTTCCCCTCTCCTTGAAAATTTAAAAATATACTAAATTCTCTGTGCCCATTTTTTTGGGGGGGGGTTTGCTGAAAAGGTTTTTTGGGTTTTTAAAAACCCTAACATTAATTGGCCCTTTTGGAGCCGGATTGAAAGGGAACCCCCCCCCCCAGCGGGGGTGATTGAATCCAAAATAACCCTTTGGGGCCGGCAGAAAATGGCCCCTTTACGGGACGGGGGTCTCTCCCTTAAAAAATGGGGTCCGAGGGTTTAAAGCATTTCGGGGCCGCAGAGAATTGTGAGTAGTTTTTTTTTTTTTTTAAGGAAGTTGTAAATTTAAATTGGAAAAAAAAAATATAAAAAAATATAAAAAAATTTAAAAAAAAATTTTAATAATATAAAAAAAAAAAAAAAAGTCAAATTAAAAGGGCTTTGGGGTCACGAGTTTCCCCTTTTGAAGTCCTATCCGGTTGGGGTCACGAGTTTCCCCCTTTGAAAAACAGTTTAAACCTGGGTGAAGGACGGCGGTGTCCTCTTTTAAAATATTTTAAAACCGCCTGGGGTAAGGGAGGGTCCCCTTTTGCATTTAAAAACCCTGAAAATTCAGACTCTATCTTTAAAAAAGTTTTTTTAAAAAACGGGTTTAAAGTCCGGGGGGAAGGGAATTTTTCCCCTAGTTTGAAAGGGGCATCCCCATTGTAAACTATTTAAATTCTCCCATGGGATAGCGGGGTTCTCGGGGTTTTTAAAAAATAAGTAAACAGAAAAAAAAGGGTAAAAAGGTTAACTGCGAAAGGTGGTTGTGGGGGTTTTGTGTGGGGCTTTTGTGTAAGGAAATATAATATCACTAGATATCTGTTTTTTTCAATACCAAAAAAGCCGGGGTTTTAAAAGGGTTTTGAGCTTTTTTTGGATTTTTGTGGGACAAAAAACCCACCTGAAAGGGGTTTGAAGTGTTTTTTAACCACAAAAAGCCCGTTGTTTTTCACCATTTTGGGTCTGAAGCCCCGGGTTTTTAGAAAAAGGACAGGTTTGAAAACCCACTGGGAAAAATTTTAGTTCAAAAAAAGGGGGGCAAAGTAAAAAAAAAACAGAAGTTTTTTGGGGGGAAACCCCAAATTTTGAAAGAGGGAAAAAAGCATTTTGAAAATTTATGACCCATTGGGGGCAGGGGCCGTTGTTTTACGGGATAAAAAAAAACTACGGTTTTTAAATGGTATTTGACCCAAAACCAAAAACATAAAGGAATTGCAGCAAAAAATAAAAACAAAAAGAAAAAATAAAAAACCCCTTTTGAGGGCAAAAGAAGGTTACTTTCCCAAAAACCATGGTTTGGAAAAAATTTGCGGGACAGAGAAAAGGGGGAGAGCGCAGAGCTAAAAGAGAGAGGGGGGAGAGACAAAAAAAAAAGAGAAAAAAGGGGAAAAAAAGGAAAAAGAAAGTAAAAGAAAAAAAAAAAGGAAAAAGGAAAGATCAAAAAATTTTTTATAAAAGGAAGATGACGAGTACGCCCCCCTATTTGACCTGCTACCCCAAAATTTTTAAAAATTCTCCCACAAGGGGGGTGCTGCCGGGCCTGCAGCCGATCCTAAAGTTTCCGCCACTCACGGGGGATCCTCCACAAAAACCCCCCCCCCACAGCATTTTACCCCCTCCAAAAGGGACCCATTGAAAAACGCCCCCCCCTTCAAGCACTTCTCCCCCAACAAATTACCCCCCCGGGGAAATAAAAACGGGGTCCAAAGGTTCTGTAGGAGTTTTGGCAAAAACTTTAGCGACAAAACTTTAAAGTGAAAATTTTTCCCCCAACAGGCACCCCGAGTTTTCCTGAAAAACCCGGGAAAAGGGTTAGGAAATTTCCTTACGCTTCCTTTAATAGAATTCCAAACCCCTTAGCTGGCCAGGTTAAAGGGGGAAAATTTAACCGAAAACCCAAAGCCAAATAAGGATTTTAGATCCTGGACACGGGAAAAGATGTTGAAAGCAAAAAAGGGAAATTTCCCCCTCCCAAAAAGGGGGGAGGGGGAGGGGGGAAAAAGGCAAAAAAATTAAAAAATGGAAAATTTAAAAAAATTTCCCTTTTAAAATTGGTGCAGGGGTTTCCCAGCAAGCCCTTGGATGTGCCAATTAGGTTCAAAGGGGCCCACCATTTTAAAAGGGGGGAATTTTTTTGGGGCCAATTCAAACGCTGTTTCCTTTCCTTCCCCCTTTGGGCAACCGGGACCCAAACGGGGGGACTTAGGAACAGCAGTTGGGGCCAATTTGATTAATCGTTCAGGGCCAGATATAAAGAAGAAAGAAAATTATAAAGAGATAGGGGAGAGGGCAAGAAAAAGACGGACGATCTTTCGATGAATACAGGGTAAGGATTGGAAAAAACATTCAGGGCACATAGGGGAAACTCCCTTTTTAAATGAAAAATGAGAGGGGGGGCATTTAAACAGCATTAAAGAATGCACGGGGCATGGGGTTTCATTACCAAAAAATAAAAGGAGGGGTTTGAGCCCCCCCACTAGACATGAGGGGGTGGAACGCCCCAAAAAATATCTAAATCACCCCCTTGCATGCGGGAGAAAGCCAAAAAATAAAAAAAAATAAAAGTAAAAAAATCCACTGTGTTTTATCGGGGAGGAGGAGGGACACTGTGTTTTATCAGCAGCCCGGGAGGTAGGGGGCCGAGGCCGGGGAAAGGGGGAAGGGGTTTGGGGGGATCACGCTCAACTGATTTTTCCAGAGTGTGTTGGTCATGGGGAAAAAAGGGAAGGGCCCAAATTTGGCGGGCACTGTGGGAAGGGAAAAACCCACAAAATGCAGGGAGTAAAGCGGGGACTAGATGACAGCCTTTTTCTATTAGGAGAAAGAGGATGAAAATATGGAGGGCCCCCTTTAAAACCTAGAAGATTTTTTTTTTTTGAAGAAAAAATTTAGCCCTAAATAGCCCCTCATGGTCCAGGGCACCCTTTTGGAATTTTTTTGTGCGATACAGGAGCATGCAGGCCCACTGTAAAAGAAACCATACTACATGCCCCCCTTAATTTTAAAATTTACTCAATGGGTGCGTGCGGCCCCAAGGTGCCCACAAAAAAGGTTCCAGGGCCTGGGGGCCGGTTGTGGGGCCCCGGTGACCCCATAAAGGGAAAATCATGTCAGCTGCCTTTTTTACTGTTCCCTTTTGAATTTTCCATTTAAACCTATTGGGGGCAGAGAGGGCCCCGGGTTTGGCGCTTTCCCTAGCCATCATGCCAACCCAAAAAGGTTTGAAAATTCTTTAGACAAAAACCGAAAAGTTTTTTTGTTCTCGGGGGAAACTGGAACCCCAAAAAAACTATTTTTTTACGCCTTAGATGTTCCGAAAAAAAACCCCCCACTTTCCACGGGATTTTAAATCTTATGGGGGAAATTTAAACGGGCCCGTCAGGAATGTACAAGATAAAATGCCCCCCTGGGGGATCTGCATGTAACCATTGGGGAAATAAGGCCAACCAGCAATCCCCAGTATAAGAAAAACAGTAGAAAAAAAGCTACCCCTGAAAAAATCACGGCTCTTATGTTTACTCTGTTTTGTGGAGTCTAGCTCCCGCAGCGCAGTATTTCCTTCCATAAATTTTTGCTTCCCTTGTTCCCCCAACATTGGAAGCCACACTTTTTCCTTAGTAAGGCAAACGGGACAAAGGGGGCAAGACCGGGGAGTTTTGGGTTTTGAGAGAGGGAACGACCCTGCGATTGGGTAGCAACCTCTGTAAAACACATGGTACAGTGAAACCCAACAAACTAAACAAAGAAAGCTTTGTTCTGGACGTAACTTTTTTTTTTTGGGGGGGAAAAGTCCTTTTTAGATGAGGAAAAAACAGTGAAGTTTTAATTTACGAAGCAGGAGGAAAAAACTGCGGGAAGGGCATTTTTCCCGGGCAAAAATTTGGGGGTCTCAAAAGGCCCTTTACAGATGTTTGGCCCCTAGTTAAGAAAAATTTACCTGGGGATAATAAGACCAAAAACCCAAGGAAAAACCGTCCGTGGGGTTAAAAACAGTATCCATTGAAACCAGATCCCGGGTTAGTGGCATAGAGCCAGCCCATTGAAGTTTTAAGAAAGCAGGAGTGTTGGGGAATTGCAGATTCCCCCTTTTAAAACACACCAATTTTTCCCCTGTTAAAAAGGCACCCCCCATCAACAGGATGGCGAAGGGTTTTCAGGACTTACAACAGTGAAAAATTTGCTTTTAATACAAGATCCCATGTGTTGCAGACCCCCCCACACTTTTTATTTTTTTCCCCTTTAAACCCTAAAGGGCTAAAATATTTCAAAAGGAGGGGACTTTAAAGCAATGCTTTTTTTCTCTTTTCCCAGTACATAAAGACAGTCGGTATTTTTGGTTTTTGTTTTTCCCCCTTTAAAAGGGAAAGGGGATATAAAATATACGCTTTTACCCCAGGGTTTACTGTGAAAGTCCAAACGATATTTTTCCCGGGTATCTCTTCCATTGTCCCCCCTTTTTGGAACCACCTAGCCCAAAGCCAACTGTTAACATATGTTGTACATTTTTTGATACCCATCTGGACTAAAAAGGGTTTTGTGAAATTGATCCAAACGAAATTCGAAACATTTGGCGATAAAGGCCATAAAGTTAGCAAAAAAAAGCAAAATTTTTGCCAAAAAGGGTTTTAAAAACTTGGGGAAAATAAATTAAGTGCGGGCGGAAAGAACCAAAGGGGGGGGGGGGGGGAAAAGGAAAAAGAAAAGCAGAAATCGGGAATGGCCTAAGGGGCCATTAAAAAAGAAACAAATGGCCCTTTTTTTTAGGGCCCAAATAATTTTTGGGAAGCGGGGTTACCAAATTAGCAAAAAAACTGAAAAACCTTTTTAAAACTTACTTTGTATAAAGGGGAAAAACTGAAAATGTCAAAAACCCAAAATGGACATCTGAAGCAGGCGGCCTTCTGTAACTTTTAAACGGGGCTAGGGTGAGCGGGGTTCCCGGGGTTTGGGGGAAAAAATCCCCGGGGATATGAAAAAAAGAATTTGTCCCAAATGGGGGGGCTGTAAAGGTCATTTTTGACTGGGGCTTAACTAAAAATGGGGGGAAAAATTTAGGGGCCAATAGAATACTTTTTCTACTAAATTAGATGCTTTTTGCATGGGGGCATTTCCCACATTTGTGGGGCGAGCATTTGTTGGGGGTTTGCTTAAAATTGGGCCCCAGAAAAGGGGGGGCCAGGGGGGGGACATGGAAATTTTTTCCAGGGGGAACGGGACTTTTTAAAAGGGTTCCCCCACTGGGGGTCGGGGGCTTTGGGGGTTTTAAAATTTTTTGGGGGACTTTTCTACCAAAAAGAAAAGATTCAGGGATGTCTTTACTTTGGGTAACCGCTTTAAAAATTTTTAAAACGGGGGTTTGGTGCCTGAAACAACAATTCCCCACCCCAATTTTTTTTTGGGGAATTAGATTGTGGGGCGGGGGGGCTGAAAAAATTAAAAGGGGGGGATTGGTTTAAAAGGAAATTTTTTGTGGGGAAAAAATTTTTGGGGGGGGTTTTTAAAAAAAGATAAAAAGGGGAAAAACTAATTTTTTTAATTCTTGTAGGAAATATTTTTAAAAGGGGAAAGTTTAAAAATTTTTTATTGAAAAAGAAAATGATTTTTTAAAATAAAGCATGCAAAATTGGGATAAAAGACAAAATAGTAACTATCGGGACAGATAGTAAATATGCTTATGCTGAAACCCACAAAAGTTTGCACAAATTAAAAAAAACAGGGGAAATGATAACATAAACCCGGGGGAAACTAGTGACTTCCCAAATTTTACTAAAAAAGAACTTTTACAAGAGTAAACTCCAAACACTGGGGAATATGCAAAAAGTGCGGCCCCCACATGGGAAAAGATGCTGTTTCAAAAGGGAATTCCTTTGCAGATAAAAAAGGGAAAAGAAGCTGGGTTTAAAAGAAATAACAGTATTAACATTAACAGACCAAATTTACTAAAAGAGACATCTTACAAGACATGCAGCAGCAAGGCCCCCCCTTAAAAAAAGGAACCCAAAAACAAAAGGAAAAGCAAAGGAGCAAAAAGATTTAAGGAGGGGGTTTACACCTTTACCAGAAAAATAAAAACCCAAACCTTCCAAAAAACTTATTTCAAAAATGGGCCCGCTATATTGACCCCTGGTAAAAAACCCCTGTGCAAAACCCGGGGGGATGGTAAAAGGTTGGGGAAACCAAAATAAACGAACCATGGTTTTAAAAGCTTATTCAAAAAATTTTTGTAGAGCATGCTTAATATGTGCAAAGCACAATGCTCAGGGGAACCTAAGGCCTAAAAGAGGACAATTCCCAAAGCCAAACTACCCCTTTCAACATATACATATGGATTTTATAGAACTAAGCCCTAGTGAAGGTAAAAAGTTCTGTTTAGTAATAGTTGACTCGTTTTCTAAATGGGTAGAACTGTTTCCTACAAAACATCCAGATGCACTAACAGTCGCAAAAGCATTATGCAAAGACATAATTCCCCGTTATGGGATTCCAGAGAAAATTTATAGTGATAATGGCACACATTTTGTAAATCAGATAATAACCAAAATAGGACAAGCCTTTCACATAGACTTGAAAAACCACTGTGCTTACCATCCACAAAGCGCAGGCCTTGTGGAAAGAACGAACGGATTCGTTAAAAACCGACTTAGGAAATGTATGGAAGAAACGGGAAGATCATGGACTCAATGTTTGGATTTAGTTAAACTACACATAAATATTACAAGTACGACCGGGTTGACCCCTTATGAAACAATATTTGGCAGACCATATAGACTTCCCTATTTTAATAATAGCTGGGAAACAGATGATGAAAGTACTCTAGCAGACTACATGAGAAAGATGCTGGAGCAACAAAAGCAACAGCTGAACCAAACTGACAGTGTCCCACCCTCTGTGTCTCCACAGGAAAACCAATTAGTTGAACCAGGTGATTGGGTCCTCATAAAGAGCATAAAGAGGAAACATTGGTATTCACCTAAGTGGGAAGGACCCTATCAGGTTTTGTTGACCACTCCAACTGCATTAAAAATAGCTGAAAGAAGCACATGGATCCACTTGTCACACTGCAAGAAAGTGATAGATAGATCAGATGAGTAATGTGTAAAATCACTTTCTTAATTATTCTGTGGAACCTTACCGTACTGCTTAGCACTCTAGTAATTCTACTGTGGTACCTGTTATAGAATACGCATTTGGTCTCCTTCACCGACCTTCAGAGGAAGTCCATCGTACAAAGGGGGTTGTATTTTTTAGCATACAACCATCTCAAACTGGTGAAGGTTCAACAACTCTGCCGAGAGGTCATAGGAAGTAGACCACTGTGTAAAAGATTACCCATAGGAAACTTTTTGAAGTTTGAACCTAGATGATGTTGCAACTTTTCATATTAGTTTTGTTTTTAGCTCTCACTCAGGGCAAGGATTCTTGTTGCCCCCATGAGCCAGCTATTTGTAAAAGGGACGTCTATCTCTGCTATAACTCTACTAGAGTAATCAGTGTAGTGACTATTCCTTTTCAAACATTCTCGCAAAGATTTAAAATTGACCCGGGAGATTGGCGAGGTTATGATTTCTACCTATATCCCCGTGTAGTTCAAAGAACTCAAAAGAGTTGGGGAGACGTTTTCAGAACCACTGGACAGTGGAAAAAAGGATCGTATGGATGGACATCTTTAGCTAAGAAATGGATGAGTAGAATATCAGGGTTCACTGTTAACCATGCCTCCAAAGTTTTCACTATGACAATAAACTCCACAGCAGAACCCCTTGAGAAGGAAGGCTGTTCTTCCTCATTTATATGTGCACGGTCTAGTGAAACCGATCCGTGTTGGACATTGTATCTGTGCTCTGCAAATGTTACACAAGAAGAAAATGAGATACAAGGGATTCTTACTTCTGCCCAAGGTGAACAGATAAAAATTCAAAATATTAATGACCCGCTTAAAACGGATGAACTGTTTCAAGTCACCACTGGAATCTCTGGGCAAACAAATAACTGGCTTTTAATGGCAGAACAAGCAGCTAAAACAGTGTCTAATGATTGTCTTGTGTGTATGGGAGCCAGACCGCTGTTACGTGTGGTTCCTGCCACCATAACTCCTCAATGTCTTCTAAATATAATGAATTATACAGTTCCAACTGATAATTGCACCTATTGGGATAAGATCTATCCCCTGACCACAGATGAGAAGAAAAAACCAATCTTTTTGAAGAAAGTGGCTGTGGCAAATTTCACCTGTGTAAACAGGACCGGAGTGGGCCCAAAATTGGGTACACTAAATGAAAAACAATGTGCAAGTATTTTACTGGTATCCACCTTTTTTAAACCTCAATCCCGCAGTGACATCTGGTGGTGGTGTGGAGATGACAAATTGTTTGACAGACTTCCATGCAACACCACTGGATTGTGTGCTGCAGTCACCTTGATTTTACCTGTTTCTATTACTTCACTCACAATGGATGAATTGTTAACGACTGTAAACAGTATTTTACCTCACACATGGCATACTAGAAGAAGGAGGGCATCTGAAAATGCGTGGAGTCCAGATGACCCTACTTATATTGACAGTATTGGAGTACCCAGAGGTGTTCCAGATGAGTATAAACTAGTGAATCAAGTTTCTGCAGGATTTGAATCTTTCTTATGCTGGTGGTGTACTATAAATAAAAATGTAGACAGGATCAACTACATCCATTATAACGTCCAGAGGCTGGGAAATAAAACAGAACAAGGCTTCTCCGCCGTCCATGAACAATTGTCAGCTACCTCTCTGATGGCTTTCCAGAACCGTATTGCTGTTGACATGTTGTTAGCTGAAAAAGGTGGTGTGTGCTCTATTTTTGGAGATCAGTGTTGCACCTTTATTCCCAACAACACTGCTGCAGATGGCAGCCTCACAAAGGCCCTTGAAGGCCTTCGCTCTCTTAACAGCAAAATGAAAGACCATTCTGGAGTTGACACAAAAATGTGGGATGGATCTGGAGACATTTTTGGTAAATACAAACAACTGGTACTTTCTATTTTGATGTCTCTAGCTATATTTGCCGCCATCCTGACCTTATGTGGATGTTGTTGTATTCCATGTATTAGAGCGCTGCTAAATAGACTAATTACCACTGCAATACAACCCATGAAAACAGAAATGTATGCCCTTATGTCCACTGAGGAACACCTATCGGATGATGAAGACAGCGAAGAGGATGAATTCTCTTTACACTTTCCTGACTTTTATCCTAATCCCAACGACAATAACCCACCAGTTTAAAGTACCTCTGAGTGTACCCTTTACAGCTAAAAAAAGAAAAAAGAATGATTTCTTAGTTGAAAATCTGAAAAGAAGTAACTATTGAATGATAAAATAAATAGCTTAAAGTGAATAAACAGGAGGGAAATGTTGGGTTAATTAATTGTACATAAGTTATTCTACTTTAATTATATTACTTTAATCATATTATACTTACACATTTTGTTATCTCTATCTTACTCATATTACAAAGAGTGTTAAAACATTTAGTTTTGTTTGCTGTGTCATTAATGTTTTTTAAGTCTGTGCAGGAGGGATGCTGACTGCGACTGCTGTTAACAGATGTCGTTAAGGGTGTGGAAGAGAATGGAGAACTGTGCAACTAGATAAGGAGAGGGGTTCTCCTTATCCTATGATGTTGTATGATGTTGTATGATGTTGTACGAAAATTCTGGTTTCAACTGGGTTCTGTTCCCTCCCCCTTTAGCGGTTGAAACCACATTGTAATCAGGGCGTTTCTTCAATAAAGGGCTTGGAGAGCAGATACTGCTTCAGAGTGGGTTTGAAGTTGTAACTGAATGCAGTTTCTGATCCCCTCTCCTTGCAAGTAAAATATACTAAATTCTCTGTGTCATTCTTTGTGCAGGTTGCTGAATAAGGTGTTTGGTGTTCAAACCTAACAATTATACTTGATGCAAGCACCATGAGTCAGGACGCAGGGGTTTTCAGATCATTTTTTTAGTGCTGTGTTTAGTGCTGCGCAGTAGGCCTACCTGCCGGAATAGGGCAAGTCTCTGGATACAGATTCTACAAAGCACCTTTTTTAAAGAATTAATAAGATAGATATTCCGTCAAAGTTTTAAAAAACAATCCATTGGACTTGGTTTCCAAGATTGTAAGACATTACGCTACCTCTCCAGGAAGCTTTCTCTATTCAAATGCAGTGAGTTGAGTCTTTATATAGACAAGGCCTTATATTGCTTGGAAACATGCAAATATAAACAGACGAGTAGAGGCGTCCTGGAGGGGAAGCGAAACGTCTTTAAATCTTGGAAACCAAGTCCATTGGATTATTTTTTTTTTACTTTTACGGAATGACTATGACCTGGATGACTGAAAATCTTCATCAGCAAAAAGATAGTTCTGTTTAAGGAAAGAGAAATGCTACCTATTGTGATTAAAATAGCGCAACAATTTTATTGTTTGTCAAAAATGAATGTATGTGTGCCCTCTCTAGCTATTTTAATGTTAAACGATGCCACAATGTTATGCTCATTACTTAGTCCAAATCAATTGCTGTACACACAGTAGGCTTAATCCATTCTTGATGCAAGATGCTGTTTTGCAAAGTATTTCTAGGGATATGGTAATAATAAGTATTCATATAGATACTTTAGCAAAAAAAAAAAAAAACATAGTTTAGATTTTTACCAACTTGTGTACTGTAATTACTCACCAGCTTTTGTAGCAAAAATTCATCAGACACAGCCGACATTTTTGTTTACAGCCAATGTTGCTCTGCATCCCTCATCATCCTTCTTCTGGCTGTGGAAAAAATAGGCTTTATATTTTCTAAATTTTCTTGCCCTTACCTTCAAATAATCCTAACCCGTATGACATATTTAATTTTAAAAAATGCTTTCTTTTTTTCCTTAAATTTGGAAAATATAACAAACATACCTCACCACAAAATCTGGTAAAGCTTTCAGCTTCACCATTGCTGTCTACAACAACTTCTCTGTTGTCAGATCAGAGTTCTGTTGCAGGTGGAGTGACTTTCGTCTTGTACTCCACAGAGTAAGGAAAATAGGCCACCACACACCTTTGCTGCTTTCAGTCACCTGACATTTGATACAACACCACACCCTTGGAAGCAAGACACACAGACATGACGTGAAAGAGGCAAATCTTGACAAAGCAAAGTCAGTGAGGATGAGTACAAGAGAAAGTATAATAAAGGTCGGTGAATGTTTTCATTGGTGCACCTCTGGGCTGTTGCATGGCTTAGGAGAAAAAACACCTGCAGAATAGCATCAGAAGCGAAAGGGAAAGTTTACACTCTCTGTTCAGCAGCCACATTTTCAGTAAAAAGCTATGTTGAAAATACTCTGGAAAAAAATATAATCTATTCCAGTCAGCAAAATTCAGGGGCAGCAAGTTGAATTTATTTCCTGAAGAGAGACTGTTGGACTGTGCCAGGTTTAATGAGGAGTCACAGAAAAAATAAATAATTCTGTGATCATCCAACCATTAAAAACCCTATATACCAAGTACCACCAAAAAAGAATATTTCTTGTGACTAATATTCTAAAATGTATAATTTTGAATGTGCCTTTGAGATTGTGGTGCGCAGGAGTTAAAGAAATCCCCCCTCCCAAAAAATATGTCTTTTTACTGCTTAAGAAAGAGACAAGTTGTAAAAGCACCTGCAGATACACTTGGTCACTGTTTGTAAACCAGAGATCGTTAGTATATTGTTGATAGATGAGCAGGTTGAAGATCACCATCAGACGTGATGGCTCTTTAAGCATCAAATTTCACATACCTGTATTTATAGCAAAGAGGCGGGTTGCAACGAGTTGGATGCATGAGGTGGTTGCGAAGAGGCGGAGCTGCGCGAGGTGGTTGTACAAGGAGTTTACAAAGAGGCGGAGCTGCGCAAGGGATGTACGAGGTGGTTGCAAAGAGGCGGAGCTGCGAGAGGTGGATGTAGGAGGTGGTTGCAAAGAGGCGTAGCTGCGTGAGGTGCATGTAGGAGGTGTTTGCAAAGAGGCAGAGCTGTGCGATGGGGGGTGTAGGAGGTGGTTGCAAAGAGGCGTAACTGCGCGAGGTGCATGTAGGAGGTGTTTGCAAAGAGGCAGAGCTGCGCAAGGTGGGTGTAGGAGGTGGTTGCAAAGAGGCGTAGCTGCGCAAGGTGCATGTAGGAGGTGTTTGCAAAGAGGCGGATCTTGCGCGAGATGGATGTAGGAGATGTTTGCAAAGAGGCGGCTCTTGCGCGAGGTGGATGTAGGTGGTGGTTGCAAAAAGGCGGAACTGCGCTAGGTGGATGTAGGAGGTGGTTGCAAAGAGGCAGAGCTGCGAGAGGTGGGTGTAGGAGATGTTTTCAAAGAGGCGGATCTTGCGCGAGATGGATGTAGGAGGTGTTTTCAAAGAGGCGGATCTTGCGCGAGATGGATGTAGGAGGTGTTTTCAAAGAGGCAGATCTTGCACGAGATGGATGTAGGAGCTGTTTGCAAAGAGGCGGCTCTTGCACGAGGTGGATGTAGGAGGTGCTTTTTAAATAGGCGGATCTTGTGCGAGATGGATGTAGGAGGTGGTTCCAAAGAGGCGGCTCCTGCGCGAGGTGGATGTAGGAGGTGGTTCCAAAGAGGCGGCTCCTGCGCGAGGTGGATGCACTATAAGTAAAGGCATCCATCCAACACCAAGGACAGATTACTACCTGCAACAGCTGATACCTGTCACCATTGTACTGGCAGTTGGAGAACGTCGGTCCACTATGGACGGAAACAGAGGAACAGTCTCTGTGAATGAACCACAGCACATTGAAATGAGCCTGATGCGGTTTGGGTTCTTGTTCCAGCTCCGCTTCAGCTACCAAGACTCTCAACGGCTTGCCATCACCTTCAACATTCTCCGCATCATGCAGAGCAGCAGCAGACAGAGGCTGACTGGGATCTTTCAGTTGAAGTTACAGATAAACATGAACCTGGCTCTGAGGAGCAGAGAATGAGCACCATCGGACATTGGGCTGCAGCTTGGTTGCAAGACTGTGTCAGATTCTCAGATCTGTGTACAAATAACATCTGTTCGTTTTAGTACAACTGAATCATTAAAAAGATCTGAAACATAAAGTTTGTCTGTTTAATAGATATTGTTCCTCTACCCACATGTTTTGTGCCCTGGTGGAGAATGAGTCATTGCTCCACCAGGGCACATATAAAGGATTGTCACAACTGTAGAGTTCACTTAAACTGATATTTCGGCTCTCTAGAGAGCATGTGAAGGACCTTTAGCAAGCATCCTGGCCCTGGAGAGGGCTACTAAGATTGTGATATGGCTTCCAAAGTGGCACTATAGCAGGTGTTATACAACATCCGGGCCACAAGGGGAGTTGACTAACAACACCCCCCTGTCTAGCGTACTTTTCTTCTGAGCGATTGTTCAGTTGGTGTCACAAATACTATCTAAGGTAAGTCCTCTTCTTGCAGGTGGAGTGACTTTCTTCTTGTACTCCATAGAGTAAGGAAAATAGGCCACCACACAACTTTGCTGCTTTCAGTCACCTGACATTTGATACAACACCACACCCTTGAAAGCAAGACACACAGACATGACGTGAAAGAGGAAAATCTTGACAAAGCAAAGTCAGTGAGGATGAGTACAAGAGAAAGTGTTATAAAGGTCAGTGAATGTTTTCATTGGTGCACCTCTGGGATGTTGCATGGCTCAGGAGAAAAACACCTGCAGAATAGCATCAGTCCTTAAATAACAAGCGAAAGGGAAAGTTTACACTCTCTGTTCAGCAGCCCAATTTTCAGTAAAAGGCTATGTTGAAAATACTCTGGAAAAAAATATAATCTATTCTAGTCAGCTAAATTCAGGGGCAGCAAGTTGAATTTATTTCCTGCAGAGAGACTGTTGTACTGTGCCAGGTTTAATGAGGAGTCACAAAAAAATAATCATAATTCTGTGATCATCCAACCATTAAAAACCCTATATACCAAGTACCACCAAAAAAGAATATTTCTTGTGACTAATATTCTAAAATGTATAATTTTGAATGTGCCTTTGAGATTGTGGTGCGCAGGAGTTAAAGAAATCCCCCCCTCCCAAAAAATATGTCTTTTTACGGCTTAAGAAAAAGACAAGTTGTAAAAGTACCTGCAGATACACTTGGTCACTGTTTGTAAACCAGAGATCGTTAGTATATTGTTGATAGATGAGCAGGTTGAAGATCACCATCAGACGTGATGGCTCTTTAAGCATCAAATTTCACATACCTGTATTTATAGCAAAGAGGCGGGTTGCAACGAGTTGGATGCATGAGGTGGTTGCGAAGAGGCGGAGCTGCGCGAGGTGGATGTACAAGAAGGTGGTTGCAAAGAGGCTGAGCTGAGCGAGGGATGTACGACAACTGTAAAGGTCACATAAACTGATGTTTTGGCTCTCTAGAGGGCACGTACCTGACCCACTAAACAATCCCTGACCTAAATGGCTCTTGGTTGTCCTCACAAACAGAGATTGTCGACAGTGTCAGTGGAAGTTGCACTACAGACACACATTATTCAAACATATAGAGCAGTGGCAATGAATTACTTGTTACCAGGCCTTTGCCAAACTTAATGACATGCTGAAATCGTAATTCAGTCATTTGATTCAGCTGTGTTAGAGCAGAGATGCATCTATAACCTGCAGGACAGTAGATATTGAGGACCAGGGTTAGACCCCCCTGATTTAGAGGGTGGCAGCCTATAGGGTCAATACATTCGCGACTCAGGACTCAGAAAATGTGTAGTATGGAGAAAGGCCTGAAACCAACCACAGCCATTTAGAACAAAACAGTGATGGACTTGAGCTTGTGTGTTTTAAGGTTCATTTATAGCCAATTTGTAGCTTTCATTTATTCTGAGAGGTCATATCTATGTTAGTTTTGCCCTTCTTTTATATGTTTTGATATCTCTATGTAGCAACTTCTTAAATAACCTAGCAGGACCATGACTTTGCGCAAAGCATTTAAAAATCTTTCTATAAAATACTGAAATGTTACAGCAAACTTACAGGTGTGATTGTGAAGTTATTGATAGCCATAGCCGAAGGATGTAATTCTTTAATTTATCATTCTAATCAAGGGTGAGCAATTATGTGAATCTTAGTCAAATTCTTATATCTGAGAATTTACTCAATTACCAAGTCATTTACCTGTAAGTCTGGTCCTATGGATCGGATGTAAAACACAGTTTTGTCTCACTACAACTAAATGTCAATAACTTGGATTGTAATTCTAAAAAGAGAAATTCAACATGAACAAAAGTCATGCACACCAAATGAAATAACTAATGCATGTTATTGGTAAAAAAAAAATTTGCAAAAAAAAAATAAAAATAAGAGTCCCTTTCTCTGTGCAGCAGAGAACAATGTAGAGCATTTTTTGCAGAAAAACTTCTGATGCTGCTGGGTTAACCACTAGGTTGGTGATGTCTTTTATTACCTGAACTGAACATATTTTTTGTGTCTAGTGCACAGATTTATTTATGTATGTATGCTTAGGGTACACTCTTGTTACAGCCAGATCTTGTCAAGTTGCAGAATAAAGCGCTAATAATGAGGAAATATACCTGCACTTGATACTGGTTTGGAAGATTGGTGGATGAGCATGTTATGTTCGGAAACATGCGGTTGACCTTTCTCATCTGTCCGGTTGGACTGTGTGAAGTATTGCACTGAAACTGACAAGTTACTGTGACTTTAAGGTTTGCAGCATCTAGGTACGGCAAGGCCGTAAAGTGTTGTGTGTGCGGCAGTTCAATAAAACGCCTTAAACGAAGCAACACGCAGTGGTCTTTGAGTCCTGCACAAACATAATATTAGGCGAACGAGGACGTCTGAACTCGCCTTGCCACCTCCTCCGCCTTTCCTGCCGGTTCCCGGCGAACCAGCGGTTCCCTGGGAGCGGTGGCTGCAGTCGTTTGAGGATTATTTGCTGGCGTTGGGACACGCGGACCTAGCCGAAGCTAGAAAGTGTGCGCTCTTGCGGCATTGTCTTGGACAGGAGGGACAGCGCGTCTTCGCCACGCTCACTTTAGTGGATGATAAATACGTCACAGCTACAGCCGCGTTGAAGAAACACTTCAGCTCCGGGAGGAGTCGGCGGATGCACCGCTTCGAGTTTCGTCAGAGGACCCAGAAGCCGGGTAAGACCGTTGCTCATTTCGTGTCGGCTTTATGTGAGTTGGCTAGGCTTTGTGACTTTGGGGCTTTGGAGGAGGGACTTATAGTTGATCAGTTGATAGAGAAAACGTCATGCGGCCAACTGAGGGAGAGACTTTTATTAGAGCCAGACACCATGACCTTAGCGGAGGCTCTAGTGATTGGAAAACAGTTGAAAATGGCCCTAATGGAGGCGCGCAAGTTCGGCCGCACAGTGCACGACTCGGTGACGTCATCGCCGCCATCAGTCCATCTTACGGAGGCTGCAGACCCCAGCAACGGGGCGAGTGACGGTCTGGACGTGCTGAGACTGGACAGGGGGCCCAGGGGGAGTGGGGCCAAGAGGTGTAGTAACTGTGGCCTCTTTTTCACATGCAGCCAGAGACCAATCATGCCCTGCTCGGGAAAAAAGGTTGTCGCAACTGCAACAAGTCTAACCATTTTGCGCGCTGTTGTCGCTCCTCCCCCGCTTCCTTTGACTCTGCTGCTGTTCCCATAAACACAGTTCAGAGCTTACTGCCTGCCTTCAAGCTTTGCACATGCCGTGTGGGCACAGCCCTAATCCCGCTCCTCGTGGACACAGGAGCCAAAGTCTCAATCCTGAACAAATCCACATATGACCGCTTCTTCAGCCACGTACCCCTGGAAGCCGCAGTTAAACCCCTGCTGGGCTATGGCCACTCCCCCATCTCCACTTTGGGTGTGGCCTGCCTTCCCGTTAGATATGACCAATATGCGCCTAACACCAAGTTCTGTATCACCCAGAGAGGAGTGAATATTATGGGCCTAGACCTGTTCCTCGCCCTGGGTTTTGCTGTGAGGGATGCCAGAGGCCAGCATGTCCTGCAGGTCGCCGCCTCCTGGCCTGACCGTTACCCACAGCTGTTTAACGGGCTGGGCTGCATGAAAGGATTTGTACACCAGCCCACGGTTGACCAGTCTGTCCGCCCTGTCATCCAGCCTCTACGGCGCATCCCTCTGGCTCTCCGTGATGCAGTGGAGGCCGAACTTCAGCGCCTGGTGAAGGCAGATGTCATCGAGCCCGTCAATGCCTCGCCATGGGTGTCGAATCTTGCTAAGAGGAAGGGGGGTGGACTGCGACTCTGTGTGGACCTCACAGACGTCAACAAAGCCATCATTCCCGATAAGTACCCCCTGCCTACAGCTGAAGAGCTCACTAGTCATTTCCATGGCTCCACTGTCTTCAGTAAGATGGACTTGCGAAACGGCTATCTGCAGGTCCCCCTAGCACAAGCCAGCATGGACCTTGCGGCATTTGTTACGCACGTGGGGGTATTCAGATTCAAACGCATGGCGTTTGGACTCTCGTCAGCACCAAGCTGCTTTCAGAAGATAATGTCACTCATTCTGGCTGGTATCCAGGGTGTCTCCATCAACGTTTCGAACAGCACGGGTCACGCTGAATGCTGAAAAGTGCATGTTTGGAGTTGGGGAAGTCGAGTTTCTGGGCTTCAGGCTTTCGAAGGAGGGGATCACTCCAATTATGTCCCACACTGAAGCCATTCTGTCACTCCCAGATCCACAGTCCCCGTCCCAACTTTCCTCCTTCCTAGGAATGGCTGCCTATTATCTCAGGTTCATGTCGCACTTTTCGGACCTGACAGCCCCGTTGCGTCGGCTGCTCAGGAAGGAAGCCGCATGGGACTGGACCCCAGCCTGCCACAAAGCTGTGCATGTCATCAAACAGCAGCTTACGTCTCCACCCACACTGACCCACTTCAACCTAACTGCACCCACCTTGGTCACCTGTGATGCGCCTGGGGTGGCGCTGGGTGCTGTGCTTTCCCAGATTCAGGATGGGGTGGAACGCCCGGTGGCTTTTGCCTCACAAGCACTAACTCCTGCAGAGCAGAAGTATTCAGTGGGGGAGAGAGAGGCCCTTGCCTGCCTGTGGGCGTGCGAACGTTGGCACGTTTACTTATACGGTAGGTCTTTCACCATTCGCACCGACCACCAAGCGCTGACAGCACTGCTGGCTACCCAAGGCTCGGGGCACAGACCAATGAGACTGTTAAGGTGGGCCAACAGACTGAACCAGTACAACTTCAGTCTGGAGTTTGTGTCTGGGCGGGCCAACATGGTGGCCGACCTACTGTCGAGGGCTGTGTCGGTGACAAAGGAGATGGGTGGAGTATCGTCAGACCCAGAGAGCGATGAGGACTGGGTCCACATCCTGCACGAGCCCCTTGGCTCAGTTGTCACACTGACAGAACTGCAGCAGGCCTCAGCAGCTGATGAGGTCCTCACAACTCTCCGCACCTACATCCAGGACGGCTGGCCCGCCAAAGTGGATGACATGCTGCTTCCATATTATCTCTTCCGTAATGAGCTCTCCTGCTGGGGGGCAGTGTGTCTTGCTCGGGGTCACCGTGCTGTAATTCCAGAGACTCTTAGGTCCAGAGAACTTCACATGTCGCATGAGGGGCACCTTGGGATGGTCAAGGTAAAGCAGCGCTGCCGTGATACCGTGTGGTGGCCCCACATAGACTCTGACGTGGAAGAGCTGGTGCATAAACGGGCCATCCTGCCACAGCCCCTCTTACCCCAACCCCCTGGCAGTCGTCGCCCTGGGAACATATTCAGGTCAATCTCTGCGGAGAACTTCATGGGGCGCCTGCTCATGCCCGTTACCTGCGGGTGGTGCACGATCTTCATTCGAAATGGCCGGAGGTTTTTCAGATGAGCTCCATCTCTGCGCACTCTGTTATCGATCGCCTGGACAGCCTTTTTGGACGCTAGGGCCTCCCAGATGTGGTCACGACAGATAATGGGCCCCAATTTGTATCAGCAGAGTTCACAGAGTTTCTCATGCGGCGCTCCATCAAGCACATCAGGACGGCGGTGTACCACCCAGAGAGTAATGGGGGAGTGGAAAGGCTGAACAAAACGCTGAAGAACGGTATCCGAGCCTGTCTGGAGGAGGGGAAGACCTTCGGTGATGCTCTCAACCAAACTCTTCTGACCATCCGAGCATCCAGACATTCCACCACTGGAGTGTCACCTGCACTGCTCATGATCGGTCGTGAACTGAAACAACCGCTGGACTGCCTGAGAGCTGAGCCAGCCCCTGCACGTGAGAGCCCAGAACTTCAGAAAGCCAGAGTTCAGGTGAAAGATTCACAGGTTCGGATGAAAGTGAAGTATGATGCAACGCATAGAGTGCAGACCCCCTCCCTTTCAGCGGGGGACTGGATCAGGATCAAACATCTCCACCGTCTAAATAAGTTGCAGTCATACTGGTCAGAGCCCTTGCGGGTGACCAAGCAGCTTGGGCCAGCCACTTACAGATTGGAAAATGGGACTCGTTGGCACTCAAATCGCCTGCACAGAGTTTCAAGCCCCACTGCACCAGCATCGCCTCTGTCCCCGGTGGCTCTAGGCTGGCAGCCCAGGCCAGGAGGTAATCGGGCGGCGGGTGGCCCACCTGCACAACTTGTTAACTGGCAGAGTATGATGACAGGCTGACAGAGATTCCCAGCAGAGAAAAGAATTCTCTCCAAAACTGAGAAATGAACTAAGGACCCCTGTCAAAAATAATGTCTGTGGGGGGGACCATGCAGACAAAAAAACCTCATGAGCAAGGGTCTCCACCATCTCATTTTCAGAAGGAAATTTGGACAAAGAAACCAAATGGGTCATTTTGGAGAACACATCAATGAGGGAGAGAATGACAGTTCTCACCATCAATGAGGCATTGTAGGGTATGTCTGACTTCCTTCTCAATGTCAACCATAGTGATAGCACACCTTACAGATTCAAGTAAGACAAACTCCTTCGCAACACCAGAACTCTCGCCATACACCTTAAACATCCTGGACAGAGCATCAGGCTTAACATTCTTGTTCTAAGGTCAGTAGGATAAATAAAAGTTAAAACGTCCAAAGAAAAGTGCCCACCTCACTTGTCTAGAATTTAGTGTATTAGCGGACCTGACGTACTCCAGGTTCTTGAGATCGATCCAAACCAGAAAAAAGAGTCTTTGACCCATCTAACCAATGTCTCCACTCTTCAATAGCCAATTAGACCGCCAACAATTCACGATCCTCCACATCATAGTTCCTCTCCGCACATGAAAGCTTCCTAGAAAAGAAGTCACATGGGTGAATATTTGCCGTCCTTAGCCTCCTAGCTAAGAAAATGCAGCGATGCCAGTGATGGAAGCATCCTCCTCCACAATAAATTGTTTCTCTGCATCGGGAGAAACGAGAATGTGGGCGGAGGAGAATAATAATAATAATACATTTTATTTAACAGCGCCTTTCTTGACACTCAAGGTCACTTTACAAATAATACAAAAAAAAAAAAAAAAGAGATGAAAATACAAAATACAGATACAGGAACATAAAAAAAACAAAAACAAAACAATCACGGATAGGGAAAAGAGCAGTATATTCACAGATAAGCGAGCTGGAACAGATGGGTTTTGAGTCTGGCTTTGAATAAGGGGAGAGAGTCAATACTGCGGAGGTCGGGAGGAAGTGAGTTCCAGAGCTGGGGAGCAGAGCGGCTGAAGGCTCTGCTCCCCATGGTGACAAGTCGAGCTGGGGGTACAGTGAGGTGGATGGAGGAGGAGGATCTAAGGGAGCGGGAGGAGGTGGCAATGTGAAGGAGGTCTGACAGATAGGGAGGAGCAAGGTTATGGATGGCTTTGAAAGTATAGAGAAGGATTTTAAATTGAATTCTGAATTGAACTGGGAGCCAATGGAGTTGGTGAAGAACAGGGGAAATATGATGGAAGGATGAAGGCGATGAAGTAACGCAAGACCTCCCCCGCGGCCGGAAACACGAGGAAGAGAGTGGTAAACAAACCCAGGTGGAGTGGAGGCGTTGAGCTGGGAGAAGTCTTTAGGTTGTTGCCACGTCTCCGTGAGGCAGAGGAAGTTCAGCTTACAGTCATTGATGAGATCCTGGATGAGCTGACCCTTGTTTGTGAGAGAGCGGATATTCAGGAGTCCAAAGTTGACGGGAGAGTTGATATGACCGGAAGCGGGGCTTGCTGCCTTAGCCAGGCTAGAAAGTGAGGCAGAGGAAGTCCAGCTTACAGTCATTGATGAGATCCTGGATGAGCTGACCCTTGTTTGTGAGAGAGCGGATATTCAGGAGTCCAAAGTTGACGGGAGAGTTGATATGACCGGAAGCGGGGCTTGCTGCCTTAGCCAGGCTAGCAAGCGAACTGAAGTCAGCGGTCCGACCGGGATATCGGCAAGAGCGGCATGAAGTGGACCAGAATGATGGTATTGGATTGGAGTCATCGATGTGGAAATTCCGACGGGATCCGCGGTGGATGTATCTCCGGCGGGGAAGGAGCATGATCTCTGGGTGCAGCTGGAGAACTGGCAGTGGAGGCGCAGACAGAAGCCCATGGAGCAGGAGGAGATCAGCAGCCGAATACTGGAATAGACCAGCCCCAGGTCAATGTAGAGTGGAGAGGACAGTCCAGAGGAGGATACACCAGATGTAGAACTTGGAGGTTGACATTGTTAACGGCAGCAGGTGGCTAACCAACAGCAGCAACGGCGTCGAGTCAGGAGAACAGTTGGAGAGTGAGGTTAGTTAACCACACGCAGACACAAAAACAACAGGATGGCAGCCGGAGTTAGGATGACAGAAGCGAAGGCAAGTGTCTTTGCTCTCACTTGAATGTGAGTACACGGCCCAAAGTTCCTTAAAAACGTTGAAAAATACTTAAAAACAGGTAGCGGAGAGCAGCGGCTGCAAAAACGCGCCAGCGTCCACTCAGCGCATGAGTGGAAGCATGACAATCTTCAGAAAGGCTCGATCAGCCTGGATGAAGTGAGGGCATGAAAGGGCACAGGGATTTATTAGGTTTTTTGTTGTTGTTGCCCTCTTGTGTTGGTCTCCTTTTCCCTAGCTCCTTCATAGACTGCTCTCTTCACACCTGCTACCAATCTGCTCGTTAGTCCTCTCTTTGTTCAGTCTACCATAAATACTTTCCTTGTGCAGTTCCTCAGTGCTGGTTCCTTATCTTACCTCACCTCTCCTTGCATTTCCCTGATACCAAGGGGCTATCAAGCTAGGGTCAGGAGACAGATCCAAGGTCGTTAACTGGCAGAGTACAAACAACAGACAGGCAGAAACAGAATGAAACAGGGGCAAATAAAAACTCAGGAATCCAGGGGCAAAACAGGTCAGCATCAGGAAGAAAAACAACAATACAGGTATGCTAGATACTTCTCACATGCTGAAATAATCTGGCATGGGTGGCTGGAAAACAGGCAGCATAAATAGGAGGCGGAAACCGGTGGGTCCAATAAGCGGTAACGAGCAACCGGGTAGAGATAAAAGTTAAATGGAAGTGCCAAGATCATGACATAAACATTGTGGCTTGTGAATAATGAGTGAAGTCCTGTGAACTGGAATTTAACTCCTTCCTCACATCTACGATTCCCGCTTTATTCATTAGTTTTAAGTTTTTTGCTGTAATTGCTGGAATCAGGTTTGCCATTGGATTCATATTTTTTCTGGGTTCAGTCTGGTACTAAAATCAACACCATATATTAGAACCCCATGACATTTTGTTATCATTGATTCACAGATGGATCTGTAAAAATTCCAGTTGCTATCCGAAGGAACGTAAATATTTAGCAAATTAATCTCAATATGATAAATTTTGCCTTTAACCAAAACAAATGTACCCTCTTTGTCTTAATGTTTAGATAATATTTTAAAAGTTTACTTTTCTCGAAATAAGAACCACCACTCCCCTTCGCCTCCCAAACCAATGTGAGGAAAAATAAACATATTTAAGTGGTACTTTATTTAGTTTGCATGCTCAGGTACATTTCTTGCAAGAAAGCTATTTGAATTTGGTCTCTTTTTTATTTTGACAATATTTTTTTCTCTCTTAATTGGGTATAGTACACTGTTTGATGTGAAAGGAATCCACTTTAATTGTTCTGCTCATCTATGTAAACCTACCTACCATTTCACCCTAGATATGAATAAGCCCATACATCAATTTTCCCCCGCTTATTCTTTGTGAGGGTCACGTTGGGGCCGGTGCCTATATCTGGCAGCCTATGGGTGAAAGACAGGGTACAGGTACAGCCTGGACAGGTAATTCTCCAATATCATTTCAGAGTTACTGAATTTTATTGACATTCCACATAACTGAAGTGAAAGTGAACACATGATTGTTGATACAGGCTGGGACAGTGTCCTTCTGTCAGTGTTATTGCTGCTGCACCTGAATCCACCCTCTGCTTAGGATTGGAAGAGACCAGGAAAAGTTTTGGCATCCCAAGCAGGGAGGCATTCAGTGGTTTTCAAGAAAGTTTTATTTTTTTGAGTTTATTGAGAGTTTAACAAGTGTAGAATATGGTCATGTGTACTAAAGCATTAATATAGTGGTTTATGATGAGTATTGACAGCCAATATGCTGTTAAATTGTATTGTAATAAGCAACTAGTTGGTGCTAAATATGTTTAACTTAACCTTCTTTTACCCTCGGGGATATTTAAATTCAATGACGGTGTCCACCGAACTTTTGAAAGGGTATCAGAGGGTTATATATATTTTTATTTTCATTTGTATTACAAATGTATAACTATAATCATCATGTGTTGGTATTTGCAGACAGGAACAAACATCTCGATGTCACTACTAGTAGAGTTCGACCCTATCTCCTGGCTGTTGGAATTCAAGAATCCACCATTTCTTCATCATTTTTGACAAGAATGCCATACCTTGCAGTTCAGCATCTTCTATTGGTGCCTTTGATTAACTGCTTAAGGCTCATATTGTGATTGGCACATCTTACAACAGCATTCTCCACAACATGTACACTCTCCTCCAAACCACAAAGTACAACATGGATTCCGGCAAGGTCAAAGAAAGTTTTTGTGTGTCTGAAGCTAGAGAGAGGTTGTTTTATTCGTGTTTGAAGATTCTCTTCTATCATGAAGGGTTTTGTTTTTCAGACTTAAGAATTAAGAGTTAAGCAGTTAAATATGTTTGTTAGGCATTTCAAGTAATTATTGGCTACTTACTGTCAGGATTCCTGTCTGTGTGTGTTTTTTCTGTGTTTGTCCCCCTTCCTCCACCAGGAGGCACCTGATTCGGGTCTGGCTCTCCACACACCTGCTGTGAGTTACATCATTAATGGAGCGCTCTAAAGCTGCTAACTGCCACTACCTTGAGGCCAGAGTGTTTGTCAGTTTTGGGTACTCTAGCCAAGGTGAGTTTTGCCGAGTCAAACTGAGTTCTTGTCAACCTGAGTTTTAATCTTGTTTTTGTCTTTGCCTCTCGGCAGGAAGTCATCCTGCAAACTGGATGTTTCGGACCTTCTCTCCCTTGAAGGATCATCTGAGCTTCAAACTGAGTTGAGGATTTAAACAGGAGGTATGAATCCACTTTCCCTCAAGAGATCATTTGAGCTTCACACTGAGTAAGGGATTCATCTCCACTATGACCCGTTCAAGTACCGCAGGAAATCTGAGTGGCAGTCAGCTTCTCCGTTCGCCTTCTAACAACCACATTCTGGGTAAACCCTGCCCTCCACTGAATCCGACAAACACTGAAACTTCTACACACAGACTGGAGTATAAGAGTCAGCAACCTCTCTGGAAACGTGAGTTATCTACCAAATTATCCTCTTCAAGTTCGAGAATCAGACTTCCTACTGAGCCTGAACTAACCGCAGTGTCTTCCCCTCACCTTTTAGTTCCAGTTGAACTAAAAGTTGTTCAGAGCAAAACTGGATTCTTCACAAACTCCTAAATAAACCTGTTAAACCTTTCCCCTGGTCTCTCTGAATTGGTCTCTCTGCATGTGGGTCCGAGCTCTTGATAAAACCATGACACTTACCTTGAAAAAATCTCAGGCTTAAATGTGTCCAGACTGGATGTGCTCAAGACATCAAATTGTATTATTTTAATTTGATACTTGAGCCACTTGACAGTGATCTTAAAGTATTTAAAACAGAGGGATTTAAAGTGAATATGTTTACAGAAAAATAATCATGGTACCATAGTTCAGGTCACTGGTGATTATTTGGGTTAATTTGTTTAGCTTTGTGGATTCATTTGGGGCTGATATTGTTGTCCTTTCTTTCTCCTCAAAATAGATTGTTTTCAAACTGTTCTGTGGTGATGATCCAGAAGTTGTACTAAGAACTGTTGAGATGCACAAACTGGTCCCTCATTTCATTCAGGAAAACTTCCTAAATGCTGAGCAACTCATTTATCTGAAACATGATCCTCATCAGCTCTTCAAACAATTATTAATTAATCAATCAATAAATTACTCTCCTACCAAAGCATTGCTTTATGATACACTACCCTCGTACTATAAGAAACACCGGCCCTGTTCTGCACATCTGGTGCATGAGCTAAACATACATTTTACAAGAAGCAATTGCAACAGTTTATGCAGAGCTTTCCCGGGTTTGTGATCCAGAGAGTGGAGAGAGATTCAGAGGTCCAGCGGCAGAACAAAAAGGATGTCTACGCAGGCTGACAGAGTCAGAACAGGATCAGGCAGGCTCAGTGTCAGGAGACAGAATGGGTCAGTTAACAGATGGGCAACAGGTAATTTAAGGATACGCTGAATTAAGTACACCGGGTTGGCACAAAATAATCGGCCCTGACAATTGGCCGATTATTGGTGATGGTGATGGTGATGGAAACAGGTGAAGCCAGTGAGAGTTGATTTTGGAATGGGTGGAGCTGAGCAGGTGTGTAGAATAAGTAATCACACCAGCATCAGTGCCTAGATTTGTAGATATGTGCTTTAGAATGGCTTTGTCTCCATTCAAACCCAGGTTTAAAGCCTTTCAGGGCAGCATAAAGCCCACTGCTCTCATTAAAGGAATAGTACACCCAAAACATGATTAGCCTTCATTTTCTACTCACCCCCATGCTGAACAACACTCTGGAGTACTTTTTTGATATCTCAAATGCATCTGGAGATCTGGGAGGCTTCTTGCTGTCTGCTGACATTCAAATAATGGAGGTCTATGGTGCCCCAGGCAGAAAGGTCCATAAAAGTCCACAAAAAACGTGTCAATATTCCTCCATACTGCTCATCCAATGTATTCCAAGTGTCCTGAGTGGGTAGCATCCAGAATTTACTCGAAACGAAGTCATTTAGAATGTTTTTAGAGCATAAACAGTAGTGTATAGGATTTCCTGAAAGCGCGCACATGCGCGTTCACGACGCTACGGAAGCCGGCACACCAAACCAGATGAAAGTGCGCATTCAGCGTCTGCTCTGCCAATAATGCAAGCGTAGAAGAAGAAATGTGCTGTTTACCTGTGCAAAGAAAGAAACAACGAAAGAAAAATGTCTGAGGACTTCAGTGTTGAGGAAGAGCATGAGTTCTTTGCCGAGCTGATTGCGCTGGTTTGGTCTGCCGGCTTCCGTAGCGTCGTGAACGTGCATGTGCGCGCTTTCAGGAAATCCTATACACTACTGTTTATGCTCTAAAAACATTCTAAATGACTTCGTTTCGAGTAAATTCTGGATGCTACCCACTCAGGACACTTGGAATACATTGGACGAGCAGTATGGAGGAATATTGACACGTTTTTGTGGACTTTTATGGACCTTTCTGTCTCGGGCACAATAAACCTCCATTATTTGAATGTCAGCAGACAGCAAGAAGTCTCCCAGATCTCCAGATGCATTTGAGATATCAAAAAAGTACTCCAGAGTGTTGTTCAGCATGGGGGTGAGTAGAAAATGAAGGCTAATCATGTTTTGGGTGTACTAGTCCTTTAAGCTATAAAAAAGAAGAAAAATAAATAAATGCTCACTTCAGGTGTTTTATAAAATATGTGAATCAGGAAATGTCTATATACCAAACTGAATGATTGTTGTTCTCTACTTCAAAAAACACTTTTTAGATTTTAAAAATTTCATATTTTTTTTAATTAAAAAATTTCAATGTATAACATGTTTGCATAAAAACCTGCTTTTTATTTCAGTGTTAAATTTAGTGATGTCGCCTATTTGAGTCTTTGTGTGAAGAAATGAAAGCAGAACATCAAATCTTACTGCTCCACACGGGATTCTGGGGGCTGTAGTGTGGCAAAGTGCTGGGCCATGTGTATAAGTTGTGAGAGGAATTTAAAATATTTCTGATGAACAAGAGGTCCGATTACTCAAAGCTGCTTGCAAGTGATGAGTGGTGTGCAAAGCTGGCATACCTGGCTGATATATTTCATTGTTTGAATGAACTGAAGACACGGAGGCAATGCAGAAATAAAAAAACCCCACTTACAAGCACTGATGAAATGAAAAGGTGAATAAGTGCAGGGCTGTCAACTCCCACCGATTGGGATTGAGACTCCCGCAGCTCAGTGTCTTCACACGCTTTCAATTATTATCTCCATTTTTTCACGCAAAGAAATTGCGGACATTAAAACTCAACTCAATTCCTCTTATTTATATATAAAAATACAATGCTGATAAAAATCCAGTCTGTATTTTCAACACAACCTTGGTGCTAACACACAAAGACATGCCAGGTTCATATCCAGTCCGTATTTTAGCACCAGCCCACCTATTCACTGTGCTGAGAGCAGCGGAGCTGAACCTGAGCCAGATATTGAAAAAAGATTGGGATTTCTGAGCATTTATTAGGAGGTATGCCATTTCAATTCAATTAAATTCAGTTTATTTCTATAGCGCCAAATTCACAACACAAGTCATCTCAAAGCACTTTACAGTTCAACCAGATCATACAGTCAAATTGATTCAAAGTTTTCTATCTAAGGAAAACCAGTTGATTGCATCAACTCATTGACTCAAATACAATCCCTCACACTAAGCATGCTTGTAGCGAAAGTAGAGAGGAAAAACTCCCTTTTAACAGAAAGAAACCTCCAGCAGAACCAGGCTCAGTGTGAGCGGCCATCTGCCAAGGCTGACTGGGGTTCAAGGAAACAGAAGCAGAGATACAAAAAGCAGCTGTAAAAGGCCCCGTCCAGGAAACACACAGCCAGGCAGACGAGCTCCGAGCCAGCTCCCATGCCAGAGGATGAAGAGAGCACATCCACCTAGTCACGGTCAGGGAAACAGGACTACACTGGAAAACAGGCTGATCTCCAGCATCTATAAACAAGGGTGTTGATGGAAGCAGCACAGCTGATGAGGCAAAGCTACTCTGAGGAAAAGCAGAGAGAGCATAACGTCAAAGATTGAACTAACAGATTCTGCAGAACAGGAGAATAGAGAGAGAATGAAGCAGAATGATGAAATGGGGGTCCGTATGTCCTCCAGAAGTCTAAATCTATAGCAGCATAACTATAGAGATAGCTCAGGATAACCTAAGCCACTCTAACTATAAGCTTTATCAAAAAGAAAAGTTTTAAGCCTATTGAATTTTATCTTATCTTATCTGGACTAAGATAATGCACTTTGTAAATGAATCAAGATTTGAAGCAAAGTGCTTGAGTATATATGAATAAACTATACAGCAGCTGGCTTAAATAATCAATGTGTAGACTGAGTGAAGGATCACATCAAATGTTTTTTTTTCTCTACATCTAGAGCTCTTTTTTTAGAATAAGCTTTAATCCTTGTTTCCTCTAATTTAGCCTGCTGATTTAGTCCCAGTTTTAGTCCATGTTTGCTCACAAGTAAAATAATAATTACACAGTTTTTATAGCCTGGGTGCCAGTCCGAACTTAGTCCCGCCCACAAGGTTTGAGTTCGGGGAAGTTCGGTCTGGCTCTGCTCCATAGTAGCGCGAGTATTATCGCCCACTGTCAGGCGATCCAATCAAATTGTCAGGGCGGGCTTTATACGATGATGGACAGATGATCAAGAGTAACGTAATCAACCACGTGACCAAAGCGCGCTTGGGTGACAACAACAATGGCTGCCGCTGGAGAGTTTGGGTGAGTAGATTCTGCTATTACGTCTGTTCTAGAAGATATCGACAGCAAATTAATTTTAAAAGAGGAACAGAGAAACGTGATCAAGGCTCATCTTCTTATTCTAGGCGCGCAACTGCACGCTTTGATTTTTGTTGACAACAACTATGCGTCGCTTAACATACGTCACGCACTCCGTTGCTCTTATTGGTTGTAGGTCTATCCATGAGTGCAGAGGCATTTATTTTCCTGGTTCGTTCGAAACACGCCCCATAATCACAGCTCTATGGAGCAGCATCAGACTCATATTCTGACTAGAATTGAGTCGGACTACGTCAGGCTACAGTTTTTACATAATTATTACTTAAAGCAAAACAGAAATCTCTAAAGCTTTCACGTATTCCTCTCAAACCCATTGCATTTTATTTTTCAAAAGATCAGCCACCAAAGAAAAGACCAACTACATACATAGAGGATGTGCAGAACAACTCAGTTATTCAGGATTGATAGAAGAGGAACCAGGGTGATGTATTTAGGTCAATTAAATACGTTTAAAAACTTAATTTCCATCACATCTACCAAAATGAAACATCCACAGAAATGCTGTCTTGTTTCATGGTTATTATAGAATCTACAGCCTCTTAGAAGGCCTGAATTGTCAGTTGTAAAAATGTAATAAGATAATGAGTTAAGCTTTTCAATTCTGTGCAAACAGTATAGTTTGCACAGGATTCGATTGCACTTGTTCCTGTATTAGTACCAGTAATCCAGTAATAACTCATTTGTTTTCCATTTATTATTTTACTTGAACTGCATAGAATTATTAAGAAACACAGTTGTGAAATTCTTAGTTTACAGTAGATGCAAGTATTGTAGTAGTTAAATTCTCTGAAAATCACTAGGATATAGAAAATAATGTAGATTGTGTGAAAATGTTCCACATCCAACTACGGATCACTTATGGTTATTCAGTCAAATTTACTGCGCTTTAAAAAATTCCACACTTTGCCAATTTGTTTTAGTTAAATCCTGTGAAAACCTTCAACCCATAGCTGCACCTATCCTCAGAGACTTTAAATCTAACTGTGACAAGGGTTTCAAAATCTAATTTCAAGGTTTGGGAAAAAGTTGGCAACCCTGTGGGTGTAGCTCTGGCAACAACACGTGCAGCGTGGCAACCTTGAGATCTTCCCTCACAGAGAAAATGCAAGATGGCAACACTGCTTTAGTATGCGAGAGTCGGACCAAATTACACTCGGAAATTGTGTTATATTTAACTCTTTAACATTGCAATCTTTTCTGTGTACATCAAGTTCCACCTGTGCTGCTCTCTGTCACCTGACATATGATACCCCACCACAACCTTAGAAGCAAGACACACAGACATGACTGGAAAGATGCAAATTCAGCAAAACTAAGCAAATTCAGTGTGAAAGAGTACACAAGGAAATGTAAAAAAGTTTGGTGAATGTCTCCATTGGTGCACCTTTGGTTACCCTCACCACACCCTTAGAAGCAAGACACAAAGACATGACTGGAAAGATGCAAATTCAAGCAAATTCAGCAAAACTAAGCAAATTGGGTGTGGATGGGTACAAGAGAAAATGTAAAAAAGCTTGGTGAATGTCTCCATTGGTGCACCTTTGGTTACCCCCACCACACCCTTAGAAGCAAGACACAAAGACATGACTGGAAAGATGCAAATTCAAGCAAATTCAGCAAACTACGCAAATTTAGTGTGGATGGGTACAAGAGAAAATGTAAAAAAGCTTGGTGAATGTCTCCATTGGTGCACCTTTGGTTACCCCCACCACACCCTTAGAAGCAAGACACAAAGACATGACTGGAAAGATGCAAATTCAAGCAAATTCAGCAAACTACGCAAATTTAGTGTGGATGGGTACAAGAGAAAATGTAAAAAAGCTTGGTGAATGTCTCCATTGGTGCACCTTTGGTTACCCCCACCACACCCTTAGAAGCAAGACAGAAAGACATGACTGGAAAGATGCAAATTCAAGCAAATTCAGCAAACTACGCAAATTTAGTGTGGATGGGTACAAGAGAAAATGTATAATTGGTGAATGTCTCCAGTGGTGCACCTTTGGTTACCCCCACCACACCCTTAGAAGCAAGACACAAAGACATGACTGGAAAGATGCAAATTCAAGCAAATTCAGCAAACTACGCAAATTTAGTGTGGATGGGTACAAGAGAAAATGTAAAAAAGCTTGGTGAATGTCTCCATTGGTGCACCTTTGGTTACCCCCACCACACCCTTAGAAGCAAGACACAAAGACATGACTGGAAAGATGCAAATTCAAGCAAATTCAGCAAACTACGCAAATTTAGTGTGGATGAGTACAAGAGAAAATGTAAAAAAGCTTGGTGAATGTTTTCATTGGTGCACCTTTGGTTACCCCCACCACACCCTTAGAAGCAAGACACAAAGACATGACTGGAAAGATGCAAATTCAAGCAAGTTCAGCAAACTACGCAAATTTAGTGTGGATGGGTACAAGAGAAAATGTAAAAAAGCTTGGTGAATGTTTTCATTGGTGCACCTTTGGTTACCCCCACCACACCCTTAGAAGAAAGACACAAAGACATGACTGGAAAGATGCAAATTCAAGCAAATTCAGCAAAACTAAGCAAATTCGGTGTGGATGGGTACAAGAGAAAATTTAAAAAAGCTTGGTGAATGTTTTCATTGGTGCACCTTTGGTTACCCCCACCACACCCTTAGAAGCAAGACACAAAGACATGACTGGAAAGATGCAAATTCAAGCAAATTCAGCAAACTACGCAAATTTAGTGTGGATGGGTACAAGAGAAAATGTAAAAATAACTTGGTGAATGTTTTCATTGGTGCGCATTTGGGCTGCTTCATGGCTCAGGAGAGAAACATATGCAGAATAGCATTAATACTTAAATAAAAAACGAAAGGGAAACCTGATACTCTCTGTTCAGTAGCCACATTTTCACTACAAACTATGATCAAAATACTCTGAAAAAAAATATGTCTAGATCGGTAAAATTCAAGCTGCGGCAAGGTGAATTTATTCCTGCAGGAAGACTTTTGTACTATTACAAGCTTAACCACATGAAGAGTCAAAAAAATAAATTCTCATTACCGTTACACACTCTATACACCAAATACCACCAAAAAAGAATATTTCTTGTGACTAATACTATAACGTGTATAATTATTAATGTGCCTTTGACATTGTGGTGAGCAGGAGTAAAAGAAACCCCTATTATCAACATGAAATAAAAAAGATGTCTTTTTACTCCTTAAGAAAAAACAAGATGTAAAAGCACCTGGTCATAGTTTGTAAGCCAGAGATCGTTACGTATATTGTTGATAGAGGAGCAAGTTGAACATCACCATCAGATGTGATGGCTCTTTAAGCATCAAATTACACATATCTGTATTTATAGCATAGAGGCAGGATGCACGAGGTGGATGCACAAGGTGGTTGCAAGAGGCGGGGTTGCATGAGGTGGATGTACGAGGTGGCTGCAAAGAGGCGGGGATGCACGAGGTGGTTGCTATAAATACAGATGTCAATCCAACACTAAGATAAGTTTACTACCAGCAACAGCTGATACCTGTCACCATTGTACTGGCAGTTGGAGAATGTCGGTCTACCATGGACAGAAACAAAGGAACAGTCTCTATGAATGAACCACAGCACATCGAAATGAGCCTCATGCAGTTTGGGTTCTTGTTCCAGCTCCGCATCAGCTACCAAGACGCTCAACGTCTTGCCATCACCTTCAACATTCTCAGCGTCATGCAAAGCAGCAGCAGACAGAGGCTGGCTGGGATCTTTCAGTTGAGGTTACAGATAAACATGAACCTGGCTCTGATCAACAGAGAGTGAACACCACCATCAGTCATCAGGATGCCGCATGGTTGCAAGACTGTCAGATTCTCAGATCTGTGTACAAACAGCAGCTCTAGTCCAGCTTGATTCATAAAAAATATCTATAACATAAAGTTTGTCTCTTTAATAGATATTGTTCCCACATGTTTTGTGCCCTGGTGAAGAAGGAGTCATTGCTCCACCAGGGCACATTTAACACATTGTCACAACTGTAGAGGTCACCTAAGCTTGTGTTTTGGCTCTCTAGAGCGATGTTTCCTAACCGGGGGTCCTTGTACCCCTAGTGGTCTGCAAGGGCATTGCAAGGGTTTTCTGAGGGTTATCTGAGCTAATCAAAGTAGGCTCAGGTGTTGTCAGCTACCAAGCACTAAGGCAAAAGGGACACAGGAGGTTATTTTAAAAAAATCTGGGGAAGGACAGACTGACTGACTGACTGACTAACCACCCACCCGATACCTGGCTGTGCTGTATTGGCCGATACCATCTGTTTGAAATTGATGTGTGTGTGTGTAAATATGAAGAACAGCAGACTACTTAGATGTAAAATAATTGCCATCATGGCTTTGTCAAGCTGCTGACTTACCTTTTTATTGCCTACCTGAATGGGTGACAATAGTTGAATAAACTTTTGGCTCTCAAAATGGTATTGGTGCACCATTTGTTGGTACTCGCCAATACCGATACCACCATTTTAGTGCTGGATCGGGGCACCAACATAAGTTTATATACACTGTGATGATAATCCCAGATGATGCAGCTCAGGTCACCATGATTGCGTCTGACTTTTTAATCTCGGATGCGACTGTATTTGTTTAAATTTTTTTCCATGTCACACTGACTGCAGTGAGGATAGGACTTGGGACTAGTTGCATTGCATTTTGGGTTGTCGTAGCCATTTCATACGGCACATTGGCTGAAGCAAACAAACACAGTGGCAGCAGGTGACAATTTTTCTGGGGGGGGAGAAACAAATGATCCTTAAGGCAAAATGCTGCAAACCTAGCCCTTGTAATGTCCATACAGCTTTACAGTTAGAAGTAAGGTGAAATGGAGTCGGTCTGTATGATCAACGTTGAGTCTTTCACTAGTTTTATTTTGAATAAAGATTATGTCTGCTTTGTCCACATATAAACTGTTCACTGTATCGGTCTTTCAGAAAATTACACTTAGATATGGAACCACCCTGAAAAAAAAATTGGATTTGGACTATTCGGAAAATCATCTTCCTTGACCTAAAAGCCCATCGAGTCCTCTGCTGTAGCATCAAACTGACTTAAAACTTCTCAGGGAGCGGACCCCTGGTGAAGACGGACCCGCGCAGAGCTGAAGCCGAACTGTGCGTCCCCTCCTCTTTCCCCCCACTCCTTCCCGGAGTGGATGACGTCTCAAAGTAAAACCCATCCACTTTTCTTTTTGATGCATTAATGAGGTTCTGCGCTCGGGCGAGAGATAGGAGAAGCTTGAATTAATGCTGATTTAACCTGTGTTGGTTATAAGAACTCTGGTTCAATGGTTGAAATAAGTGTGCTGTGAAAAGTTTCAAGTGATATTTCGTTCTTCTTTTCTTTCTATCCTGCTTTCTTCCCTTTTCTGCTTTAAGGTAGTTTATAGAGAGTTTGCTCACATCCAACCGCATGTGGCCACGTGGTTGAGGATCTATTGTTACAAGCTGCCCCCCCCCTCCTCCCTTTCATCACATGAAGAGGGAGGTCTTTCATATATCCATACACACTCATATTTAAATTTCTCTCCCACACATACACAACTCTGTTGAAGCAGCTTTGCTAAAACAACTTCTGCTGCTGTTGTTAATGCATTTTAACCATTTATCATTTTAAGCTGAAGGTAGTTTATGTTGTTCTAATTGCACTATTGTTCTCATCATACCTGCTGCTATTCCAACGGACATTATTAAATGTATTAACATCTGACTTATCCTGGAAAATCTCAGAAGCCAGTTAATCAGACTCTTAGGGTTTTATTCTTTTTGTTTTCTTTTAACAGAGTGAGTCACTTACCACATTTAACTGTTCAGTCCATTTTCTAAAAGGGGCGCCATCCAGCCGCTGGACTGCCAACTGACGCGGTTTGTAATGCTTTAGTTCTGTGCCCCTATGAAAAAACATTTGCCCAAGCTAGCTTGCCCCATATGTTGGTCCTCGTTTCCTGGTGTTTCCTTGCTTGTTGCCACATTCAAACAGACGTGTAGATGTAAAGTAGATGAATAAGTCTTCCTATAGTCTGTGGTGGAGCTAGACTTTCTTTGTTTGGGGGTCAGAGGGGGCAAGGCTGTCTCTTGGGGTCCACAAACCTGAAAATTTTAATTGTTTCTCAATCATTTTCAGTCATTTTGTCCTAGGTTCTAATTTGGGCTAAGACACACCTGAGATAAAAAATAAATAAAATTCACAGCAGTCCATCTGTAACGTTTTCTATAACGGTTCTTACAAATAAAGGAACAAACATATTTGTGAAAATATTTATTTGTTAGGAATCCATTTGTGTGTTTGTGTTTTCTCCCTCCACCACTAGGTGACGCCCGGTTCTCGTTGGTCCATCAACACACCTGCGGATGGCTGCCTAATTATCTGAGGACTCTTAAGCTGCTGACTGCCACTACCTCGACGTCAGAGTGTTTGCCAGTTTTGGGTACTCTAGCCAAGCTGAGTTTAGCAGAGCCTAACTTAGTCTTTGTCTCCCTGAACCTTATTGTTTTTGTCTTTGCCTCTCGGCAGGTAGTCATCCTGCAAACTGGAAGTTTTTGGACTTCTCCCCCTGGAAGGATTGTTTGAGCTTTACACTGAGCAGGGGATAAATCTCCACACGAACCGTTCAAGTACTACAGGAAATACAGGAAATGGACACAACACATCTATTAATGCACCTGAAAAATAGTCACCAAATAAAGTCTTACCCTCTTTCTTCTGGCCCGACTCCGAGCAGATAGCCTCCGCACGCAGCGTGTGGCTGGCTGCGTATATCTGAAGCTCCTGCGTACCGTCTGAAAATACGTCTTACAGGCAGCTGGAAAACAATTAAATGAGAGTGGTATAAATAAAAAATAAAACGCAAGTCACAGTAACAAGGAAGGAGAAAACATTAAAACAAGTCACTTACACACAATGTCGTCTTTATCAAAATCGTGCAAATCTGGACTTGCCGAGATGGGAGGTCTGTGAAAACAAAATGTAAAAGCTATGATCGGTATCCATCCGTATCCATTGCCTTTTACCGCAGAATGAAAGCATATTCTTTAAATCTTACCCTTGCTCCGGTTCATAGCGCCTGCAATTAGTCTCCGAGTTGTTAAGACGGCGTACTGCTTCCTGTAAATCACAAAAAATACACTTTAATAAAGCTTGTTCTAGCAAGGCTACTATTAGCCGCTATTAGCCGGTAGCTTAGGCTAGGCTGCTTTTAGCTTAGCAGGCAGTAATCAAACATATATTTACCGCTAGCATCTCTTCTTTGAGTTCGTCTTGTTCGATGCAGAGTCGCCATCGCGTCCAAGAGGAGTTTTACCCCGAAATCCAGAAGCTCCAGACCGCTGCACAAAGCAAAGCATACATCCTCCACTGTGGCTGCACACCGCCGTTCTGAGTTTCTTGGAGATCGTAGGGAGCATGCGCGAGATGAACCAGGGTGTCCGCGGATCAATAAAAATAATTAAAAAATCATTCTTTTTTTTTTTTTTATCAAGGCCTTAATTGGCACTAAAATTATTTGAATATGTTTATCGAAGTATTTATAATTCTTTAATAAAAAATGCTTATAAAAACAATTTCGTCAGATATATTATATCGCTCCAGGCGGAGAAAAAGCTAGAGGATATATATATACGTATATATGTGTGTGTGTGTGTTTACATACATACAGGAGTCATGGAACTCTGCTTGCAGCTCCTTCATATTTCATGTACACTAATAACTTGTGTACATGGTTCTTGATGATGGCATTAAAATCATTTCAAATAGCATTAAAATAGCATTAAATTAGAGTAGCTCATTCCTGTATGAACCCTGTGAGTGCTTAACTTAATATGACATATTAAAAAAATCCCACCATCATCCAGCATATGTTCAGTTTCTGCCCAAATATATATGTAGATTTTTGTAACGGGGATAAGGATAATTCAAAACTGCTTTTTTTTTAATGAACTTGTTCACTACTTCCAAACTCAGCATCTCTTTTCATTCCTGTAATAAGAAGTTTCTTTTGAATGGATTTGATTAAAGTTTAAGTCCCTCGGTATAAAATAAATATTTTGATGGAGATGAGAAATCTGCTTCCTCGTTGGTGAATAACCAATAGTTTGGATCCAATCATTTAAATAAACGGTGTTAGTTTTTTATATATATATATATATATATATACACTATATTGCCAAAAGTATTTGCTCACCTGCCTTGACTCACATATGAGCTTAAGTGACATCCCGTTCCTAATCCATAGGGTTCAATATGACGTCGGTCCACCCTTTGCAGCTAGAACAGCTTCAACTCTTCTGGGAAGGCTGTCCACAAGGTTTAGGAGTGTGTTTATGGGAATTTTTGACCATTCTTCCAGAAGCGCATTTGTGAGGTCGCACACTGATGTTGGACGAGAAGGCCTGGCTCTCAGTCTCCGCTCTAATTCATCCCAAAGGTGTTCTATCGGGTTGAGGTCAGGACTCTGTGCAGGCCAGTCAAGTTCATCCACACCAGACTCTGTCATCCATGTCTTTATGGACCTTGCTTTGTGCACTGGTGCACAGTCATGTTGGAAGAGGAAGGGGCCAGCTCCAAACTGTTCCCACAAAGTTGGGAGCATGGAATTGTCCAAAATGTCTTGGTATGCTGAAGCATTCAGAGTTCCTTTCCTTGGAACTAAGGGGCCAAGCCCAGCTCCTGAAAAACAACCCCGCACCATAATCCCCCCTTCACCAAACTCTACACTTGGCACAATGCAGTCAGACAAGTACCGTTCTCCTGGCAACCGCCAAACCCAGACCCGTCCATCAGATTGCCAGATGGAGAAGCGCGATTCGTCACTCCAGAGAACGCGTCTCCACTGCTCTAGAGTCCAGTGGCGGCGTGCTTTACACCACCGCATCCGACGCTTTGCATTGCACTTGGTGATGTATGGCTTGGATGCAGCTGCTCGACCATGGAAACCCATTCCATGAAGCTCTCTGCGCACTGTTTTTGAGCTAATCTGAAGGCCACATGAAGTTTGGAGGTCTGTAGTGATTGACTCTGCAGAAAGTTGGCGACCTCTTCGCACTATGCGCTTCAGCATCCGCTGACCCCGCTCCGTCAGTTTACGTGGCCTACCACTTCGTGGCTGAGTTGCTGTCGTTCCCAAACACTTCCATTTTCTTATAATACAGCTGACAGTTGACTGTGGAATATTTAGGAGCGAGGAAATTTCACGACTGGATTTGTTGCACAGGTGGCATCCTATCACAGTTCCACGCTGGAATTCACTGAGCTCCTGAGAGCGACCCATTCTTTCACAAATGTTTGTAAAAACAGTCTGCATGCCTAGGTGCTTGAATTTATACACCTGTGGCCATGGAAGTGATTGGAACACCTGATTCCAATAATTTGGATGGGTGAGCAAATACTTTTGGCAATATAGTGTATATATATAAGAATTGTGCTATAATTTCTAGTCACCGATCTGTTGCTGCTATATTTTAATTTGACGAACCGGAATTTGTCGATGTTCTTTTTCCTGTTTGGTGCGATTGCAATTGCGGATCTTGACCTGGCCGGACCTTATGACCACAGTGTACCAATCTTCTCATGGCTACTTCCAACAGGATAATGCGCCATGTTATAAAGTAAATCATCTCAGACTCATTTCTTGAAACTTTTCCACTTAAGTAATTGTGAATTGAGCATATTGACAGACAACATTTTATTTTTTATCTTAAATGCAATTTTTTTTTATAATTACTGCTCTAAATGTATTGCTCTGTCAGCTAAAGATCTGTTTTGGTCTCTATACTTTAATTAAATAAATCAATTCAAGCTAAAATGGAAGAGGCTATACTAAGCCTGATCTCTTTGTATCAGAGAATTTCTTACCCAGAAAGATGTCACTTGGGGTAAAACCCCCCCTGCAACCCTGGTTTGCATTTGTATAGCTCACAGCATGTTCATTTACATGTTAAAGCCTCCCCTAGAATTCCATGGGGGGGAGGCATGGGGGGAACACCGCCTAAGAGAGTCCACGTCAATTTCTGACAATTTACGGGAGTTTTCGGCGAAGCCTGCAAATTGTCGTAAACTGCCGCTAACCTGAAGTTCCACGACAATCTACAGTGCCGCATATTGACGAAAATCCCACTTTTCATGCAGTGTATGTTTTAAGTTACATGAAGATAAATCAATTAAATACAAATAAATGTATTACTAGAAACTTACCTACTTTACTTTTAAACACCAGCCCTATATGATCCTAAATATGAAAGTTTAAAACAGGGTTGATACCTAAACATGAAGTGTAGTAAAATACAATGTAAGCATGAGTCAATTACTTCATCTTTCATTCTTTAATAGATCAGGATATGTAGTTTCAGTAGTTTGTGGAAGAAAAAAAAAGTACAAGACTCAGTATTAAAGTATAGACATAATAAGAATCAGACATACAGTACTTTAAAAATCATAGAGCGAAATTAATTTTGTTACACGTCCAGATATACAAAGACTTTAGTATATATATATATATATATATATATATATATATATATATATTTACAATAAAACACACAAGATAATATAAACATAAATGTATACACATAGAAATTACTTTTGGTACATGCTCCAGATATACAAAGACTTTAGTATATATATATATATATATATATATATATATATATATATATATATATATATATATATATATATATATATATATTTACAACAAAACACACAAGATAATATAAACATAAATATATACACATAGAAATTACTTTTGTTACACACTATATATATATATGAATAATATATTAAATAAATAATCATCTTTAATAATATTTATTTATTCTTCTCTCTTAAATTTCTCTTTATAATTATCAGTGAAGTTAAGTATATGAAATATAGTTAAGTATAATTGTTAAGTATTTGAAATATAGTTTAGAATAAGTACATTTTAAATGCACTGCCTGTAAAAATAACCAATTCAACCCTGAAACAAAATGCAAAAATATGCCGCTCTGCTTCAGCTTATTCCAATGTCGTGTAGATTATCCTTCATTTGGGTTTGGGCAGTTAATTCTTCTTTAAATATATTCTTGAAAAAAAGGGGTAAGTCTATGGATCGTCTTCTCCGATACCTTGCCATCTCAGCCAGGGTCTTCCTTTGCACTTCACGTCGAACACCGATCTGAATTCACCTGCCAAATACTGATTCAGTAAAAAACAAACAAAATCACTACATTTCAAATGTGTACCGCGAATATGGTACAGGTATATATATATATATATATATATATATATATATATATATATATATATATATATATATTAGTGCTGTCAAAATGATCGCGTTATTATCGCGTTAACGCGAGGCCATTTTAATGGCGATAATTTTTTTAACGTCAGATTAACGCTATGTGGTTTTATGGTACAATTTTCCAAGTACATCCCGCTGCAGCCTGCGGGAAGGCGGGGCTATTTTCCCCCAGTGTATGCATTTCTCATAGGCTTCTAGAGCGGAGAGCTCCTCATTGAAAAAAGACGCTCATACACTGAGTGACACTAGTGCCTTTTCTTTAAGCCCCGCCACCAACAAACAAGTTGAGTGTCTGGTAACTAGTAGCAACTTGAAATACGCTGAGAAAACAGATTACTGAGGTGAAATGGAATCTGCTACGGCACTTGCTGTCTGTGTACGCCACAGGTCGGTATCGTGTGTGTGTGTGTGTGTGTGTGTGTGTGTGTGTGTGTGTGTGGGTGTGTGGGTGTGTGTGTGTGTGTGTTCTCATTTTTGTTAAGAGGCTGAAAAGTAACTTTCTAGAGCATAGACTACCTCCATCTAGTGATGTCGGTCTATTGATTTTGATGTATTGATTGAAAATTGTTCATTATTACCTTGGTTAATTGACATCTAATGTTAACTGTACTACATTTTATAGCAGTAGGGTAAAATGCTTGTCTTTGTTCAAAAGACTGTATTAACTGTATAGACTGTCTTTTATTTTTTGCTACATGCCTCCCTATCTTCTTGCCATATGTTTCTATGGCATAAATCAGTGTCTGTGACCTGTTTTCATTTAAAAAAAAGAACATTGGCACAAACCTAGCCTGTATTTTTTGTATGTCATCGAGAGTATTTAAATGATTTTCAATCAGAAAAAAAATTTGCGATTAAAATGCGATTAATCGGGAGTTAACTTAGGCATTGATGCGATTGATCGCAATTAAAATTATTTAATCGATTGACAGCACTAATATATATATATATATATATATATATATATATATATATATATATATATATATATATATATGAGAAGATCTTTGTACAGTGAGGCACAGCAACCTTTAAGAACATTGCAGACGACACACCCCCACGGAACGCCCTTGTACATAAAAGTTAACAATTAACCAGTGGTGGATGAAATACTCAACAGTAGTCCTTGAGTAAATGTATTAAGACTCATACTCAGATCTTATTCAATTATAAGTAAAAGTTACTCAGTCAAACATCTGTTCAAGTTAAAGAACCAATCACCTTTGAACATTCTTAAGTATTCAAAATACAAATAAAAGTTCTAACATCAGTACATTTGTGTAATTTTCGGAGTAATTCTAAATAACCAGCTGTTGTGATTATTTTCTGTTTAAAAACAGTGAGTTTTAACTTTTTATTTTACGAACACAACAAGAATCTTTGTGTGAATCTTTCTGGTTGGTCTGAGGGGAGAAATCGGCTGATCTGGAAGGATTTTGTTGATGGCAACTGATGACTGATTTGCTTACTTGGGAGATAAAGGGGGAGGTAGCATGGATCTGTTTGATTCAGCGATGTATTTTGTAAGGATGTGTTTACTAATCCTCACTTTTTGCAGCAGGTGCAGAACAACTGTAGAGAGAAATAAAACAAGCCTTTTGGCTGGGATCAGCCAGAGAGGGATCAAGATGGGCGCACATGCTGGAATTTGATAAGAGGGTTTATGACTATTCTGATTGGGATCAGTGATAGCGGGACTGAAAACACAGTCACTGATTAGGACATCTGAGCAATGTGTTCAAAGTGCAGCATTTCAATGCAAGGGGTTATAAGTACTGTAAATCAGATTGAAGCTTAACGGTGTGCGTTTGAGTTTGTTATGAGTTCTGGGTAACCTCGGCTGAGATACAGTGTTGTTTTAAGATTGTGTGAGCTCATGCTTTTGTTTCACACACACACAAAAGTCAACTTAACTGCATACTTTATTCTCCTTTGCCTATTATTTTATTCAATATTCTGCTGTTTACAGAAATATTTTCTTTGTCCTCCAAACAAATATTGTAGCACCGATGTCATTTTTTGGCCCCGATACCGATACCTTGCTGTGCAGAACTCATATTTTGAACAGAAATTAACTTTTTATTACAGAAATTAACTTTTTATTACAGAAATTAACTTGGAGCTGAATGATTGTTGTTAATAAACTCTTATATTTGAACAGAAGTTGTGGTGAATTTATTCCATGTATGTGCAGAAATAACTGTTTGACCATGATTAGTGCTTGAATCACTCTTTCATTTATTGTTCTAACACATAATACGGTATGTGTTCATAAACAATATATAACAGCCGAAATAATATCTGATTAAATAGGATATTTACCACTCCTACAGGGGGGGGCAATAAACATCTTAAAGTATCAGAAATATAAATTCCCAGCTGGCTGGAAATTGAATATACAGTTATTCACAACATCCCTTTACTTGTCTTCTAGAGATGGACAGATGAAAGGCAGAGGGAGCAATATGGAGTCAGAAAGGGGTCAAATGTTTTATCTGAGAGTGATCATAAAGTGAGTGTGTTCACAGATGCTCTCATTTCATATACTGACAGCCAGCAACAAATTAATCATTTCTTATTCTCTTTTGCATATTTACTACACATTTAGCAGTTCATTAGCTTAGCTTCATCATAAATAAGCCAGTAAACAGCCTTCCTGAAAGTGCCATTTTTCCATATACTTTCTCTTTTCCCTGGCTGCTGTAGCTCCTTCCTCCTCATTGGCATGTTGTCTTTTAGAAGGCTTGGTTCCTCCAACTATATACTGCTTAGCATCAGAGTTATTGTGAAATGATGGAGTGCTGTGTGTGTGCTCTATGTCTGTCTATTGGCACGTGAGAATCAAAGGAACAGGGGGGAGACTTACCAAAATAAAAGAAGAAAGGATGTGACTGAAGCACCACTGTGGTTCAGATCTTTACTTGCCCTGTGGTGAATGGTGCTCTGGCATTAACTCACTAAATGAAAAATGAAGTCGCATTTGGCTAGTGGTGAATATTAATTTTGGACCCTGGGGGGGGGGGGGGGGGGGGGGGCTTGGTGGAGCATATTACTTATGGATTTTTCTGGAGTGGAATTCTGTTTGGGTGACGGCCCCCATTGAGAGCCAGTTATTCTAAAGGAGGTAAGAATGACATGGTCAAGATCATGATGACATTATAATCATAGAAATATTTGGACAGATCAAAGCCAACACTGGTGTTTTTGTTGTCCTAAAAGTTTGTCTGTATTGTTTGTGTTTTTGTCTTCTTTTTTTGTATGACTAAAATTTAGGCTTCAGGAAACAAAAAGCAGGATGTTATAATATTGGTTGTTACCTAGAGCTAAATTATGGATGGATAATATTTGTGTCAGATAATATAAACTAAGGACATGGTTTGGAGAGACACTGGTTTCTTTTAATTTGAAAATCATAAGATAAGCTTTTACGTTCCAAATAATAATTTCCTCCACAACATGTAGATTTAGAAATATATTAAGACATGCTTCTCCCCTTACCTAACGGGTATAGAAGATACATGGATTCATGGTTATGTTCACAGGGATCCTCAAACAAAAGGTTTTGTCTCTCTTCTTTATAATAAGATCCAATCTGTACCTTCTCATTCTTTCCATCTTACACCAGATTGGAGGGAAATCTGAACTTGTAGATACCAGATGTGATCTGGCAACTGAAAAACAATAGAGTAAGCATATCTTCCATTTGTATCAGGCATGGTCAGATTCAGTTAATAATATTACACAGACCTTATCTCTCACAAAAAAACTAGCCAAACTGTATCCAAATGTTAAAAATGAGTCATGCCTGAGATAAGCTCCCTCTGGCTTGTCTGTTTTTGACAATATCTGCCATGTGTGTAAGAAAAGGATCCGCCCCAATTTAAATATGGGAATATTTGGTACTACGTCTAAGGGGACTTAATTTTCTAGAAATTGTGGTTTCCTTTGTCACATTTCTTGCCACAAAGTTCATTCTTATCAATTAGAGGAGCCCTAAAGCTCCAACACAGAAACGCTGGATTGAGGAATGGATGGCTCATTTAAAACTAAACAGATGGAGGTACTTTTCATAAAACTGTTTTAAAAAATGTACACGATGACAGTCATTTATCGACTATTTCAACAAGGAATCCTTTATATCTGCACGACATAACCCCTGACCCTTGACCCTCCCATTCCACCCCAATTCGTTTATTTAAATATATTAGTAGTTTTTTTTTTTGGTTGGTTTTGTCTTAATGTTCTTGTTTTAATCTTTCATTTTCTCTTTTATTTGCATGTGTGGTTGCAGATTTAATTTAATGTTCCAAAATACATATATTGTTTGTACTTCAATCCACATGACTAAAAGTCAAATAAAAATATTTAAAAATGTAAGAAAGCTGTTTGTTTGCTTATTTTACACTTTAAGCTTTAATTTCAGTCAAACCTTCTTTAAGGTAGGCCTTTAATCCTGTTTATATGATGAGTTGTAAACATTTCAAATGTATCTTATTCATTTATCTGCTGTCTCAGGTCATGTTGCAAAAAACATTAGAATCACCTTTAGACTGTTGTAATGAGCTATGGTTTTATTTTTATGACCGTACTTTAGGACCACAGTAAACTGAGCCACATTACATAATGGAGAAAAACAAACTAGCATATCCCAGTTATTCAATGAGGACAAATCTTGTTCTGGTCCAGTCAGCCTGCAGATGAACCCTACTAACATATAGAACTAACTAGTTCAGAAAACAACTCAGTTATTCATCTTAACATATCTTAACACTTAACTATGTAACTGTTGGTCTGCTGGGAGTTGGTCTGTTTTTTTTTTTATTTTATTTCCGGCTGTGAAATTAGTTAATCACTGACTGAGTATAAAGATCCACCAACCTTTAACAGATAAAGTTTGGATAAGGTTTACAACTATAAAAGTTAAAATCATGGTTATACCACCAAGGAGAGAGAAATGTCAGGGTTAAGATAAGTGCTTGGAAGTTAAAGCAACACCGTGCAGCAAATACAGACATCCAGTGGCCATGCTAAATACTATTTTCTACACTAAAATCTTTAGCAGATCAAATGATGAGCTCCAGAACAAGCCAAGAAAATCTACCTCTGAGAAAGTAAACAACTCCCTGTTAAAGTGAGTTATAACATGGTTTATTTGTCTAAGTAACTGGTTTAAGGAGAAAAAGTAGCTTCAGTTGTATCTACATTATAGTATAATTGCTCTAAATGTTTAACAGCATGTTGAACTGCAAATGTTAAAGAATTAGTACACCCAAAACATGATTAGCCTTCATTTTCTACTCACCCCCATGCTGAACAACACTCTGGAGTACTTTTTTGATATCTCAAATGCATCTGGAGATCTGGGAGGCTTCTTGCTGTCTGCTGACATTCAAATAATGGAGGTGCCCAGCACCCGAGGCAGAAAGGTCCATAAAAGTCCACAAAAAACGTGTCAATATTCCTCCATACTGCTCGTCCAATGTATTCCAAGTGTCCTGAGTGGGTAGCGTCCGTAATTTACTCGAAACGAAAACATTTAGAATGTTTTTAGAGCATAAACAGTAGTTTATAGGATTTCCTACAAGCGCGTTCACGAGTCTACGGAAACCGCGGCAGACCAAACCAGACGAAAGTGCGCATTCAGCGTCTGCTCTGCCGATAATGCAAGCGTAGAAGAAATGTGCTGTTTACCTGTGCAAAGAAAGAAACAACGAAAGAAAAATGTCTGAGGACTTCAGTGTTGAGGAAGAGCATGAGTTCTTTGCCGAGCTGAATGCGCACTTTCGTCTGGTTTGGTCTGCCGCGGTTTCCGTAGACTCGTGAACGCGCTTTTAGGAAATCCTATACACTACTGTTTATGCTCTAAAAACATTCTAAATGACTTCGTTTCGAGTAAATTATGGACGCTAACCTCTCAGGACACTTGGAATACATTGGACGAACAGTATGGAGGAATATTGACACGTTTTTTGTGGACTTTTATGGACCTTTCTGCCTCGGGCACCATAGACCTCCATTATTTGAATGTCAGCAGACAGCAAGAAGCCTCCCAGATCTCCAGATGCATTTGAGATATCAAAAAAGTACTCCAGAGTGTTGTTCAGCATGGGGGTGAGTAGAAAATGAAGGCTAATCATGTTTTGGGTGTACTATTCCTTTAAGATCAAACCTCAAACCAGAACCTTGAGGTACCCCTGATGGCATGATGAGGTGCACTGATTGGTAATCACTGATCCTAAATGACTGTGCATGAATTTATAGATATGTATCTAACAGTTTTACTGGATCACTGACAGGTTATCAGGGGTGGAAAGTAACGAATTCCATTTACTCATGTTACTGTAATTGAGTACTTTTTATGAGTAATTTGTAATTTTCCGAGTAGTTTTTGAAATATGTAATTTTTACTTTTACTCGAGTAATTTTTAACCTAAGTAGTTTTACTTCACTACATTTAAAACCCCCTGAGTAAAAAAAAAAAATAAAAAAAAATCCTGATGATGAAAAAATTTAATACGGCCAGAAATTTAAACCCCTGTGTTACTGAACCGACATTTAATCGCCATTAAAAAAATAGAAGAAGACTTTTGACATTTAACAGCACTGTATTTACACAATTCAAACATATAAACAATTGATGTAAAAAAATAAGTGACAGTTAAAAATCACTATTAAAGTAAAACAAGTTAAAATCATTAAATCAGGAGCTTGTTAGTAACAGTGGCATCCTGTTGCTTTTTGGTTTGATTTCTAGTATCTTTTGGGCATTTAATTTTGTGTGCATTTTGAAAACTTTAAAAGTTTTAGTTTAGTTTAAATTTTCCTATTTCTTTATTCCTATCATGGTGTTGTCTGTTGGACAGTAGGAGTGAAAATTGTTTGCACTTCATGGTACAGGTTGTGACTGTCCTTGTGCTATGAGGAAGTATGTTCCTTAGCCCAGTTGATCTTTTGCAAGTGTGGATGTCCACTGAAATACGCCTTGAAATCGATTAAAAGACCTTGTGCTCAATTCAATTCATGACTCATCCTTTTTGGCATTACTGTAAATAACTCAAAGTAACTAAGTAACTTTTACTCAAATTACATTTTAAATGAAGTAATTTTGTACTTTTACTTGAGTAAATTTTGAGATGGGTAATTTTACTTTTACTGTGAGTAAAATTTAGGCAAAGTAAAGATACTTTTAATCAATTACAATTTTTTTGTGCTCTTTCTACCTCTGCAGGTTATTTTCAAAAACATTGTTAACAGAGCTCTAAAATTGGTACTCAAGCTATGGCTTCTGCAAAATAATGTGCAAGCTAAATAGGTGGGTTTTAAGTCGGGAATATTCTAGTAGTTCTTTGAAAAACAAAGATCTAAAAAGGCAGATAATATTATAGTTTCATTATGGAATCATCTTCTTACTGATAATAATATCCTCTTTTTAAAGTGTCATTTCTCTGTAATTTTTCATTGATATTCAGTCTTTAATTAAATATTGTGCGCACAGGTCAATGGTTAATTTGTATTTTGAGTTCAGAAATTGATGATGTTGCGGTTTAATACAACCCATCTGAGACAAAGGCAACAAACCTCACAGAACAGCAGTGAGCATCACCTTACAGTTTATTTAAAATCTTTATAAATTATATTACCCTCCATGATGAACCATTCTTATAGACTTCAAACTGACATGTTCTGGTGCATCTGGGGGGCATAGAAAGATTCAGCTCCTTGCAGCTGCTGAGATGCTTTGCACTTCTTTTAGGCATGGAGCAAAATGAGATCCTGCTGGATGCTGAATATCTTTTCAATATATTGACAATAAATTATTTAAATGTGTCATTGTGTAAAAACTAAAATGAAACTTTTTGTGGGGGTGAAGTTGCATTGTGAATTATGCAAAGATGTTTTCTATTCAAGCAGTGCCAAGTGTCCATTGTAGATTCAGTAGTAGGAGGTAAGCTAGCACAGTTAGAAGGTAAGTCACTATTGATGTTTGGAAACGTATTATCTTTCCTCTTTTTTCTGTTTTTCACTCATTAGGAGTCTGAATAATTTACCCCGTTGATGGATGTAAAAACCATATGGCTAAAAAGCTGCATTTCTAGAGCTTTAGAGCAGAAGTCCTACCAAGTCGTCATCTTGCCCCCTTATATGTGAACATAAGCAACATGAAATGGACTTAAGATGAAAAAAGAATTTGAAAAATAAAAGTCACTGAATAAGTAAACTAGCTTTAGAAAATAAGTGTATATCATAACAATCAAATTTCATTCATTGACTAATATTTTTTTTTCTCTGAAAAATATTTATAAATCTACACCAAGCCAATAGATTATTATGCCTGTTATATTTAATTAAGTTCATCCACTTGTGGAAATTGAAAACAAAGTGGATCAGGTTGCATTGTGACGGCTGTAGATGGTTTAAATTAGACCACAGCATCATCAAGTGTTCATTTGTGAAATTACAATAAAACTGGCGAGCAACCTGTTTATTCGTGTGTCAGAAGCTGAGTCCTCCTTTTATCTGAATGAATAGGAATTTATTTCACAGTTGTTTTTTACAAACAACAATAAAAAACAAATGTATCAAGCAAATAAACACAAAAGACACTAGTTAACAACAACCAAACCAAACACCAATTTCAAAACTAACTAAATTCACCAAATAAACCTGTCGGTAAATACAGCCAGGTAACTGACATTGATTAATTTAAATTGTCTGAAAAGGGTCTGGTCAGCTTTCCAAACCAGGAAATAAGGAATCACTCTTTCATTTATTGTTCTAACACACAGTTAGTAGGGTGTTTGTTCATAGACAGTATATGACATCCAAAATAATATCTGATTAAATAAGATATTTACCACCCCTACCGGGAGCAAGAACATGATGTCAGCCTTACAGTAAAACTGAAAACTGTAAAGTTTCAGGTGTTTTGGTAATCTAACATTGCAAAAATGTATTAAAACATCGTATAGGCTAGCAATTGCAAAACTGTGTGGAAATCTAAGCAAAAGAGATAGAACAATGCTGTATGCTTAAAAGATGGAACACTGTTTAATTAATGACCTGGTTATTTCTAAACAAACATGTTCACATCAAATTTCTGCTTTATGTAAAGATTCAAAAATCAAGAACTTTCTTATTTTGAAGGTAAAAAAGTGAAACTGTTAATGCCGTGTGGCCTGACATGATTCTAACCAAATGTGTTCTTGTTGAAAGAGATTATTCTGTGTACATGACACCATTGCCAAATGCTTGTGAAAGAGATTAGAACCTGAGAAATAAAGTCAGTCAAATGTTTCCCTGTTTCTGTGTATGTTTTAAGTTACACAAAGATAAGATAAATCAATTAAATACAAATAAATTTATTACTAGAAACTTACCTACTTTAGTTTTAAACACCAGCCCTATATGTTGCTAAATATGAAAGTTTAAAACAGGGTTGATACCTTAACATGAAGTGTGGTAAAATATAATGTAAGCATGAGTCAATTACTTCATCTTTCATTCTTTAATAGATCAGGATACATGTATGTAGTTTCAGTAGTTTGTGGAAGAAAAAAAAATAACAAAAAGTTAACAATATATATATATATATATATATATATATATATTTACAATAAAACACACAAGATAATATAAACATAAATGTATACACATAGAAATTACTTTTGTTACACGCCATATATATATGAATAATATATTAAATAAATAATCATCTTTAATAATATTTATTTATTCTTCTCTCTTAGATTTCTCTTAATTATCTCATAATTATCAGTGAAGTTAAGTATATGACAAGGCTTTCTTTTTCAACCATAAAAAGCTTTCAAACCATTTTGAATTAAATTAAAGTTTTTTTTACTCCAAATTTGTGCTGGGGATGGTAGGACAACTTCACATGTCTAGGACCATCATGCTTTCCCCCTAAGTCACTAATGTCCCCTTCTTGTTTGTGGACGCTGGTTGTTGCTCCCTCATCACCTTCATGGTCCTGTCTCTTCTGTCTTTCAACTGTCTCTTGCCTGTCAGTCTCGCCTCCTCCTTCCTTTCCTACTCCAGCACCTTCATTCTCATTCTCTACAGCAAACATTAAATACCGTAAATGTATAATTATGTAAATATCTATCATATAGCTTATAACGTCCCTAATGTACCTAGTTAGCTTAAATAACTAATTCATCACGGGACCTTACCTCCCTCTCTCATCTTGTTTTACTGCTTCCCTGTCTCTGCTTCGTGTGAGGAATTTCCTGATATCCATCTACAAACCAATGCAGTCATTTTCTATGAAGGACCAACTCTGCCATATTTAAAAATAGTTAGTAGCCTATAAATCATGTGGTTTCACTGGGAAAATAATAAAATTGACAAGAAACATTACCAGAACAACGTTTCTTACCTCTCAATAGGGGGTTTTCAGTGACGTCCCTGGCCAGCTTCCGGTCTGCCATCTTGGGTGGCATATTATCGTATATCATATATATCATGTTGCGAATGGATAAGTACGCCAGCACGCTAGAGCCACCAGATCATGGAACATATCTGAGGAAATGTTCCGTGATCGACCATATGGACCCCTATGCCCTCCACGGTGCCTTGTTTAGCACTAATCCAGATGATTGGCCAAATGTAGAGCATCGTGACATAGTTCATTACCCGGTGTTCAGTGAAAACCCTCTGCACACTCTTGAGGAAATGAGAGCGTACAAGGGTCTAGAGGCTCACAACCAGTTCACATCTGGTTGGGTACGAGATGTCGAAGTAATGTACATGAAGGAAATCACCATCATACGTGGACGGGTGAGTTTTAATAAGATGGTAAAAATGTAAACAATCCGACGCAGGGCTCGCTATGCTAGGTGGCTAACGGCCGGCGGTGCGCGAACAGTTCCAAAGCTACAAGTCCTTGGAGTCTCATGTACAGCTCATGAATGGATGGGTTCAGGAGCTGCAGCTCATAAAGCCAGCAAACAGTGCTAACCGTTAGTGCTAACAACCACTCAGGCATGTATTGTACTTTTAACTAGCTGCTATATGTTTCAAAGGTTTGGTTAGTAACGTTAACTGCCAAACCTCCCTAAACCCTCCGGGTTTCTCACATATTTGAGCGTTTTCCCGCTGGTTGAAATCAAGTTAAGGTGAAATTAATCAAATTAAAACACGGCTGAGAGAGGGAGTCCAGTACGCGGTGGTCATAGGCAATAGTCTGAGTAGCGGCGGCGGAGGCAGTCAACATTGCGGCCACGGAAAGTAATACGTCATGACGCCCAAGCCCTATTATTAATATATTCTTACATGTTTTAAATGCTTGACAGTTAATTACCTGTGACAAAGTGAGCACTGCAGACTCTGGCGTATTCCAGCTTCACACCGTCCAAATCGGACCTGGATATCCGTGTCAGCCATAGGTGACGCCGTTGTTCAGATAGCTGTTTTGTTTTTTCACATTGATTCACGATTACGGCTGGTATGCGATAGAAAGAGCGTTGATCTCCACCTCCACGGGCCGTGCAACCAACAATTACACACGTTTTCACCATTTTTCACTGTCAATACTGCCTAATGCTGCCACCCAATATGGTGGACGCGCTGAGTAGTCACGTGAGCGTGACGTCACCTGAAAACCCCCTATTAAAGAAAAAAGATGCGTCGCGGCCGCACAGTGTCCCATCCAACTCAGTTGAGAGCAGCGTGTTAGTTTACCTGCAGTTCATGCAGTGACATGCGCTGACGTGGGGGCGCTAATTCATCCTCAATTTGGAGTTACCAACACACTTGCTGCGCATTTGAGTAGAAATATATGTCTCCTCCCGTTGGAATTATCTAAATTGATGCATTAAAAAAATGTATCACTGTTGCAAATATTCATGAGATTTATACTGGGGCACAGCTCATTTATACTGGGGCACGTGCCCCAGTAAATGGGGTCTGGCGACACCGATGCACCATACACACTCCGCTTGGTTTTTTAAAAATATAAAAAATATAACTATGGATGTCTGGGGGATAGTGTTTCGCCTACATGTTATGAATGGTTGCATACCATAAATAATACATTATGAACAGTTTACTTTGTGCCTTCAAGCCATTGCCCATAGGAAGATGTCACTTGGATACAATCTAACCGAATATCTTCAGAACGGCTCCAAATAACACAAAACTCATATGGGTGAGTAAAATCCAATGTAATCACGCAAAATTTAGGGTCCAATGTAAAAACCCTAACTTTGTGTTATATTTTCATAAGGCTGGAGCCATGGATGTCTCCTGTTCCACAACAGGTATGATGTAATGATGTGATGATGTGGCATCCTGAAGTTAAATAAAATGCTTCTTTAACAGTGATTCAGGGCAACTTGACGAGATGTGAGCCCAGCTGGTAAGCGCTGCCTTCTGTAACTCTAAGCAAATTCTCTGATATGAGTAAGATTACAAATCTATTGTGATGTCTCATGGTTATTTATTACATATAAGTGATAAGCACCTCAGCAGCTGCTATGAGCTGAATCTTTCTCTGTGTCTCCAGATGGTCCAGAACTATTTCAGGTAACTGATGAGAACCCTGGAGGTGGATAATCAGAGAAATATACAACCTCAAACTGTAAGGTTCATTAAAACTATCTGATTAAAAGATCAAAATGTCCTTGTTCTGTGTTTCCTTAAAAGAAGTCAGATGAGCTGCACCCTTGTTTTCTTATTCCTGTATTTATGCCTGCAGGCAGGGTGGAGCTCACTATGATTCTTTTCCCAACTGTCGTCCACGGAGGAGTGTAACTGAACCAGAATTCTTTTCTTACACCCACCATGGACTGTTCTCCCTGTTGCCCTCTGGGAAGAGGCTTCGCTGCATCCTATGCAGGTCCAGCAGGTTCTGTAAAAGGTTTTCTCCGCTACCATCAGACAAATCAAGACTCTGCATCACACTGATAACACCAAATCAGATAGAACTCAACTCAAAAATGTTTTTCTACTGCATTTTAGCACCATATATATGTATTTGTTTTTGCACTGCTCTGATCTTCCACATCAATGCCTTTTGCACCATGTTTTTCTCCAAAACTGTTTACATTTGATCACTGCTGCACTTTATGAAATGGAAATGTTTCTTTTCACTGCAAAGCTGCTGCTCATGGCGCCAAAAGTACGGGCTGGAGTCACAGATCTGGACATGTAACAGTTGAGCAACGCCCCCTGAACGTTGAGACACGCCCAGATCTGCGGTCTGCAGTCAAGGGTACTTAAGCAGCTCTCACCTATCACATTTACATTTCAACAGAAAAGGAGAAATGATGGATTTCAACAGAATGGTCAGCAATTATGAAATTAGGCTTAGAGTCCATAGGTTTTTGTTCGATCTACGCTTTAGAGTTGAAGAGGCTCAAAATGTTTCCTTCACTTTAAATATGTCATGGCCTGCATTTCGTTTGGCGTTACAGGGTTACATACCCTGGCTCTGTTTTTCCACCATTAATATCGGGATTGGTGAGCTTGAATTATCTGTTGAAGAATGGAGTTTAAACGGTCAATTTCGGGTGGAGATGAACCAAGGTCAGAGGAGGCAAGAAAAGGCCGGTTTATTCTAAAGTCAAATTTAATTCACAAGAAAATTCAGACTTTTTGATATAAAAATAAGAAAGTAAATAAGAAATAAAAAGGTTAGAAAAAATGGCATAATAAAAGAAAGCAGGTAAACATTAGACTGAAATATTTATCAATTCATATTTTAAATATAAATCTTTCTATGCTGTGTTAATCGCAGCTTAATATGTAAATCTTTGCAAACATATTTAGTTTTCCACAACATTGCACTAATCTCAGCATATTTAATTAGCAGTTATTTCCTGAAAACCTTAAAAGTAAATCATTGGTATTTAAAAGCCTTCTTCTGTTTCTTTATGAACTAATTAAAGAAAATTATTTGTTTGTTTGTTCAAATTTCCTGAAAATTATGGAGAGCTTTTGAATTTAAGTCCTCTTCTAATCTCCTACTTCTAAATAGTCTACTGCCTAATGCTGGTTCCTGTATTCAGCAGCAACAAACCTTCAATATGATGGTGGGAACGGAAACAGAGGAATGGAAATTAGAGCCTTTTGCAATGAAGGCTAGAAGCGTTATTGGTGAAACACTGGATATAAATCATGGGATGAATATTTATAATAGGCAGGCCCAAACATGCTCTTCTCACTTTGCTCACTCATCCCTCTGTTGACTTTGGCCACTGTTTGTCTAAGTAACTGGTTTAAGGAGAAAAAGTAGCTTTAGTGGTATCTACATTATGGTATAATTGCTCTAAATGTTAACAGCATGTTGAAGTGTTAAAGCTACAGTGTGTAATTTTCAGCGACATCTAGCGGTCAGACTGCAGACTGCAGCAACATGAACATCTCCCCCCCACCGCTTCTCCCCCCCAACAGTACGGCGAGCGTTACGGGACAAAATGTCTTCCACGACGTCCGCATCACCTACCTTCTCAAGTGATGAGGTTTGTTTACATAGATAATTTTACAGATAGTATTTCATTAGTCTGTGTAGGGTATAGATTTCATGTAGACTTAAGATAATAAATATACCCGTTTTTTTTTCTACATGGGCGATCTCGCAATCGCTAGTTTGTTGGCTCTGCGCTGCCGTAGCGCAAAGATGTCTGTCTCCATGGCTGCGAGACCCGCTCCTATGTAATTATAAATAACGAATTCTAAGGCAACGCAAATATTAAGGTTAAGAGGCTGAGCTCGTAGATGATGATAAATAACATAGTTATGTATAATATATTACATTTCTGACTGTATATCCCTGTAATTATTACACACTGTAGCTTTAATGTTAAGCTCTTAAAGGCAATGCTTTATGAAAAGCTCTAACATAATTGTTCTGTTGGTAGTTAAACTCTTAAAGGAAATCTTGTGTTCCTTGTTTTCTATACAGTTTTTACCATATTCAATGGAAGGAATTGTTCTATAATTAATGTTCATGTATTTTTCACACTTTTAATGAGGCAGTTTAAATAAGTTATATAAAATATCAGGGATTTCTAAAAGCAAAATTATTGTTACTATTATTATTTTACTGTTGATTGAATTACATAAATGATAGATATAAAAAAAACATTGAATATCTGTGTTTCACCAACATTCATCAAAAGTCTATTTATTTCCTTTGTCCATGGACAGATCCTGTAACTGTCCACCTTAAAGAAACAGCAATTAGAAGATTAAAGTGCTACAATATAAATATAGAGCGTATAAAATTACTATATTACAGATTTGGGGGAAATAACACTATACCACACATTGACACATCTTAGACACATGTAACAGCACGGTTGGGTTGAGGGAAGATATATACTCTTATTGACGCTGATATGTCTGATGGGTTATAAACCTGTTCTTTTTTATATTATTTGCAATTTTAAAGTTAGTTTGAAGTCTGTTAAGATATATCCATTCTGACAGCTTTCTTTTTGTTTTCCTGTCACCTGCTGTAAAAATCTACCCAACCATTTGCAATGTTGGAGGAAGTACACTGAAACTGTTTTATTTAGATTAAGTTTGAAGCAAGATTAATCCATTCAGAGACAAGGACCAATGAAAGTGTAAGTTTTCCACCTTTGTGTTTTTACCATGTAAATAAATGACTGTATCATCCTGAATACTGACAATTTGTAAGAAACTGTAGAGAGGTTGTTGATATAAAGCCAAAGCATTAGAAGCCTCAAAACAGAACCTTGAGGTACCCCTGATGGCATGATGAGGTGCACTGATTGGTAATCACTGATCCTAAATGACTGTGCATGAATTTATAGATATGTATCTAACAATTTTACTGGATCACTGACAGGTTATCAGGGGTGGAAAGTAACGAATTACATTTACTCAAGATACTGTAATTGAGTACTTTTAATGAGTAATTTGTAATTTTCTGAGTAGTTTTTGAAATATGTAATTTTTACTTTTACTCGAGTAATTTTTAACCTAAGTAGTTTTACTTCACTACATTTAAAACCCCCTGAATACTGATGATGAAAAAATTAAATGCGGCCAGAAATTTAAACCCCTGTGTCACGGAACCGACACTTAATCGCCATTAAAAAATAGAAGAAGACTTTTGACTTTTAACAGCACTTTATTTACACAATTCAAACATATAAACAATTGATGTAAAAATCACTATTAAAGTAAAACAAGTGTCAGTTAAAATCATTAAATGAGGAGCTTGTTAGTAACAGTCGCATCGTGTTGCGTTTTAGTTTGATTTCTGGTATCTTTTGGACATTTAATTTTGTGTGCATTTTGAAAACTTTAAAATGTAGTTTAAATTTCTTTATTCCTACCATGGTGTTGTCTGTTGGACAGTAGGAGTGAAAATTGTTTGCACTTTATGGTACAGGTTGTGACTGTCCTTGTGCTGTGAGGAAGTATGTTCTTTAGCCCAGCTGATCTTTTGCAAGTGTGGATGTCCAATGAAATACGCCTTGAAATCGATTAAAACACATTGTGCTCAATTCGATTCATGACTCATGCTTTTTTGCATTAAACAACTCAAATTACATTTTAAATGAAGTAATTTTGTACTTTTACTTGAGTAAATTTTGAGATGGGTAATTTTACTTTTTTCTGTGAGTAAAATTTAGGCAAAGTAAAGATACTTTTAATCAATTACAATTTTTTAGTACTCTTTCCACCTCTGCAAGTTATTTTCAAAAAAATTATTAACAGAGCTCTAAAACTGCTACTCTAGCTATGGCTTCTGCTAGATAATGTGCAAGCTAAATGGGTGGGTTTGAAGTCGGGAATATTCTAGTAGCTCTTTGAAAAACAAAGAACTTGCACTCAAGTCAGGTGCCAGTCTCATGGATTTTATTTCTTTCCAGTTGAGTTGGAAGTGTTTCAACCAGTCACGTCCAAATAATGGGACACCTCCATTTTTCAGAACATGAAGTTGAAGGTTGCATTTGTTTTTCTCATATTCCACTTTCACTTTTATTTTTCCCAAGGGACTTATTCTTTCACCTGTGTATGTTTTTAGTTTCACTGAGGTGTGCTTTAATTTCAGATTTAGGAACTTCTCTCTGTGATCATCATATGAGATCAGTGAAAGGGCTGACCCAGTATCCAGTTCCATCTGTAATATAACCCCTTGTACTTTAGGAGTGAGCCATATAGCATCTTTATATTTCTCCTTGTCTTGCATTGTATGCAGCTCCAGGCATGCCAAATGCTCCTGAGAAGAAGCTGAGTCTGTCTCATTTAATTCATGCAGTTTCCTGTCTTTGTTCCAAGGTTTGTTTTTCTTAAATTGTTTTTGATCTGCACATTTTCTGTATATGTCCCTTTTTGTTGCACTGGAGACATTCTTTATCCTTAAACCAGCAATTAGCGGCATTATGTGACTTTTTGCCGCATCTATAACAGGTCTGTAATTTATCATTAGGCTGCGCACGCATTTTATTGACAGAACACGGCTCCGTGAATTTTCCTTGAAGCTCTCCTGCATCTTTTGCTGCAGTTTCCATGGATATAGCAATTTCTAATGCACGTTGCAATGTCAGATTATCCTCTGTGAGGAGTCGTTTCTGTGTGCTTTCATTGTGCAGCCCGCAGACGAAACGGTCTCTCAGGGAATCTGACAGCCCCTCCCCGAACTGACAGTGCTCCGACAGCCGCCGAAGCTCCGCGATGTACTCCGAAGTGGACTCTGTTTTTAACTGATTCCGTTTATGAAATCTGAATCGTTCGGCGATGACAAGGGGCTTTGGTTGGAAATGTTTTTGGAGAACCTCTGTGATCTCCTTAAAACTTTTGCTTGCCGGTTTGTCCAGTGTAATGAGGCTGCGCAGCAACTTATAAGTTTTCGCCCCCATTACGCTCAGTAACACGGCGACTTTCCTCTCATCCTCTACTTTGTTAGCCAGACAGTACTGTTCAACTCGCTCCACGTATGTTGTCCAGTCCTCTGTGCCGTTTTCAAAAATGTTCATTTGTCCTACGCCTCCCAACATTTTTGGAGTGTGAGTGTGTTCCCTGCATTTTCATTCTGGTAAGTTAAAGATGCACGGTTTTATTTTATTTTATAGCCTACATTGTTTCTTTCCTTCAAAGTTGGGATCTTTTACGGGAAAATAATAAAAACGGCAGCGGGAAAAGGCTCAAATACGTGAGAAACCCGGAGGGTTGGCAGTTAACGTTACTAACTAAACCTTTGAAAGATATAGCAGCTAGTTAAAAGTACATTACATGCGTGAGTGGTTGTTAGCACTAGCGGTTAGCAGTTACTAAACTAGTAGGTTCCAGAGCCCGTCTGATCACAGCTTACCTTCGTACGGATTACTGTGTTCCCACTGTTTGCTGGCTTTATGATCTGCAGCTCCTGAACCCATCCATTCATGAACTGCACATGAGACTCCAAGGACTGATTCCGTTTATGAAATCGGAATCGTTCGGCGATGACAAGGGGCTTTGGTTGGAAATGTTTTTGGAGAACCTCTGTGATCTCCTTAAAACTTTTGCTTGCCGGTTTGTCCGGTGTAATGAGGCTGCGCAGCAAGTTATAAGTTTTCGCCCCCATTACGCTCAGTAACACGGCGACTTTCCTCTCATCCTTTACTTTGTTAGCCAGACAGTACTGTTCAACTCGCTCCACGTATGTTGTCCAGTCCTCTGTGCCGTTTTCAAAAATGTTCATTTGTCCTACGCCTCCCAACATTTTTGGTGTGGTGCTCGTTACTCACTTTCTTTCTGTAGATCGTTAGTTAGCGAGCCACATTAATGTCCAGACGGAGGATTTTTTTTTTCTTCTTTTCTTATCTTTCTGTTGCTTCCAAGGCTTTCCCCCTCTCTGTTGTTACATGCACATCGGGGATCAGTTTAAACCTCGTTGCCAGTTTGTTATGTTTCTTTCCATAACTTAACTATATAGAATGAGCAGAACCCCAGTGGAACGTGACTTAATTTTTATTCAACATATTTTCCAGAACACAGTGAGATCAATGCGCTGATATCATATTCGGTGTTCTTCCACATAGAATACAAAATAGTACCATTCAATAATCTATTATTTTATCACATACATAACACCGCCTATGGCTCCAAGTTGTCTCTAGTGCATACAATATTAGTGCCATCTGCGAAAAGTACAAACTTCATAACAGAAGACACATTGCAATCCAATCCATTATGTACATAATAAATAAAGTTGATCCTAAAATGGAGCCCTGCGGTACTCCACATGTTATTCCCCTAAGCCCAGATTTATGTTGTCCAAACTGTACAATTTGTTTTCTATCCGCTAAATAGCTCTGTAACCACTCGTTAGGTAACCCTCTAATGCCATACCTTTCCAGCTTTTTTAATAGTAGACTGTGGTCAATGGTGTCGAATACCTTCTGTAAATTAATAAAAATTCCCATAACAAAATTACATTTATCAATGCCATGTGTTATGCTTTCAATGAAATCAATTATTACAAGTGATGTGTGTGATGATAAGTTAAGGAGTTGCAGTTTTACCTCCTGCCACCAGATGGCCACAGACACTAATGTACCCCTTGGATGTTATCCGTAGATGAAGAATGTATACTTCACGGCTTACCTGTATCCTCTCAACTCGTTTCAGTAATAAATAAGTTTAGTTACGAACCCAAGTTTCTTCATTAAGATTAGAAACATTACAATGTGGATCTGTTTTGTCTGAACCTATACTGGCTTTCGGTTAACAATTTTTTTTGGTCTATGAATCTAAGATTTTAGAAAACTCTGGCAAGAGTGAAACCGGACGAAAGTTGGTGAAAGTATTCTTATTTCCAGATTTGAAGAGCGGGATTACTTTAGCATTTTTCACTCTGTTGGGAAAGAGTCCATTTTGGAAGGATAGATTGCAAATATGTGTAAATTCGTTCGCAGTATCCCGATGTCAATGAGAGTGTGTTCCCTGCATTTTCATTCTGGTAAGTTGCACGGTTTTATTTTATAGCCTACATTGTTTCTTTCCTTCAAAGTTGGGATCTTTTACGGGAAAATAATAAAAACGGCAGCGGGAAAAGGCTCAAATACGTGAGAAACCCGGAGGGTTGGCAGTTAACGTTACTAACTACACCTTTGAAAGATATAGCAGCTAGTTAAAAGTACATTACATGCGTGAGTGGTTGTTAGCACTAGCGGTTAGCAGTTACTAAACTAGCAGGTTCCAGAGCCCGTCTGAGCACAGCTTACCTTCGTACGGATTACTGTGTTCCCACTGTTTGCTGGCTTTATGATCTGCAGCTCCTGAACCCATCCATTCATGAACTGCACATGAGACTTGTAGCTTCGGAACTGTTTTGAAGTATAGGCGCTCACTCATTGGTGCTCCACTCATTGTTTGGAACTTCAAATGGATCCAAATTATTAATAATGCTGATTTTGTCAACATACCGGTCTGTGGCTTCTCTATTTAATGTGTCCCGGTAAATTGCAGTTCCTTTTCGGGATTTTAACATCTTTTTTCTCTCTACTTCTACGTCTCTTCTTTCAACAACAACGTGTTATCAGAGCTATGTTTACATTCGCGTAGCCCTCAATATGGCCACCACGTCCCACAATGCAACACGGATCCCGTGCCCTATTAAGGTAAGACACAGGTGCTGAGTCGCAAATGTGTGAGATTGACTGTCAGAGAGGCAGCTTTGCAGCATTTGCACAAGAAGAAACTAGAGAAAGAAAGAGTTACCCATCAGAGATCTATGGACTGAGCTGTACTAAAGTGAGCATTATTGAATTGAGTTTTTGAAATAAATGGTTTAATGATTTCTTCTGCCACCCCTCGAACCAATCTCATGTCTAAGTCATCTATGTCACGTGACTTTTTGTTTTTACATTTTTTAACTACACTCAAGACCTCTTTTTCATTTGTATTGAAATTATTATTTAATAAATTACTGCACCGATCATCTTGAATTGGAATTTTCCTAGCAAGATCTGGTCCTACATTAACAGAACAATCATTAAACCCATCTATCTACTCGGATATGTAATTTTGTTTTACTTTCGCAGTCTCCAAACAACATAAACTTGGTTTGATCCAAATTTAATGAAAGTTTGTTATTATCAAACCATATCTTAAGTCGACATAATTCAAAGTTTATATCATCAGCTGATCCAAATTATCGCCTGTCCAAAAGATTTTAGTATGATATGCAAACGAAAAAAATTTAAGTATTTTAGAAACTTTGCTGATGTCATTAATATAAAGGATAAATCATTTTGGCCCCAATACTGACCCCTGGGGGACACCACAAACAATTTCCAAGCACATTGACTGGCAGTCAACCATTTGCACAAATTGTTGCCTGTTTCTAAGATATTTTTTCATTCAGAGTAGTACTACTCCCTGGATACCATAAAGCTTCAATTTCATAATTAATATTTTTATATTTATTGTGTCAAAAGATTTTTTTTGACACCAATAAATACACCAACTGCAGATTTGTTATTATCTAAGGCGCTGGTGGCCACTTCTATCAACTTAAACACAGTCATTGCTGTAGATCTTTGTGATCTAAATCCATACTGACTTTCGGAAAGTGTCGTCTATAATTCTCTTCTTGACGACTTAAAATTGAAGCTATGTTTTATAAAAATTCAAAGTTCTTAAAAAGCAGAAAAAGTCTCAAACAGAGATCAAAAAATTGAGGCAGAGGCAGCTGAGTCCGGGTCCAGTGTGTTTATTGCTAAACACAACACATTCACACGGAGCTGGTCACCGGTGAGCCGAAGCTGAACAAATGGTGAACACAGCTCCCTTTTATACATTTCTTATTGGTGGAAAACCCCCTTCAGAACATATTTCAGTCTTTGGTAAAGGTCACATTGATATTTATTTGCAAAACACGATGACATTCATAGACACATCTCATTCTTGTGAGAGCAATCTCTCAGGCCATGAAAACATCTGGTGCATTCAAATCAGAAACTTATGACGGTTTAGTCACAAACATGTCAGAACACATCTTTCCCTTGCTTCAAGCCATGTCAGTCTGGCCTACTGCTCCCCCCTCGTATCTTAGTCAAAGCATCACCCTTTCTGGGACCATTTCCGCTCCGTGTGCCTTGAAAATAACAACTCTTTTTGTATGGCCAAATTTTGCTGAGCTGGGCAACCTTGAGATGTCAAATATTTCATTTTTATTGAGTGTGCTTTCTTATCACTAAGGGGCCTCAACCCTGCGTTGTCCTGCAGACTTCACTCCTATTGGGGCCAGGTGCAATAGTTACACATACTCACTGCTCTGCTTTTCTCCTCTCTGGCCTTGAATGGCTCCATTCATTGCTCTGTTTTTTTTCTTTTCCTTTTTGGCCTTGAATTGCTCTTATAACAGTATTTGGGAAAACAACTTTAAACTTATAAAACATTAACTTTATTTTATCTTATGATTAGTGCAGATTAATACACAACAAAAGCAGTTTATGTTTATTAATGAATATATCTAGTCTATCCACAAGTACATTTCCCCAAATTGTGGAAAACTGCAGAAGTAGAAGACAAGCCTATAACTTGTGAAATGGTGTCTGTAATTTTCATCTTTTCTGGAAATGGTATAAACGTGACCACATCAAGTGTTCGTTTTGTAAAATTACAATAACAGTGAAAAACAACCTACTGTTTATTTTTGTGTCAGATGCTGCGTCCAGAAATGTCAGATTGCAGATGTAAGTCAGAGGATAAATAATTTCCTCAATTACCTTCTTAATTACTGCCACATCAATGCCATTATAGTAAGTTGACCTCTTGTTATAACATTTATTGACGATATCTATATTTTCCCTTTCTCTCAGGCTGTGAGAAACATTAAATAAGGATTTCTGTCAATTAATGTTTCATTCAGAGCTGCAGTTGAAATTATGAGCGTCATTAATGTCCTCAGTATTGTTATCATTATTTACAAAAATTGGGAAAATTAAATTTTTCTCGAGTTTGTCTTGATAAATTATTTAAAACATTCCAAACATTAATACATTCCCTTGGAATATATACTAAAAAGCTTTCATATACACAACTAAAAAGCTTTCATATACAATACTAGAGCGCTTTCATATTTAATATAATTTAATATGTGTATATGGAAGTTAATTCTGATTTATGTCCCAGCTCATATTTTGTCGTCCAATTTAAACATGTCACATAAGTAGAAATCACATAAGTAAAATTCCATAAATGGGATCAAATGAACTGGAGCAGTTACGGAAAGCCAAATGTGCTGTATATTTCAGAAAATAAAAACTAGAAAGATCTCTATTTTTAAATATATTTATAAATATATATTTTTATATTTATATTTATACACACACACACATATATATATATATATATATATATATATATATATATATATATATATATATATATATATATATATATATATATATATATATATATATATATATATATATTCATCATTCTGCTTCATTCTCTCTCTGTTCTCCTATTCTGCAGAATCTGTTAGTTCAATCTCTAACCTTCTGCTCTCTCTGCTTTTCCTCAGAGTAGCTTTGCCTCATCTGTTCCTGTTTGGCTGTGACGTCATCCTGGAAAGAAACATCAGCTGTGCTGCTTCCATCAACACCCTTGTTTATAGACGTTGGAGATCGGCCTGTTTTCCAATGTGGTCCTGTTTCTCTTACCGTGACTGAGTGGATGTGCTCTCTCCGTCCTCTGGCATGGGAGCTGCCTTGGAGCTCGTCTGCCTGGCTGTGTGTTTCCTGGACGGGGCCGCCTTTTACAGCTGCTTTTTGTATCTCTGCTTCCGTCTCCTTGAACCCCAGTCGGCCCCCTGCAGATGGCTGCTGACACTGAGCCTGGTTCTGCTGGAGGTTTCTTCCTGTTAAAAGGGAGTTTTTCCTCTCCACTGTCGCTACAAGCATGCTTAGTGTGAGAGATTGTATTTGAGTCAATGAGTCAATGCAATCAACTGGTTTTCCTTAGATAGAAAACTTTGTATCAATTTGACTGGATGATCTGGTTGAACTGTAAAGTGCCTTGAGATGACATGTGTTGTGAATTTGGCCCTATATAAATAAACTGAATTGAATTGAATATATATATATATATATATATATGATTGTTAAATCCTTGAATGAGGTCTTTAATAACTAAAAAAATATTTAAAAATATTTATTAAGTATATATATATATATATATATATATATATATATATATATATATATATATATATATATATATATATATATATATATATATATGCATATATATGTATATATATATATATAGAATTCTATATATAGAATTTTGTACCGCGCCCATCCAAGGCTGTCACCTGGCCTGAAACCACCTGTCCTCTTTTCTTCAAAATCTTTTTTCCAAAACATGACGGTTTCTTCCCCACTGCCATTAGACTGCTAAATGTTTTGTAAAATGGGTTATTGTATTGTATTTTATTATATTTTATCATTTTATTAAAAAAAACTGTTTTTATATATATTTTTTATTATTTTTCAAGGCTGCATTTTTTAAAAAGATGAATTTGTATAGAGAGGTGTTCCAAACAAAATTTCTTTTTGTTTTACACTTGTGTAAACAAAATGACAAATACATCTGTCTAAGTCTTCTGTGTTTCTGTTATATTGGTTTCTCCAATATAACGATCAGAGCATTCCTCACTGCAATGAACTGCAATCACCACTCCGGTCTGAGGGTTTTGTCTGTAGGATGCACTAGCCTGTTTTTAAGGGTCTTGTTTGGTTTGAAATGTACTCGGATTTTGTGTTTGGAGAAAATCTTCTATGGTTTAGGTCCAGCTGAGGGGCCACAGCAGTGACCAAAAGGCAAAAAAAAAAAAGGTTTAGGTAAGACATTCCTTAAGACACATCTATGGAGCAGCAGATGTCAGTAAACTGACTTGACATGAATCCCCCCCATGTGGAAATAACTGTGCAGTAACAGGAAGTGCTTCTCTGCAGACTTTATTAAATTATACGTTCTAAAATCTAGACAAACAAAATAGGGAAAACTGAAGCTGAGTGAACGTATAAAAGGCATAGCCGTCTGTCTTTGGCTTGCAATGAAAAAGTCATTTAGGTAGCTTGCCCTGCAGGTAAAAGACCCATGAACATTGCTCGCTGTGGCCCTTGGAGCGCTGGCTGCTGACGGTCAGCTTTCCAGACCAGGAAAGCTGAGCAGACCCTCCTGGAGGAGCTTCAAAGGACACCAGAATGTTCTTCCTCTTTTTAGAGGGGATGCTGTCCACCTCTTTCACACTGAAGCAGGGATTGTCAACCTAGGAGACAAACAAATACCCTAAATTAAAAGATATGCAGAGAGAAACATTTTAAAAAATTAAAGCAATGGTAGAGATGTGAGGAGAAGGTTAACAGCAGGCAGCAGGAAGTGACCAGCATGACCTCAGCTTAAGGATTCAGTAAATTCCCATGAGGGGAACAACTGTGACAGTTAAACCTGTAATCTGGCAAAATATGTTTATCTGCATTTTAGTTGTTTCTTTGTTTAGATTATGCACTATATACTATAATGTTAACACTAAAGGAAAACATAAAGCTCAATGATTCTAGATTTATGTCGAAATCCAAAGCCAAAAAAGTTAGCTTCCAGATGTCATACTCCAGGCCTTGGGTGCAGGCCAGGCTTTCTCTTTCTCTCTGTCTCATCAGCAGGGATGGATGGGCAGGTGCACTACATCTGAGCTGATTACCACCCTTCTTAAGGAGCTGGAACCAGGAGGAGGGCGTCACTTCGTTGACGCCTCTGCGTTGAACCTTGGACTCTGAACCTGAAACCCAGCCTGGAACCACAGACCTTGGATCCCCGTCTGAACGCAACAAGGAACCCGAGTGTGATCTCGGACTGATCCACCGCTCATCCCTTCTACCTGCGCTCACCTGCCTGTCCACCCTCGAACCATCAACCAGGGAGAGAGTACTGGTCAGAACACGGACCACTGGAGACACTCTCCCCAAAATCGGACCCCAGCCTCTCTCCAAAGCCCAGAGGAACCAGACCAGACCAGACCACACAGCTTCTTGTTCAGACCCACTATCTTTTTTCAATAAACATATGGCATATGTAATATGTTTTCTTTAAATCAGGGGCCATTAGAACTCCCCCCACCCCAACATAAAATGGTTTGACCAAGACAATGGCGGGCTGCAAATTTTAAAGTTTGTTTCACTGCAGATTAAAGAATGATTTATACTCAGAAACCAGGACGTCTGTGTGTTTCACAGTGAATGCAAAAGTACCAGACACTCTGCTGCACCTCTCCGAAATCGTACTGTAGGTGACCGCAGACAGTGTCCGAGACAGGAGGTCTCTGATTGGTCAACTCTACATCTGCTCTACACTATGCGTATTTCCTGTTTGGTACCTTATCAGCTTGTTTTGTTTGTATGATCGCCATTTTGGAAGTTGACTCATTAAGGTGGACTCGCTAGAAGAGTGAGGTGCGTTAGAACGCAGGGACCCTTTTTCGTACCTGGATCCCCGCTCTTTTTAACCCTCATGTCCCTCTGTTGTCGCACTAACTTGACCCACAGCTAGTTTGTGACTGTCTTTCTTGCGTTGTGGCATGGAATAACATAGCATAGGCCACGCTTCAATGTTGGGCATAAATAAAAAATATCTGCGACAAGCTCACTGCGACACACTGCTGTGGGAGTAGCAGCCCTTTAGAATGTCAGGTTTTCAGAGGTCCGGCGCACAGAAAAGGGAAGAGAAGAGAAAAGGGGAAGAAGATGACACCAAAGGCTTGAAGGATTCTATGAGTAAATATTAAAAATAAACTGAGGATGAGGGAGGAACAGGTCCAAGAAGAGAATTGCAGAAGAATGATGCTCATTCAGAGCCAGGTAAGAAGAACTTGAGCTTAGTGCCAAAAGAGCAGAAAGATGGCATGGGTCCAGGTGCAGGGTGAAAGAGAGCGGAGCAGGAGAGCCAGCTGAGGAGGGACGCTTGGTGGAAAAATAGAAAATAGGAGACAAGGCAGTTGTCCAATCACAGCTTCAGTAGCTGTAAAGCGGGGGAGGGTAATGTGTTGCTTTGTAAGCAACACATGAATTTTACCTTCAAATAGAAAGTGGTTGTTTTCAGGAACACGTTCTTGAAGGGAATGGTGATGCTGCCACCCGCCATGATGCTGAAAGGTCCCTGAGGTCTGGGGAGAACGCAGACGCCACACAAAGGAAAGACGTACTCCCCTCCATCTTCTGACGCCAGGCTGAGCTGTCCCCGCACTTCCCCAAACTGATGTGGCTCGAAACGAACTTCCACCATGACCTCCGACCCTAAAGGAAACCCGGGCGAAGCGTGGACAGCGCTGTCCAAGCTAAAATCAGGACAGTCCGTCTGCAAGAAAGACAGAACAACAGATCAATAAACTACTGTGCCACTGGTAAGGGCTGTATCTTTTTCTTACAGTGTTCAGTGAAAATATCACAATGCATCGCAATATCGCAATAAGTATCATGATGCATCGTGATAGAATCGCATCGTGGCATGTGAATCGTGATTCGAATCGAATCATGACTTCTTTGCCAATACCCACCCCTAATCCAACCAGACAGATTGGTTCATTGTCATTTGTTTTCATTTGGCTTTGTGGTTTCTTACCTTACAGGTGTACGTGGTGACGATGGGGGAGTAGTTGATGAACTTAACGGGGATAGAGTGGCAGGTACCCAGAGCAGCCTGGAAGTGGACCATCTTTTCTGCTGGTGGGGGCAGAGCTTTGAGAAGCAGATTGTAGTGAAAATGACCCAGATCACTACTGAACAGGGTGAACCGAGAGGTAGCCTCCCCAACATGAAGAGGAAGATATTCAAGTCTCAGAACATCCTGAGGGGAAGATATGCAGACATAACCCTGGTCAGCTGTGATGTTAATCCTGTCTTCCAATTAAAATAAATGTTTTAGGCTCACCTTGGTCTGTCCTGGGAGGGTGAGCTGAGGTAGGACCTTAATGTCGCTACATTTACACTCAGTGGTGAAGCTGGTATCTGTGGTCAGGGGGTTCTTCACATCTACAGTAGCTGAGGCTACCCGACGAACGGGCGTCTCCATTTTGATGGTGGACAGCACCCCTGGAGGCCTAACTTTAAAGTAAATGAGGTAAAACAGGTACTCACCTGTTACCTCATTACGAAACGTCACCTGCGTAGAAATATCGAGGTGTTCAGTCAGGGCCAGATTCAAGATGTTGTCTCTATTTTTTAGCTTATGTATGTTGGTATATTTAAAAAATGTTCTTTGTTGTTTAAGTTTGTCCCAACCTTGGTGTTGTAATCCCCCTCTCTATATGCAAAGAAAGACAACTTATAGTCTTTCTTTGTCAAAGCAGGAACCTCGATGGACTCGTGTCCCTTGAGGGACACCGTAGGGTCTGTTTTCTCTGGTTCAACAACTTCTAGTAGCACGGAGAAACTGAAAATAGAAAACAAAAAATAGCCTGCATCTTAAAGGAACAGAATTTCACCTCCAGATAAACACTACAGATGTATATAAACCAGATCCGTTTCCAGCATGTGATTTTTAAGTGGACCCAGCATATTATTGTAACACAGAAATTCACACCAGATGCTGCCACGTACGCTCCACAGCAGCTAATTTATGAGCATAGAAGAACTATTGTAGCATTGATAAGTACTTAAGCCAGTAGTATCAGTAGTACTACACATTTTGAACTTGCATTTTATGCATCTAGATCAGATATTTGTACTAAAATGCTGGCATTAGTGCAACCCAAGCAGGAGCACATACTATTTCAATGTGCTTATACACTGTAAAGCATTTGGTGTATTTTATAAGGACCTGGGGTCCGTTTCATGAAGCAGGTTTACCGAAAAATCTAAGATGTCTTAACCTGAAAAGAGAGTTTGCTTAACCTCTGCTTCTGTTGCCATAGTAACATTCTCACAGGGCCAACCTGGTCGGTAGCAGGTTTCCTTCTGTAAACTCAGAGCGTCCGCTGTCTCCGCTCTCCTTACTGCCAATCACGTTGTTTTATTTCCTGATATAGTCAGATTTTTGTTGTAGTTTTGTGCAGAAAAAAAAAAAATCCTTCACAAGGTCCATTACATATACAGGTTTTAAAAACGAACATTGCATGATTGTTTGATTAGGATCTTTTTAAAGTCCTAGGGAAGTCATATTTAAATGGCAAATCATTCTGGCTTAAAAGTGCATATAAATGTACTCTTTATCAGACTATATTGTACCTTAATTGAGAAAATTTCGATGTAAAAAAAAAAATCTGTCTTAAAATTTGTGTTTTTTTTCCCGTTATCTTATGTAGGCCAGATAGTTAACGTCAGCTTGTACACCTAAATTCAGCATATCAGATATCAACGTTCACCTATTAATCAAATTTTTTCGGTCATAGCATCTTGATTCTTATGTCGCAGCTAATATACACAACGGTTGAAATAAGAATCATTTACTTTCCCATTGAGTTCTGTCCCAGTGTTCACGGGGATGGACGTCTGTGTCTTCAGCAGGCGTAGAGCTAACAGAACTGGCAGCGTTGCGAGGCAAGGGCTCAAACATGTACGGCTGGAAGCCTTCTACCAAACCTTGGCGTCCTCTTCCACAACATCTTCATCCCTACTTTCCTCCTCTAAATAAAAAATGTATGACGGAGGAGACTCATCCACGACCTCCGACACAAAACTCTCCTCCTCCTGCATGTTTCCGCTGTCCATAGCGTTCCTTGACAGTGTCGTTTCTGAGTCACCAATTTAGTGCTACTTGGTCCCAATGGAATTTCCCATTGGGAACCTACTAGCACTAAGTTGCTAACTGGTTAGCAACTTAGGTTAGCAAGATGCTTCTGAAAAACCGGCTACTGGTTAGCAACTTGGGTTAGCAAGATGCTTCTGAAAAACCGGCTACAGTCAAACTTGCTTGCGAACCTTCGCTACAACAATCCCGCCATCTTGATAAATTACCAATCACATTCACTTTATTCACTCGTGAAAAGTTGTGCACCACTCAGGAGAAATGCAACAGTTGGAATGGCAATTTCCCTACGACTTTAAATAATGATCGGAACTTTTTCACAGCGAGTTAAATATTTATAGGGTGAGGATTCTACAACTCAGTTGATAGGACATGAGATTGCATGGTTTTGGTTTGTTTAATGTGAGCGAGATGCGGATCATTTTATTTTTATTTAATAATGTTTACAGCACATGAAGAGCTACTTAAGTTATTTTCAGATTACACATAAATAGATTATTTACTTTGTGGCGGAAAAGGGCCAAAAATGTCATTTAAAAAATGAATAACTACAGTTCAGTCTAGGAGTGTGATTTTTATCAGGAAGAATCTTATTTTAGTGATCTACAAACGGAACATGGCAGGCCATTTTTAAATGTAAAAATGGCCTGCCATAGCCCACTTCTTCTTCTTCAGCATTGTCCCCTTCTTTGTAGCTATAGAACTCTTTCTCTGTCTTTTAAACACATTCTCCTTTTTAATTTTTTAGAATTTCTGCATTAAAATCTATAGTTCCAGTGGGGTGAAATAGGCACTTCCTATTGTTAATTTAATCAGGCATATAAGATGACCTGCCAATGGAATTAGTTTTTTTTAACTCTTAAAATGAGATAATTAGGTAATATGCACATGAAATACGACAATGCAATTGTTTTTCTTACTCCAAATGCAGATTGTCTTGTTCCGTTGGCAAACTGTCTCACTTACCTCCTCAATTCAAGAACAAATGCACTTATTTCAAGAAAATATGAATTATTTAGATTTCAACTTTTTCCAGTGCAAATGCATTTGTAAGCAATCTAAACCCCTTTTACCTTTAAACAATGATGTTTAAATTGATTTTAAAAAATGAGCCTCCAGGCTGGCTGAGTCAGGTGACCTTATATGCCCTCACATGCATATCCTAATTTGCAACAAGTGAAAAGACTTTATTAAGGAAACTTTAAAAGACTAATGGAAAGTCAGACCTCTTAGATGTAAACAAATAAATGAGAGATTTCAGTTTGGCAAGATGTATAAGATAATAGATAATATATAAGAGTTACATAGTTTTACCTCTGTTTCTTGGAGAGCCAGTTGTTGACTTCAAGGACCTGATCGTGTTTAGTTTTGGCAGGCAGCTCACAGGTGATAGTGTCCTCTGCTTTGGGAGGAGAAGCTGTTCCCTGCAGGTTGAATAGCATTCCCCTTCCAAGAGGAAAGGAGAAAAAAACTGATCCCTGTGAAAAAATATCACAACTCTGTTTTTAACACCTTAACACAACACATTGGATTTATTATCCATGTACACAGAAATATTTTCGTTGAAGCATTTCTTCTCGTTACCAGGTGTTTTTGGCCATCAGTGGTTACGGTCAGTGGTCTATATGTGATGTCAAATGTCTTGCTTTGGTTGGGTTCAAAGGTCAGAAGGAGAGCAGCACTCCACTGCTCACCCGTGATGACAGGTCTGATGGTACAGTGCTCACTGGACGGGTTGGTAACGGACAGGCTCTGAGTTTGACAGCTTCGAACGCGACAAGCAAAATTCAACCCCTGAAGAAAAACAGTAAATACAAACAATACTTCCAAGATTTTTCCTTTTAAGGTTTTAATCAATTATGCATTAATCATGTATAACTCTGATGCTCTGACACCTCAAACATGAATAATAAGGGCTTAAATAACATAAAAATAAAGCTTAAACAGAAACCCCTTAATATCCTGTGAAAAAAAATTGCGATTGGAGAATAGCTACGTAACAGTGCCCCCAGCAGGTAGCAGCTACCTTAACCACGCTGTGCTTGCACAGTAAACAAACAGCTACTTTCTCCAATCAGAGAGGGTGTGTATTAGGCAGAGCGAAAAATCAGCTCAAAGTAAAGGCAACGTGGCTACAGCAGCTAATCTGCTCAGGTTAGCAGCCTCTCTGACTTAGCTAATGTCTGACATATCAGAGACTTTATTGATTTCTTGAATTGGTGAGATACAGCGGTGGCGTAAAATGGCCGCCACCCTAACAGATGAATTGGTTTGGCTTTGAAGTCAAGTGAAAGAAAACAAAAACATGAAAGCATAAATGGACCCTCCTTACCCGGCCATACACTGTATGATTTTTTCCAATCGTTGCACGCAGCTACAGCTCACACTGTACGACGAAACCATAAGGTTTAAAAGTTCACAGCTCGCGATGTATGTTCTCACACTGTGCAATCTGACGCTCTGATGCGATCTATCTGCACACATTGTCTAAAAACCACGTCGGACTCAGCTCCGCAGTGAGATGGCACTACTCTGACATGTCTATCCAGACGCCAAAAGAGTAGAAGAGAAATATGAAGCTCTCTAGAGTGAAACGCGCTGCCTTGGCAATTTGTGCAATTTTGTGCTGAAAAGCCCTAAAAAGAAAAGTGACAAGGTACTTGGACAAAGACATGGCTGAGTTAACGCGGCTACTACGGTCTATCAATTTCACAAAAAGAACTCCATTTCACTCGCACCCCTGCCATGCTTCTGTGTTTTCGTCTGAGAGGAAGAAGAAGAATCCTTGTTTGCGCACTGAGCGATTTTCCCACGATGACCTTACGACAGCCGACTAAATTTGAAACATGTTTGATTTTCTCCTGACCTCACGATTCCTGATGGGGAGGTAGTCGTGAGAGGCTGATCGCCCCACGTTACCCCCTGTTCACTACACGACACACTACAGTTAGAGTCGGCACAGGCCGACTTTCAGGCTGATCGAAAAATTCTCGGACGACTGGAGAATCGGCCCGAAAGGGGCAAAATATCGTGCAATGACGCTCGGCTTATGAGTTTTTAACTGGATTATGTTGAACCTGGAGTGTAATAATTTTTTCCACATATTCTTACATTTCAAATGGAAGTAGTTTTAAATGTATTCAATATGTTTTTTGTTTTTTTTGCCGTTTGACCATGATCAGGCTGGAATTAACTCTTTCAGCTGTTAACCTAACAGTCATTCAAGCAACCGTTCACTAGGGGTGTAAATAATAATCGTTATGTATCGATGCATCGATCCAACAGCCGACGATCCGATGCATTGATACGTCCGCAAAAGTATTGATTCATTTTTTTTTCTTCTCCGGTCTATTTTTATCCATTTGCTCCTCGGCGTAATTCTCCCTCCTGTGCTGCGGTGGCGCTAAACCTATTTTTCCCTCCTACCTCGCTTCTTGTTATATTCTTGTATTCTTGAGTATCGAAAATAATCAAATCGTTGGGTCAGGAAATCGATACTGAATCGAATGGCCATGGTGGATGTGATATACACCCCTACCGTTCATGGGACAAAATATGACTAAAATGTTAATTCATTAGATATCAATAACATTAATGACTATAAGTGCACAACAGTCTACAAACAAGCAAAATTAAGAACTAAAAGGCCTTCATGTCATTTAACTAAACTTTAAGTCTCTCAAAGATAGAAAAAGTGAGACAGATTTGACTCTAACCTCTTTGTTGATAGAGGCTGGAATGCAGGAGCCTGTGACAGTCAGGTCAACGGGGGAGGAACCTTCGATGAAGCAGGACAGATTCTCATATCGTATGTCATCACTGAGTTTCACAGGGGCAAAGGTCATCTCAAAGGTCACGTCTTTGTCTGGGAGGATGTATCCTTTCATCGGTTTGATGGACAACTCTGCCGGTAAATCTGTTTGCCAGTGAAATCTGTTGGCCGGAACAAAAGCAGAGAGCAGATCCAGGCAGAGCTGGTGTGAGCTTCTTTGGACATTAGGTGGTTCTGAACAACATTAGTATTTCACTTTACCTGGCTGCAGCAGCACCGGAGCTCATCATGACAATCTTGGTGCTGGCCTTGCAGTGCTGGACCACAGCTCCAAATGACACATGGTTCCTGTCCAAATGGACTTCCACCCCCTGGCAGTTTAATACAATGAATTACTAACAAATATTTATTTAACAATAAATATCAAAGGAGTGGCTTTCACGGTTCAGTTTGGAAATATTCAATAAGCAGTTTAGGATGTTTGGCCCAATCCCAAAATGCCTTTAAAAGAAAAGTCCAGTCATATTCAGAATTCAAACTTAAAAATGGAATTTTTACATACTGTTCAATAAATGATAAGTGTTTCTAATTAAGAGTAATTTTCATTTGAAACACTACTGCCACCAACTGGTTAGTGACGTCATGGTGCAGTATCGGCTGTTGATGAAGTCCCAGACCGAAATTATCCAAGTCATCTTGAAAACATTCTTCTTCCAAATGTTGGCTACATATTACGTGTTTTTTTTCTGGCCAGAAGTTCAATGGCGAATCCTCCCTCTTCAAGTTGGCAAAGCAACGACGAGGATCATGAATCAGAAAGATGAAATAAATCTTTTTTTTTCTTCTCACTTTTATCCAGTGTATTTCAACTGCCATGCACGTGGGCATTGTCAGTTTCACTATAGCTCTGGTGGATTTCAATGGTGAATTCCTCTGGAAATCTTCAATAATTGTTGTTGATTGCAGATGTATCTAGTAGTTCCCATTGATTTTGCTTGTAAAGTGGGGAGATTGGAGCTAGGCTTACCGCATCGTGACGTCATTGCCGAAGTACGCTGAAACACATCGACATACTGCGAGTATCTATGCCAGCGTATGCAAATACGTGGGGCATAAGTTACAGCTAAGTTATCTGATCGTTGAAATACGTTAGTTACTCACAAGTCGTGGCGTCGTGTCAGGAGTGAGGTGTTACTATATTTGGGCAAAAATGGTGCTCCCGGACTCGGTGATCGTCACTAACAATATTGTTTCCATGTTTTTTACTTAATTTTTTTTACTTACTTTAATTTTTTTAAGTCAACTTGAAAACATTCTTCTTCCAAATGTTGGCTACATATTATGTGTTTTTTCACTGGCCAGAAGTTCGGTGGTAAATCCTCCCTCTTTAATTTGGCAATCCAAAGATGAACCCATCCGTGGAGGATCATGAATCGGAAAGGTGAAATTACTCTTTTTTTTCCCACTTTTACCCGATGAATTCCAACATGCACCTGCCATGCACGTGGGCATTGTCAGTTCAACTATAGCTCTGGTGAATTTCAATGGTGAAGTCCTCTGGAAATCTTCAATAATTGTTGATTGCAGACGTGTCTAGTAGCTCCCACTGATTTTCCTTGTAACGTTAGGAGAATGGCGCTAGGCTTACCGTACAGTGACGTCACTGATGGCAGGAGTGAGGTGTTACTATATTTGGGCAAAAATGGCCGCTCCCAGACTCAGCGATCACGACAGAATTATTATTTTTATTTTTTCACTGATTAATACTAAATTCATTAAATCACCGTGACCGTGGACCGTTCAGCCCTGATATACCAAGTCTGCATCAGTGCAGACTCTCTAAAATTTGGCAGCGGGTGTAATGGCAAACTAGTGGTGGAGGCAACACCGGCATTTAAATAAAATTTCTGCTGGTTTGCTGCATCTTCGTCACATTGAGAAAAAATCAGAGTTAGGAAAAAGAAAAAAGATGTCGTTAATCCCTAAATTTAGGTCCTCTTTTTAATAGTTTTATCTCAATGGTTAGATTTATTTTAAACAGAATGGCAAATGTTTGATGTAAACCTGCTCACAGAGCTACAACCCACAAGTGGCGTCACTATGTTGCCATAGGAACGACTTTTTTCCCTTTCGGTTGGAGGGAAGAGGTCGTCCTATTCACGTTTATAACCCCCACGTACAATCCTTCCACAGCTGTGAGTGTGACTTTAATGCAAGTGAAACTTGATAGTTAGTGGTTTGGTTAGGATGCAGTTTGGGTTTAAGGCTTTATGTTGGCAGACTTCAGCTAACCTTGCAGCAGCCCTCGATGGTCAGCAGGGGGTGGGAGAAGCTTGCAAACTTTGCCTGCAGCTCAGCAGAGAAAGGAGGGATGCAGTGCTGTGGTGAGAACTGAATCTCAACATTACAGGAGCCGCCACCAGATTCCAGTATCAGTTCACCTGCAGGAATGATAGACAGGTCCTAAGGGCAGAAAGGCATTGGTTAAACACGGCTTTACAGGACTCCTGTCAAATGTTGCCGTGTTTGTTTCATTACCTTTGAATCCAGGGGAGTGTTTGTCTTTAGTGCCAGAGTGAAAGAAATGTCTAAGAGGCTGCGGTTGATTAGAACCAAGTGTTTGTTCACCTTCTGACCCAAAGTCAAAGATCCCAGCTTCACCCTTTTTTGTTGGGGATCCTTGACTTCCAGCTGGAACAGAAAGATATCCATTATGGTCATGAAAACAGTCATATTACACAAGGAGTAATTTAGAAAAAAATGAGAAGCTGGATCTGAAGTCATTATCAAAGGAACCAATTCAAAGAACATGACTTATACTTAGATCCATGATTCTAAGCATTTACTTCTGCTAATAAGACTCAATATTGACCACAACTGATCAAAACCAACAATTCAGGTTCTCTACCAGTTGGATTTTTTAATACAAGAGATAAAAACTAATGTTATGTTCTATCAGAGAGTGGGAAAGGCTGCTAACTAAGCAGCTCTCCAGAGGAGTAACTGGCCCCTCCCAGGTGGAAGGCAGGCCACACATAGGGCAATGATCCAGAGATAGTATTAGAAAGCTGAGTGGAAGAACGAATTATGATAGAAAAAGGGTGATTGATTCCCTCAATCACCCCAGTGGCTGGAAGTTGGAGGGGATTTTGCTGGGAGTTGGTGGGAAGTGGGCTGCCATTCAGCTGGTGTTTGACTGGGAAGGGCCATTATGAATTGCTGCTACTGTACTGTTCAAAGCAACAGCAGGGCAGGATGCTCAGAGTCCAACAGCTTGACTCTCCTCTCTTACCTTTAAGTCAGTGCCTTGTCCCTCTATGTCCACATGTTTGGTGACACAGCCGTTTAAGACGAAGGTGAGCTTTCGACTGTAGTGACAAGTCCTCTGGGGATAGAAGGTGATCGGTACCTCCATCACAGCTCCAGGTCCCAAAACGTCTGGTTGGAAGTCCACCTCCAAGAATGCCGTGTTTTTGAACTGACATTCGATACTGATTTAAGAAAAATACATGAAAACAGTGTTTAAAAGGGTTCATATTTAACACCATGAATCAGATGATGATTTTTCTACATTGTGTTGTGTCCATTTGTGTGCAATGGAGTGAAAGCAAAGCAATGTTTGGAAATTCACTGACAAATACTGTTCTCTAAAATAAAAGTGACAGTCATTATAAAAGTAGGCTCTACAGTAAATTCAGGTTGTGGGAACTAAACATGCATTCAAAGGTACATACACACTTAAGGCCAGTGACTTTTCAACAACTGTTTATTAACTATTGGTAATTTCTTAAGCACAAAACTGAACCGTATTGGTCTTTAATAAATTTCAATACTTTCAATCTTCCAGCCTAGAACATTTGTTGTGCTTTCTGTTTTTCATGGGACTTAAGCATACAGGCCACCTCGACACGGTGTCATCATTCTTCAGCCTTCACTAGACATGGATATACTTTAGTATATTCTGCTGTAAAATTAGTCTTATATTTTCACTTTTTCACAGGATGCACAGCTTTGAGTGGAAACTAGGTGACTGCCAGAAGGTAAACAAAAACATATTGGTTATTTTTCGGACTAAACCAATCAGCTCGCTCTCTGACAACCAGTCGCCTGGAACGCTCCTTGAACAGAGCATCGCTTTGGACAGAAACGCACAGGTTTCACAAGCGACTTCCTCCCCACACCCCACTCTCTCTCTTTGTGCCTGCTCAATCGAAGTAGTTCTTATCCGCACTAGTTGAATACCTGCATGCTCTCACGTGCATTATTTATTTTTATCTATTATTTTTAACAGTGTCCTGTATGGCGATGTGGCAATAATTGTCTTGATGCCAAAAAGAGCCCAACAGATTTTGCTTTCACAAGTGGAGCAGTACGGCTATCGCCATAGTGTTCCGCTTGATTTATGCATATAAATAGCTTTATTATAATTCATACAGGGAGTATTACAGATTATATGGACATTGCAATGTAGGTAAAACAGGAAAGGGAAAACAAAAAAAAGAAGAAAAGATGGAAGAAAGAGGAGATAAAAGGGAGATAACGATAAAAAACATCTCACTCGATTAAAAAAACACCACCTGGAATAGTCTAAAATCCGGGATAATTTATCCGACTTGCAGGTTTCCATGAACAACTATCGATATCAGGGAGACACTCCGAACTTCCGGCAGACTTGGGATGTCTGCATACCCATAGTCAAAACTCGTTTATCCCTTTAGTTTATCCCTTTAGCTTTGTAAGAAAAATAGACTTGAACTTGAACCCCAGTCGGCCTCGGCAGATGGCCAATGCAATCAACTGGTTTTCCTTAGATAGAAAACTTTGAATCAGTTTGACTATATAATCTGGTTGAACTGTGAAGTGCCTTGAGATGACATGTGTTGTGAATTGGCGCTATAGAAATAAACTGAATTGAATTGAACTACCTCATTGGGCGTGTATCCCTTTAGTCATGTACAAAAAAAATATATAATTGCTTTTTTTTGGTGTTTTTAGAAGCATATGGCAATCTCACCTTAAATTCTAAGGAATAAAGGGATACACACCCGTTGAGGTAGTTTAAAGTCTATTTTTCATACAAAACTAAAGGGATAAATGCAAAACCTAACGTCTTGCCCATGGGTATTGACTGTGGGTATGCTGGTCTGACAGAACACCAGTTTTAGGCACAGTCACTATCCACAGTTAAAAGGAAAATTCAGTGACACTCACCTGACTTCCTTTGTGTCCTTGTTGTGAATGATAAGAGTTTGTGATGATGGCGACATTCCCGGAGAGAACAGGAAGCACTTCCCAAAATCGAACTTGGTGAAAGAGAACTCAACGCTGGGAGCTACAGCTACGCCTTTAATAGAGACAGTAAACGTTGGGCCATGCTTCACCTGAGGGGTTAAATAAAACGGAAAAACAGAAAAAAGAATTAGAGATGGATAAAACAGTGTTAAGACAGTGATTGTTCTTCATCAGTTCACACATTGAGTAGTTCTTTTTTTTTCCTTTAAAGGTATAGTGGAGGATGTTCTTTTCCCAGGTGGATCATCAAAATAAGTTGTTTTCCTAATTGTCAATCATTCTGGTGATATGTTTACATAAGGCCGTCCGACGTGTTGGTCCCCATTTTCACTTACCGGTGGTGAGTCTGACATAGTGGAAAAATTGCACATCTTCTTTTGGAAAGTAAGCTTCTATGAATGGTGCAAACAGCAACTTTTAAACAGAGTGTACATGAGCCCATTTCTCCTCGTGCACGCTCTTTTTAAAAGTTGCTGTTTGCATTGCTCATCACTCTCACACACATTTACTAGGGTTTCCCTCTCAAGAGCAGGTACACGGTTGTGCACGTGCATTTTATATATATATATATATATATATATATGTATATATATATACATATATATACATATATATATATGTGTATATATATATATATATGTATATATATATACATATATATATACATATATATATATATATATATATATATATATATATGTATATATATATACATATATATACATATATATATATATATATATATATATATATATATATATATATATATATATATATATATATATATATATATATATATATATATATATATATATATATATATATATATATATATATATATATATATATATATATATTGAGAGAGAGAGAGACGTCTGTGTTTAATTCTTTTTTTATCTGTTGTCTTGCTTTGGAAATTATGCTACTGAGAAAAAGACGATATTTCAAAAATATTGGATTTTACTTTGCAGACCAGTGATTTGTGGCCATGTTATTGTTACCCTAAGAGCACAATGGGCTCTATGTGCAGCTCCACTACTTTCTGAACTTCAGAAGCTCCTTTGTTTCCCATCTTTCATTACTGGACTAAGCAATTAATCCAGGTGTGTTTGAGCACAGTAACAGTTTAATAGGCATTCCGTCTCAGGAACGAGTACAGGGTTGTGCATGTACATTTTTTTAATAAGTGGAGAGGGCGGGTCTTTTCAAAAATTGGCGAAAATTCTCCACTATACCTTTAACACTATAGCAAACATTTTTAGATTACCACAGAGTAAGAACAGAATATTTTAAGGACACTTAACTCATTGTCTTTATTTATTTTCAGTTAAAAGATGATGTTTAGGGCTGCAACTAATGATTATTTTGAAAATTGTTTAATCTGTGCAGAAATTCAGCTTTGAAAACGTGTAGCTCAGAGTCTGCACTTTATGCTCCACTCTGATGGTTTGCTCCCAGCAGTATGGCTATTCCTGCTCTCGCTACTTAATAAACTATGTGGCTGATCATCCTCTGCCAAGCGTACAAAATCTCTTTACTATCAATATTTTATTTCTTCCAGCTCACAAGAGGTGATACTAAATATTCTTTAATTTCTACCTAAAGGAATCCCTAAATTATATCCAAATAAAATATTTAATTGCATTCTGTTTATTTTTGGATAAAGAGCCAGATAAAAAGGTGAATAGATTTTTGAATATTTCTCTTTTGTTGTTCTTGTTTCTATCTATTTAAATATGATGTAAATGTTTCCTTGTATTGCCATTTAAACATTTTCTCTGTTTTCTTTAAATATTTCAACATTTTAGTTAGCATATCCAATTTAGGCCTGGATTCAATTTAGGCCTGGATTGTCATGGAATTACATGGTAATTATGTAGGTTCTCTCTTATTTCGTTAAATTTCAAAACCCTGTAAATTTAAATCTACTTTGACCCCTGAGCAGTTTCAACAAAGGGGGAAATTGAAATAAAGCCAAAATTGCCAAAGTAGAAAGAAGAATTTTTTTGTTCTTTGCTTTTTTTGGAGCAATGAAGATTTTATTGATCTGTGTGTAACACATAATTCAAAGTAGATTAGGAAGTGTTTGCTTTGGGATAGATACCTTTTATGTCTAAAACCAATCCTTTATTGTACATTTTGTTAGCTTGTCTGTCTGTTATATTAACCAATATGATGTGTTGCACTAGACCCGCTATTTTCATAGCGTTTTGTGAGAGACTTTTGTATAAAGTATAAAGTTTATTTGAATTCCAGTAATCAAAGCAGAACTGCATGGCATCATTCTATATCCGGCTATTGTAGTATCTAGGCTAGAGCTCTCAGTCTGGTAAAGAATCTTGTATTTATTTGAAATTGTAAAGGTTCACTGTTTTTTGCAACATAAAACTAACTAAAACCTTTTTAAGTTTTAGTTGACTAAAACTGACTAAAACTATCACATATCATAATGACTAAACTGTGACTAAAACTAATCTTTCAACCTGAAGACAAAGGCTAAATCTAAGACGGCTACAAAAACAACATTGAGTTGAAACAATGCTCATTGTTAATATTACTGAAAGAATATTTAAGTCATTTTCACATTCCTGAGCAATTTGAATGAGGAAAATAAGCCCATTAAATGAACTACTATACTGGATTGAAAAGCTGGTGGATAATTAAGTAGGTTTATGTTAATTTTACCTTGACAATTAATTTGACATCATGTAGGTTGCAAAGGCTCTGTGGGCAGAAGAACACTGATGCCTGAAGCTGCTTCCCAACCTGGACAGCATCGCTTTGTGGTTTCACCTCTAAGTATTGAAGTTTCTTTCTCGGGCCTGTCAACTCAAAGCTTACTTCCAAAATGGACCTTGAAAGATTGGACACCAGGAAATGATGGATGCCTTGTTCTGAAATGCACACCTGTGGTTGTGATTATAAACCAACACAGAGACGGGTTGATTAAAAACTCTGATGTAATGAGACATAATCTGTCTTTGGCGTGAAGGCATGCTTACCTTTCCAAAGTCTACTGTTTCTTCCTGGTTTGTGAAGATCTCTCTGAGGTTTCCATCTTGCTCCTGAATCTGAACTAAAGCGCTCATGATGAAACAATCAGCCTTAACATTCAGTAAGAGTGGTTCCAACTTCCTCTTTACTGTCAGATTCAGTCTGAAGTTGAACTTTCCCTCTGAATAAGGTGTGAAGCTCACCAACAGTGGTAACCTACCCAGCAGATTACGACCATGTCAGAGGATTAACTTTAGCAGTACTTATATTACTCACTTTTAAAGGAAAAGTCCGGTCAGCATGAATGACCAATGGATCATTATTTGTACCTAAAACTATTAAATGCGGGGTGATTTAATGAATTTAGCGTTAATCGAGCGGCCATTTTTGCCCAAATAAAGTAACACCTCCATCCTAACATCTTCCAGCAGTGACGTCACGGTGCGGTAAGCCTAGCGCCATTGTCCCCACTTTGCAAGCAAAATCAATGGGAACTACTAGACACATCTGCAATCAACAACAATTATTGAAGATTTCCAGAGGACTTCACCATTGAAATTCACCAGAGCTGTAGTGAAACTGACAATGCCCATGTGCATGGCAGCTGAATGTTGGAATACATCGGGTAAAAGTGGAAAAAAGTTATTTCACCTTTCCGATTCATGATCCTCATCGTTGGATTGCCAACTTGAAGAGGGAGGATTTGCCATCGAACTTCTGGCCAGAGAAAAAACCCGTAACATGTAGCCAACATTTGGAGGAAGAATGTTTTCATGAAGACTTGGATAATAGCGCGTTGTGAAAAAGACCAGATACAGCACTGAGACTTGATCAACAGCTGATACCCCACTGTGACACCACAAACCAGTAGGTGACAGTAGTGTTCTTTGACAAACATAGATGCCTCCAGTAAAGCACATTCAAATGACAATTACTTTTAATTAAAAACACAATATGCAATAATTTCATATTTACATTTTTTTCAGAAGTTTGAATTCTGAATATGACCGGACTTTTCCTTTAAAAACACTTTGTGGCGAGTGTTAAATAGGAACCTATTTTTGGGCATCACTGGGCCATTCATGGGCTTCAAACTTAGGCTGGACTGCTGATCTTCAGAGAGAAGAGATGACTGTAGGACGGAGAAGTGGAAAGGTTCCTCTTCGGCATTCACCAGATAAACTGTCTGCTCCACTTCATGTCCTGCCCAAACATAAACACATGATATACTTAGACAACATCTTGGATCGGTCCACAATTCAGACAGCTGCTGCCTCACATCTCATTTTAACAACATAAAGGACGAGTCAGAGATAATATTACAATCATCTCTTACATGTCACACAACTTCTTAAAAGACCAAAAACAAATTCTAAAATATGAAACAAATGGGCTAAAAAAAATGTTCAAATACACATAAATAATGTTTTAAAAAAACAGTTTGAAAAAAAGTTTTGGAAGACATTTAGACAAACTTATGAGAACAAAAAAGCCTTCAGTTAGACACAACATAAATTTACTCTTGACAATGACAAAAATAAATTAAAATTAAAACATAAAATCAATTAAAAAAACAAACTAACTTCACTCTTTTGTAAATTACATTACAACAAACTATCATAATACTCATTATTAAAGAGCAATCCTTTAAAATACTGAATAAGAATGCACTATATAAATATATAATATTTGTAAAACATCTTATAATATAATAATAAACTGTGTGCTTCTCATATTAATATTTAATGGAAAATAGATATATCTTTGCATATATTTCATCCAATCTGAGTTCAGTTTAAATCTTTTTTCATCTGAATAAATATGTTTAATCTAACTGAAAGGTCATTTTAGAATTTGTTTTGGTTTTTTAAGGGGTTGTGACATGTAGGAGATTATTGTAATATTATCTCTTACTCATCTTTCATGTGATTGAGATGAGATCTAAGGCGCCTCCTATTCATTCTGACAGCAGCTGTCTGAACTGTGGTCCAATCCAAGATGGCCGCCCTCTAGGCACGTCGTCAATGAGGCGTTTATGTATATAATGTCTATGGGTAATGCTACGACCATAGCAGGGCTAACATTACTCATCGTGCAAAATGCTAGCATGATTTACCTTAGATGACTTAAACTTGTAATCGTTTTGTATTCGATGAATAATAATAATACTAAAGCTGTTGCTTTGGTCACATACGATGTAACACTTGATCTGGTCTTAGCACAAACAATTCAAATCGAAAAGTATCTTACAACTGAATAAACTTCTGTCTTTTTTACGCACCACAAACTAATTCCCCAAAGTTAAGACGAGGTCTGTCCAGATAGACACGTGGTTCCCGAGCAGCGGCCACACAAAGGAAGGGAAAAGAAAGAGACAGATTCTCAATCAAAAAGCTCCACAGTGACTCCACGGTCTCCAGATGTTCAGCAACATATTCAAAACACATCTGTAGACAAAAGTAGGCAGAACAATTATATATAATCATGTATATTTCTGAATAGTACCCTGAGAATTAAAGTGAGTATAAAAAGAGAAAATCAAGGTACCTCCATTTTCTTCCCAGGTGGAATGGTCCCAAAAGGTGTTAGACAACGTAAAGAACTCTGCGCTGCGTCCTCACACCTCCACTTAAACAAGTAAGCCGTCCTAGTCGGGTTCATCACATTAAAAAACCTACAGAATAAGATGAGCAACTTAATCTAGTTTCTTAGACGAATGCTTCTCACTGTTTCTAGAACTGTCTACAGGGGTAACCAGTTAAAAATCGACGGGATAAAGAAAATCAATAACCAGTACAGTAAAGGTCCGGAGACATTTTATATTATAATCTGTTACTTTAAACATATTTTAACACTGAAATAAAATGAGGTTTTAATGAATCCACGTTATACATTAATCTAAAGTTTTTTTTTAAGTAGAGCACAACAATCGTTCAGTTTGGTATACAGACAATTTCCTGATTCACACATTCTATAAAACACCTGAACTGACCGTTTTTTTTATTCTTTCTTTTCTTCTGGCTTAATGAGAGCAGTGGGCTTTATGCTGCCCTGCAAGGCTTTAAACCTGGTTTGAATGGAGACTAAGCCATTCTAAATATCAAGGTGTTCATTTTGAGCCTGGATCCATATTTATTTTTGATTCTGTTCATGGTGGAGAATCCTGCTTCACAGCAGCAGGTTGAGCCAAACATACTCAACATGTACAGGTGTTGCGCCCTCTGCTCCGATAACTTGGTAGAGGTACGTGGTTTCTTTTGGGTTAAAATGAATAATGGAGATGCTGCCGACGTCTTTACTCACTTTCACTTTATTCAAAAGCACACCACACAGTTCTCTGGTCAGAAGCAATCGATCTAAAAAAACCATTGAACTCTTGAGAAATTGTAAATAGTGTACATAGTAATAATACTTTTAGTAATACTTTCTAACCCTAACCCTACCTTTAAACAATCATAACAAAATTATAATTATGTAATATGAATTATTTTTAACTCTTGTTTTTAAATGAAATATCAGTCTTTTAAACCTGTGTATTTTAATTTGTGTATGGATAACTTTTAAAATATTTTAATAATTTTAACCTGTCACACAGGGCCACTTTGAGCACGCAATTTCACTTGTCTTTAACCAGTTTCCAGCGGTCCACACTGTCTCTGCTTTCTTTTTCTCATCATCTTCTCCTTCTTTCCCATCGCCCGGCTTGCCACAGGTTTGCCTGCTGTGTCTAAAAGTAGCAGCAGCAGCAGCAACCCAGACTGATACAGCTCATTGGCTAATATTCATCACTTGCAGCCTGGTGACGGACGCTCTCGAGGGCTTTACCGTATTAACAGGAGAAGCAGTGCAAGTTAAGTTGGACACTGTCGTTGGAAAACATGCTGTTTATTTAATTTATAAATGTTTAAATCAGATTGGGTCCGGATAAGCTAGAAGGGGGTCTGGATTCGTAGCGCGGTCTGCTATCCGTGACCTCTGGTCTACAGGCTTTGTATATTGAGCAATGCTTTAAACAAAAACTACATTAAAGGAAAGTGGCTAAGGTTTTATAGAATCAACACTTTTGCTGTGCTTCTGAAGTCAGAACGTGGTTCAAGGAGGGATTCACACCCAGTTAAAAGATGATCCATTTACCTTTTTGTTGGTGCTGAAAGTCCAACGGCTTTGAGCTCTAACACCTGAGTGCTAGGGTCCAGAAGTCGGCTGGTGTTCCTGATGTAGTCTGTATCATCTAACTCAAAAAGAACCTCTGGGAGCAGGCTCTGACCAGACACAGTAACACAAGGAACCTGATCGCTCCTCTGCATGTTTGGAATGCTGAAAACAAAAGACGTCCATAAAAAATGGGAACAAATCCATTTCTATTCCAAGGAGAAGTAAATTAGAGTATTGATCAAAAGATGTGGGGGAAGTTTTTCAAATGCTGACCCATGAAAAATGCAGAGCATCAGATGCCTTTAATTACCTGCAGATTAATCTGCCCTGAAACTGAGCTACTTCCACAGGTGAAAAACAAATGTTGAAGTTCTGAGTAACTCCAGGATTTATGGATCCGCTTCTAGGCTCCACGCTGAAGGGAGGAAGGTCTGGGTTTCCAATCCGGGGTGACGTCACACTGCTCCCAGCACTGGGCAGCCCGGGTAAGCTGCTGCAACGGCCGTCTCTCCTCCTCTCCTCTGTCACCAATGACATAAACTTTGGTTCATGCTGAATCATTTTTAAAGCAATAAAATATCAGCTGATATAATCTAACTCGGAATTACAGATAACAAATAAATAATCAGTTTAATTAAATTCATTACTTGATAAAATCTTGATCAAAGCTCATTTTACCTCCTATAGGATCTGCTATCTTGTTGTGCTCATCCATTTGGACTTGCCAGGAGAAATCCACTTGTACAGAGCCCACATTGATAATCTGCAGTCTTTGCACACAGAGAAAAAAGGAAGCATATGTTTGACAGTGGCGGTTCTAGACCAAATGTACTAGGGGGCCAGGAGGGGGCCAGGGTGTTTTCATGGGGCCACAGAAAAGCATGAAATAAAAACAGGGCAAGGGATTCAAATATATTAATGCATGAAGTGAAATTTCCATTCAATTAGGTTTAATTAAAATTCTATGTCTTATTAGGTCAATATACATTCATAATTTAAGAATTTTACATATTTTTGATTTAGTCTAAAGTAGAATGACCATTTTCTATAAAATCCGAATTAGAACTTGAGAAAAACTGATAAATTCAGGTGTAAAATTTGTTTTGAAAAAAACATTTAGCAGATGAAAACTGGGATCCTATCTCAATACCATTGAAGCTATCACATTATGTTTACATATACATTTGCAATAAAGTACTTTAACTGTAATATGCAATTGCCTTCCACTGCACTTTAATTTAGATAGCTTCTGTCCAAATTTTATTTATTCATTTGATGGTAAAACCCATCTGTATATATGCTATTGTACATAACTGTATAAACCTTTTATTTAGTAATTATCCAGCTGTAAATTTAGTTCATAACACTAGTTATCTATATATTATATTCATCTATTAGTAAGATTCTTATTATAATGGTATTCATCTCTATACTTATCCAGTAGAAACCCATGTCCTGTATTTATGGAAGCATTATTTATCCTGCACTTGCTGCTATTGCACTTCTGGTTAGACCTAAACTGCATTTCGTTACCTTGTACCTGTACCTGTGTAATGATAATAAAGTTAAATCTAATCTAATCTAATCTAAATTGTTTTTAAATAATTAGTAAAATGGAATTTGTAAAGAAAAAATAATTAAATAGATCCAAAGGACTTATCAGTAACCATGTGTGTTCCAGCAAATATCATCATTAGAATTTCTTTGAGTGTTATGTCTTCAGTACAGGGGCCATAACAGGGGCCAGGACATGATCTAAAGGGACACTGGCCCCTGTTGGCCCTTTTCTAAAACCACCCATGTGTGTTTGCAAAAAAGGAAAGTCTTATCCCATGAAGTTGAATGTTCAGCATCACACGAAAACATTGAAGTTGCAAGCCAAACTTTTCTGAGAACTAATCAAACTCATATTTGAGATATTTTTCATCAGATCAGTTTTTCAACTTTTTTGTAATTTTTTTTATAATCTTGATGAAATCATAACTTAAAAAACACAAACCTCTGCACAGACATCCCTGTGTGACATCACAAAGTGCATAGGGCTAGACGTAGATCTGGAGTAGTTTGAAAGAGGGCTCTACGATTTTGCGGAAAATCAAAACAGCTTTTTTTTAACCATAATTACAATTTCATTTTGATTTTTCTTTGCACTAACACCAAGTTGTAGATTTTTAACCCCAGGCTTTCAGTTTTAGAAAGCTTGCCCACCCAAAGATCATTCTTAGAGGACTTCACTGTAACCAATGTGTGAAAAAGTGTTTACCTTTACTTGTATGCGTGGATGTGCGTGCTAGCTGCAATTATTTCTACCTTAGTGTGTGGCGACAAACCCAATTCAAGCGTTTCACACTGCCACCTAAAGGGCTGGAGGGAGAAATTTAGAGCCCAACTCTTGTTAAATATAGTGTGATTAAAAGTTAGTGCCTCTGTAATTTGAAAATTGTGTTTTGTTAAATTACAATTATGTTGAAAATGCATTTCATTGCCTATCCCTAGTTTGAATATGACCACCAAAATTATTCAATTCCTACCGAATTTAAAACAGTCACACCCTGATGATTTAGACCAGCGTGGGCTTGATATATAAAAATTCTAGCATACATTGGATAAGTTATGGGTACGTTTTGTATTATTCTGAAACACGCTGGAACGCGTCAGCATACGTACTTCGTATGTCGAAGTTTTTAGCATGCTCAAAATTTTCCAACATATGCCAGTGTATGCCATACGTTGGCCATAAGTTACAGGTAAGTCATCTGACATACATTAAAGGAATAGTACACCCAAAACATGATTAGCCTTCATTTTCTACTCACCCCCATGCTGAACAACACTCTGGAGTACTTTTTTGATATGTCAAATGCATCTGGAGATCTGGGAGGCTTCTTGCTGTCTGCTGCCATTCAAATAATGGAGGTCTATGGTGCCCGAGACAGAAAGGTCCATAAAAGTCCACAAAAAACGTGTCAATATTCCTCCATACTGCTCGTCCAATGTATTCCAAGTGTCCTGAGTGGGTAGCATACAGAATTTACTCGAAACGAAGTCATTTAGAATGTTTTTAGAGCATAAACAGTAGTGTATAGGATTTCCTGAAAGCGCGCACATGCGCGTTCACGAGCCTACGGAAGCCGGCAGACAACAAACATTAGAAAACATTCTAAATGACTTTGTTTCGAGTAAATTCTGGATGCTACCCACTCAGGACACTTGGAATACATTGGACGAGCAGTATGGAGGAATATTGACACGTTTTTTGTGGACTTTTATGGACCTTTCTGTCTCGGGCACCATAGACCTCCATTATTTGAATGTCAGCAGACAGCAAGAAGCCTCCCAGATCTCCAGATGCATTTGAGATATCAAAAAAGTACTCCAGAGTGTTATTCAGCATGGGGGGTGAGTAGAAAATGAAGGCTAATCATGTTTTGGGTGTACTATTCCTTTAAGTGTATGTTACTCATAAGTTGTGGTGTCTAGCTTATCCAAAAACCTATGAGTATGTTCTGCATAACTTATGCGTAACTTATCAAAAACTCTCCAATGCATATCAACATATTTGACGTGTTCCAGACGAGCTCTGAATGTGTTTCTAACTTAGAGCTACTGTATAATGGTGTATTGGCTGTGTTTTGTTATAAAAGGGGGTTCACAGGACTTCTCCAGACTTCCTACCCATCATAGGGTGAGCCAGAAGGTGAGAGTGATGGATCCTCCCTGCGTTCACGCCCATGACCAACAAACTTCCTAGCAGACATGACGCTGAATCTGCTGCCACTGCAAACCTTCTTTATTTTTCTTTATTCTTTTTTTTTGTGTGTGGGCGGTAAACAGCATCTAGTTTAATACAGTGATCAAAAGCATGTTTTTATTGCATCGCTGCCCCTCTCAGGAGCAGCGATGCGCTTGAGGGGAGCAGCTATAACTGATGCTTCATAATGCCCCTAAAATGAAGCACAAGCATCATTTTATAGGCATTATGCTGCCGTGCGTTATGCATAAATTAGGCTATCATTAGACATAAGTTCTACACTCGTTATGAATATTATTAAAATTAAAAAATCCATAGAAAAGTAAGTGTATGTCAGCGTTTTAGGAGATTCTGGGATGTCGGGCGTATGCTAGCTAAATCGACAAGGTGTGACAGGGCCCTAAGTGAGTTTCAGTGTAGTCCAATAATAGTCCATACATAATAACATGCAATCCAATAACATCCATGTCTAGAGACTGGCTATGGAAAGAAGTGTCCCTTAAAGGACGGAATGCGCAGGGAAAACCTCAAATGCTTCATTTTAATCACAGAATGCATCAAGAAACAAGATTCTGGATGTTAGATCATCAAACTAAATTAGGACATGGATAACCTGAACCTTTCAATAATTGTCTGGCACAACACTGTTCAACGGAGCTACAATGAAATGGACAGATACTAGAAATTTAAAGGAAAAAAAAAATGAAAACATAAAATAAAGACTGATTCAGACACACCTAAATACTGAAAAAAATGCAATATTTAGAAATGTTAACAAAGGTCAGATATGAACATTTCTACCTGAAGGCACAAAATACACAACAACACAGTGTAAATAAAAGTTTAAAATACCCTTTGTCTCTAAAATGTTAAATGTGTTTTAAACAGGATCCTAATATTCTCCAACATATTATGCTCTGATACTGTGGTTTAGTTTTACTTACTGATGGAGTGTGGTTTGGAAAAGCAAAGTATCTTTGAAATGAATGGTGTCGCAGCTGCAGGTAAACTTTGAATAATCACAAACTGCTCTGATTTCCAGTTCCAGCTCCGTCTGAGAGCCTTGGACCTGAGAACAGACCGGCTCAGGATCCGTCTCTGTCACCTACAAGCAAACAGGCAAATTATTCAAAAGCAAAAATAAATAAGAACAACTTTAAAATGATATTTTAGGAAATTACATCAAAAAAGGGAAACTGGTTCAAATAGGAGCTAACATTGAAATATTTTTTGTTTATTTTATTGATAATGGTAAAAAGACATAATGAAAAATCAACAGTCTCTTCCATTTTATTTTGTTAACTAAAACTACAATATAAAGAAATATTTTTTACAGAAATCTCAGATTTCAGAAACGTTTGTCCAGGTGTAGTACAATAAATGCACACAGTACTTCGTTAGTCAATTTAATTTTACCCTTTTTCTACTTAGATGTTGGACTAATTTATAAATGAAATGTGAAATTTGTTAGACTCCTGAGCAAATATCAGGTTGTTTATCTCTTTAGACCCAATAAGGGAATTCTTATTTCAATGTCTCTGGCTCTCGAGTGGCTGGGATTACGAGGGTTTGTCTTTGGTTGATGGTTGTTGAAGGAAGGAGTCTTGAATGGTCTCCTGGAAATCCACAGTAAAAATTGTGATAATTCAACCTTTTTCTAGCGACAACTTTCTCCCACTGAATTTCCAGCAACTGTCTGCTGCTCATCTGTTTAGTCAGTCATGTTGTTGGACTAGCCATAAAATTAACATTCTGGAGAAGCTCTGGGTTTTAATAGAAGTAATTCACAATCACCCAAATTAGTGACGATGGTCAGACGGCCCTGAGTAAACCTGCCTGGCTTCTGTCAGAGTGTGTTATATACATACAGGACATGTGTGCATGAATGGGTGAATGACTGGAATTGGAAAGGATCTATATAAGCAATACATGTCATCTACAATTTTAACTTTAAACAAGAGCAAAACGATTAAACATTTAAGGTATAGTGGATCATCAAAATAAGTGGTCCTCCTAATTGTCAATCATTCTGGTGATATGTTTACGTAAGGCCTTCCTACGTGTTTTTCCCCATTTTCACTTACTCACTTACTGAGATATATATATATATAGTCTGATATATATATATATATATATATATATATATATATATATATATGAGATATATATATGGGATATATATATATATATATATATATATATATATATGAGATATATATATATATATATATATATATATATATATATATATATATATATATATATATATATATATATATATATATATATATATATATATATATATATATATATATATATATATATATATATATATATATTTATCCCTGTAGTAGCTATTAAAAATTTCCCCATTTTCCTTGGCTGGTCCCCGACAATTCCTTTTTAAACATCAATCTTTGTACTACAATATTTCTTCTGTCTTCATATGTGGACATTAAGATCTCAGAGAAACATCATCTCCTGGTCAGAGCCTCTAATTCAGTGAAAGAGTGGAGTCAGAGTAAAAAAATATGTTCACTGAGGGGAAGGCCAGCGGCTGGAAGTTGGAGGGGCTTTTGCTGGGAGTTGCAGGGGAAGGGGAAGAGGCTGCCATTAGCAGGCGTTTGACTATTGACCATTTTGAATGGCTGTACTGTATATAATAGAGAGAGAGAGAGAGAGAGAGAGAGATCTGTGTGTTACTCTTATTTATCTGTTGTGTTGCTTTTGGAATTAATTTGTGATGTGTGTTCAGAAGAGATAGAGAGAGAAAGTGAAAGATATATTTTCCTTTCATGTATTTGAACTAAAGCATTTTTCCTGTTCATCAGACCATATCTACCTTTTTACTCTCAGGCTTTTGAGATTCATCAGAACCCGAATTTTGCCGTTTCAGCGCTCGGTGACGGTCATCCCAGTCAGCCACCTCCTCTATTGGCTCCTTGAACTCCACCTGGCAGATTTTACATCTGATTGGCTGCTTCAGAGTCAGCGGCTGACTGGAGGAAAAGGTGACGGTCACCTCCTTAGAACAACCAGAATGAAGATGCCCAATCTGTGCAAAAAACAAAAGAAATAAAAACTTTCAATATCACATAAATACTAATGTTAAAAACAAAGATCATAGAGCACCAGTGTCAAGGTTGATGGATGTTGTTGTGGACCCAAATGCAAAGTAAACGATTCAGGGAAATTAACACTGCGGTGTATGTGTGTCGGACCCCAAAAGGGAAAAAAGGGAAAATATGTGATGATAACAGAGGATTTAAAGTAGATAAATCATAAATCATTTGCTTTCATTACCGATGTGGAAGGATTGCCTGCATGTTTGCTTTGGAATGACAAAAAGGCATTTCCAAGGAAGGCTGCTAAATATGCAGCCGGTCACTAAGTTGGGAGTGAGAGAAATAGTGCGATTGCAGAACTTCTGGATAAATTAGAGGAGAGCAAAGATAGATTTAAGAAGTGGATTGCATCTCCAAACTCCACTACTGCTGCCTATTTTGCTGCAAGATTGGAAAACCGTTCACAGATCAAACATGTAGCGCTCTTATACAGCGATGTGAACTTTATTCCTGTTTTTCCCCAAATCCTCTAAATAAAACGCTGGTGACGGAGGATGTGGGATTTTGGGGTGAGAGATCTCTGCTCTGATGTATGTCAGTTCCTGCTTGGTTCCTCATGACTCAATCGGCTCCTCCCATTAGAAACACGTCCACCATAGAAAGATTTGTTTATCGTGTTTCTATAAATGGGTCCTCGGCTGGTCCCCTACAGTTAATTTTTAAACATCAATCTTTGTACTAAAGTATTCTAAAGTAATTCTCAAGTATCCTCCCTCACCTCATGCTGCTATGTGACATTTGCTCCAGGTTAAACATTTAATCATGAATGCTTATTATATATTTAAGCCCACATAGTCCTTTTCTATAGTGGGATAAAACACTTAGAGCCTGTGTTGCCATATGAGGCTTACAGAAGACTTTTACATTTTCACGTCTCCAGAAAGATTTGTTTTTGCTTTTTTTGGTCCAATTTGGTCTTTGAGCAGTTTGGGTTGCCGACCCCTGAACTAGAAGAAGCTAAGGTAAAAACTTAACAGAAACAAAATGTTCCAGAAAGTAAGATCATTACAGGAAGCCTCCTAAATATAAACAGGAAAGGGTAAAGGTTTTATAACGGGTTAACTACCTACCCACCTTTCAGGCTTTATTTGTTAGAGAAGTTTTTTAAAACATGGATTTAGTGAATAATTGTGCATGTTCACAACATTTGTGATGTAAAAATATTTTAACACAGAAATAAACTATAATGATCTAAATACGATATGTTTCCATCTAATGTAATGTTTCAGAGCTTTACCTGTGGTGAAAACGTGACGTTGGGTTCACTGGGAGGCCATTCAAACCTCACCACCTGGCTGCTGCTGTGGTTGGTCATGGTGAAACTTTCTTGGTATGTACGACCCACATGGCAGTCACCAAAATGAACGATGTCATAACAACCTTTGAAAGAGAATTTTTTTTTTTTGGGTTACACATCCTGCTGTGACCCAACATTATGCAGTAAAATCTCCCTTTTTCTCTCAATTCCCTCCTTTGTTCATACCTCCCACTTCATCTTCTCCATCCTGCCATGACCTTCTGAAGTTATTAAAGGACACAGTACGCTTAACAGCCTCTCCTGTCACGTGTATTGAGCTGTTACTGTACTGGTTGTCCATCACCTGCACTGTCATCGTCGTCTGAAGAGCCAGCGATTGGTCGGAGCAGAAGCTGACCTCAAACCTCTTCTGTTCATTCACGTCTAACTTTGCAGTAGTTCTGTGAATCAAGTGACCCTCTGGAGGAGAGAGAACAGTGTTTTCCAGGAAAGTGATAGAAATAGGAGATGTTTTTGTTACCAGCCTGAAACAGCTTTGGATATATTGAAAACAATAAAAAAGAAATACAGCTAAAATAAAAAGAACATTAGAAAAAGAACAAAATACAAAAAAATTTGAACAACAGAACACAACATGGCTAATAGAAAATATATACCTTTAAGTAACATTTCACAAAGCAAACCATCCATACCTGATGAGTGGACAGAACTGCTGCTGCTCTCAGGAGGGAGTTGTATTTTTAACACACCATGTTTGTCCAGCATGTCAATCTGGACCTTTTGCAATAAATAGAAAAAAATTATAATATTATCCTCCCTTCAATTAATTTTTGCAAAGACCAGGCTGTCATAGTACTTTTAATTATCCAGTATGAACATAATTACAGCTCATTCACATTAGTTTGTAACAAAGAATAACATATTTTAATTCCTCTATTTTCTGATTCAGTTCTGTAGTAATTAGCATGATTACATTCAGTTATGGCTTTTAAAGGAAAAGTCCGGTCATATTCAAAATTCAGACTTCTGAAAGTACTTTAAATATGAAATTTTTACTTACTGTTCAATAAATGATAAGTGTTTTTATGATAAGAGTAATTTGATTTGAATGTGCTTTACTGGAGGCATCAATGTTTGTCAAAGAACACTACAGCCACCTACTGGTTAGTGACGTCACCGTGCGGTATCGGCTGTTGATCAAGTCCCAGTGCTGTATCTGGTGTTTGTCACAACGCGCTATTATCCAAGTCATCTTGAAAACATTCTTCTTCCAAATGTTGGCTACATATTACATGTTTTTTCTCTGGCCAGAAGTTCGATGGCAAATCCTCCCTCTTCAAGTTGGCAATCCAACGATGAACCCGTCCATGGAGGATCAGGAATTGGAAAGGTGCAATAACTCTTTTCCACTTTTACCCGATGTTTTCCAACATCCAACTGCCATGCACGTGGGCATTGTCAGTTTAACTATAGCTCTGGTGAATTTCAATGGTGAATTCCTCTGGAAATGTTCAATAATTGTTGTTGATTGCAGATGTGTCTAGTAGTTCCCATTGATTTTGCTTGTAAAGCGGGGACAATGGCGCTAGGTCAATGCTGGAAGACATCAGGAATGAGGTGTTACTATATTTAGGCAAAAATGGCCGCTCCTGGACTCAGTGACCGCAACGAAAATTATTATTTTTTATTTTTTATTTATTAATGCTTAATTCATAATAACCACAAACATATTAGTTTTAGGTATAGATAATGATCAACTGATCCTTACTTGCTGACCGGACTTTTCCTTTAAAAAAATATTTTTCTTGCAACCCAACAATGAAGTTAAGTGGCAGAAATGTATATACTGTAGCTAGCACTATTTCCCGTAAACCACCTAGCAGCTAAAATGTCCTAAAATCCTCATCTAGTAACTTTTTAACCTGCAAAGAGTGTCACTTGAGTCTAATTAGAAAACAGTATTATCACTTCTATACAGTGAAAATGAAATGATCCCATCTGTGGGAAGATTTTCAAAGACATAGAATTTGGACAATAATCTCTTTAACGTTAACAAGAAGGGCCAAATAATTGACTGACTGTTTGATTAAAACAAGCAGAACAGTGCTGTAGAAAAGAGTGTGCAGCTCAGAGGGTACAGTAGCAGCCATTCAAAATGGCCCTTCCCAGTCAAATGCCAGCCGAATGGCAGCCCACTTCCCTCCGACTTCCAGCCACTGGAGTGACCCCCTGTTATATTTTTTTTAACTCTGACTCCACCCTTTCAATGAATTACAGGGTCTGACCAGGAGATGAAGCTTCTCTTTAGATCTTAATGTCAACAAATCATGACAGAAAGAATATTTTAGTACAAAGATTGATGTTTAAAAATGAATTGTAGGGGACCAGCCAAGGACCCATCAAGGAAAGTGGGGACATTTTGAATGGCTACTAATGTACCAATTAACGGGAGGCCCACTGAAAATCACTGCCTATGTGGGAATGAAAGCTAGTGAAACCAAAGCTCCAACAATCACATGGTAGTTTTAACTGACACAGTGAAGCACAGTCTTTAATCAGGTATTTAATGAGGTATTTTACCTGATCAGCAAACTTTTAAGCAAAGATTACAGGTTTTTATTTTTTTACATCAAGTCAGTAAAGTTATTTCAAGGCAACCAAAGCAAATTAATGTTAAAGCCCAGACTTTCCATGGACAGAGGAAAAATTTGTCAGGACTCATTTTTTTGTGCCTGTGTTTTCTGTGTTTGTCTCCCTTCTTCCACCAGGAGGCGCCTGGTTCTGGTCCGCCTCCTCACACACCTGCTGATGGTTTTCTCGTTAAACGGAGTGTTCTTAAGATGCTGACTGCTACTACTTCGACACCAGAGTGTTTGCCAGTTTAGGGTACTCTAGCCAAGCTGAGTTTGCTAAGTCAAGCTGAGTTTTTGTCAACCTGAGTTTAACTGTGTTTTGTCTTTGCCTCTTGACAGGAAGTTGTCCTGCTAACTGGATCTCTTGGACCTTCACACCCTGGAAGGATCAACTGAGCTTCAAACTGAGCTGGGATTCAAACAGGAGGTTTGGATCCACTTTCCCCAACAGATCGTTTGAGCTTTCACTGAGAAAGGGATTAATCTCCACAACGACCCGTTCAAGTACCGCAGGAAATCTGAGTGGCAGTCAGTATCTCCGTTCTCCAACTATCAACCGCATTCTGGGTAAAACCTGTTACGCCCTCCACCAAATCAGACCAACACTGGAACCATCGCACACAGGCAGGAGTCAAGGATACAACAACTTCACTGGAAACGTTAGTCGGCAACCAAAACCTCTTCTCCAAGTTTCACGAGTCGAATTCCCCACTGAGGCTGAACTACTCGCTGTGTCTTCCCCTCACTTTGCAGTTCCGGTTGAGCAGTGTTCTGAGCAACACTTCTCCCCCTGTTTACTTCTTCAATAAAACCAGTTAAACCTTTTACACGGTCTCTCTGTTCGGTTTTCTGCATTTTTGGGTCAGAACTTTGTAACATCATGACAAAATTAAATTCGCCGCAATTTCATCACTTTTACAAAAGCAGCTGGGTGGAATAACATAGAACATAAAAATAGAGCAGGGTGAGAAGAAAACATGTTTTATCAAACACATGATGAGGCTGTATACCAATTTTTAAAGCCTGTGCCACATGTTGCCTTGGATATGGTTTATTACCACACCTGTTGTATTTAATTAAAGAATGTATGCTTAAAACTGTTCCTTTCTACCAAGGGGTGTAACTTTGTGATGAAAGTTAGTGGGGACACTCAAGTGGGGGCTGATGGACCTACAGTTACTCCACCCAAACGCTTTCAGTAGTTTTTTGTATTTTCCAAAAATTAGCTCAAATACATTTCTCTTGAATGCTTTCCTTGAGAACACAAGAGAACTACATACACTAATATTTATAGTTATAGACAGTTGAAGAGATGTCTTTTAGTGCATTACATATATAGGGCCCAAAAGCATTAATGTTTAAAACAAAATAATGAATAACAGTGATTACGTTGCTAAAATTGATATATCATGCATCTCTAGAAGTATAACTTCAATTCCATCCATCCAGTAAAATATGGATATGCTTCATTTTAAATAGGGCCTCTATCACAAGCTCCCTCTCACTTTTTTATCATCTTATTTTTTATGTTGTTTCATGTTTCTTTTTTTCTTTGTTTGTCTGATGTACTGTTAAAAGAAATTGCCTCTGGTGGGATTAATAAAGTGGATTAAGTCTCAATTTCAATTAGAGATAAAAATATTTGTCAACAGATTAATTAATATTAACAATATTTAAAAATGTTACTAATAAAAAGTCATATGAGCTCTGGGACATAAAATGTTGACAGTTTTTTATAAAAACGAACCTCAGCTGCAATATTTCCATCATTGAGAAGCACCAAAGGTAAAGTTCGTCTCTGTCCGACCGAAGCTCGTCCAAAACGCATTTCTGGGTTTCCTTCATTGTTTACTCGAGATGGACGCAAGATACTGACAGTGGGGAGAGTCCCCTCTCCAGCCAGCTGAAACTCCAGGGTCTGGTTCATGGGTATGAGTTTGGGTCTGGATAGGAAAATGAAAGAAAATGTATTTTACAGAAGATGTGGGATTATTGCCTGAAACGTGACAGTAGTGATATATTTTCACCTGTAGATTGCTTTCACTGTGGCTTCAAACACCGCGCTGTAAGGACGGATGGCCTGTGGTGTGAAGGTGACCACAGCAAAGGTGTGTGACTGGCTGCCTATGTTCAGAGTTGATGTCGGCAAATCAAAAACCTCCAACTGTTGCGATGTCTGAAAGCAAATACGGATTTCTTTAGTCTTAGCCATGTGGCTAACAGACAGATTTAAAAGTCTTACCTTGGTCCCACCATACTTGATGGCCAGGTTTAGTGTGCAGGACACATTGGTCTTGTTGGTGAGTTTTAAGCGGGCTTGAGCAGTTCGCCCCACCAGAACTTTATTGAAGACAAATGTTTTCTCATTTACAACAAAAACACCCTCATTATTGAAGAGGGGCTCTGAGGACAGCTGGCTGCTGCTCTGACACAGATAGTGTTCTTCAAAGATGGACACTGGGTCTACCACAATACCTGGACAAAAAGAGCAAATGAAAAACAAACTTTAGGAAAAAAATGCACAGATTCTGGACAGATACAGGTTTCAGCTTTCTACATTATGGTATAATTTCCTGTTGAAGACAATTAAAGGAATAGTACACCCAAATCATGATTAGCCTTCATTTTCTACTCACCCCCATGCTGAACAACACTCTGGAGTACTTTTTTGATATCTCAAATGCATCTGGAGATCTGGGAGGCTTCTTGTTGTCTGCTGACATTCAAATAATGGAGGTCTATGGTGCCCGAGGCAGAAAGGTCCATAAAAGTCCACAAAAAACGTGTCAATATTCCTCCATACTGCTCGTCAAATGTATTCCAAGTGTCCTGAGTGGGTAGCGTCCATAATTTACTCGAAACAAAGTCATTCAGAATGTTTTTAGAGCATAAACAGTAGTGTATAGGATTTCCTGAAAGCGCACGCCGGCGCGTTCATAACGCTACGGAAGCCGGCAGACCAAACCAGCGCATTCAGCTCGGCAAAGAACTCATGCTCTTCCTCAACACTGAAGTCCTCAGACATTTTTCTTTCGTTGTTTCTTTCTTTGCACAGGTAAACAGCACATTTCTTCTTCTACGCTTGCATTATCGGCAGAGCAGATGCTGAATGCGCACTTTCATCTGGTTTGGTCTGCCGCGGTTTCCGTAGACTCGTGAACGCGCTTTTAGGAAATCCTATCCACTACTGTTTATGCCCAAAAAACATTCTAAATGACTTCGTTTCGAGTAAATTATGGACGCTACCCACTCAGGACACTTGGAATACATTGGACGAGCAGTATGGAGGAATATTGACTCGTTTTTTGTGGACTTTTATGGACCTTTCTGCCTCGGGCACCATAGACCTCCATTATTTGAATGTCAGCAGACAGCAAGAAGCCTCCCAGATCTCCAGATGCATTTGAGATATCAAAAAAGAACTCCAGAGTGTTGTTCAGCATGGGGGTGAGTAGAAAAGGAAGGCTAATCATGTTTTGGGTGTACTATTCCTATAAAGGCATTTTAGTCATATCAGTAGGGATGGGCATTGTTTGAATTTTAGTGATTCTCTTCTGGTTCCAGTTGCTGGAGGCAGTGTGGTTTACAGCTCAGTTGGGCGGTTTTCATTTTGATTTTTGGGGGGAAAAATTGCTTTGGGGGGTTGAAGATAATTTGGGCTGGTTTGGAGTCAGATCGGAGGTTTTTGGGTTAACCTATTAAAACACGTCCATTCTCAATATGTGTACTTGTGCGTAAGTCGGACTCAGCTACGCAGTGAGATGGCGCTACTCTGACTTGTTTATCCAGAAGCCAAACGAGTAGAAGAGGAATATGAAGCTCTCTAGAGTGAAACGCGCTGCTTTGGCAATTTCGTGCTGAAAGCATTAAAAAGAAAAGGCAACAATGTATTTGGACAAAGATATGGCTGAGCAAACATGGCTACTATGCTCTGTCAATTTTACAGAAAGTAGTCCATTTCACTCGCACCCCCGACATTCTCCTGTGTTTTTCATCTGAAAGGAAGGAGTAGAAGGTCCTTGTTTGCGCACTGAGCAGTTTGCCCACCAGCACCCTATGACGGCTGACCGAGAATGCAACATGTTTGATTTTCTCCCAACCTCACGATTCCTGATAGGGAGGTGGTCGTGAGAGGCTGATCGCCCCTGGTTACCCCCTGCACACTATACCACGCACCATCAGGCTGAAAGTCGGCCCGATCGAATAATTCTCGCACGACTAGATAGTCGAGTCGAAAAGGGCAAAAAATCGTAGAGTGTACACCCGACTTCAGTTGTAATTGGCTGATAACTTTAGTGATAATTCAAAATCATCATACTTCCCTTCATTCTGTAAAAAATATCTAAAAAACGTTCTTGTAATTTAATGCTAGGAGATATTTTCTATTTAATAATGAATTATTTTCCTGCAAAAAGATCTTTTTCAAAAGGCTTTTTTTTTTCTATGGATGCTTTTGAAAGCCTGCTGGAGAGACCATTTTATACCAAATTATGTTACCAGCTGAAAAACATCCCATTTAGATGAGAAAGATGAGTGTAAATGACTTTGATGTTAGGGTATAAGATGTTGGGATGCTTATCTCTCACCTGGTTTGCAGACCTCAGCAAGCAGTCTGTATGGGATACCATCAGGCTGGTCTAATGGGTTGCGGTCACTGATGTCAATAAGCATGGTCTGGGTCAAGGTGCCAAGCCTTTCAGCAACACAGGACACATTTATCTGCTGCTTAGACCCAGGCTGCAGTTTTCCGGTGCAGGGAGACACGGAAAAAATGCCCAAGTAGAGACAAGTCTAGGGAGAAATTTGAGGAGGAAGGAGAGTTGGTGAGAGAAGATTTAGAAATAGAAATAATAATAATGTCAAACAGCAAACACAAGTTCTTCTACAAGTTTAGTTGTATGGCACAATTCAGTACAAGTACAATTCAAATTGCTTTACAATAATTAAACAAGAAAATCCAAGAAAAATAACAGTGGAATAAAAGCAAATGAAGATAAAAGAAGGTAGTAAAACTAGCAAATAAAGCAGTTGGACCACAAACTTTATCTAATAATACCTGTTAACAGTTTGACTTTAAAAATCAAAGGCAGCTCTAAACAAATGGTTTTTAACTTTGACTTCAAAGAACTCAGGCTTTCAGCACTTTTTCAGTCTTCTGGGAGTTTGTTCCAGATCAGTGGAGCACAGGAACTAAATGCTGCTTCTCCATGTTTTGTTCTAATTCTGGGTGAACAGAGTAGACTGAAACTAGAAGACCTGAGTGGTCTGGAAGTTTGATTTACAACAGATCTGTTATGTATTGACATGCTGATCCATTCAGTGATTTCTAGACTAACAGACAGATTTTAAAGTATATTCTCTGAGCTACAGGAGCGAGTGGAAGGACTGCAGAACCAGGCTGATGTGTTCTACTTTCTTAGGGCCCTGTCACACCTTACCGATTTAGCCAGCGTATGCTCGACCTACCAGAATCTCCTAAAACGCTGGAATACACTGAACTCTCAATGTTTTTTTTTCAATTTTGGGCGTATACATAGAGTATTCATAACGAGTCCAGAACTTCAATCCAACGACAGCCAAACTAATGCATAACGCACAGCAGAGTACTGTAATGCCCATGAAATGATGCACTAGCATTATTTTATATGCATTACGAAGCATCAGTTAAAGCTGCTCCCCTCAGGCACATCGCTGCTCCTGAGTGGGACAGCAATGCACCCGGATTTTGGATAAGCTAGACGCCACGACTTGTGAGTAACTAACGTATGTCAACGATTAGATAACTTAGCTGTAACTTATGCCCCACGTATTTGCATACGCTGGCATAGATACTTGCAGTATGTCGACGTGTTCCAGCGTGTTTCAGCATACTTCAGAGTGCTCATACCTTATACAAAACGTACCCATAACTTATCCAACGTATGCCAGCATTTTTGCCAGATTTGTCATACGTCAGGCGTCTTTGGTTTCAAAGTAAACAGTAAAATGGTCTGATAGGGCAACATCGGTTACAGAAACATTAGAAATATTTAGATCTATGCTGATGACCAGCTCCAAAATATGTTCTCAATTGTGTGTTGGCTACTTAACATGTTGAGTTGTTACCAAACTTTAAAGTGTATCACATATTTCTTTTGCACCTCTCTCTTCAGGGTTTTCAACATGAACCTTGAAACTTTTTTATTTTGAGTTTTTATGGCACTCGTCACAAATTTTTTTGATAGTAGGCTGACAGGAAAGGGGTATAAGAGAGAGGAAGAGACATGGGCAAAGGACCACAGGCCAGATTCGAACCTGGATTGGGTTCGTCGAGGGTTTCGAGGACTAAGGCCTCCGTACATCGGTTGTGCACGCTAACCACTGCGCCACCTGCATGCCCATGAACCTTGAAAATTGACATGAACGTATGGTGAACACCAACAGTAGAATGTTTTTTTTCTTCAACCTCGCCTGCTGACAGGTGATTTCACCTAAATAGATACATTGATCTACTACCAACAGGCTGTGGTGAGCTGTTTTGATATGGACTAGTTTTACTGAACATGTATAGCTGGTGTTTCCTGGATGGGGCCGCCTGTGGAGCTGGCTGACAGTTGCTTTTTGTATCTCTGCCTCTGTCTCCTTGAACCCCAGTCGGCCTAGGCAGATGGCCGCTCACACTGAGCCTGGTTCTGCTGGAGGTTTTGTTCTGTTAAAAGGGAGTTTTTCCTCTCCGCTGTCGTTACAAGCATGCTTAATGAGAGGGATTGCCTTCGAGTCAATGAGTCGATCCAATGAACTGGTTTTCCTTAGTTAGAAAACTTTGAATCAATTTGACTGTATGATTTGTTGAACTGTAAAGTGCCTTGAGATGATGTGTTATGAATTGGCGCTATATAAATAAACTAAATTAAATTGAATCGAAAAGTTCATTACAATCACTTAATAGTTTGTTTTGGACTTTGGAGGCCTGTAAACATTCAGAAACATGACTTGAACAGGGCCTAGTACTTGGAGAGCCAGATACTCAGAAGATTCAAAGTCACCCAGGATCACTTTTCTTCACCTTGATTGATATTTTCTCTTAAGCTGGTTGAGCTCCACATTGGATAGTTTTCATATTAAATAGTTAACTACTCCTTATCATTTTAGCTGTTCTCTCTGCCATGTATATAAACTGAGATTTCATTTCAACGGTGGAAAAAGACATTTCTTAAATAGACAATGAAAACCAAAATGTTAAAAAGAACAAGCTGGAATCACTTACCTCCCGAGTATTTGGTTCTTTCGGATGAAAATCTAGTCTTGATTCATGAGCAGAGCGGGTAGACTTGGCTGAAGCGCTCTCTCTATGTAACATCCTACTTCGTCTTCTAAAGTCAGAAAACAGAAAGCTGTTTCATTGACAATTATCTGAATAAACTTTTGTCCTAATTTTATGAGCTAATAATTAATTAAAAATCTATATTAGAAAACCTTTCTACTTTTCAAGTTTCTCTTAAAGCTAAATGTCCGGTCATATTAGGAATTCAAACTTCTGAAAGTACTTTTAATTTGAATGTGCTTTACTGGAGGCATCCATGTTTGTCAAAGAACACTACTGCCACCTACTGGTTTGTGACGTCACGGTGCAGTATCAGCTGTTGCACAAGTCCCAGTGCTGTATCTGGTGTTTGTCACAACGCGCTATTATCCAAGTCATCTTGAAAACATTCTTCTTCCAAATGTTGGCTACATATTACGTGTTTTTTTTCTGGCCAGAAGTTCAATGGCGAATCCTCCCTCTTCAAGTTGGCGATCCAACGACGAGGATCATGAATCAGAAAGATGAAATAAATCTTCTTTTTTTTTTCTCACTTTTATCCAGTGTATTTCAACTGCCATGCACGTGGGCATTGTCAGTTTCACTATAGCTCTGGTGGATTTCAATGGTGAAGTCCTCTGGAAATCTTCAATAATTGTTGTTGATTGCAGATATATCTAGTAGTTCCCATTGATTTTGTTTGTAAAGTGGGGAGATTGGCGCTAGGCTTACCGCACCGTGACGTCACTGCCGAAGTACGCTGAAACACATCGACATACTGCGAGTATCTATGCCAGCGTATGCAAATACGTGGGGCATAAATTATCTGATCGTTGAAATACGTACTCACAAGTCGTGGCGTCGTGTCAGGAGAGAGGTGTTACTATATTTGGGCAAAAATGGTGCTCCCGGACTCGGTGATCGTCACTAACAATATTGTTTCAATTTTTTTTACTGATTTAACACTAAATTAATTAAATCAGAGCAAACGTATTAGTTTTAGATAACGATTAATTGATCATTCATTACTGACCGGACATTTCCTTTAAACAGAATTGTTATATAATAAAGCTTGTAAAAAAATAAAAATAAAAAAAGCAATTTATTCACCTTAAAATAAATAATAAAGAGATCTAGTTATGAATAAATTATTAATAAATATTAAATTAAATGAGTACAGTTTTGCAGATGAAATCTTTGCTTCTAATTAATTTATTTACTCTGCAAAGCCCTGACCAGAGAAAACTCCGCCCCCTCATTTGAGTACATGATCAAATAATAAAAAAGTCCTGCAATGATATAAAGTAGCTTTACAAGATTAATCTGATTCATAATAACAATTAAGCAAAAACCATTTTAAAATAAATAATCTCAAACAAAAGACATTAGTTTTACAGAATAGAAAATATATACCTTTTATTTGGTGATATTATTATTTATTTATTTATTTGGTGATATTATTTATTTATTTATTTATTTATTTGGTGATATTATTATTTAATCTATTTCGTGATTTTTTTTTTTGCAAAATACTTATTAATAGCATATTAACAGCAGTATTTATCTATTTATTTAATCATGATAGAAAAAAATTAAAGTTTTAGGAAGAATTATGGTTTCTAACACTATAACTACATTCAGTGCACTATAAAAACTAAAACATTTTGTAGTGTCAACAGTTTGCCTTGTAAAATATTGAGGTAAAATTATTACTTTTCTACAACATCATTAAACAATTACAGTATTTTTAATCAATTATTATATAACTATGATCCACTAATAAGGAAAACAATTATTATGATTTACTTACCCGGGCCTTGCTTGCTTCACAGGTTCTAAGACGTTGCTGGTCAGGTTGAAATTAATTGGAAAGAATCCAGTGTTTTCGATGGTGAAGTTTAGGGTTTTTTCAGTGCCATATACCAGCGGACCAAAGTCAATATCACATACAGGTGTTATCCTGTATCTAAAAGGAGAGGGAGAGAAATCTCATCATCTGTAACTATCAATTCTGGTGCTTCAAATTGCCAAGGAAATCCAGAAAAATTTACAAGTGCTCATTGTGCAGCAAATAAACAAAAAGAGCTGAAATATTTCCAAACTGTAAACCATGCAAAAGTAATCTGGGATTCTGCAGCAAAACCAAAAGGAATTTTTGGGGGGCATCTTAACATTCGAAGCCTACTATCAAAATTAATGGAAGTTCACCATTTATTGAGCAATTCAAACATTGACTTTTTGGCACTGAGTGAAACTTGGCTAAATATTAATGTTCCCACAAGTATGATTGATATTCCTGGATACACATGCTATAGGAAGGATCGTACAAATGGGAAAGGGGGAGGTGTTTTGATTTATATCAAAGATGGTTTAAATTGTTCTTTCACTGTACTGGATACTTTAGGAATTGAATGCCTTGTTTTAAAAGTTTCACTGTCACCTACAATGAAATTTAACTTACTAGTTGTATATAATCCACCATCTCATAGTGCATCTTTTTATCAAGACTTTGATGAAATGTTAAAACAAATTAATATTAAATGTGAAACAATTTTAATCGGAGATATGAATATAAATTGGATGGAGAAAATCAAAAGGGATAAATTAAAAGCTGTGTTATCAAAACATAAACTTGTCCAAATTCTTAAAAAACCAACCAGGATCACCAAAACTAGTCAAACTCTGATAGACTTAATAATCACAAATAAACCAGAACGAATCATCAAAACATATAACCTTGTGACAGGTCTATCGGATCATAATATGACATTGTTGGTCAGGAAATTAACAAAGAAACGATTAAAGGGAGTTTTCACAGTGCCTAATGCAACAAAAAGCGAAATGTTTATTCCAAAAAACAAACTACCCTTATTTGAAAATGAACTGAAAAACATGAATTGGGATAACGTGATACAAACAGAAAGTGTAAATCAATGCTGTGATCAGTTAACTGAGACTAACAAATATTATTCAGAGATTTAGTTGTGTTATAAAAAACAATAGAAAACAAACTAGTCTACCATGGGTAAACCATACTATTATTCAACTTATGAAAAAGCGAGATCTTGCTCTGAAAATTTCACTAAAAACTAAGTTGCAAACAGACACACTTGTCTTTAAAGGACTACGAAATAAAGTTGTTAATGAAATCAGAAAGTCAAGGTCCACATATTTTATGCAATTGTTTGCTGAATCAAGTGGAAATAGCTCTGAAATATGGAAGCATATTAACAAGTTGACCAATCGCAAGTGCAATTTAGGAAAATGTGTAACAAAGCTCAATATAAATAGAATGGTTAGCAATGACTCTGCCAAAATTGCAAACGAATTCAATTCATATTTTATTAATTCAGTAGAGCAACTTGCTGAAAATTTCAATCCAATTTTGCTTCCATGTAATGTTGCTGAAAATTCAGCCTCACCTTTTCACATTAAACAGGTTTACCAAAGTGAAATAAGGACAATTATCAATCAATTAAATTCATCCAAAGCAAAAGATATATTTGGTTTAGATACATTTTTAATCAAAAAGCATAGTGCAGATCTAGTAAAACCAATATCTCATCTAGTGAACTTGTCAATTGAAAAATGTGAATTTCCACAAGGGTTTAAAACAGCTGTTGTGACTCCAATTTTTATGTCCGGATCAGCTGATGCGGTCTGTAATTATCGACCTATTGCAATTGTACCTGTCATTTCTAAGGTGCTAGAGAAGCTAGTTGCTGAACAATTAATGGCTTATCTAGAGGAGAAAAGAATACTTAACTCTAAACAATTTGGATTTAGACCAAGGTATTCCACTGAAATGGCTGTATGCCATTTTACGGAATACATAAAAAGTAGTTTGGATGAAGGAAAATGTGTTGGGGCAGTATTTCTAGATTTTACAAAAGCGTACGATACTGTAAATCACACAGTTCTGCTAAGGAAACTGGAACAACTACATGTTTCTAAACAAACCTTAAGCTGGTTCAAATCTTATTTTGAGCAACGACATCAGTGCGTCAAAATTAATGTCATCAAATCTGGGATCCAAAAATGTAATGTGGGTGTACCACAAGGGTCTATTTTGGGCCCATTACTTTTCTGTTTGTACATAAATGATATCCCAAACATCTGCAAAGATGCCATCTGTCAAATGTATGCAGATGATACAATAATTTATGTGGCAGCAGACACACCTGAAAAGGCCTCTGATCTGTTAAACAGAGAGTTGTGCATCTTATCAGAGTGGCTCCAAAATAACTGCTTAACTCTGAATTACACCAAGACTGTCTCCATGTGTTTCTCCCTTAAGAAAATTATAAACAATGATCTCAAAATAATTATTAATCAACATGAAATAAAGCCGGCTGGTGAATTTAAGTATCTGGGTGTAGTTTTAGATTCAAAATTGAAATTTGATGCCCATATTAAGAAAATGACAAAAACTATAAAGACAAATATAAACTGTTTTCGAATGATTCGACCATGTGTATCAAATCAAGCTGCACAAGTATATTTGCATGCAATGATTTTATCCCATATGTCTTATTGCGCCATCGTTTGGGCCCAGGCCACAAAGTCTGTTTTAAAACCTTTACTCTCACTTCACAAGCAAGCATTAAAAATATTCGATCAAAAACCGGTGAAGTGGCATCACTGCAAAATTATTAAAAACACAAATTGATGACATTTGACAATTTTATAAATTTCTCATTTTTAAAAACTATTTTTAAATGCCTTAATGGTCTTGCCCCTGAGGTAATCTGTAAATTAGTTTTAAAGTATGCAAATGAAGGAATCAGGACAAGAGCTGGAGCTATGGGGAACTGCAGGATTAAAAGATGTCGGACATCTATGGGTCAGTCCGCCTTCTCAGTGAAAGCATCACATCTCTGGAACTCTTTGCCTCTGGAGCTTAAGTCACAGACTGATATTCGACTTTTCTCCACAAGATTGAAAAAATGGCTCAAAGACAATCAAGAGTGTGAGCACTAAACTGGCTTGTACTGTACATTTTTGTTTTAACTTCTCTTGTTTTTTTTGTTTTTTTTTGTGTTTTTATGCATTTGTGTGTCTTAACTAACCTCCCTCCCCCTCAATGCTAACACCTTTTAAAAGCCTAACCAGGGACGAAGGCTGCAAATTAGCCCATGGCTACAAGCCTTATGTACTTGGACATCGGCCACCTGTTTGGTTGCAATGTTTAATTGTACTGTCCCTGTCAAATAAACAAATAAATAAATAAATAAAAAATCTTGTATTATGGTTTAAAGAAGAAACATTGGTGCTTGTAGGGGCACTGCAGCTCCTTTAGTTTCTTCTGTACCGCATGGAAAATCAGTCTAGCAACAAGTATTGAAGCGCGAGCAAGACTAGATGATATTCTTCAACTAAGAGTAATAAAAGAAAACAAAAACAAAAGAACATCCACATTCTTATTACCGTATTTTCACGACTATAAGGCGCACTTAAACGTCTTTTTTTCCCCTCAAAATGTGCGGTGCGCCCTATGTGTGTTGTAACTGCGACTTTTGAGACCACCTCATTGAGGAGATGATGAAAGAGTGGCTGAATGTAAGGAGACCAGGTGTTTTTTTTCCACTCATCACCATCGCTGTTAATATGTAACTCCATGCGTGCCCATCTCACAGCTGAGGTGAAAAACATGGTGAAACAAATTAACCCTGTGCTCGCTGTTCAACCGCTCGACATTGGTGTGAACCGGACCCAGCAGGTGCAGCAGAAGCAGCGAGTTTACATGCAAAGTCAATGGTTGACGCGCGTAAATGTGCAGCAAAAGGTCCCGCAGCAGCAGGTGCAGCACGTCGGGAAGCGTTTAAGCATCTGACGCACCGCCAACGCGCTGCTGCTGCTCGAGATGGAAAAATTGAAGTTTTGCTGCTGGACGCGCCGCATCAACCAGTCAGAGAAGCTGATCTGGGAGCTGACAGCGAGACAGACACATCGCTCTGATGACATATGATATTAAATGAAAAAGGCTGGATGGATGAGATGATGAAAGCGTGGCTGAGGCAGGTGTATGTGAGGAGAACAGGTGTTTTTTTCCACGCATCACCATCGCAGTTAATCTGTGACCCCATGCGTGTCCATCTCACAGCTGATGAGAAAAACATGGTGAATCAAATGAACGCTGTGCCCGCCGTTATCTCGGGGGGTCTGACAAAGGAACTTCAACCGCTCAACATCGGTGTGAAGCGGCCGTTCAAAGTAAGGCTGCGAGCGGCGTGGGAGCGATAGATGACCGACACTGGAAGGCAGCGCCGGGCAAGTTACGCCATCGTTTGCGGATGGATTGTAGATGCTTGGAATAACGTGTCTGTTGGCTCTGTTGTTCGAGCTTTTGCAAAAGCCGGCATTATTTCTGAGGAGCTGCGCTGCACGGAAAGTGACTCTGACAGCGAAGAAGGGGAAACTGGCATGTCTGATTTAGCGCAGCTGTTTAATTCAGAAACAGAGGATGATGACTTTGATGGGTTTGATTAATACTTTGTAATAAATACATGAATAAAGCACAATCATACTCAGTTTTGCTCCCGCTCTATTTTTCTACCTGAAAACTTAATTCAACAGCAGCCTCTGGGCGGGTCTCCTCCTCTTCACCGCGGTGGCTGGCAGGTGTTTTTTCATCTAAATAATCTAAATCTTGCAGCTATATTTGCAGTGATCAGTGGGAATAAAGTAGTTTTAATATATTTTTAAGTGAGAAAGTCCACCTGAAAACTTAATAATTGCAGTCAGTTCATCCAGATTATCAATTTCTGTCGGAGGCGCTCAGACCCCCACATACCAGCGGTGCACCGACAGGAGAAATCCCTTCATCAGCAGCCTCACCGCGGCGGCTGGCAGGTGTTTTTCATCTAAATAATTTAAACTGCAGGCACCAGGATACCGGTAATAAAACTGAACATATTCCGTCGGCAGGTTTCAGGATTTTAAGTTAATTTAGGAGTAATCACAGCGCTGTGTCATCTGCGATGTGTCTGTCTCACGGCCAGCTGCCAGGTTTGATTAATACTTTGTTATAAATACACGAATAAAGCACAGTCATACTCAGTTTTGCCCCCGCTGTATTTTTAAATACGCAGTAGAGGTATTTAAAGGTAGTAGAGGACATGTACCTGTATATAAAAAACGTGCCCTATAGTCCGGTGCGCCTTATGTGTGTGTTAAGTACAGAAATGGGACACATAACTGAGAGTGCGCCTTTTAGTACGGTGCGCCTTATGGTCGTGAAAATACGGTACATAAAATCGGTCAAAAATGTCAGGAATCCAGTTTGTGTGGTCTGTTGTTTTGTGTTTGTCTCTTGCTCCACCACCAGGTGGCGCCCTGTCCTCGTTGGTCCTCCCTGCACACCTGCGTCTAGCTGGATCATTATCGGGTCCAACGAATGTCTACCTGTCCACTCTCCAACGAGTCCCCTCTTCTCTGGATCAACCCAAACTGACTGGATAATGAAGTGAGGGAAAACCCCCCCGAGACGTGAGTCCCTCACTAGCATTAACCTTGCGGCATCCAAGATTCCCACGGTCCCTGAACTAATCTTTGTGATATCCTCTCCAGACTTCCTAAGTCCTGTTCACCAGCCCTCTGAGTTCCAGATCCAACCCCCTCTACCCTTACCTCAATAAACCTGTTTACCTTTTGCCTTGCTCTCTGAGTGGTTCTCTGAATTTCGGGTCAGACCTCTAAACACATCATGACAAAAAACTGTGTTGCTTCCAGCATATCTGTTTTCGCCTCTGTTCTCATGTACAGTACGTACAAGCAAACAAAACAAGAATTACAACATGCGAGAAGCCCAAAAATATTCATTACAAATAGTGTTGCACCGATACCGATACCAGTATTGAGCAGGGCCCAGATCCAGCACTAAAATGGTGGTATTGGTTTCGGCGAGTACCAACAAATAGGGCACCGATACCATTTTTTTTTTTTTAGACAAAAGTTTATTTAACTATTGTCACCCATTCCAGACAGGCAATAAAAAGTTCTACTGGATTCACTTTGTATTAGTCTTTTTCCTGCTTCACAAAGGTAGGCAGCAGCTTGACAAAGCCATGATGGCAATTAATTGACATTCAAGTAGTATGCAGTTCTTTATATATATATATATATATATATATATATATATATATATATATATATATATATATATATATATATACACACATCAATTTCAAACAGATGGTATCGGTATCCGGGTCAAAAAATGGCATCAGCGCAACACTAATTACAAATTGCATTTCTATATTCTATGCTTTTAATGTTAGAGTTTGTAAACTTAAATTATAATCTTAACAACAAAAATGTATCAGTTTTGTATTTTAACCTTTTTACAACTATAAATGAATTTGGTTCCAATTGGCTCTTATAGTGCAAAAATGTGTTTTTATCCTGTTATTAAACAATAATGCTTCAGTATAATTACCTGGAGAAAACAGCTTGCATTGAAATCTTGATATTTAAGATGGCTATGATTTCTCCTCCTCTCAAGTTGGGTTCAATCACCTGCAGAAGATTAAATCACCTGTTATTTCAAGAAACTGATGCATTTAATCAAGAGACTACAACGTCTGACCTCCGGAGCCACTTCCCTGCAATGTTTAGGCTATTGCTGTTCAAACATGTCTCCAGTAAATTGAAGGCTGAATATTTAAAAAAAATATTATTTTTTTACATTTTGCCAATGGAACAAGGCAATTTGCATTTAAAATAAGAAATCACAATTGCATTGTCTTATTTCAAGTGCATTTTGATCAAAATATCGTATTTTAAGAGTAAAAATACTAATTCCATTGGCAAATCATCTCATTTACCTACTCAAATGAAGGGTAAATGCACTTAATTTGAGAAATCTTTACTTATTTCTAGATCGTTTTTCCAGTGCAGTTCTTGTTTTTAAAATCATTATGTTTGTTTTTGGCATCATTAATTCCACCCTGGAAACAGACAAAATCCAAACGTATCCAAAGGGAAGATAATGATTTTTCAACAATTTTTAAAGAATGCAACCCCCTCTAGGAGGTTGGATCAGTGAACGACACCTGGCAGCTTAGGATGGGTTCTTCTTCCAATGAGACTTCCTTATCCGGTCTGCAGACGATCACTATCACTTCAGCTTTCCCATGGGCCAATAGAGTACCGCTCTGTGGAGACACTGTGAACATGGACCCTATGTTGGCGAGTGATGGGTCAGGATGCCCGAAGGTAAACCTTAAAAACAACAGTAAAATGCAGAAAAGAGATCAATCTGGGAAATAAAGTGTTTTCTACCTAAAACTGAGAACGCAGAAATAAAAACACTCACTTGAAGGCTAAGTCGTATTTTCCTTTATTTGTGAGTGTTAGCTGCTGTTTGGCATCTGCAAGGCCTCTGATTATTCCAAAGGCCAAACTGGTGGCTGAAAAATAAAAGAGTGGAGGATTTCGATGAGAAACCTTATAGATCCCTTGAAATAAACTGATAAAAAGGATGAGTTTGCCGGTGTTCTGTCAGATGAGCATACCCGGTCAGATCAGCATACCCATAATCAATACCTGTTAATCCCTTTAGTTTACCCCTCTAGTTTATCCCTTTAGTTCTGTATGGAAAATAGACTTTAAACTACCTCAATGGGCGCGTATCCCTTTAATCATGTACAAAAAATAAATTTAATTACTTAATTTTTGGTGTTTTTTGAACTGTATGGCTTTCTGAGCTTAAATTGTTGTTTTTTTTTGTACATGACTAAAGGGATACACGCCTGTCAAGTTACTTTAAAATCTATTTTTTATACAAAACTGAAGGGATATATGCAAATCAGTGTATTCTCATTATGAGTTCGTATGAAATCGTACGAAAAGTTATGCACCGTAATTTCGTACGTTTTTGACGTTTTTTTCGTCATATGCGCATGCGGATCTTACGCACCATTCAAGAACATAGAATTTAAAAAACAATTAGCCCTAACCCTGACCCTAACCCTAAGGTATAAAACAGCAAGCAACGTAGTTAGAGACATGAAGAAGTGATTATTGCACTGTTTTTCCCAGTTTTACGTCCGTCCACGGATCTGCTTTTTTGTTTGTCTGCCTGCGTATGCGCACTGATCTGTTTTTTGGGGAAAAACGTCCAAAACGTACGAAATAGTGTGCATAACTTTTCGTACGATTTCATACGAATTGATAATGAGAATATGTTGTGCAAATCTGATGTCTTGCCCATATGTATTGACTATGGGAATGCTGGTCTGACTGTGTATGCTCATCTGACAGAAGACCGGCCTTCGTGTGTGTTGGACTGCTAATCGATGACAAAGCGGAGTGTGAATGACGTCATCCGTGCGAGCCAGCTACCATTCATTCATCCTGTCTGCTGAACTGCTGCTAGTTTTACTCACATGCCTGGAAGATGTTTACTGCTACTACCACAGATGATCTCTCTCTCGAAATGGCATTGAACGTTTCAGATTAGCTAGCCGAATGAATAGAACGGGTAGAGCGTAGCAGCCTGTCACAACTCCAGTCTAGCGCGCGGATGACGTCTTACAAACTCTGCTTTGTTTTAAAAATATATAAATATGAAAAATATAACAGCAGATGTCTGGGGGACAGTGATTCGCCTACATGTTATGAATGTTGGCGTACCATAAAGAATAAATTATGAACAATTTAGTTTGTGCCTCAACTTGTTTCCCAAAGGAAGACGTTACTTGGATTACAAAACTGAATATCTTCAGAACAGCTCCAAATGACACAAAACTAATATGGTGGAGTAGAACATGATATAATAACGTAAAATCAAGGGGCCAATGTAAACACTTTAAATATTGTTTCACTCTGTAACAAAGACTGAATTTGATGTTTGCCTGGAATTTGAAATAACAGCCTCAAATCTAAAAATACTTCACAGGTGTAAAAGTTTGTACCTGGATCGATCTTCAGATCTACATCATAGGCTTCAGCATAAACTGCTATGTTTTCAGTCTGCAGGATTCCTAGGATTTTCTCTACATCGTATACCTGAAATAGAACACAAAAAAGAAAGCTGAGTAGCTTGACATCTGCCTGAAAGTCCAATCGAACATTCGAATGATGGAGCAGATTGAACAAAACTTCAATCATTTTAGAAAAAACAGGAATCAGATGCACAAGTTTATATTGGATATCCTTTAATCTATACAGAATCCAACACACCAAAGCTTATATGCCAGAGAAAGTATTTAAACATTTTAAGTGGCACAGAAATCTATAGAAAGTCTTAACTTTTAAAGGTTAATAAACCCCTGGATGGAGATAGTTAGAATTACTGACAAGAATGATTCCTTTGGACAGACTGAGGTTTACTCCTGTTCCCTTCAGTAACAGCTTTAACTGGGGGTTTCTACTCTCCAGAGCTTTCCAGACTCCCAACTGTCTCAAAAACATCTTAAAATCTATCCGGAAAAGTAAAAAAACAATCCACTGGAGTTTGATTCCAAATTTGAAGATGTTTCTCTTCCCATTCAGGAAAGCTTTGTTAATTCAAAATGTAAGGAATTAAGTTGAGCTTGAGGCTTTATACAGTAGTCCAACAAAGCATTGTTTTAGCTTAGAAAACGTGCAAATTGAAATGGATGAACAGGTCCAAGCCTTTGGAATGGAGGTCGTTTGGCTTCTTCTGTTAGCCTGCAGTGCCCCATACCTGTCTATGTCTCTGAAAGGAGACATACTGTAGGTCCCAACCCCATCACAACCAAAACCTCTGTACAGGGGAACAGAAGACCTCGCCTCTTCAGCCAGGCCAACAATTTCCTTTAACAACCTCCTTTCAGGGACATAGACAGGTGTTAGATTCAAAATATTGTGAGTTCATTTTTCATATTTCATATAGGACAAAAATGAATCTGAAGCACAACAGGATTTTGCTTTTCCCGCAGGAATCTGACCCCCAACAGAACAGCAGAGTCTTTTATTCACAGAGCAGAAACAGATGGGTGGGTTTTATGACCCTAGAATGACCAACTGGCTGAGAGGCAGGTCATAAAAGTTTATGACCCTGTAAATGCCTTCTGGCTGAAGGCAAGTCTAGAATGACCCTCCTAATTGAATCACAGGACAGAATGTAGCATCTTATTTCTTCAATGTTTCATATGCACACATATTAATTTTATAATTGTCATTCAATAACTCTAACAACAGGTATGAGGCATTGCAGGCTAACAAAAGAAGCCAAACGACCTCCATTTGGAAAGGGTGGATCTGTTCTTCCATTTCAGTTTGCATGTTTTCAAAGCAAAAACAAGGATTTGATGGGCTGCTGTATAGCCTGGAACTCAGAGCGTATGCTTCGATTTTGAATTCAAGAAGTTTCCTGGATGAGAAGAGAAACATCTTCAAACTTGGAAACCAAGTCCAGTGGATTGCTTTTTGACTTTTTTGGAATGACTATGACCTGGATGACTGAAACTCTTTACCAGCGTCTTCTAATCTCAAACAGTCCAAATATGTAAAAAGTTATTTTACATATTGTGATTGCTCTTTATACTTTTGCTTATGAACAATGTGAGCGCCTGGAAACCAAAGGCTAGTAAAGAAATATTTTTTTATTATTTCAAATCTTTTTTTTTTTTACTTTATAAACCTGTTTAGAAAAAAAAAAGATCAATGATCCATATAAGCTTAAGCACTCAGCTGTCTTTTTTAATTTATTGTAGTCATGTTTAATTTTAAACATTTAACATAAAGAATTATCAAAAAGAACAGTAATTATAACACAATCTTGAATTGTGTATGAAAAATTATTATCAGGGCTGGTACATACGTTTAAATTTTGCTGTCGTTTAGATAAATAAGTTTAACTTTACCTCGAGGCGTAATTGTTTCTTAACAAGGACTGGTTTCTTGGCACTAAATTGCGCATGTAGAAGAAAGGAGGAGTTTGGCTGAATGACGCCTTGTTCTTGATGTATCATAAACTCATCTCCCAAAGCGTCTACACCCTGCAGTGTCCAAGACAGTGGTAACATTGTCTTATTATGCATCGTGATGCGTCGTCTGTCAATCCTGTATAAAAAAAAGTAGTGAAAAACTTGTGAAAAAGTGTTGTAAATACCATTACTAAGACATTCTTTGACAAATAATTTAAATTAAAGTAAATGTATTATTCTACTATGAACTTCTACTATGTAGTTACAGTAGAATAAAAGTGCTAACCCTAAAACAGAAAAAAGTCCATGAAGTCTTCATGACAAATATTCATGACAGCATAGCAGACATAATTCTCAGAATTTATATAAAGCAAACATATAAAGCAAATCCTAAAACTAGACGAATTTAGTCAGTTAAAGGCACACTATGCAACATTTTTCAGTTAATTAATGTGTTCCATAACGTTATGGATGATTAAATGAGTCATTTCAGGTTGAACAAAGGTATTCTCGGCCGCCCTGGTGGTCTGTGGGGGAAATACTGCACTTGCAACTGCAGGAGCACCGACCCGCACCCACAGGCTCAGAAGTCTCGTGAGAGTCAGTCTTGCTTTACGGCGAGAACTGCTACACCCCCCAGTTAAAAGCATGCTCGTTGCTAGCACAGTGGCAATCTTTGTGCAGTAATGCTATGTTCACGCAGCAAAAGCACGTCTGCTGCTTCATTTTTGCTGCTTGTACCAGTTGCTGCTCTGGCTGCGCGGTGCAAAAGTGTGTCTGAGGCGCATTGGGCGGAGCTTCACTAACCTTTCTCTGCCTTGCAGCTATATTTGCTGTGATCAGTGGGAATAAAGTAGTTTTAATATGTTTTTAAGTGAGAAAATACACCTGAAAACGTAATCAGTGTAGTCAGTTCATTCAGATTATTATCCTGCCTTCAATATTTTTTCTGTCGGAGCCGCTCAGACCCCCACATACCAGGGATGCGCCGACAGTATGGATCCCTTCATCAGCAGCGGTTCACCGCGGCAGCTGGTAGGTGTTTTTCATCTAAATAATCCAAACTGCATATTCTGCCGGCAGATTTCTGCATTTTAAGTTAATTTAGGCGTCAATAAACTGTTTAAGAGGAGTGATCATCAGCGCTGTGTCTCTCTCCCTGCGTTAAACGCGCCCGATGCACTGCTTCAGCTGCTCAGACGTGCTGCGCCTGGTGCTCAAAACGCGCCGCTGGACCTTTTGCTGCGCCTTGACGCGCGTCAACCATTGACTTTGCATGTAAACTCGCTGCTTCTGTCGCGCCAGCTACGTCCAGTGTGAACGCAGCATTAGTCATTCGCTGCTAAGCTCAAAACAACCGCGCCTGGCTTGATGGAGAAACCAGGAGAACAGCTGAGCATATTTGCGACAGTGCCCTTTTACTTTCGCCCTCTGGGGGGAGCCTCGCTGGAAAATCAACACCGGTTGCATAGTGTACCTTTAAAGATCAAATTGTAACATAAAACGGTATGTGGAAAATGGGAATATGTGATTAAAAAATTCTATATGAAAAAAACTAAAACATTTTCAATTACTTTAACTATAATGAGTAAAACTTTCATATATAGATTAAAATAACAATGACTAAAACTAAAGAGCATTTTCACCTCAAAAACAGACTATGACTAAAATCTGGCCAAAACGGGGAAAAAAGGCAACATTTTCACAATGAATAACAGAATGTTTTTGCACATTTCAAAGTTGTTGAAACTTATGTCCAAGGAAAATAAAATAAAAAATATTTTAATACTATGTCTGCGATGGAGATAGGCACCAGCACCCCTCATGACCCCACTTGGGATAATCGTAACGGGAAATAGATGGATGGATTATTAATTGTCACCTATATTCACCTGCGCAGCAGAATTCTGCCAAAGTTTAAATTGTTGGTCTCCAGCTCCAGTTGTGGACAGATGCCCCAGCAGGAAAAGTTTATAAGGACAGGCTCAGGATTGTCCTTTATGTTGCAAACTAAGCTGTCTTTTATCTGTCCCGGAGTGGTTGGGAATGCCCAGACTGTCATCACCTGATTAAGACAAAACACATTAACGTGCACATTTTGGCACTTTATCTCGTAGAACTAATCATGTTCTTGCAGTAGTACTTCTTGTTGTCCAGGTTTGAGCTTCATTGTAGGAGGATCAAACAGATAAGTTGTGGCCTGAGTGTCATGCTGGAAACTGAACTGGACCTCTGCCTCCAATGCACAGTTGTTATGAATTACCAGCCTCTGAGAGTTCTCTGAAAATTGAATTTTCTTGTATCTAAAGATAAAATATGAAAATATGGCATTAAAATGAAAACCTCTGATATAATAATGCAGATAATATTTTTTTCTCTTACTTTTCTCGTGTCTTGCTGTAAAGCAAAGGTCCAAACTCAAAATAACCAGGTTTGATTACGTAGGTCTTCTGAAGGTCTTCTTTCTCTTGTGCTGCCTTCTTGCTGTGAGTAAAAAGTGTCCTGTAAAAATATTAAAGATGTAGCATTTATATTTAAATGTGGTCTGTAGATTGCTGTATAAACAGCAATGTTAAGTGGGAAGGATCAAGGGGTGACACTGACTCAATTTATAAACCTGCTTGCTTTTTTCTACACATTTTTAGGACACCCACATTTAAAATGAAACTCTCTATTAAACCTATAGTTTACCATCCAGGATGGGAGAAGAAAACAGTGAAGGACCAAAGAAAATGTGCTGAATAGCTTTACAAACATTTTAAGACCTTTCGTTTGCAGGTAATTTAGAAAAACAACAGTTAATTCATTCATATTTCTTTCTTTCTTTCTTTCTTGCAAAAATTAGAACTATCCTGTCCAGGGGTGATGCTGAGAAACTCCATGCATTTGTGGATGGATTATTGTAATTCTTTACTATCAGGATGTCCACAAACACAAAATTCTTCAGCTGATCCAAAATGCTGCAGCCAGAGTTCTGATGAAAATTAAAAAGAGAGATCATATCTCTCCTATTCTAGCTTCTCGTCATTTGCTTCCTATTAAACCAAGAATAGAATTTAAAATCCTCCTTCTCACATATAAAGCCTTAAATGGCCAAGCTCCATCTTATATCAGAGATCTGATTGTTCCTTACGTTCCTAACAGAGCACTTCGCTCTCAATCTGCAGGTTTACTAGTGGTTCCTGGAATGTCTAAAAGTAGAATGGGAGGCAGATCTTTTAGTTATCAGGCTCCTCTCCTGTGGAACCAACTACCAGTTTTAGTCCGTGAGGCAGACACCCTGTCTACTTTTAAGGCTAGGCTTAAAACTTTCCTTTTTGATAAAGCTTATAGTTAGAGTGGCTCAGGTTATCCTGATCTATCTCTATGGTTACGCTGCTATATGCTTAGACTGCTGGAGGACATAGTGACACCTTTTTCATCATTCTATCTCTATTCTCCCACTCTGCAGAATCTGTTAGTTCAATCTCTAACTTTATGCTCTCTCTGCTTTTTCTCATAGTAGCTTCATCTGGTCTGTTCCTGTTTGGCTGTGACTCCATCCTGGAGAGAAATATCAGCCGTGCTGCTGCCATTAACACCTTTGTTTATGGATGTTCAAGATCTGCCTGTTTTTCAGTGTAGTCCTGTTTCTCTGACTGTAAGTGGCTGGATATGCTCTCTCCATCCTCTGACATGGGTGTTGGCTCGGAGCTCGTCTGCCTGGCTGGTGGTTCCTGGATGGGACCACCTTTTACAGTTGCCATTTGTAAGTCTGCTTCTGTCTCCTTGAACACAAGTCGGCTTCGGCAGATGGCCGCTCACACTGAGCCTGTTGCTTACTGTTAAAAGGTCGTTTTTCCTCTTTATTGTCACTATAAGCAAGCTTACTGTGAGGGATTGCATTCGAGTCAATGAGTTAATGCAATCAACTGGTTTTCCTTAGATAGAAAGCTTTCAATCAATTTGACTGCATGATCTTGTGAAATTTAAAGTGCCTTGAGATGATGTGTGTTGTAAATTGGCGCTATACAAATAAACTGAATAGCTCTATGTAGAAGATGGCCACATTGAGCGTGACTGGCCGTCGGTAGAGCTCATGGGCTTGCTGCTGTTTTCAATCTGTAACGTAATGGTCTCTCTGCTTTTTCTCATTGTAGCCTCATCTGGACTGTTCTTGTTTGGTTGTGGCACCATTTTGGAGATCCTTATACATGTTGGAGACTGGCCTGTTGTTGAGTGTATATTTCAGTGTATATACATGCAAAAATATACTGAGGAACCAAACGTGAACATTTATAGGGGAAGGATATGCAAATGCATTTCTTTACCATCTGCAAAGGTGTTTGTGACTCGTGAACAAGACCCCGAGACACCTGAACTCCTCCACTTGAGACAAGGACTCGTAGGGGTCGGGTGCAGAGAGGACTGGGAGGCAGTCGAGGCTTGGTGCCTCGACGGCCTGGTTCACACATGCAGATTCTGTCTGCAGGGAGGTGGATCATCTCAATAAGTGGTCTTTTTCTGCACATGCGCACTTTCAGGCGTATATCTGTGGTGAGCTACGGTTTCGGGCAGTCATTGAAGCGCACCTTTCTCAACACGGTTCTTTGAAAATGGCCGGTGACGTAAGAGAAAAAGCACTTACGAAGTATATGAAAAGAAAAGAAAGGCCTCAGAAGAGGCAGATATATATATATCGAAGAATGCTTTGCGGAGAGCTCTCCTCGCAAAGCAATATGGGAGTTGCTGTCACAGCAGTCCACTGTTGCCATAGGCTGTTGCTACCCGACAGGCACCATGCGTTGGAGGAGGATTTACGTGATCAACAAGGCAAACACTAGTGATCATCTGTCCGAACGGTCAGTTAACTGAGTTCACTATAAAGCCCACTAAACAGTCCCCGCTGTATGTGCACACACTAAGCATGTATAAGCTATGAGAACAGCACATTTAAAACATCATGAGGAGAAATGCATGCTCTTGCACATGCATCTTTTTTTAAAGTGGAGAGGGCAGGTCTTTTAAAAGATCTTCCTCAATACTTTTAAGGCCAGAAAGGAGCTATTGGAACAATGACAGATGATAATAAGATAATTAATCCTATGTGAATATATTTGAACTGAAATGAAATAGTTGAATAACATTAGACTTCTGCACAATCTAAACCAAGTCTGAAAACACCATGAAACATGTCTGGCATAACCTGGCAACAAGCAAACTGAATATCAACAGACACTAGAGAACAAACACAATGCTTTGAACTGAAATATGCAAACTATTTGACCATGTAAATTTCAAGACAATTATTTAGTGAGAATGGGCTGTAACCTGCCCGTTTTTCCTGAGGTACAAGAGGGTATGTCGTGACAGTGAGGATATTTCCTTTAGAATCAAAGCAGACCCAATGCTGAAGAACTTATGTTACCTCTGGTAGTGGGGCTCATTTAGTTAAACTCTCATAATTTTCTGTGAGGATTTTGAAATTGTGCTTGGCAGAGTGCCTGATTGCAACATTGGTTGGAACTTTTTGGTAAAGCAAGAACAGTTTTTTAGAAAGACTGTGTGACACAGAGCCAAAATATGTATGCAGTAAATACCCCTTCTCTGTGCATGAACATCAAACTTGCTAATCGTGGCTGAGATATTGGAAAAGGAGCTTCTAAAGGTGACAATGGGGACGATACCTGATAATGAGAAACAGAGGGACTATTTGAAAGACAAGCCCACATGAATTTATGAACAATAACTGACCTGTAATCTTTGCAGATGGAGGGGTAGGTGCAAACTCCTCTGCAGGTGAGTTGGTAGAGTTTGCAGCTTCCAGCTAATTCAAAATTGAAGACCTGCTCAAAGATTCCTGGTGACTCTGAGTAGAACCCCAGTTTCAGAACAACCTCACTGTAGGCAGGTACAACCCAGCGGAACACAGTCAAACTAAATATGAACACCAAAAACACAAACAATTAGAGATCTGAAGATCTGCTGTCTGATTCACCTGGGAAGTTTCTGTGGATAATAAAACTAGAGAAAGAAGAAGTTCATAAAAGTGTGTCAGACCTCTCTGGAATCTTTGATTTGATCTTGTGAGGACTTATGCTCATGCTACGTTCTTTCCCTTTTTTCTCTTTGGTCTTGTAATCGGAGTCTCTTTTGTGACGTTTAGAGCCTGCTGCCTTTTCCTAAGCACACAAAGAAAAATATTTACTAAAATTGTCAACAACATTACTAACATTTTACTTCTAGTTACTTTCCTATGTCTTTTCTTCTTGAACAGGTGTTTCTATACATGTATAGTAGCAGCCATTCAAAATGGCCCTTCCCAGTCAAAAGCCAGCCGAATGTCAGCCCCTCCAACTTCCAGCTAATGGCCTTCTCATGGGCTTGCATATTTTTTACTCTGACTTCACCCTTTCAATGAATTACAGGATCTGACCAGTAGATAGTCCTTCTCTTTAGATCTTAGAGTCAAAATGCTTGGAACCTTCCGCCACAACACCCCGCCCCCTTGATAAACGACCAATCGCATTCACTTGTGTAAAGTCGTGCACCACTCAGGAGAATTCGGAAATGCAATGCTTGAAACAGCCGTTTCTCTGCGACTTTAATTTCTACGAATCATGACAGAAAGAATATTTTAGATGTTTAAAAAGGAGTTATGGGGGACTAGCCAAGGAACGATCAAGGAAATTGGGGAAATTTTGAATGGCTACTAGTGTAATAAAAATGGATATGACCTTTGGAGTTGTTCTATGTTTGATTTCCTCTGGATCATTCTTCTCCTCCTCCTCCTCATTCTGCCATGATGGATTCAGAAAGGTGAAACATGTCTGATGAACTTTAGGCTGTTCCCTGTGCTTAGGAAAAGCAACAACAGAGAGTGTGACAGGAGGAATACGCCGAAGGCTACTAGGTGTTGAACTCAAGTCATCCAGAATCTATGGAAGATATAAGGAAAACATTAATATGATTAATGAACGAAATAGTTATCTACACGTGAAGTTTTAATCCAATGGAAAATATTGCGCTGGACCTACCGTATTCAAAGAAGGCAGGGGGCTGTAAAAGCGCATTTCTTGGAAACTATGGCAGCCATTTGCCGTTACATTCACCATAATGTGAGGGATTATATTGTGCACTCTTCGGACAGTTTTAACAGTTTTCTTTCTTATTTTCCTTTTAACGGCAGTCTGTGAAAACGGAGAGGTGACCGAGTGATGACCTTTAAATAAGGATTCTGAAAATATACCTTAAAGAACTAAACTCAGCATTAAAGTGGAAGGGTAGGACAAAAACAAACAGAGGATTAAAAAGATCAAACTCTGTAAGACAAAATGATCATGTTCACTTTTTTCTTTCTTAAAGGTTCCTCTGAACTTGGACAGGTATCTTCTGCTAGAACAGAATCCATTAGGGAGCCCTGGACTCGGTCCCACACCTGCAGGATCTGATCCACCTTGGCCTGAATCTGCTTGTATTTTTCAAACTCACACTGCAGATTATCCACGATACTCTGAAATTAGAGACAATTAGGAACACTTTAACACAGGTTAAACTTAGCTATTAAGGACAGGTATCATGCTACTTTTCAACGTGTCTCCTGTCTTATGTATATGACTTAAGCCCCATGTACACTACCCTTTTGAAACCCTGCCAGGACGGTAACCAAGATAAGAGTTGACTGTAAAAGGCACGCAAAACTGAACCAGACCATGCCAGACACAACTGAACAGCGCTAACATGGTACTTGTTCATCAGTAGGGCTTGCCGCGGTTCAGCTCTGACTCGGTTCTCAGAAAACAAATAGCGCATGAGCAGAACGTGTCATCTCCTTACAGTAAGCCTTCATAATCATTCAAATTTCATGATTTCATGCTATAAGAGTGTTTAAACCCTTACCATGCCACAACATTTCCAGTGATGTTTCTGCTTTGCAGTGTGATGAACCTCAACATCTGTCATTATTCCTGCATCTGTAAGCCCTGATTAGACTATTGTTTGTCCTATCCACTTCCCAAAATCCAACTCTGTCAAGTAAATTCACCAAAGGCTGCCTTCTTTCCCTGACTCTCCGCAAACAATGAAATATCACAATTATAACCAAACTTTCTGAATGTTACGGGCACCGCCATGTTGATTTCCTTGTTTACCTCTAGAGAGTAGTACTGTAGATCGTCACTAGGAGGCGAGGAACCATGCTAGCATGGTGTGTAAACGGTCGTAAGGAACCAAGCTCGGCACGGTAAACTCATCCAACGACGACGCAGGTCAGTTTTCAGAGGGTAGTGTAAATGGGGCTTTTAGATGGCTGGCTGGATTGGCTTATCGTGCATGCAATCAAATGCATTTTCTGTTAATGACTTCGTTATTGATTCAGTTAGACTTAACCAAACATAAAAAAACTGCAGGACCCTGGCCCTCACTGGTGATTTAAAGAAATTAAAAACAGGGAAGAAGTTTTCACCTTAACACATCTTTCCATTGTTGGTTCATGTTGACAGAAAAGACAGGTGTTTAAATGTCTTTAAAAACACTTACAGTAGTAAAAGTCCAGTTGGGTCTGATTTTAGTTTATTTATTCCCTCACCTGCTCTATTTCTCGTGAAGTTTTCGTCTGCAGAACTTCCAGAGTTTTCGGCTTTTCATCTTTTCTCCTCTTTTTCCTCGTATCTCTCTCTTTCAGCTTCTCCTCTTCCTGCCTTCTTTCTATATCTTCTTTTGCCTTCTGGTCAATTTCCCTATGCAATCACGGAAGGAAAAACATCATCACTTTCTTAATGTTCAGTTCGTTCAAAACACAGCAGCTCTAGAACAATTTCCATACAATACATCCCACCTAGTTTCCCATTACTAATCAAATATCACAACAATTCCAACATCCTTCTTGCTGGTGAAGATACTCAGTCATCCAGGTCATAGTTGTTCCAAAAAAAACAAACCACTGGACTTGGTTTTCAAGAGGCGAGGTGCTCTGTTCCCCTGTAATGGGGTGGGGGTTGCAATGATAGCGGGAATTCAACGATTGAGTTGATTCCTTCCCTCTACCATAGCAACCCCAACCATTACAGGGGAACAGAGCACCTCTACTCTTCAGCCAGGCCAACTATTCCCTTTAATCACCCCCCACCCCCCCCCCACCCCCCTTTCAGAGACATAGACAGGTATGAGGAATTACAGGCTAACAAAGACACCAAACGACCCCCATTCCAAATGGGTGGACCCACTTATCAGGTTCAGGTGTCATTTTTCGAAGCCAAAACAAGGCTTTGTTTTTGTCCACTCTATAAAGCCTCAAACTCAACACTATTTCTGGCATTTTCAATTGAAAAAGTTTCTTGGATGGGAAGCGAAATGTCTTTAAACTTGGAAACAAAGTGCAGTGGATTGTTTTTTAACTTTTTTGGAAAGATCCTCCTTCTCACTTTAAAATCTCTGAATAACTTGGCCTTTCCGTACATCATTCTGAGCCCTTTGCTCTGTGATAACCTTCCTTTTTTTTTTTTTTTTTTTTTTTTTTTTTTTTGAACAAAGACTTTATTTTATCAGATCAGTATTCAAAATCAATGATTCATACAATAAGCCAGAAACAACAATTTCAATACAACCATACAAAAAATTGGGTAACAACAACCAAACAGGTCGGCGAGCTGAAGAGCCATGTTTTCTTTTTCCCTTTTCTTCTTTATCATTATATATATATATATATATATATATATATTATTATTATTATTATTATTTTTTATTTTTTTATTATTAACTTGGAGGATCAGACAAAGGAAAGATCTTTCTCGAGTAATTTTTATTTTTATCATAACAGAAATGTGTGTTTACGCTTATCCTACTACCACATTAACTGGAAATATGTCTTCAAAGGGTTCCATCTTTTCTCAAATAGACCAGTGGACAAGTTTAATTTTGCTGTTATTTTCTCCATCGTATAAACATTCACTAGTTTCTCTTTCCATTGATTTACAGTAGCGGGTGAAGGTTTATACCAGCATATTGTTATCATTTTTTTGGCTACGAGAACAAGGATACCAAATAAGTGTTGTTCTTCTTTACTTAAATTATTTGGTGGAATTCCCAGAACAAAGATCCGGGGATTCCAATCAATATCAGCATACAAGATATTTGAAATTTCCTCTCTAATTCCTTCCCAGAATTTCTTAATCTTTGGGCAATCCCAAAAGACATGAGTCTGATCTGCAACTAGTCCGCACTGTCTCCAGCACAAGTTTGATTTAGTTTGATCAAATTTAGAAATAATGTACGGAGTTTTGAAATATCTGACAATTATTTTCCAATAAAATTCTTTCCATGTTGGACTATTAGTCAGTTTATGTCCAGTTATACACACTTGCTCCCACTCCTCATCTTCAATCACCTCATTCATTTCCAGTTCCCATCTTTCTTTTATCCCAGGAGCTGCCCTCGACAGACATGACTGTAAGCATTTGTATAGATTCGACACAGTATTCTTAGATTTTTTTTCTTTGGTGATCTTTATAAAGAATAATTCTAAATCAGTAGGTCCTGACTGAAGAAGGGGCCACTCGTTGTGGGACATCAAGTAGCTTCTCAGTTGTAAATTCCTATAAAAATCAGGCGTGTTCAAGCCGTACTTCTCCTTAATCTGGTTAAGACTTCAGAACCTCCCCTTCAAACAAGTCATCAATAAAAATTTAATTTTTGTTTTGCCAGGTTTGAAATCCTGGATCTTGTTGTCCTGGTTTAACGTCTATTATATCCAAAATTCTTGAGGCTCTGGAAATAGATTGGGGAGCTTTCATATTCTTTCTAATCATGTTTAAAGTCCTTTGAGTGCTTTCATCCATATATTTGTAATTTTGTACTTATTCCATATTTCAGTCGAGCAGAATACCAGGGCCTGTAGAGAAAATTTAGGGCTTGCGCTCTCTTCCAATGTCAGCCATGTTATTTCTTTATTTTGTGTTAGCCAGCCTACACTTGCATGTAATTGTGCTGCCCAGTAATATAATTTTAAGTTTGGTACATTAAGACCTCCATAAGGTTTACCAATAGTCAATTGAGTAAGTTTTATTCTGGCCTTTCTCTTTTGCCAAATAAATGTAGAAATCATTTTTTGCATTTTATTTAATTTTGTTGTTGGAATCCAAATAGGAAGGGCCATAAACAGATACAGCAATCTAGGGAGAATATTCATTCTGATTGTTTCAATCCTTCCAAAAAAGGAAAGTGGTAAAATGTCCCATCTATTTAAGTCTTTTTGAATTTGGACCAATAGCTTCCCAAAGTTTGCTGTGTACAATTTGGAAACATCCGTAGTAATATTGATTCCCAGATATCGAAATCCGTTAGGTGACCAGTTGAAATTCACTAATTTGGATAGTTCTGAGGGCCAGGAGCCACTCAGCATCATGGCCTCTGATTTTGATTCATTTACTTTGTATCCTGAGACCGCACCGAAGTCCTTCAGGCATTTTAAAATATTTGGTATAGAAGTTATTGGGTCTCTGATATAGAGAATAACATCATCAGCATACAGAGATATTTTGTGAGTCCTGATTTTATCCGGTATGCCTAGAATTGATTTATCTGTTCTTATTAATTCTGCTAAAGGTTCTATACTGATAGCAAACAGGATTGGTGAAAGGCAGCAGCCCTGACGAGTTCCTCTTTTCAAGGAAAAACTATCTGACATATAACCGTTAGTGCGCACTCTAGAGGTTGGACTGGAGTACAGCACCTCAAACCAACTGATAAAGTTTTCATTAAAGCCCATCTTCAATAGGACCTGCTTCAGAAATAACCAATCCACCCGATCGAATGCCTTCTCGGCATCTAGGCCAAGAAGCATGGATGTATGAGGGCTTTGTTGGCCAATTGAAATTATATTTAGAGTACGTCTGATATTATTTATTCCGAGTCTATTGGGTATAAAGCCTGTCTGATCAGGATTGATAAGTTTATTAATAATCTTTTGTAGTCTTTTGGACAAGATGGCACTTAAAATTTTAACGTCATTGCACAGCAGACTTATTGGTCTATAAGAGGCGCATTGTGTGGGGTCTTTGCCTTCTTTGTGTATAACCGAAATAATTGCTTCTGCCCATGTTTTAGGTGGGTCTTTGTGGCCCAGAGCATGATTAAATACTCTGCATAAGAGTGGGATAAGCTCAGTCTGAAAGCATTTATAGAATTCTCCTGGGAATCCGTCCGCCCCTGGTGATTTATTATTCTTAAGCTTTCCTATAACAAGTTTTATCTCTTCTTCGGTAGTTGTCCCCACTAATGATTTAGCTTCCTCCTCGTCAAGTTTATTCAGATTAATTCGTTGCAAAAATTGCCTAATTATATTTAATTTGTTAGGATTGGTCTCCGAATTATATAGTTGTCTATAATATTTTGAAAATGCATTTGCAATTTCTTTAGGATGCGATACTAGATTTATAACCTTCCTTTTTGTTACACTAAAATGAAAACTAGAGGATCAAGAGCCTTTTTGCTGTACAGCTAGCTGTATTTAAAACTCTCTACAACAATAGATCAGTGTTTTAGGGCATGGAGTGTTTCAGAGTGAGGAACACTGCGTGCAGTTCCATCATGTTGATGTGAAGCCGCACCATTTTCGGGGAACATACACCATTCACCGCTCTGCCCATCATAGTTGCACCCCAACCGGTCAGGGATGTATCGGTAGTCATGGTAATCCTGGATGCTACCGTCCCCAGCGGCACACCCGACGTGTGAACCGTCGGGTCTCTCCACGGCTGAAGAGCCGTCGCACATATCTGTGTTACTTTTACCCTGCTACACAGATGAAGGCGGGGACAGAGGCAACCCCGGGCTAAAAGTCTCTCATCATCAGAAGCCCCAGATGGACAACTGAAATCACGGATGCCATAAAACCAAGGAGCCACAGGCACAGTCTGAATGTAACAACTTTTCCCAACTGAAAACGCGTCATGCACTGAGTTAGTTTATTCTGAGACCCAAATACTCTGTGTATTGCACAGGAAGCAGGCAGCGGGCGACTTTTGGCTTGATTTATCCTGAACCCGAGGTTGATGAGGTGGTTTATCACTGCCAGGGAGTCGCTGACTTCCTGCTCTCTTGATCGAGAGCAGATGAGATAATCATCTATGTATGAAAATATTCTGATCCTGCATGTCCTCAGAGGGGACAGCGCTGCCTCCACACACTTGCTGAACATCCTCTGGGCTAATGACAGCCCGAAAGGGATGGTCTGAAACTCACTCTGATAAGCGAACCTGAGAGAATTTGGGCCGTAAATGGAGATGTGAAAATAGGCGCCCGCGAGGTCAATGGTTACAAACCAATCCCCCAGATGGATGGAACGGCACAGTGCTTTGTGTGTGAGCATCCTGAATGCATATCTGCGTAATTGTCTGTTTAACACACACAGGTCCAGTATGGGGCATAGTGATACGTTGTCTTTCTTTGGAATAGCGCGAGTAGAAGCCCTGACGAACCTCCTCTTCCGGTCCTACTCTGATTGCTTTTTTCTCTAACAGGGATGCTATTTGATCCTTCAGGACGTGAGCCAAATCCCCGGTAGCAAATGAAGAGAGCACTGTGTTGAATCTTAGAGGTCTCGTGGCAAACTGCAGTCTGTAACACTTGGAAATTGTATTAAAAAGCCATGGAGAGACTGCGCATGCGCGCTACTGATCTGCCCGAGCAGAGAGAGTAGATGCGTCACTGCTCAGTGACATCATCCCTTCTTCACTGCTGCGCTTTCTTTTCAAGAGAGCAAGCTCCCTCGGCTAGGCACAGAGGTGAGTGACAGAGAATAATTTTTGTTTGAATCCAAAAAGCTTCTTGGTTATTTAGAATGGCAACTGATTTCTTATGGCAGATATTAATATTAATTATAAAAATAATAGGCTGTTTTTTTACAAAAAAAATCATGTCATATTTTGCTACTCTATACGAGTTTAATTAGCTTGACCCAGGGCAAAATGGCTCTTTGGATATGAAAGGTTGCAGACCCCTGGCCTTGGATATTCAGTGAGTGTGGTGGGGGTGGCAAATACCCAACCTCACAAGTAAACTTCACATTCATCCAGTCACATTTATACAATCCCACCCTTACACCCATACAGACATATACAAGCACTCAATGGCAGAGGCAGACACTAAACACATTCTTACAGTCCTCAAACATACACTTTCCCTCTGGGTCTGGAGCAAACCCAGGAGGAAATCCCCAGATACCCCCATGTGAGATGGGGGGGGTCTGGGTTACATCTGGATTAATCGGTTCATCCAGTAGAAAAACACAGGAAACAAAAGAAGCTGCCTTAAGTTTAGGAAGACCTGGAGTTCTGCATAGAGCCCATTATAAAAAAAAAAAAAAAAAAAGCCTGCTCTACTTGTATTAGATAGTTACCTCTCTTTCTTTTTTTGAATTGCCTCCAAGTGTCGCTGGGTAACATTCTCCTTTTCTTCATCAGGCAAGGCATCAAAGTTCTCCTGATCCAATTCCCAAAGGTGCCTCTCCTCCTGTTCAGCTATCTCATTCTGTAAGGCTTCTGCAGGAAACGCACCCATAAACTAATCATACAACTTTTGGGGTTCAAAATGGTAGAATTCTCTTAGGACAAAAAATCAAGACACTAAAGACGATTATCTTAATTTGTCCACCGGAGGGGGGGGAAAAAGGTTGAATTCACATGCTGTCCAAAAAATTCACAAATACAGCACTCATCATCGTCACCAAAGTCTCAAAGCATTTCCCCCCAAACCTTCACCCCTCTTAAGCTTTATTTATACCTTCTTTGTGACATTGTGTGGAGGCTTGTGCACAAACTGGAGTGTGTGGCCTAACTGTGTGTGTGTCTCTCTTTTGGCCCTGACTTTTCCCTAATTACGTATGCGCATGATAGCCTGATACATATGTAGGAATCTGTGTGGATATCTGGGTTGCGTGCTCTGGCTCGTTTATCTAAAAAGGAAAAAGATGTTATTGTCTATATTCCCTGTTGTATAAATTGTTCTTTCACCTCTACTTTCCAATATTTCCATGCAAGGGTTTCCCGTTCAAACACCTTGTCCACTGTATTCTCTGTGTTGCTAAGTATTTATAAGGCCTTTTACTGAAACATGGTTACACAATGTGAAATGGCCTCAAATTATATTGATCCATCACAACTTTGCTATACAAATGTATGTATCTACACTATACAAATAACTTACCCTCAGTTTCTCTCTGCTGTCTTTCACGTTTCTTCAGGGCGACATAGCTGTCAAACAAGTTGACTACGTAGATGTGCTTGCGATTACTGAAGGCTTTGAGGACACCTTGAAGTGTGCTCGATGGACACGGAGTATAAATAGAATCCAGGCTGTTGATAACTATTCCATGGTCACAATCGCTGAACTTTTAATAGAGTAGTGAAAGGGAAATAAGGAATAGGAAAGTCAGGATAAAAGAGAACAAAGATGATCAAACCTGTTATGATGACAGGCAAATCCAGGTAGAATAAAAATGTATACCTAAAATTTCAGTGAGGAGACTTTGAGCAAACAATAAAATATCTGGATGGCACCCATTTATTCCATGCCAACCTGTTGGGTGCATGCATAGCATCGTATGAAAATCTAAATCCATCCCTACACTCTAATGCTGAAGAATCAAAGTGCTGTTTTATTGATCGCCTGAACAACATCAACATCTTCTCTAAAGGCAGGCATTATATCAGTTAACACAATGAAAACAAAGTAGAAATACATTACCCTGGAACGAGTTCTAAGGGTCCTGTCACACCTTGACGATTTATCCAGCATATGCCTGACATCACAGAATCCCCTAAAACGCTGGCATATGCTGAACTTTCTATGTATTTTTTCATTTTTGGGCATATACAAAGTAATTCATAACAAATCCGTAAACAGCCTAACTTATGCATAACGCAGTGTAATGCCCATGAAATGATGCACAAGCCAGTGTCCTGAAGGGGGTAGCAATGCCCCCAAGGCGCCCGGCCTGCATAAAAAGATTTATTTGATTGCGGTATTAACCTAGCTGCTGTTTACCGCCAGCCAAAAAAAAGAATGAATAAAAAGCAAAAAAGAAATAAAGAAGGTTTTCACTCACAGCAGATTCAGCGTCATGTCTGCTAGAAAGTTTGTTGGTTTCCTCCTGTGAACCCCCTTTTATACCAAAACGCTGCCAATACGCTATTATACAGTACAGTAGCTGAAAGTTAGAAACATGTTTAGCGGTCATCTGAAACACGTCAGATACATTGATATGCGCTGGAGATAAGTTCTTGATAAGTAACGCATAAGTTATGCACAAGTTACTTACAGGTTCAGGATAAGCTAGATGCCATGACTTTTGAGTAAATCGCATTTAACGTATATCAATGATCAGATAACTTAACTGTAACTTATGGCCCACATATGGCATACGCTGGCATACATCGAGAAATTTTGAGCATGCTGAAACCTTCTTGACATATGTTGACATGTTCCAGCGCGTTTAAGCGTACTTCAGCGTGCTCATAACTTATACAGAACGTACCCATAACTTATCCAACCTATGCCAGCATTTTTGCCAAATTTTTCGTACGTCAGGCATATGCTGGATAAATCGTCAAGCTGTGAAAGGGGTTTCAAGCGGTAAATAAGCACACCAAAGCGGCATATGCGCATATATTTGAAACTGAAATTTAAACCAGACACTGAAATGCATTCCATAGCAACAGATTCAGCAACGGGGCTCTAAGCAAAGATGATTCATTGTTATTGTTATTATGACCTGGTAAGTAAATAAAAGAGGACAAAAGTTACGAACTTATTCATAATATATGATCACCTAAAAATCAGCTTCTTGAGTAATTTGAAATCAAATATGTGATTTGTTAGCATGTTACAACTACCAACATCGGCTGGGGGGGTTTAAAGGAAAAGTCCGTTCACCAAGAAATAATCAATGGATCATTATCTATACCTAAAACTAATACGTTTTTTAGTAATTAAATGAATATAGCGATAATCAGTAAAAAAAAACAGAAAAAAATAATTTCTGTCTGATCATTGAGTCTGGGAGCGGACATTTTTTCCCGAATATAGTAACACCTCACTCCTGCCATCTTCCGGCAGTGACGTCACGGTGCGGTAAGCCTAGCGCCATTCTCCCCGCTTTACAAGCAAAATCAATGGGAGTTATTAGACACATCTGCAATCAAGAACAAATATTTAAGATTTATTTCACCTTTCTGATTCATGATCGTCCACGGACGGGTTCGTCGTTGGATTGCCAACTTGAAGAAGGAGGATTTGCAATCGAACTTTTGGCCAGAGGAAAAGTATGTAGCCAACATTTGGAAGAAGAATGTTTTCAAGATGACTTGGATAATAGCGCGTTGTGACAAACACTAGATACAGCACTGGGACTTGATCAACAGCCAATACCGCACTGTGACGTCACAAACCAGTAGAGGGCAGTAGTATTCTTAGACAAACATCGATGCCTCGAGTAAAGCACATTAAAATGAAAATTACTCTTAATAAAAAAAAATATCATTTATTGAGCAGCATGTGATAATTTCATTTTTAAAGTACTTTCAGAAGTTTTAATTGTGAATATGACCGGACTTTTTCTTTAATAACTGTAAGCATTTGGTATTAACTTGTAGAAATGCACTAAGCAGAAGACGCATCTTGGCCTGAAGTGAACTATGAAACGGATGTTGTTTTTCTGTTTCTTCCAAGCCCATTGTTTAACTATGCATGTAATAGGGGCATTTAGCGAGTATTTTAAACATCTGGTGTGAATAATTGCACTGTTTAAAATTGAAAGCTCTGACACGCTTAGCGCGGGCGCATGGCGCTTTGTGGCGTTGTGCACTTTTACTCGCCGGGTGTATTTACTGCTTCCCAAACTGCCTGAGGTCCATCACTCTACAAAGAAGAAAATTATATATATATATATATATATATATATATATATATATATATATATATATATATATATATATATATATATATATATATATATATATATATATATATATATATATACACTATATTGCCAAAAGTATTTGCTCACCTGCCTTGACTCACATATGAGCTTAAGTGACATCCCGTTCCTAATCCATAGGGTTCAATATGACGTCGGTCCACCCTTTGCAGCTAGAACAGCTTCAACTCTTCTGGGAAGGCTGTCCACAAGGTTTAGGAGTGTGTTTATGGGAATTTTTGACCATTCTTCCAGAAGCGCATTTGTGAGGTCGCACACTGATGTTGGACGAGAAGGCCTGGCTCTCAGTCTCCGCTCTAATTCATCCCAAAGGTGTTCTATCGGGTTGAGGTCAGGACTCTGTGCAGGCCAGTCAAGTTCATCCACACCAGACTCTGTCATCCATGTCTTTATGGACCTTGCTTTGTGCACTGGTGCACAGTCATGTTGGAAGAGGAAGGGGCCAGCTCCAAACTGTTCCCACAAAGTTGGGAGCATGGAATTGTCCAAAATGTCTTGGTATGCTGAAGCATTCAGAGTTCCTTTCACTGGAACTAAGGGGCCAAGCCCAGCTCCTGAAAAACAACCCCACACCATAATCCCCCCTCCACCAAACTTTACACTTGGCACAATGCAGTCAGACAAGTACCGTTCTCCTGGCAACCGCCAAACCCAGACCCGTCCATCAGATTGCCAGATGGAGAAGCGCGATTCGTCACTCCAGAGAACGCGTCTCCACTGCTCTAGAGTCCAGTGGCGGCGTGCTTTACACCACCGCATCCGACGCTTTGCATTGCACTTGGTGATGTATGGCTTGGATGCAGCTGCTCGACCATGGAAACCCATTCCATGAAGCTCTCTGCGCACTGTTCTTGAGCTAATCTGAAGGCCACATGAAGTTTGGAGGTCTGTAGTGATTGACTCTGCAGAAAGTTGGCGACCTCTTCGCACTATGCGCTTCAGCATCCGCTGACCCCGCTCCGTCAGTTTACGTGGCCTACCACTTCGTGGCTGAGTTGCTGTCGTTCCCAAACACTTCCATTTTCTTATAATACAGCTGACAGTTGACTGTGGAATATTTAGGAGCGAGGAAATTTCACGACTGGATTTGTTGCACAGGTGGCATCCTATCACAGTTCCACGCTGGAATTCACTGAGCTCCTGAGAGCGACCCATTCTTTCACAAATGTTTGTAAAAACAGTCTGCATGCCTAGGTGCTTGAATTTATACACCTGTGGCCATGGAAGTGATTGGAACACCTGATTCCAATAATTTGGATGGGTGAGCAAATACTTTTGGCAATATAGTGTATATATTTATATATATATATATATATATATATATATATATATATATATATATATATATATATATATATATATATATAATTTTATTATTTATTAAGGCTATGATGTCGATGTCATCAAAAGCACACCAATATAAGATTAATAAAGTGGATTTAGTTTTCAGACAATGCATCTGTATTCTCTAATCAGTGACCGCCATTTTAATCATATTCTAATTCACAGTGATTTTTTTTTAAGGTCCTATTCATAAGGTCACTGGGCATGTTGCTCATTATATTTTACCGTACCTGAAATCTTTCTGTAAGGATTTCAACAAACAGCTGTTCAGGTAGCAAAAAACTGACTGTCGACATTTTTCTTTCCTGCAACAAAATCCGAACAAATAAGTATCAACACTTACAGTATCTGTTCTATCATGAAAAAGTGTTAAAAGAAGAAGAGAAATTAGCTCAATTTACCACAGAACAATCTTTGGTTGTACTTTCTGACTTTAGGGGAGCTGTGCAGAGATTTTGACTGCATTCCTTCTCATTCTGCTCTGCAGCAAGATCTTCAAGGTTAGCCAAAAATGAATCTGAATCAGGATCTGAGCTTTCAGGATACGGTGCAGGTTCGACTCCATCTTTTTCCTTCATGGCTTTGGCTAGAAGACAAGGTCCACAGATTTATTTTTTCCTTTGGTGCCCATCATAAACGACTTTATGGCTACGTTCAAACAGCAGCCTGAGGTGACCCAAGTCTGATTTCTTTGTCAATATGCAACCTGTATCTGATCTTTTCATCTTTTCAACACGGATCCAATTTTTTCCAACACGACCCAAGCCACTTGGTTGTGTGGTCCTGAATCTGATACGAATCTGATCTTTTCAAATGCGACCTGAGTCTGAACACCCAGGTCCCATTCATCCGACCTGAACATCATTAATACTCAGCAAAGGTCACTATCCTGCGTCTTGCTACACAGAAGCGGAAATAAAACAACCGTGGTGGGTGATAATGAGGGGGGCAGTATTTATTTTTTAACCATCTTTAAAATATTGAGTTTTTAAAGCTGGGAAAGATCGCTAGATGCTCTTCAGCACTACCATTCCATGTGACATCATTGCGTCCTCTATTGCGCACACGGGACACTTAAGCTCTATGAATGTTGTTGACAGAGAAGATCACGTACAAGTCGAATATATTTGGAAATGTGAACGGCAACGCAAAAAAATTGGATTTTACAAAAAAAAAATCGGAATTGATCATTAAGGCGAATGTAGCCTATGACTGGATTTTTAGATTTTTAGACTTACCAGCTTCTGCAGTCTTTTTCTGATCATAATCAGCTTTAGCAGCATCATAAAGTTGTCTCGCTGATAGGCTGGCTGGAGTAACGCCATTTTGAATCGCATCTGTGATCACAGCATCAACACTTAAGCAAACTGCCCCATAGTGACGTGCCAAACTTGCTGCCATGCTGCTTTTATCTGGAAAACAACGTCAAATAAAAGAAAGGTTTAGAAATTACTCTGTTTGTAGTTGAATCTATTATGACAGAAAAGAAAAAGGTGAAATTTTACCTGTCAGGGGGGCTCCATATACAATGATAGCAATTGCTCCGTGCGCATATGCTGTGGCTGTATCATGTGAAAGGACAGGCTGTATATGGCGGGCGATCGCTCTTGTGAGAGGGGTCATCTCCAGCTGTCTTTGATTCGCACCGATTCCCTCTCTGGTTAACTGTGAAACAACTGGATCCAAAAATAAAGATCCTGATAGTGAATAAGACTTTATCTTTTAAGGGGCTGAGTTGTGTAACTGCTCCGCTTCAGATTTAGTACTCACGGAATACACCTGGTTTCATTCTAAATGAGTTCCTCTTAACGGGCGCTTCATTTGGTTCCAGTTTCTCCTCATCATTTTCTTTTCCATCTTTCTCTATTTCATTCTCCCCCATGCCAACATTCAGCTCTATAGACAAACAAATAGAAATTTTGAAATAAGCTTTATAGTACCCATTTATCTAAAAAATAAAACAAAGACATGTTGGCATATAACCAGAGTTGTAAGAACTGTTTATTAATCTAGTAGAAGTACAAATCCTACTGTTTAAAACAACTTTTGTAGAGTATCAACTTAAGCTTTTTACTCAAGTAAAAGTATAAAAGTATTTTTTTTAAACTACTTAAAGTAAAAAAACGTAAAAGTAATTGTTAGGATAATTATCATTGATGATGTGTGAGTTTATTACACCTTAATATTAGCTGCCTGTTGCATGTCAGAACTGATGTTTTCCCCAGTAATTTATCTAAGAGCGGTGTTCTTCTGCTAAGAATAAAGTGTAATATTATGATATGGCTAGAGCCATGGATGTCTCCTCATCTGCAAACGTGTATTATGTAATGATGTGATGATGTGACAGACTGGAGATGTATAAAATCCTTGTTTAACTGCTTATTGTGGCCATTTCCCAAACAGTGAGCCTGGTTGATAATCAGCTTCCTTCTGTAAAGCAGCTTCTCTGATCTGAGTAAGATTATAACTTCTATCAAAATCTGTTGTCATGTCTCATGGTTATTTAATACAATTTAATACGTTATAAAGTGTTATTTAAACAGTTTGTCCCTTTTCAGGAAAACGAACCAGAGAGAGAAAGCTTCAAGGTGTCGACACAGAGCTTTCCTTTAACATAACGTAGGCAAAAATGTTAAGGACAAAAGCTTTAAACATTATCCTGCACTGCAAAAACAATCTAGAAATAAGTTAAAATTACTTAAATTAAGGGTATTCACCCTTAATTTGAGTAGGTAAATGAGATAGTTTGCCAATGGAATGAGTAATTTTACTCTTAAAATAACATAATTAGATAAAATGCACTTGAAATAAGACAATGCAACTGTATTTTCTTATTTTAAGTATACATTGTCTTGTTCCATTGGCAAAATGTCTCTTTTACCTCTTCAGTCCAAGAACAAATGCACTTGTTTTAAGAAAAAATGACTTATCTAGACTTAGATTTTTTGCAGCTGTGCTACCCTATTATAGAACTTTTTTTTCCAAAAATTCTGGATGCTAATTTCCTTATACTTAATTTTCCTAGTTTTATAACTAATGGTAACAGTGTCACATTTAACTTTGCATCACCCCATACAACACTAAGCAATTTATTTTGGTATGTGGTGAACAACAAGTTCGGGCAGCACCGAGTCAAACCACAAAAAAAAAAAAAAAAGAAATTCTGGATAAAAATAATTATTTTGATGGTTTTTATTTTTTCTAAATACCAGGTAGAGTATATAGCTATATACTATGTGTTTTATTTAGCTTATTTTATGTTTTATTATGTATATAGCTATAGATTCTGTATTCTGTGTATAAATATATATATATATATATAATTTGTCAGAAATGCTAAGTCAAATTCCTTGTCAGTGCAAACTTACTTGGCAGTAAATCTGATTCTGTACAGGCCACAATGAAAATGAGCTTCAATGAAATAAAACAAATTAGTCTATTATCTATTTTTTTCCAGTAAATAATAGATAGCCAATATTTATATTATTTCTAAAGTAACAAAGTATTTGTACTTTGTTACCGGACACCTCTGCATATATCTAAGAAGTAATGTTTTTTAGAAATAACCATCATCCTTTAGCTGGGAGCAATATTCCAGCAGCTCTGCAGGAAGACCCTCTCCAGGAATCCTGGGGGGGAGCAACAGAGTGTCGTTGTCATCATATTCCTGTATTCGCCGCAGGATCTGAAAGGAAACCAAAAATGATCTATGTCAGACTACACATTCCCTGTTTCAGGTTAGCTAGGGCTACAATGGCTCCTGTTAGAGGGTCATTCAGCAGGGAGGAACTCACTCCAAAAACAGCTGGAAAATGCACTCCTGTGATCTATGTTGTATGCTACAGTATGACTACAGGGACAGTCATTAAAGCACCGTAAATGGCCCAGTGATGCCCAAAAATAGGTTCCTATTTAACAGTCACCACAACAGTGTTTTTAAAGGAAAAGTCCGGTCATATTCAGAATTAAAACTTCTGAAGGTCCTTCAAATATGAAAATATTACATACTGTTAAATAAATGTTAAGTGTTTTTAAATTAAGAGTAATTTTCATTTGAATGTGATTTACTGGAGGCATCCATGTTTGTCAAAGAACACTACTGCCACCTACATGTTTGTGACGCCACGGTGCGGTATCGGCTGTTGATCAAGTCCCAGTGCTGTATCTGGTGTTTGTCACAACGCACTATTATCCAAATCATCTTGAAAACATTCTTCTTCCAAATGTTGGCTACATATTACATGTTTTTTCTCTCTGGTTCGATGGCAAATCCTCCCTCTTCAAGTTGGCAATCCAACGCAGACCCGTCCGTGGAGGATTATAAATCGGAAAGGTGAATTAACTTATTTTTATTACTTTCACCCTTTCTGTTACAACATCCAACTGCCATGTACGTGGGCATTGTCAGTTTCACTATAGCTCTGGTGAATTTAATGGTGAAGTCTTCTGGAAATCTTCAATAATTGCAGATGTGTCTAGTAGTTCCCATTGATTTTGCTTGTAAAGCGGGGAGAACGGCGCTAGGCTTACAGCACCGTGACGTCATTGCCGGAAGATGTCAGAAGGGAGGTGTTACTATATTTGAGTGAAACTGGCCACTCCCAGACTAAGTGATTGCGACAAAAATCATTATTTTTATTTTTTTACTGATCCACAGTAAATTTATTAAATCACCGCAAATGTAGTGGTTGTAGTTATAAAAAATTATCCCTTGATTATTCATTGCTGACCAGACTTTTCCTGTAAAAGGAAGCAGAGAGCTTCTAAACCTCAAATGGGCAACAACATGATAATTTAGTGTACAGGACCTTCAGCATCACAAAGGTTTCTTCTTTGCCAGAGGAAGTTGTCTTTTACTAAATCAATGGGATTTCTTAAAAATGTCTATTAGCAACAAGTAAATTTAAGAACTCCAACGGAATATAGAGAATTAGGTGTTAATTAAATGCAGTTTATCCCTAAAAGGAAAAGACTTGGGCAACAGAAAACAACAATGGGCTGTAGATCATTAATTATCTTCTTTAACTATACATTTACAGTAGTAGCCATTCAAAATGTCCCCACTTTCCTACAATTCCTATTTAAACATCAATCTTTGTACTAAAATATTCTGTCCTGATTTGCGGAAATTAAGATCCAAACAGAAGCGTCATCTCCTGTTCAGACCCTGTAATTCAGTGAAAGGGTGGCGTCAGAGTAAAAAAATATGTTGGGTTCATGGAGGGGATTTTGCTGGGAGTTGCAGGGGAGTGGGCTGCTTTTTTGGCTGGCTTTTGACTGTAAGGGGCTATTCTGAATGACTGCTACTGCAATATATCTGAGACCTTGCCTTCGCATTTTAAAACATAGCTACCTCCTCCTCCTTCAGGTACTGTGTGTCGAACTCCAGGGAGTAAAACTCGACGGGGAAGGAGGAGAGGTTTTTCACTCTGACCTCGGCTTTAGACTCTGAGCTAAAAGGAAGACACGGTGCGAACTCCAGGACAGATGGGCAGAAGTCGAGCTGTGGCTCTTCAGCATCACCCTGAGCTGTAATGAAGACCTGCTGCTTGCTGCCAGACACTCTGACCACCAGCCGTCTTCTGTATGAACACTAGAAAACAAAGAGTTTTTTAAACATTCTAGTGCTGTTTCAGCTCTTCAACCAAGTCAAGCTTATTTAAACCAGAGGTTAAGATTCATTAGTGAGTGAGCATTGAAATATTACAAAAATCTTTACCCCTTTGACAGGACTGAACAGGACATGGACCGTCGTTTGTTCTCCATGTAAAAGCACACCAGAGCAGGGAATCATCTGGAATACTGCTGGAGCTCGTTGTTGCTGCTGTCAGAACGTTTCAGAGAAAAACGTAACATTAGACACTAAACCACATTTTAACAGATGGATAGGATTGATATGATTCTAAAAAACAAACAGTCACACCTTTTTAAGAGGTTTCACCTCTTCAGCCATGCTCCACCGACACTGCACAATTTGATAGTTCTGCAGCTGTACTGTTTGAATCTGCAAATTCAGTAGCAAACATTAAGGGTAAGTTTTCCCCCCAAAATATCTGGTGTGTGTGAGAGCTGCTTGGGAAATAGGGTTAGCTGTATATGAGGGTAAGCAAGGTCCTTACACTGCATCAGCTGGGGATTCCAAAAAATTAAAAAAAAAACAACTGTTGGTTTTGTTGCTTATGCCATCACTCAGAAAGTAAAACCTTTCTTTTATTTTGTGGTGAAGATTCTCAGTCATCCAAATCATAGTCATTCAGAAAAAGAATAAAAACAATCCACTGAACTTTGTTTCCAAGTTTGAAGACGTTTCGCTTCCAGGAGGCTTTTTCAATTCAAAGCGTTGTTTTTGCTTAGAAAACATGCAAATTGAAACGGACAAACGGGTCCACCCCTTTGGAATGGGGGTCGTTTGGCTTCTTTGTTAGCCTGTAAAGCCCTATACCCGTCTATGTCTCTGAAAGGGGCGTTGTTAAAGGCCATTGATGGCCTGGCTCAATAGGTGAGGTCTTCTGTTCCCCTCTAATGGCTTTGTTGGGCTACTGTATAAAGCATCTCAATGCTATTTCTGACATTTGAATTTAAAAAGCCTCCAGGATGGGAAGCAAAACGTCTTCAAACTTGGAAACAAAGTCCGGTGGATTGTTTTTTTTAACTTGAAATGACTATGAACTGGAATGCTGAAAATCTTCACCAGCATCAGCTGGGGATTATTTTCAGTTAAACAGCAATAGGCTGATGTTTATTTGAAATTTGAAGTTTCAGTTTCATTTTACCTGACACATGCCACACTGCACTGTGTCAAACAGCAGCATGTCTTTTGAAACAGTGATTTCCGGCATGCTGATGTCAGCACACAGCTGGATCGGAACCACTGGACCATCTGTGAGCTTTAAAACAAACAGAAAACACTGGAAGTTAGGCTGTACATTACGGGGAGAATGGAATAGTAGACATTTCTAAGCTCTGGGATTTTATGAGTTGGCAGCAGATGTTTTAAAGCACCTTTATCAGCAGAATGACTTTTGTCTGCCCAGTCTCTGCATTGGAAGATTGAAAATCAAATTTGATTGAGAAAGTCTGAGTTTCACCAGGATCAAGGCTCTTCACACCTTCTAATTCTGGTGTAAAACCTGTGAAAGAAAACATCACAACTTTGACTTGTTTTCGAATCCGTCCAAGGTCTCATGGTTCATTCTTAGTGACAACTTATTTAAGATCTGATATCTGAGGTCCAGTTATTTGAAAAACAAAATAAAACTAAAACATCATGGACAGATTACAGCAGTGTTTGTGTCACCTGTGCCTGTTAGATGTTTGTTGTCAGTATAGAAGGACACAGGAATGGCTCCCTTATTAATGACGGTCACTGTCTGACTGAAGACTTGGCCTGGAAACACTAAATCAAAATCCAGCTTATACCCTGGAAGCATGAATCTGGGAAAAGAGAGAAGTTTATAAAACTTTAGGAATGACATGATTTCTTTCTGCATTAGGTTGAATGTTTTTATCATTTAAGGTTTATATCTAATTCTAATTATATTCCACGTTGAAATACATGTTCCTACATTTTGTTTCAGTTTCTCTACTATGTCCTTTGCCTGTCATGATTTTGGTTTTGTTTAAGGTTATCTTTGATTTTTCATTGGTTTTATTTCCATTTTTTGTTATTCTAGTTATTTTTTATTGTATTTGAGTTCTGAGGTATTTCTTGTTTGCCCTCTATTGCCCTCTTGTGTCAGCCTAGCTCCCTTCTAGATTCCTCTGTCCACACCTGCTCCCAATCTGCTGGTTAGCCTGGTCTTTGTTTCTGTCTCCCATATATGCACCTTCTGCAGTCACTGTTGCTGGTTCATCATCAATTCTTTGCCCTTGTTGTGAGTATTCCTGATTCTCAGTGTTTTGTGGATTTATGTTTTTGGATTTTTGCTTCTGTTGCCACCTTTTAAATTAAACCACCTTCAGCTACAGTCTCTGCATTTTGGTCATCCTCTCAAATCTCCACCAAACCTGACATTGCCTTGCAAACATTTCTGCATCCTGCTAAATACTTTGTATTTTATTCCTAATGTGTTATACTGAGATTGATGTGATGAATACGCAATGCAGAACATGCTTTTAAAATACCAAAATGAATAAAAATCTGAAAAGGGTGGCTTGCATATCTATGAAGCCCCTTTAAGTTGAATTGTCTCAATAACATCTGGAGCTTAGACAGACCTGTATGTGATTCAATCTTATTATTAAAACAGGAGGATAACAGGTGACAAACAGCCTCATGCAGATAAAGCAACAAAGCTGACAGTTCTGCGATACAGTTAAGGAGATTTCTAAATGATGGTTGTTTTTGTTTGTTTTAGTTTTTAAGATTTTTTGGGGGCACAATTTACCTTCATTTGAAAATCAAAATCAAAATGCCAGTTTAAGGGTCACCCTGTAGCCTGGCGGCCCAAGCACAATGAGCTATCTAGATGATTAAACATCTCACATAGCCCTGTTCAATTAGTCACCAGGGATCCGTTTCACAAATCAGTTTTAAGAAACTCTTAATTTTCACAAAAGCTGCTGTTCGTCAGTTCAATCAACTCCAAGTAGAACCACTTAGAGTTTACCACGTGCGTGACAAGTATGAAAAGCCATTATCAGTGGAGCCCCGTCACCATGATGACAGGTAACAGGAAATGCCTATTTCACCCCACTGGAACTAGAGATATTAATGATGAAATAATAAAAAAAAAATGAGAAAGTGTTTAAAAGACAGAGGAAACAGTGCTATAGCTGCAAAAGAGAGGAAGATGGCCAAGGAGAAGTTTGTTGCTCAGGTTAATGCATACGTTTTTATGAAGTGGACTAAAAGGCAGACCATTTTTACATTTATTAAAAGCACTCTCCTTTCTGTTGTTCGATTTGTAGATCATTAAAATAAGATCCAAAATAACATTCCTAGACTGAATTGTAATAATACATTTTCAAAATTACATTTTTGCAGCAGAAACTGAATTTCAGAAAGTAAAGAAAAACTAAATTATACTCCTAAGAATAAAATTTTATATACCTAGAAATGTTTACACGTTTTAAGTGAATGTTCTGGCATCTATCAGCTTGACTGAATATGTATTTATGATATCTGAAATATATTTCTTTATAGTCAAAATAATAAAAATGATGACCATTAACAAACTGAGATTGTAGATCTGAAATGAATTTCTAGATATCCAGAGAGTTGTTCATTGTGACAAGGGAATTTTTTTTTTTTTTCAGATATCAGAGATATATATTAAGTAAAACTAATACATCAAAACAGCCTGCCATGGATTGCTGTAACCAGGATAATATTAGAGAGAAATCTAGTTTAGGTAAAATCCTCTGGCAGCAGGAGAGGATGAAGAATAAAAACCTGATCATCATGTCGTGAGTTTCCTCCTCAGTTTGACTCTGTCTTCCATCACACGGTAGACTAACTGGTTATTTGCAGTTGCTCCAGATGTTATCATCAAAAAAATGGGTCATTAGCTGCTATCAGTCCCATAGAATGGCTTCAGATTTTCCTTCTATGCCTCAGTAGGCTCAGTAGGTGATTTTCACTGAATAAATCCTAATCCAAAGGTTATTCCATTTTCACTGTAGAATTGATTAATTTATTTATGTGTAATCTGAAAATTATTTCAGTAATGCTTTATGTAATGAAAAAAAAAAAAGATCTGCATGTCCAAACCAAAAACCTGATAACTTGTGTGGTCAAAAAATTTAGATTTATCTTATTTCCATTATTGATTTATGCTATTTACTCACTATAAAAGTTTTTTATTCAGTCAGTTTCACCTGCAAGGTCACACAAAGCCTGAGTGAGGGGTGTTTGTAGACAAGACATACTTCTTTCCATAACAAGCCAGGTTTTTTTCTCAAGGTTTTTCATAACATGTTACTGTTTAAAAAAAGTGTCTTTAATTTGTTTTGACTCTAACTACTTTTCATTATTGTAAGTAAGGGGGAACAAATGCTGCCAGATCAGAACAAGGCTTATTACCATGCGATAAGGGTGGTATGATGAACTGTACTCTCTGCGAAGATAAAATAAAGTGCCGACTGAGTGAAATCCATCAATCTCTGTTTATTCAACTGGGGCGAATAGTTTAATACTTTTTTCCACTACACCTGTTAACTGAGTCGTTTTTTAATCACCACATGAAATCTGTGTGACTGAAACATATAATTCATTTTTAGTAAAACTTTAAAACTTTGTTGTTTTTTAAATAGGTACATTTTAAATAAAGCAGATAAGACCTATAAAGTAGGTAAATAGTAAATAAAACTTTTTAGAGGGCTTTAGAGGTGGCTGAAGCAGCTGTTATCAGTGATAAACGTATAAGAAGGTAGAGGAGGAGCATCCTGAAGCCATTCTATGGGACTGGTGCTGTTTGTACAGTATGTGCAGTTTTATTTTCTACAATGCTGTTTAACACACACTAATGTGCTATCACTAATATCAACTTCTGTTAAATAAGTCTGTATAATGCTGCAAATACGAGGACGGATAAAGTGATGTATGTACACTACCGTTCAAAAGTTTGGGGTCACACCGAAATGTCCTTATTTTTGAAGGAAAAGCACTGTTCTTTTCAATGAAGATAAATTTAAACCAGTCTTAACTTTAAAAAAATACACTCTATACATTGCTAATGTGGTAAAGGACTATTCTAGCTGCAAACGTCTGGTTTTTGGTGCAATATCTACATAGGTGTATAGAGGCCCTACTGGCTCTAATCAGGGTAGAAAAAGAAGTGGGAGGCAGCGTTGCACAACTGAGCAAGAAGATAAGTACATTAGAGTCTGTAGTTTTAGAAACAGACGCCTCACAGGTCCCCAACTGGCATCTTCATTAAATAGTACCCGCAGTAGCCTGTTTGTGCTGTCCTCTGAAGGGAGTAGTAGTACACACCGTTGTAGGAAATCTTCAATTTCTTAGCAATTTCTCGCATGGGATATCGTTCATTTCTAAGAACAAGAATAGACTGTCGAGTTTCAGATGAAAGTTTTCTTTTTCTGGCCATTTTAGCGTTTAATTGACCCATTACAAATGTGATGCTCCAGAAATTCAATCTGCTCAAAGGAAGGTCAGTTTTGTAGCTTCTGTAGGGAGCTAAACTGTTTTCAGATGAGTGAACACGATTGCACAAGGGTTTTCTAATCATCAATTAGCCTTCTTAGCCAATGAGCAAACACATTCTACCATTAGAACACTGGAGTGATAGTTGCTGGAAATGGGCCTCTATACACCTATGTAGATATTGCACCAAAAACCAGACATTTGCAGCTAGAATAGTCATTTACCACATTAGCAATGTATAGAGTGTATTTCTTTAAAGACTAGTTTAAAGTTATCTTCATTGAAAAGTACAGTGCTTTTCCTTCAAAAAAAGGGGCATTTCAATGTGACCTCAAACTTTTGAACAGTAGTGTATGTAAAGGATTGTGAGGTGAAACAGTAAACATAGTTTTTTGAATATGAAGGATCATTCATTCTCTGTGAATCATTTATTGATAATTATTTTATAAGATCCTCTTCAAAAGGACTAAAAGTTTTTTGTTTGTTTTTAAACCTAATGTGAAGGAAAAAAAATCTGCCTATATCAGGAAATAAAACAACGTGATTGGCAGTAAAGAGAGCAAAGACAGAGGGCTCTGAGTTTACTGAAGAAAACCTGCTACTAACCAGGTTAGCTCTGGGGAGATTGCTATGACAGTAACAGAAACAGAGGTTGAAAAAACTCTCTTTCTGAACCACAAAAGTCAGTTTCCCTGTTTTCAGGTTTAGAAAACGTAGTTTTCATTTAACCTGCTTTTTAAAACAGACCCCACAACTGCTATTCCACCAATATAAACATTTATATAAAGTGGACAGATGGCAGGAAAGAGAGATAAACAGGAGCAAGATGTTAATGAGAACTTCTCAGATCACAGGCAAGATAATAATTTATCTGCATGAGCTTTAATAATGGACTTAACTAATCTGGTAGAATCCATTATTAAAGTGATTCATTTGATTCATTTAGAGCAAAACTAGGCTTGTAAAACTATATTTTAACAAAAAAAATTTGGATCACAAATACATGAAATCAGTGATAAAGCGTAAAGCTCAGCTGTAAGGAAGAGTTTTTTTTAGGCTGGGATGCTTGTTAGAGTAGACTGGAAGATGACTGGCATGAAAAAGCCTTATTCTTGCTTTTAAGTTATGTATTAAAGTTTTAAAAATAAATATTTACCGACAATTTCTTTTTTAATAATGTAACATTTCTTGTTTGAGAGAAGATTCAAAGCAAAACACTATTTTTGTGAAAGTTAATATGCAAACAATGATCAAACTTCTAACATCAAACCTTTAAAAAATTAAAGTTTAACTTTTTTACGAGCAGTAGACGCAAACAAATTAAGCAAATTAAGTCCAATTCCAGATCATTTCTTTCCAATGAAACCAGATGTTTTTTGTTACAACTTACTTGCTCAGATCTTGCCGAGAATGATAAGAGTCACTGAGGATGAAATCTCTTACCAGCAGGTTCTCAACTTCCACGTTGAGCAACTCTTCATACTACAGCAAGCAGGGGAAAAAAAAACACAGAATACAAAAAAAGGAGTTATAAACACAATGTCAGATTGTAATTTTCTTAATCTGGATTATGACTATTTTGTTTATATTTGTGTTTTTATTGTGAAGAGATTTTTTTTTAGTTGTTGCAAAGTCTTAAATGATATATCCTGAAAATAAGTCAAATTTTTTATTCATTCTTTTACTTTTAGAATGCAGAGGCATAGACAGAACATTTTTATAGGGGTGGCCAGACAATAACCAATGTACACTGAGACGTGGCTGAAAGCAGATAAGCGCCAGAACCTCAGGGTCAATCTAAACTGTTCCGACAGTAACGAGCACATTATACATATTTTCTAAAGACAAACTATACTTTCCTACCACCTTTGCTAACGAAAGGACACTTATATTTAAACATATGTGCTGTCTAAATAAAATACTTATACTTTTATAAAAAAAATTGTTCTGCATAAAATTAATATTTACATGTACTAATATCTACATTAAATGGATTTTAAGTAATTAATAAAATAGTTATTTATCTATGATTTCACTGAAGACACCTAGATGACTTGCAGAGACACAATATTCTGTTTACCCCATATAACACAAAATTTAGCTCTTAAAAGAGTATATCAATATACTAATGTTAGTATATCGATTTGCATAATTAACCACAGCATTGTAGTTGTCAAGTAATTATTGATATATGAAAGATAAAATTTTTTAATAAGTTTGAACTTTCCCCTTGAGAGTATTACTGCTGCAACCATCTGGATTAGAGGGCGAAAAAAAAAATGGTAGGGGTGGCCATGGCCACCTCTGGACCCCCATCTAGCTCCGCCCTGTTAGAATATTACATTATAAGTGAGCATATTTAAAGGAAAAATCCGGTTTTTAACACTTTTAGCCCCTTTTCTGTAGTGTCTAGGATGAAATCGAATGATCGACACCAAAATTTTGACGATTGGTCCTGTCTCTGCTATTTGGCTCATGCAGAATCCCCCTGGCTGCTTCAGAATGGCTTCCATAGTGCATGTCCGATAATGTCCTTTAAAACAACCTTAAACGTTCTTTTTTTAAAATATGCTACTCACCGGGTCGTCAGCGCTGTTCAATGACGTTCCAAAAAAAGTTTCGTGAAGAAAAACCGTTCCTGTCTTGTTTTATTTAGCATTTTGTAAATCCCAGAACTATTTTTTCCGATACATCACAACCGCTTATAAACTTCCGCTTCCCGTTCGAATCTGAAGCGTTGCACACTCCAGACCACTAGTTGGCGACGGTATCCTCTACCGTCAAACTCAAAGTCCAATATGTCCTCCTCAAGAATCCACCTTTCGTATTCCATTTTCAGAGTTTTTTAAAGTGTTTAACAGAGACGTTAGCACCTCGACGTCGGAGTACACAGAGTGAAGCAGAAACACTTGGGCCTTGCGAAAAGACTACAACTAAGCGTAAACAGGCCCCCTTTCCGTTTCCGGTGGCGGAGGGATATTGACTATTCCAACAGAACTCAATGGGATTTACAAAATGCTAAATAAAACACTACAGGAACGGTTTTTCTTCACGAAACTTTTTTTGGAACGTCATTGAACAGCGCTGATGACCCGGTGAGTAGCATATTTTAAAAAAAGAACGTTTAAGGTTGTTTTAAGGACATTATCGGACATGCACTATGGAAGCCATTCTGAAGCAGCCAGGGGGGGATTCTGCATGAGCCAAATAGCAGAGACAAGACCAATCGTCAAAATTTTGGTGTCGATCATTCGATTTCATCCTGGACACTACAGAAAATGGGCTAAAAGTGTTAAAAACTGGAATTTTCCTTTAAGGTAAGCAGAGATCTTAGTCTTAGAAATATTTTCTCCCTGAGATTGATGATCTCCAACATGTTTCTACTTTGGTTCCTTACGGTCCATTTTGTTAACTTTTGCCCTCCTTATTATAGGCGCTCCTTCCAACACCATTTTTAGGGCTTGGTTGCAATTGTTCACCTTTTTTATTGTTGTGGCCACTGATTAGTGTTGCACCGATGCCATTTTTTGGCCCCCAATACCTGGCTGTGCAGTAGTGTTAATTTCGTTAACGAAAACTAAATGAAAATATTTTCGTCAACGCACATTTTTCACCCAACGAAAACTAGACGAGACAAGATGAAAATCCCCACTAATAAACAATAACTGGGAGTAAATCAGAAATATTTTTCGTTGACTAATAAAGTCGAGACGAAAATGCAGTTTGGTAAATAAAGACTGGACTAAAATCTATGGACTTTTTAGTTCACGAACAAAGACGAGACGAAAATTACATATTATTTTATGGTTTTTTCAAATCCTGTCTCCTGTTCCGCCTCCTCCTCGTCAGCTCCACACACCCACTTTCAAACCTGGAGTGGGCGGACACAGAGTAGCCTACTCTGGGGCTCGGGAGAAAGAGGAGACGTGTATATGGACACATTTTCACTTCATTGAAGTGGAGAACAAAACCAAATGCTTGATTTTAGTCGAAGGGAAGGAATGTGGCCACATGGTAGCTGGAAAAAACACAACCTGAAGAGACACGTCGCAGTTCAACACAAAGACATTACGGTAAGTTAACAGAAATATTGGTGGTGGTTGTTTACAATGTAACATTAATCAACAGCTATAATGTCCTAATGATAAACTAACTGATGTTGGCTAACTTTCATAGCATTTAGTATCCAGGCTGGCTATGTTACGTTAGCTTGTTAGCACGTAGCGACCGTAGCCACTTGTTGATAGAACTTAGATATGTTATACTGGCCGGGCAACTATAGTTTCAGTTACATTGCAAGTTTGATTAAAGCAGACAGACGTTTTAGGTAATCTAGGAGCTGCAAGTGAACTATAGTTAACACAAAACACCTCGGCAGCTACATATGTATGCTAAATGCTAAAACGAACTGAAACTATTTATCAGGATAAGACAAAATAAAAATAATATGCCACACATAATTCAGAACAACTTTAACCTAGATTTTCATACACAAAATAGCCATTGCTAGGGGAACCACTGCAGGGATTTGGATGCAAACATCAATATTAATCAATATTAATACAACCAAAATGCATGCAAACATAAAAATGTCTGCAATTTATTCCTGCATAAAATGATAGTTACGGTAGGTTGTTTGTATGAGTTTGAAATGGATTGTCAAATGTAATGCACAACAGTTTTCAACACAGTTGGTTGTATCTACATGTGCTTATATAATAAAGGACCATAAAATGATTACACCTGAAAAAACTTTTCAAATGATATACTTTTAGCTCAATATACTGAGCGTTTTGCAAACCTGTTACCATAAAACAGGATCAAGTTAAAAAATGCTCCTTAGAAAACAAAACTATTTCAGATCCATTTTGTATTTACTGACCTCAGCCTGTTTTTCAGCTCCTTCGTCAACAGTGACTTCATGTCCAGGCTCCGGTCTGACTCCCTGAGCATTCAGAGTTGCTTTCGCCTGCTGCACCACATCTCTGTAGTGCTCCTCAGCTGCAAAAAAACCACAGAGTTACATCAAGTGACTGAAGGCAGGTCCTTCCAGCTGCTTGTACGGAACAACCTTCTCAGAGTTATAAAGCCAGATGCCATGACTGATATAACTTTGTGTGATGCTGCTGTGTCTTAAAGTGCTTTTAACATGTTTCATGCTGTTTATAATGACATGATAGTTTTTATTCATTTAATTTTATTTATATGTTTTCAGTCTTTTTAAAGAAAAAGTCCAGTCACATTCAAAATACAGACTTCTGAAAGTACTTTAAATATGAAATTATTACATACTGGTTATTAAATGATAAGTGTTTTTAATTAAGAGTAATTTCGTTGGAATGTGCTTTACTGGAGGCATCCATGTTTGTCAAAGAACACTACTGCCACCTACTGGTTTCTGACGTCACGGTGCGGTATCGGCTGTTGATCAAGTCCCTGTGCTGTATCTGGTGTTTGTCACAACGCGCTATTATCCAAGTCATCTTGAAAACATTCTTCTTCCAAATGTTGGCTACATATTGCGAGTTTTTTCTCTGGCCAGAAGTTTGATGACAAATCCCCCCTCTTTCAGTTGGCATTCCAATGACGAACCCATCCATGGAGGGTTTATAAATTATAAATTATTATGGATTATAAATCGGAAAGGTGAAACAACAAATTATTTTTTCACTTTTACCCGATGTATTCCAACATCCAGCTGCCATGCACGTGGGCATTGTCAGTTTAACTATAGCTCTGGTGAATTTCAATGGTGAAGTCCTCTGGAAATTTTCAATAATTGTTGTTAATTGCAGATGTGTCTAGTAGTTCCCATTGATTTTGCTTGTAAAACGCGGAGAATGGCGCTAGGCTTACCGCACTGTGACGTGCCGTTTTATTTCAGTCTCCCCTCTGAACCTTTGTTCCTGACACGTTAATAGATAGACACACGTACAGAGAGCCCAACATCCCCTAATTTAAAAAAAACTCCGCCGCTAGGCGGTATATAGTTGTAGCAACCACTACACTATGTATAATTATATATATTTATAAACATAACTATCCATCTATATAAATACCCAAGTAAATATCCTGTGCAATAACCCTGTATAAGAATCCTGCTATAAAAAAAAATAAATAAGCGGACGCACTGTATATACTGTATATATCCAATGCACCTTTTTCTTCCTTTTAATATTTCAGCTGATGTAACGAGTAAATTTCTCCAATGTGAGATCAATAAAGTCAATCAATCAATCAATCAATCAATCAATCAATCTATACACCATACCCCCCCCCCCAAACACCACTATGTTCTCACAGCAGCCTGCAGTGACCCAAATTCGATTTTTTTGCCCATTTGCGACCTTTATCTGATCTTTTAAAGACAGTCTGAAAAACACAGATCCTATTTTTTTCCAATACGACCCAGGCCACTTGGTTATGCGGTCCTGAATCCAATACCAATCTGATCTTTTCATTCATCCTACTTGTACGTCATTCTGTGTCTTGCTACACAGAAGCTGAAAGAAAAACAACAACCATGGCGAACTATAATGCAGAGAGTAGTATGTATATTGCAAAGATTGTGTTTTTAAAGTTGGGAAAGATCGCTACCATCCATGTTTACTTCCGTAAACACAGCTTAGGCTGACATCATGTCCTTAATTGCTCATGCGGGAAATGCGTTGTATGAATGTAGCTCACACAGGAGATGATAAATTTGAACGGCAAAGCAAAAAATTTGGATTACACAAAAAAATCGGAATTGAGCATTAAGGCCTGCAGTGTGAACGTAGCCTTAGACGTCATTTTTTTATGCTAAACCTGGTCGGTCCGTCATGCTCTTGAATTAGTCCAGGAATAGTTGTGTAACTGTGTTTGGTCTGATTTGGTCCCACTTTAATCCAAAAATAGATGTTTTCAACGATCAGAAAATTACGGCTTTTCATCTTTCACTTTTCAACCAAATGTAGACATTGTTTGAATGTAAGTCACTTTGTCTTTACAACCAAATTATGCTTGGTAGGTAAAATGCAATTCAAGCAAATGCAATAAACATCAGCAGAAGGTTTAGAAAATATCTATGTCACTGGCACCAGTGGGATAATTAACAGTGCTGAGAATTAAACTCTCTCCTAGTCTATATCTACTGTATCTTTAAGCAGGTTTGAACATACACAGGTTTTGTGGTAAATTCACTCGGACTATTGGGAACACTCCCATCCCAGTCAGAATTATCTCCTGTGGTTCTAAGAAGGGCACTTCAAGATGAAACTGCTTCTCGAACCGCTCAGGGATGCCAGGCAGATAAAGCACACGCAGCTGCTTCTCAGAACCAGCATCAATGTAACCCTAGTGACACAAACAGAATGTAAAACAATAAACACAAAATTGCTGTTTCAACAAATTAAAATGAGGACTTTATGGTTGACTCACCACAGCTGGAAGTACTAAGGGCCGTCCAGCTGTCATTTTCTGTCCAATAATCAGTGCTCCTCTCTCTTTATCAACCCCTTCAGTCTCCTCTGCATTTGAAGGGTGTTTAATGCTGTATTGAAAGCCGGTTTTGCCAGTATTCCTAACACACATTTTAACTTCACTCACGCAGTAAAACAGCTGGAAGACAGAAAGGAAATGAAAAAAAGTCTGGATTGTAAAGCATGTCAGTAAATTGATTATCAATAAATGAATTAGTCCTTATTGTCAACTAAAATTTGCATTGTAGTACAGATTTCAGTTTCAGTACAAACCATCCATCACATGCATTGTTGGGGATGGTGGGCTTGCGTGTCAAAGAACACTGCTGTTAAGCGCATTGAGGCGGTTCCTTTAAGGCACTGTCTTTTATCTCTGGAAAGGTAGGAGCCCCCACCTAGGGTCATCAGATCACCTATCTAGATGTTAATTCCTGCATACAGGCCGCAGCAAGAGTGTGGTCTTAGGGTGCCATGGAGACACCCTGGACTGTTTTGAGTGTTCTGACTGGAACATGTTCAAAGCTGCAGCAACCTATGATAACAAGATCAATATTGATGAGTATGCCATGACTGTGTCAGCTTAGCAACAAATACATTGAGGACATCAGCACCACAAAGAACATCATCACCCAGGCCAACCAACGATCCTGGATGAATGGGGAGGTTCCGAAATCGCTATAAGCATGGAACTCAACCTTTAAGTCTGGTGACAAGAGAAGCAATGAGGACAGAGTGTGGCAACTTGAACTGTGCCATCAGATCAGTGAAGCAGACCCACAGCCAGAAGATCCAGGATATCCTCCACAATGCCAGCAACAACAGGAGAATGTGGAAAGGCATATGGGTGATCACAGGCTACAACACGTCCCTCTCCCCAGTGGGTGCAGCTGATGCTTACTTCCTTAATGGACTAAAAAACGTCTCTGGAAGGTTTGAGGCACTAAACAGCACTCCAGCAGTGAAAGCTGTTCCACATCAGGGAGAGGAGGCATTCTGCCTTGACATAGCTGACGTGTGGAAGACTCTGAGGAGAGTTCACCCAAGAAAGGCCCCAGGCCCAGATAACATACCTGAGCAGGTTTTGAAGGAGTTTGCAGGTCAGCTGGGTGGTGTCCTCACAGACATTTTTAACACCTCGCTGGACCAATCCACAGTGCCAGCATACTTTAAGTCTGCCCTCATTATTCTGGTCCCAAGAAGGCCTCAGGTCACTTCATTTAATGACTACCAGCCTGTCGTACTGACTCCTATCATGATGAAGAGCTCGAAAGGCTGGTAAAAGAACACATCGTCTCCAGTCTTCCTCCAACATTTCCAACACGCTCCAGTGAGAATGCCATCTCCTCTGCTCTTCATCTGAGACTAGCACATCTGAAGGAGAAGAACAGTCATGTGCGGATGCTGTTTCTGGACTTCAGTTCAGCTTTCAACACCATCACCCACAGCATCTAATAGGAGAACTGGAACAGCTGGGCTTCAATACACCCCTCTGCAACTTGCTGCTAGAATTCCTCACAGACAGACCTCAGTCAGTCCAGGTCGGACAGAACACCTCTGATGTCATAATCCTTAGCACAGGCTCCCCTCAGGGCTGTGTCCTGAGCTCCCTGCTGTTCACCCTGATCACACATGACTGCGTCCCCAGGTTTGTGAAGTTTGCAGACGATACCACGGTGGTGGGCCTCATCAGTGATGACAACGACCTGGACTACAGAGAGGAGGTGGAGCAGCTGGTGGACTGGTGCAAAGATAACATCCTGATCCTGAACGTGGAGAAGACGAAGGAGATCATCTTGGACTTCAGGAAGAACCCAGCCTAACCACGCTCCACTGGTCATCAACAGCTCAGCACTAGAGGTGGTCAAAAGCACCAAATTCTTAGGGGTGCACATCACAGACACCTAGCCTGGGTGCCATTCCGAACTTAGTCCCGCCCACAAGGTTTGAGTTCGGGAAGTTCGGTCTGGCATTGCTCCATAGTAGCGCGAGTATCGCCCACTCTCTGGCGATCCAATCAAATTGTCAGGGCAGGCTTTATACAATGATGGACAGTTGATCACCAGTAACGTAATCAACCACGTGACCAAAGCGCGCATGGGTGACAACAACAGTGGCTGCCGCTGGAGAGTTTAGGTGAGTAGATTCTGCTATTAGGTCTGTTCTAGAAGATATCGACAGCAAATTAATTTTAAAAGAGAAACAGAGAAATGCGATCAAGGCCCATGTCCTTATTCTAGGCGTGCAACTGCACGCTTTTAATTTTGTTGACAACAACTGTGCCTGGCTTAACATACGTCACGCACTCCGTTGCTCTTATTGGTTGTAGGTCTATCCAATTGAGTGCAGAGGCATTTTTTTCCTGGTTCGTTCGAAACACGCCCCATAATCACAGCTCTATGGAGCAGTATCAGACCCATATTCTGAGTAGAATTGAGTAGGACTACGTCAGGCTAACAGACACCCTCACCTGGAATGTAAACACCACCTCAATGATCAAAAGGGCACAAAACCACATGCACTTCTTGTGGAGGATGAGGAGAGCCCACCTGCCCCCACCCATCCTCACCACCTTCTACAGAAGCACCATAGAGAGCGTTCTGGCCAGCTGCCTCACTGTGTGGTGTGGAGGTTGCAGCACCTCAGACTGGAAGAAGGTGAGAAGAGTAGTAAGAACAGAAGACAAGATCATCGGGGCTCCTCTTCCCTCCATTATAGACATTCATCCCAGCACTGCGTGTCCCAAGCCCGTAACATCATAAATGACCCCCCACCCCACCCCCACCATGGTGTGTTCTCCCTGTGGCCCTCTGAGAAGAGACTTCGAGGCATCCGATGCAGGTCCAGCAGATTCCATAATAGTTTCTTTCCCACTGCCATTAGACTGCTGAATGTTGTGTAAAATAGGTTATTTTATTTATAAAAAATAATAATAATGATGTCAGAACTGTAAATATACAGTCATATGTTTAAATTAGTACTTTTTATGTATTTATTACTGTTATCAAGGCTGCACTTTAAAAAATGAAATGTCTAGAGCTGTTTGAAACGAAATTTCCTTTTGGTTTACACTCGTGTATACAAAATGACAAAATAAATCTGTCTAAGTCTAAGTCTCTAAATCTAAACATGTATGGCTGTAAGGCTGCAACACCAGACAGAGCTTCTGCCACCCTGGCGTCCTCCTCCACAACATCTTCCTGCTTCATACTCTAAATAAAAAATGCATGACGGAGGAGACTCATCCACAACCTCCAACACTAAACTCTCCTCCTCTTGCATGTTTCCTCTGTCCATAGCGTTCCTTGACAGTGTCGTTTCTAAGTCACCAATTTAGTGCTACTTGGTCCCAATGGAATTTCCCATTGGGAACCTGCTAGCACTAAGTTACTAACTAGTTAGAAAGATGCTTCCGGGACACCGGCCACAATCAATCCTGCTTGTGAACCTTCCACCAAAACAATCCCGCCCCCTTGATAAACGACCAATCACATTCACTTTATTCACTCGTGTAAAGTCAGGCACCACTTGGGAGAATTCGGAAACACAACGGTTGGAACAGCCGCTTCCCTTTAATGACTTTCTGACAAACTTAGAACAAAAGCCGTCTGCAAAATAATCAAATGGTAGCAAAATGTCCACATAGAAAATTATAAAGGTAGTAATGCTAAAGGCTACCAAAATAATGTTAAAAATAATGAAAGAACTGGACTAGCGGTTTTTAAAAAACAAAAACCTTTACCTCGTTAAAATGCTGTGAAGAGAACAGCAGTTTTTAGACTTTGAAGGAGAAAGGGTTGTTTTACAGATTTGGTTGATCAGATACTTTGGCCCAGAGTCCATCATAGTAGATGGCAGGAAAGTGTGTTAAGGTGTGACACCATCCGTCGATGATCCCAAGAAGAAGAAAATTGTTGTTTTGTTGTCTGTGTCAAATTAGCCAGGCAGCTAGCTGACAATAGCCAGGCTAGCTGCACAGAATAAATTACTGCAGTAACCAATGTGTTACTACTTCATTAAAACTATTTTTTGGACATTGGGAACCAGTGTCCATATTTCATCTTGACATGATGACCAGAGAAGAGGTTAAAAGTCTGGTGAACAAGCAGCTATAAGAACTCTGCAACCTCCCCTCTCTCCGCCATAGGAAATCCCATAGAGGTGTGACCTTTTATTTTCAGTGGGAAATAAAATGTAAATGTTTATAATCTATGTCCTGTGATTAAAAAAAAGAAACATTGGTGGATTGAATCCTGAGGTTAATCAGTTTGTTTGAAAATTAGTCCAGATGTTTGTGAAAATAGTCTATGAATAAAGTATCTACTCTACTCTGATGATTCCCAAAATTTAGGAATAACTATTTATCAAAAAGCATAAAGACACTTTTTGAAAGGAAGATGTGAAAATGAAAATAACTGAAAATAATCTAAACTCCATATGTTTGTTTAACTTACCACGGATCCAAAGTCCAGATAGGTTGATTCAATACTGTAGGAGAATTCTGAGGTCTCTACTCTGACTGGGACTGTATACGTCGGTCCATCTTCAACATAGCACTGAGCCACCACCTCTGTACAGGTGTTCTCATGGCTGTGGAATGAGAAAGTCATGAGCTGTTGGTCATGAGGATTCAAAACACCATAAATGGGTAGGATGTCAAAAACCTGTAGAGACCAAAGGAGAAAGAGAAGAACATCAGTGCTACACAATAGATGGGCTCAGGCTATAATTTGGATTAACATTAAAATGTTGGTCTAGCTGAGGAGTGTTAGCCCAGTGGTTAGAGCAGTGCGCTTGTGATCTGAGAAGGTTGCAAGTAGCTGGTTTGATCTCCACAGCTTGCGCTCTGGGTTCCTGAGCAAGACCCTTAACCCCACACTGCTCCCCGGGCACACACCATGGCAGCCCACTGCTCCCCAAAGGGATTGGTTAAATGCAGATGTAAGGTTTGCAGTTCTCTAATAAAGTTTAATTATTATATGAATGTCAGCTAATTCAAACAAGCCTAGAGTCTATGTGTCATGGTTCTCCCCTTTTGGGACTGAGTTGTTAGTTTTCAGCTATCAGTTATTCTGTTTTGTTGATCTTTGGTTTATTTTACATTACAGTAGTAGCCATTCAAAATTTCCCCACTTTTTTTGATAGGTCCATGGCTGGTCCCCTACAATTCCTTTTTAACATCAATCTGTCATGATCTGGCCTGATTGCTCTACCTTGATTGGTTATTTTTTTCACCTGCCATTTTCCCTCCCTGCATGTAATTATCATTTATTCCTCTCACCTCTTTCCTTTGGTTTGTATTCTGTTCAACCTGAGCAATCGGGGCCAGATCATTATTTGTTTTCTGTTAGTCTGTCTGTTCAGTTTATGCAACGGTTCATGTCCTGGATCCTGGCGGCCATTGGAAAGAGGGTTTTTGAGTCTGTCTTGTTTCCTGCTTGTCCACTGTTCCTCCACTGCTGAGTCCTCTGGGTTTTTGCCTCTTTATACGAGGAGGTTCAGTTTTTATTCCCGTATGGCTCCAAGGTGGAGACCAGTTTAAAGGTCCTGCTTAAATTCTGGTTCTATGTCCTGTCTCTGCTACCCTCTTCCACTGAGCCTGCCTGTTTGCACCTGATCCTGTCTGCTCCTGTGTGTGTCCGCCCGGTCACGTTTCTGGACTCTGTTTGGAATCTGAACCTGCTTGGGAGCTCTATGGTGCCTGGAAGCCTGGATCCCGTCTCATCTGTCTGTTCCTGCCAGTTCTGTCTGTTCCTGCCTGTATCCCTGGCCTGAATCGCCTTCCTGCAAATCCTGCGGAGCTGCTGCACCGGGGACACTCTGGGTGACGCGTGCCCATCGGCTCGATCTATCCCCCTTCATGGGTGATAGACTGAACTGTTAAACCAGGTAAGTGACTCACTGAGATTTTCATCTTCTGTCAGATGATCGTGGTCACTTACTGGTGTTTCCCCCACAGAGTGTCTGAGATTGGGCGGTGCCCCAGCCCCCTACTGCAGCATCCGTGAGCCGCAGATCCCTTTAGTTCACTATCACTTTAGTTTTGTTGGTTTTTATGTAATAAAGGCTTTGAACTTTCCTAATGACTGTCTCACCTTGAATACTGGGTCCATTTGTCCTGCTTTATGACACAATCTTTCTTTCTTAAATGATTTGTGGACATTAAGATCTAAAGACAAGCATCTTCTCCTGGTCAGACCCTGTAATTCAGTGAAAGGCTGGAGTCAGACTAAAAAAAAATATGCAAGAGGGGGTCACTCCAGTGGCTGGAAGTTGAAGGGGATTTTGCTGGGAGTTGCGGGGAAGTGGCCATTTTGAATGGCTGCTCCTGTATATTCAAGTAGTCTTTAGTTTTGCTTCCTTGTCCTTGTTTCCTTTCCCCTTGGCTTCCTTCTGGTTATTTCCACTCACACCAGCTCCATATTCAGCTCATTAGCCCATCCTTTGTTCTGTTCCCTTTATATACACCACCTCTGCGGTCACGCAGTGCTGGTTCCTTGTTGTTGTAAGTTGCTTCCTCTTCTCTGGCTCCCCACATGAGTTTTCCCTGATGTTTTCTGGTTTTTTGGTTCTTTGTATTTTTCATTTTTGAATGCCTGCCTCAGTTTTTTTATTAAATCAATAAGAACTCATCTCTGCTTTTGTGTCCTCAAGCAACTTAACCCCCATTATTGACACTATGAGGCTGATCAGACTGTTTAGAGTGACATGGTAAGATTTGCCCACTAGCTGTTGCTGATCCACGCATGGTATTCTTCCATTTCCATATTAGCCTACCTCATCCACATGTAAAGGGTTTGGTGAGCTGCCCTGATCATCTGCTTTAGGTCTGGGAGAGAACTGAGAGGCTTCAGTCTCTGTATGCTGATCCCACTCTGTTGTTACCATTTCTGGTTTTCTATGAATGCAAAACAAAATTCAAACATCAGTTTATCAATATAATGATTTTTCTCTTTACATATGAAAAATTCTACATTTAAAGAAATATAATTGAAAACCCACTGTAACAGACAGAGAACAGATGGCGAGACACCATATTATGACCCTGAAGGCTGGCTAAATAAAGAAAGCCTTCTGGTATTGGTCATAGTTTCTGCTATATAAACTTATCAAACAAAAAGCAACCAAAAAAACAAGGAAATCATATAAAAAATTCCTTATATTTTATGATCATGGCTTCCAGATAATGAACACACACAGTTTGGGTCAAAGAAAATTAAGATATTACAAAAAAGTTAAACATTGGAAACTCAGTTATAACTGAAAATATATCGATCGATAGACGTGTGGCTCAATAGAAAAAAAGAGAGTCGATAAAAGTTCGATAAAGAAACGCAGTTTTCCTTCCTTCTCATTGTAGCCTAGCATCTAGGTTTATGCTAGTCACTGCTTCCTCCCAACCAATCACAATCGCGGACCCAGGCACGCCGTCACAAAGCGCCGCCCTCTCAAACGACAACACAGAGCACATGAAGATGTCGCAGCAAGGAGAGACGGAGGAAATTGTTCCAAAGAAGGGTTTTTGTAGTTCGGCAGTTTGGCAGTATTTCGGTCATGGCAAGTCGGACAAAAAACAAGCCACAGTCATCTGTAAAATGTGTAGGGAACGAAGTCTGATAACACAACCAACTTTTTTTTATCATCTCAGCCGCTCACACCCGCAGGAGTACGAGCTGTGTAGGCCCCGACGCGGCACTCCTCCGAGGAATCTTCGGGAATTTCGGGAAAAAAAAAATATATATATATTCAGTTCTGGGCAGTTTCCCACGTAGTTCTAACAATTGAGAGAAAAATGCTGAGGGGCCAGCAACTTCAAAGTGTGTGTGTGGGGGGGGGGGGGGGGGGGGGGGGGGGGGGGGGTCCATTTAATTAATTAATATTTATTTTGGTCACTTTTCTGGTCACTTTAGTTTATTCTTTGTCAGTATTTAATAACATAACTCAGGTCTCTTAAGTTATTTTTCTTTAAAACAATTCTGGTATGGTTAAAAAAGTTGGTTAAATAAATATTTAATTAGAAGTCTGTGTTTGTGTTCTTTACTAAAATTAAATAATTTAGCAATATCATAAAAAGTCCAGGCAGAGCTGCACATAAGATATGGCTTAAAATCTTTTCAATAATTATCGATATCGATCAATATGCATTTTTTTTTTATCGATAAGCTTTTTTTCTATATCGCCCAGCCCTATGAAAAAGTATGTAAAGGTTTCCATCTTAATGGTTTCTTAGTGTTTGCCTGTAGACCACACAATCAATCAAACAGTTGCTACTTCACAAGGGTTAAGGTATTTACTAGAGTTGCACCGATGCCATTTTTTGGCCCCAATACTGATACCCGATACCTGGCTGTGGAGTTTTGGCTGATACCATACCGATACCATCTGTTTGAAATTGATGTGTTTGTGTATATATGAAGAACTGTGTACTAATTGGATGTAAAATAATTGCCATCACAGCTTTGTCAAGCTGCTGCCTACCTTTGTGAAGCAGGAAAAAGACTAATACAAAGTGAATCCAGTAGAACTTTTTATTGCCTACCTATATTATACCTATATTGATTTTTAAACCCAAGTTCCTTGTGATTTATGGAGTATTTGTTTACATTGCAGCTGCTTTCCTGAGGTGGGTAATGTGTGGGGAGGTGTGTTAGACCCTGTGGTGTCAGCTCAGTCTGATCACTAAAACGTGTCTGTCTGTGTGGTCTGCATGTGGTACTTGCAGGAATATCTCTTCATACCGCATAGTGCTGGGTATGGAGAATCCTGCGTAATACAGCATTTTTAGGGGGATGAAATCATCAACCAATGAACTCAGAGAGCCTTTAAGCTAAACTAGTATGTGTGGATGTCTTTAAAAAGAGACTGGAAAAAAGATCCATCTATAAGTCTAAACCTGAGACCTCAGACAAGGTTTGTATAATTACTTTGAAATCTATTCCTTATTAGTATAATTTTTTTCATTACATTTTATAAAACACTTTAAGGTATCCTTTCATTTTGTTTGTTCTTTAGATTTTTCCGACCTTGACATGTTATGAACAGTAGATTGTTCTAAATACTTCTTAGATACAGGTCTAAGCGCCTGTAATGACTAAAAGTTGCACAGTGTGGCTTTGACATGTTATATTCTGAATAACGGTGGGCTGCCATTCAGTTGGCGTTTGACAGGCAAGGGCCATTTTGAATGGCTGCTATTGTAGGGCTAGTACATATTTTTTTATTACAAATAATGGTATTATAATTCACTTTTGTAAACAACTTTTACCTATTCAGAGTGTTTATGAGCTGTTTAATTGATTTTTGTTCTCAGGAACTGTCTTATTTGATTATTAAACTTAGATTATTTGCACCCCTGTTCTGTATGGGAACTACTTTTTCTCAGGTATGTGAACCGGCCATTTCTAATATCCGGAAACTCTGTGATGGTAGGAACACGGATACATTTCAGCTACAGATGGTGAACATGTCACACATCTTCATGCCCAAAAACCTTAAATATCCCTTTAAGGTTTCTTTTTCAAATACCGTTACAACCTGAACAAAAGGTGGTAAAAAAAAATTATATACCAGTTAATATAACATGTGGATTATATGCAATGTAACCCTTTTAGCCAAACTTTACATTAACTATCATAAACAGCAGAATTATAGTTATGCTTCTTTACATACCTGATTTGGGGGAGTTTTGGGCATTTTTGAAAAGCCCAGTGGTAGGATAGAGGAACTGAGGAGCAGTTGGTGATTGTTATAGTTTTCTTTGCAGCTGTGTTTTTTGGCAGGCAACCAAAATCCACTGTGGTTGAAGAAAACTGAAGTGTTGGTAAGTGGACCTCAGCATGCAACTTCACAATGTCTTGTTGTTGATGTTCCAAGTATTTTAATTTGAGGGTCTATGAGACATGCAGGAAAATATCTGGTTATTTCACTGCCGGATCTTTTATACGTTCATCCTTGCAGTTCTTCTTCTTTTTGAAAGCAAAACTTGAAACAAAACTCCAAAACTTGAAGGCAAAACCTTTTTTTTTTGGGAGTATGGGAAGCTGAATTATTTTTGAAAGAGGCTTAATACACAGACCTAAAAGTAAAAGTTTGGCAATTTTTAGAAAATACATCCCTGAAAAGACGTCTTATTTTACAGTCATTGAATTCAAAATTATTTTACCAGATGACAGAGTTTGAGAAGACCAGACAAATATGACAGTTAGTAAACTAGTAACATTTTTCCAGGTCTCCCTCGAAAAAGAGATTTTATCTCAAGGGACATCCTGGTAAAATAAAGGTAAAATAAAAAAAATAAAATAAAAAAAATTATAAGTTTAAAGCAAAATATAACTAAATATCCTTAATGTTTTATAATTACATTATTTTAGAATAATTTGGGTTGATAAAGGAAATATCTGATCGATTTTACATCTCTAAAAAAGCAGATAGTCATTGTCATGTGCAATTTTACTTTAACAACCCTTTAATGAACCCACCACCAGGCTTCCATACAGGAGAGGGTTTGCATCTTATTTATTTAAACCGTCCATCATTGGAGCTTTTATACGGATAATATTTAGAGAATAAAACAATATGTTTAAATATTTTTAATAGCTTATGGTTGACTATAACTACTACAATCCAATGTGTTAGACTTCCTCAAATTTCTTTCCACATTAGGAGAAATCTAAAGCACTGTGAATTGAAATAATAAGGAAGAACTCTCTTATTAAAGATTTCTTTTGTTTTTGTTTTAAATGATTCAGGTTGATTTCAGATTATTATAACCCGAGTAAATACAAAATGAGGTTTCCAATGATTGTTAACTTTAGGAGAAGTAGAGAGGTTGATGGTTCCATCTTTAATGCTACGTTCACACCTAAAGCAGCAGAGGCAGCAGAAGCAGCTGGTTTACATGCAAAGTCAATGGTTGATGCGCATCAAGGAGCAGCGAAACGTCCTGCAGCGCGTTTTGAGCAGCTGAAGCAGCGGCTCACGAGCCTCTGAGCATCTGAGGTTGCTGAAGCGCTTCAGAAGCAGCAGCTGCTGGAGTTGGAAAAATTGAACTTTTGCTGCTGGACGCGCCACATCAACCAATCAGAGAAGCTGATCTGGGAGCTGGCAGGGAGACAGACACAGCACTGCTGATTGCAGATCGCCATGATCACTCCTCTGAAACAGTTTATTAACGCCTAAATTAACTTAAAATGTCGAAACCTGCCGGCATAATATGTCCGCTTTTATTATTCTGGTGCTGGCAGTTTGGATCACGTAAGTGAAAAACGCAGCGAACAGTAGTGGAAAACCACAGAGGCGACTGGGCCAGAGGCTACTGTTGAACGGGATTCCCAGTGACAGAGCACCGCTGGTGTACAAGGGGTCTGAGTGGCTCCGATAGAGAAATAATATTTGAAGGCAGGGTGGTAATCTGGATGAACTGACTGTTTTCAAAGTTTTCAGGTGGACTTTATAACTTAAAAACATTAAAATTACTTTTAACCACTGATCAAAGCAAATATTGCTGCCATTGTTACAGGCAAAGAAAGGATAGGGTAGCTCCGCCCAACGCGCATCAGACCCACTTTTTGACCACACAGCCAGAGCCGCAAAGATGCTTAAGCCGCGCGTCAGAACTAAACTTGTACAAGCATCAAAAATGAAGCAGCAATTTTGCTGCTTCTGCTGCGTACGGTCTGAATGTAGCATTACACTATCATTGAAGCAGCAGAGCAACCTCAGACTATCACACTACAACCACTACGTTTAGTTACCAGTAAAATGTTCCTTTTTAAGAACAATGGAAAAAATCTGCCTTGCAAAATTACACATATGGTTCTAAAAATATATATTTATTAACTTAATTTATTTCATTATTAAAATAATTTGGCCTGTTGGTTTTTTTTTTTTTGTTCAAATAGATTATTTTTCTCTTGACATTTAAAATCGTGGTATAAATCCTTTTATATTATTGTTGTTATTTTTTTTACTGTAACCGAATTAAAAAAAGCCAATTATATATTCTCAAAGCTGCATTACTCTAAAATATTTAACACCATCATTAGACTTACCTTATCTAAAATACACGATACTAAGTCGGTACATAAAGATGGATCAAAGCAGACCCAGAGCTCTAATTGACCTTCATCCTTCACAACCATAAACTGGAAAAAGAACACAGTCATTTTAATACAAAATACAAGATTGGAGTAGAAAACATACAGTAGATCTTATATCTGAAAGGCTTTCTAGAAAACTTTTTTAGAAAGCTTGTAGATGTGAAAGGAAAATAATTTGCCCTCTGAGTCCCAGACCATATAGGTCATTTCAGATCGTGCCAACTTGCTTTTTACTTTAACTTCCTATTTATATTTCTACCTACAGAAATTTAAGTTTTACACTTTTTTTAACATAACCTTAAATTTTTTTAGTTTAAGAACCTAAATATAATTGTTACCTAAGTTTATTAACTTTTGAACTTTACTTTTTTAACTTTTTAATCAGCTTTTTACCTTTATTTCTTGACCTATTTTTTTCCAACTTAATTTACAGTAGGTAATATATCATTCAAGGGCTCCTCTAATTGGTCAAATGCCAAAATAAGATGTACAGCCATGTAGCAAGATCTTTGCTGAATGGCTAGATATAGATCTTGTGCTTCTAGACCTCACTGAGGGACGGGGGGACTCCATTTGTAAGGGGTATGCAAATGATCAAAAATGGTGACTTAGCCTATGGGTTAAAGTTTCAGCGTACAATGGCACTAAAGCAACTGTAACAAACCTTGGTTGTGGTCGAGTTGTTTTCTCCGGGAGACTCACACAAAGAGAAAGGCTCTGTAACACTGAGCTCCAGCCTCAGAGGCAAAGGGGAAACATTGAGTAAGACTAGCCTCTCATACACAGGCAGGAGGCTCCCCTTAACCTGTGAGATAGAGGCAGAGTGGAGAAAAATGGTGTGCTGATTTGTTTAAGCCGGGCATACTCTGTACGATTTTTTCAATAGTTCCGAAACTTTGCGGTTTCATCTTACTGTGAGATCCCAGTTCACAATGTATATTCTCCCTGTGCTCTGATGCGATCTAGCTGCTCACACTGTACAGCTAAAAACCATGTCGGACTCAGCTCCGCAGTGAGATGTAGAGTAGAAGTGCATATGTGCTGCCTTGGCAATTTGTGGAATTATGTGCCTAAAGCCCTAAAAAGATACGGCGACGGTGCACTAGTGGCTCGTTTTTTTGGACAGTAGGCTGACAGTAAAGGAGGTATGAGAGGGGGAGAGACATGCGGCCAAGGACCATCGGGCGGATTCGAACCTGGGTGAGGACTAAGGCCTCAGTACATGGGCTTATGTCACCGAAACATGCCCCGGCGACGGCATATTTGAACAAAGACATGGACGAGCAAACATGGCTACTACGGTCTGTCAATTTTACAGAAAGAACTCAATTACACTCGCACCCCTCAGGCAGGGGTGCGAGTGTAATGGAGGAAGAAAAGGGAGGGGAATCCTTGTTTGCCCACTGAGCGATTTGACCACAACCACCTTACAACAGCCCACTGAATTTTAAACATGTTTGATTTTCTCCCGACGTTACGATTCCTGATCGGTCGGTGGTCGTGAGAGGCTGATCGCCCCTCGTTACCCACTGTACACTACACAAAGCACAAGCAGGCTGAAAGTCGGCCCAATCGGAAAATTATCGCATGACTGAAGAATCGGCCAGAATAGGGCAAAAATTTGTACAGTTTACGCCCGGCTTTACACTTTAGACAGAGCTAGATAACCAGTTAGTCTTGGTTTTATTTGGCCAGTATTTAAACCCAGTGTATCCCAAAAGGTAGATTTTTGATAGATTTGGTCAAAACCAACCTTCTTTACGTAAAAGTTCAGCTGCTTTGAGGAAATGCTGAGCTTTGGAGAAACAAATCGACACATTACTTCCACAGACATGATGGTCTCCTGAATACCATGTCCACCAATGATGCTGTCGCACACAAGGCGCTCGTGAAGAACCTGGAAATATAAAGAAAAACAGTTTATACATTTAGAGCGTTGAGCAAAATCATCATACATGTTACAGAAATATTTGATCAATATGGTATGTGATGGACACGTACTATAAAAACACGGGTGTGTTTGTTGGGGGAGTGCTTTTCTAACTACTATAAGGCAGTAGTATTGGGTCCAGCAGCAACGATGCGTTGATGCATGCATCGAGCCTATTGAGCAAAACACTGTATTGGTGCGTGTGTCGTTTTAAATAAGTCATGTGACCGATACAGGAGTTGTTTCAAACTGACTGACTCACTATACTATGTTTAAAAACGTTTTCTATCCAAGAAAAACAATTTGATTGCATCGACTCGTTGACTCGAAGGCAATTCCTCACACTAAGCATGCTTATAGCGACAGTAGAGAGGAAAAACAGCAAGAAACCTCCAGCAGAACCAGGCTCAGTAAGAGCGTCCATCTGCTGAGGCCAACTGGGGTTCAAGGAGACAGAAACAGAGATACAAAAGCTAACTGTAAAAGTTGGCCCCGTCCAGGAAACACACAGCCAGGCAGACGAGCTCAAAGTCAGCCCTTATGTCAGAGGATGAAGAGAGCACATCCAGCCAGTCACAGTCAGAGAAACAGGACTACACTGAAAAACAGGCCGAGCTCCAACATCTATAAACAAAGGTGTTGATGCCAGCAGCACAGCTGATATTTCTCTTCAGGATGGAGCCACAGCAAAACAGGAACAGACGACGCAAAGCTACTGATCAGGCTCAGGAGTTATCACTCAACTTATCTGACTTAAAGTTCATTTCAAATTGGCTCTAGGTTTATTTACCCCTATAAACTTTCCCCTAAATTTTTACGTTATGATATATGTTTACGTTATTTATTGGCTGCATCTAAAAATATCAAAGATATTTTCAATTTAAACATAGATATGAAGATGTGAAGCACAGTCAAACACGTGCGTCTCAAATGTCAAACACAATACGAATACACATCGTGGTTTAACCGATCTATCTTAAAGCATCCCACGACAACCATCACCAAGACTTCTATAATGCAGTTTTACTGGCTTTAGTTATGATGTGACAGTGACTGCTGTTGCTTAACGTCCACTCTTGCACAAAGCCAGCCAGACACCCACCCTCCCACCTACCCACTCACACACACATACTGGGTCTACAATGTAAACTCCTGAGTTATTTACTGTCACATGTAGGTGCTTCGGCCGGAGAGTAAGTGTTGGGGCCGGTATGATTTAAGGAGGGTCGGCCCTCACACGCTGAAATTAGGACCGGCCCACCAATGACATGCCCGGTATCACAGATTACCAGTCCGAGCCTGGTACTAGGTCATCTAATCAATTCAGTTTAGTCTATCAAATTACCTGCCTGTAGTGTCTTTAAATATCAAGCAGGTGTCAGTATTCTGTGAGTCAATATCAACGCAGTATCAATTCAGTTTGGCAATGAGTCAAAACGCTTCAAGATGTCTCATTAACACATCACTATAAGGCACCTTTCTATTGTCATGAGCTGCATGATGGTATACAGAGGCGTTATTGATCAGTTGTCACCTTGGGGGAATCAGAGGATGCTGTGAGCACCATGTCAACAGAGCAGCCAGGCTTTAGGTCCAGACAAGCAGGGCTGACGCTGATCATTGTTTTCTCTTTGCTGGATGAAAGTCTTTGTCTCTGAGCATCTCTCCGTCCAGAGCAGCCGATTGGAGGCAATGGCGTTCTACCGGAGATGTCTACAGGCTGTCGTGGAATAGCCAGGATGCCACCGACCTTCCAGAACATTCGGTGAGGACGCAGACCATGGTTGGTCAGCTTGAATCGATACTGGTATGGAGTATCGCTTCAAAGACAACAATAATACGAACATGACATGCTGTTCACATTTTCGAACCACATGTATTAAACTAAGTTCCTACCAGAAGTGTGTCCCCAGGTCGAGGTTAGGCCCCAAAGGTTTGTCACTGACTATTGTTGTCCCGGTGCCTTTGGCTGACAGGGAGACGGTGTGTGTCCGACTGTCCCGCACAAACACTTGCAGCTCATCCAGGAAGGGAAGCATGTCCTTCAGATGTGCCACTATCTTTAGATTTAGCTGGCTCTCCGGTGGCAACACCCCTTCACTGGGTTCCACACGCCAGAAGGAGTTTTTACGGGTCTACAAAAAAAAGAGAAACAGTAGCACAAGCTGAAGATGGTCGAGTAGAGATAATTTTCTATACACTGTACGATTTTGCCCTTTTTGGGGCGATTCTCCAGTCGTGCGAGAATGTTTTGATCAGAGCGACTTTGAGCCTGTTTATGCGTCGTGTAGAGTACAAGGGGTAATGAGGGGTGATCAGCCACTCACAACCACCTCCCGATCAGGAATCATACGGTAGGGAGAAAATCAAACATCTTTGAAATTCAGTCGGCCTTCGTCAGGTGGTTGTAGGCAAATCCCTCAGTGTGCAAACAAGGATTCATCTTCTTCTTTATACAAGCCTCCAATCAAAAAAACTAACTGGTGATCTCCAATGGAGGATTTTACACGTCGCCATCGCCACAAACTAAGTTTTATTGGTTATTAATCGGCGTGTTTTAAACGAGTGTCCTTTCTATGGTCTGTCTGAAAATGTGTTCCACGTTTTTATGGAATGCCAAATGACCAAAGATAATTTTTTGCCTTTTCATTAGTGTTGTTAGTGTTTTTGGGACAGTTTTTACAAACGCACTTTTCATAGGAGGAGTTTGCGAGAATAGAAAAAAATGAGCCAAAGGCCCTACTTTTAAATTCTTTAATCAGTGAAGCAAAGATGGCCGTTTACCTGTCCCATAGAGACAGACTGCAGGAGGGACCATAGCAGGGGTGTGAGTGAAATGGAGTTCTTTCTGTAAAATTGATAGACCGTAGTAGCCACGTTTGCTCAGCCATGTGTTTGTCCAAATACGTTGTTGCCTTTTCATTTTAGGGCTTTCAGCACAAAATTGCACAAATTGCCAGGGCGGCATGTTTCACTCTAGTGAGCTTCATATTCCTCTTCTACTCGTTTGGCTTCCGGATAGATTAGTCAGAGTAGTGCCATCTCACTGTGGAGCTGAGTGTTTTTTAGACGTACAGTGTGAGCAGGTAGATCGCATCAGAGCATCGGGCCTCACAGTATGAGAACATACATCATGAGCTGTGAACTTTTAAACCCTGCGGCTACATCGTACAGTGTGAGCTGTAGCTGTGTGCAACGATTGAAAGATTCGTACAGTGTATGCTCGGCTTTAACAGTAAGATTTGACGATGGAAGATGTGGGTAAAAACAAGAGAGAGAAGGTCTGTTTGTTATGCCTTGATGTCGGACTCCAACAAACAGAACATTGACTTCTGTTTCATCTTAAGTTTAAAAAAGTTTGTTTTTATCTTAATTTAAATCTAATCATTGTCTGCATACTGTATTAGTCATCTAACAATGAAGGCTTTAAAGGATCATTTCTTTTGGTCACTGTACCATAGAGGTGTTGAAGTGAGCAGGAATGGGAGATTGGTTGAGTAGCGATAGCGTTCGAGTTTCATCTGTCAGAACAGGAATACTGCCAAACTTCAGCTGTGTGATGGGAACCCAAACGATGGGTCCCTGTCCGATACACGACAGAACAACCTCCTGAGACAGAACAGAAAAAAGGACATTTGGAGAAATGATGTACTTGGCAAAAAGTCCTAAAGTTGCAGAAGCAATGACATCCTGGTGGAAATCACTGACCAGAGGCTGATAAAGGCTGCCAAACACCACGATGCGTAGAGAGGTCTGTAGCCTTCCTACAGCATGAGCCGTCATGGAGACAAGAATCTCCTTTGAGCTACCAGGAGGAACAATTCCTCTGGGAACAGAGCTGCCGCAGGTTAGTGTTGTACTTTCCTCAGTTTCCTAAAGATGCGGCAAAGAAAGGTATTCAGGTTTTAGTATCTTTTGTAACATATTCTGCATCAAATTAAAACCTTTTAAAGGAAAGGTCCGGTCATATACAGAATTCAAACCTCTGAAATCACTTTAAATATCAAATTATTGCATACTGTTCAATAAATTATAGTGTTTCTAATTAAGAGTAATTTTAATTGGATTGTGCTTTACTGGAGACATCATGTTTGTCAAAGAACACTACTTCCACCTAATGGTTTGCGATGTCACGTTGTGGTATCAGCTGTTGATCAAGTCCCAGTGCTGTATCTGGTGTTTATCACAACGTGCTATTATCCAAGTCATCTTGAAAACATTCTTCTTCCAAATGTTGGCTGCATATTATGTGTTTTTTCTCTGGCTAGAAGTTCAATGGCAAATCCTCCCTCTTCAAGTTGGCAATCCAACGATGAACCAGTTGTGGATTATGAATCGGAAAGGTGAAATAACTATTGTTTTTCTTCACTTTTACCCAATTAATACAGCATCCAACTGCCGTGCATGTTTGACTATAGCTCTGGTGAATTTCAATGGTGAAGTCCTCTGGAAATCTTCAATAATTGTTGTTGATTATAGATGTGTCTATTAGTTCCCATTGATTTTGCTTGTAAAGCAGGGAGAATGGCGCTAGGCTTACCGCACCGTGACGTCACTGTCGGAAGATGTCAGGAGTGAGGTGTTACTATATTTTGGCAAAAACTGCCACTCTGACTCAGTGATTGCGATGAACATTATTGTTTTTTTTTGTTTTTTTTTACTGATTAACGCTAAATTGATTAAATCGCTGCAAAAGTATTAGTTTTAAGTATAAATAATGACCTATTGATCATTCCTTGCTGACCGGACTTTTCCTTTAAAAGGTAGTAGCTAAACATATAAGGAGAAATTGGAAGTTTATTGGAAATCAGGTTCCCGGTTCATCAACCCTTAGTAGCTCAGAAACAGTCCCAGTTGAGTCAGTGGAATTCTACTGTTAATGAGATGTAGAGACTTTTAGCAGAAGGCAGGTACTCCAAACGGATTACAGCATGGTGGCCTCGGTCTGAAAGGAGAATCCCACATTGTTGGGAATCTCAGTGAAGTTGTGATCTAAATTCTGTATAATATACAAACAGAGATGGATGTTTTATGGAACTAGCTTTGCTTATAAGTGATAACCATAATATTTTAAATATAAGACATTGAGGCAATCTATTTTCTCTAATTACTCTTAAGTAATTAGTCTGTATTTGTCCACATTAGCATACAGTCACTAATTAACCAGACCTGATATTGCCTTTGCTCTTGATATTAATATCTAATCACTCCACATCAGGAAGGCTGCAAATATGCTATATTTAAAATGGTGATTTTAATGTTTTATAATTCAAAATGTTGTTTTCTAAATCGGTTATAAAGGAGGACATACATTCTGGGCAACTTTTCTTTTGGTGTCTCCTTAATGATTTAGTTTCTTCTGTCTTAATGGGAAATTTAAATAAAACCATTTTAATCAACTCTGTTTTCTATCAGTTCATCAACTTGATAGGTCCAGCAGAACATTCTGATCTGGGTCAGTGGTAATCATTTAACCTTTGTGGGCTGGCTAGGAAAAAATATAACTGTCTAAAGCCCCATTTACACAACCCTATGAAAACCACTCTTTGCCGAGCTTGGATCAGTTAACCGTGCCAAACTAGGTTCCTTATGACCGTTTAAACTTTACGCTAGTACGTTCCTCGCCTCCTAGTGATGATTTATGGTACTGCTGCTCTCTAGGGAAACAAGCAAACCAACATGGCGGTGTCAGTAAGATTCAGGAAGTTTGATTTTAATTGTGATACTTCCTTGTTTGCGAAGAGTCATGCGAAGAACGCAGTCGTCGGTGAATTTACTTCACAGAGTCAGCTTTGGGAAGTGAATACGACAAATTATAGTCTAATCAGGGCTTACAGACGCAGGAAATGATGACAGACATTGATGTTCAGAATCATCACTTTAAATTGTGTAGCATGGTAGGGAAGCTAGTATTGTTATGAATGTCTAAAATTTCATGATTACGGAGGCTGACTGTAAGGAGATGAAACTGTCTGCTCATGCGCTCTTTGTTATCTGAGAACCAAGCCAGAACTGAACCGCGCTGAGCAATACTGTTGAACTAGTACCATGTTAGCACAGTTCGGTTGTGTCTGGCGTGGTCCGGTTCAGTTGTGTGAGTCATTTACACTCAACAGTTATCTCTGTTACTGTGCTCGGACGGATCTCGGTATGGTTTCAAAAGGTAAGTGTAAATGGGATTTATGTCAAACAATGTAATTCCTTCAGACATTAGACAAACCGACTGATGTTGATGTGTTTTTCCTGTTTATGTCTCAATAACAATCAGTCAGAGACAGCGTAAAAAAGTCAACAAGCCCAACAACAATAAGGCGTTATTCTTATTTAGGTTTCTGCATGTTTAATTTCACCTGATCTAGCACTCCGTAACAGGCAGGAAGGCTGCTGGTGTTGATCAGCTGCACATTCTGTTCATAGGGAAGACCCAGGTAACATCTTCCAAAATCCAAACACACAGGCTCTACCCTCAGCTCTGGAACAACACACCTATAGACAGAGAAAAGAGATGAGGAAGGGGGAGAAAAGAGCAGGATTTATCTGGAATCAGAACAATGTTTGCACTTGTAGTTGCCAAAATTAAATAAAATAAAATCAGCTTTGAATTAATGGATAAAACTGAGAAAAGGTTATTTTAAAACACTGATTTTATATAATGTGTAGCATTATTGTATAACTGATAATTTTTTGTATAAGCTCATATTTTCACTGTGTTACTGAAAGCAACACCCCATGTAGGTCTGTTAGTTCTAAAGACAAAAGGAACAGAAACCTCCTTCTGCAGCAGCTTTCAAATAAACAATGAATGAAAAACAGGCTTAGTAATAACTTTAAGACAGAAAATCATTACAGGAGGGTGATGATAATGAAGACGACACACTGCAACAGCTTCTAACATCACGATTTAATTGAGCTTACTTCTATAGCGCAAATTCATAACACATGTCATCTCAAGGCACTTTACAATTCAACCAGATCATCCAGTCAAATTGATTCGAGGTTTTTTTCTAAGGAAAACCAGCTGATTGCATCGGTTCATTGACTCAAAGGCAATCCCTCACACTAAACAAACTTGTAGCAACAGCGGAGAGGAAAATCTCAGTTTTAACAGGAAGAAACCTTCAACAGATGATGGCCGTTCAGTGGCGCAGTGGGTAGCACTGCTGCCTTGCAGCAAGAGGGTTCTGGGTTCGATTACGGGCCTCTGTCTGCATGGAGTTTGCATGATCTCCCTGAGAATGCATGGGTTCTCTCCGGATACTCCGGCTTCCTCCCACAGTCCCAAAAACATGACTGTTAGGTTAATTGGCTTCTCTAAATTCTCCTTAGGAGTGAGTGTGTGCATGAATGGTTGTTTGTCTCTTTGTTGCCCTGCGATGGTATTAATGCCGTTCAGGTCGGATGAATACGACCTGGCAGTTCAGACACAGGTTGCATTTAAAAAGATCAGATGCATATCGGATTCAGGACCACAGAGCCAAGCAGCCTGGGTCGCACTGGAAAAAATCGGATCTGTGTTGTTCAGACTGTCATGAAAAGATCAGATACAGGTTGCATATGGGCAAAAAAAATTGGATTTGAGTGACTTCAGGCTGCAGTGTGAATGTAGCCTAAAGCTACTGCCACACCTTGACAATTTAGCCAGTGTATGCCTGACGTACAGAAAAATCTGGCAAAAACGCTGGCATAAGTTATGAGCATGTAAAGCAAGCAGAAACATGCTGGCATACGCTGACATACGATTTTCTGTATACAGTAGCACCTATTTAAGATCTTGTCTTATATACTTATATTACATATACATATATTATGATAAATATTTACATTTATACAATTTGGTATAAAGTTAGACACAATGAATTTGCGTATTTAAGACTTCAATCTTTCTGCTGTGAGGATGTCCTACCTGGCATTGATCGGCAAAATGCTGACTTCCTTTCCGACTCCTTCAACATCTACTGCCAGCGCTAGTTCATATTTCTTCCCTTTGTTGGAGCAAAGAGTCACCTGGACAAGGAAAAAAAAGGCTTCACAGCTTTTCACAGCAAAAAGGTCCTGCAGCGCGTTGTGAGCAGCAGGAACAGCGCCTTATGAGCTCCTGAGCATCTGAGGCGCTTAAGAAGCAGCAGCTGCTGGAGTTGGAAAAACTGAACCTTTGCTGCTAAACGCGCCACCTCAATCAATCAGAGAAGCTGATCTGGGAGCTGGCAGGGAGACAGACGCAGCACTGCTGATGCAGATCGTTATGATCACTCTTCTGAAACAGTTTATTAACGTCTAAATTAACTTAAAATGTTGAAACCTGCCGGCAAAATATGTTCGCTTTTTTATTCTGGTGCCTGCAGTTTGGATTACGTACGGGAAAAAACGTTAACATCTATTTCCATCCGATGCGAACAGTCCCAGAAAACTGCAAAGAGGCGACCAGGCCAGAGGCTGTTGTTGAACGGGATTCCCAGTGGCAGAGCAATAATATTTGAAGGCAGTATGGTAATCTAGATTAACTGACTGCACAGACAAAGATTTCAGGTGGACTTTCTCACTTAAAAACATTTTAAAACTACTTTTTAACCACTGATCACAACAAATATATCTGCCCTTGTTACAGGCAAAGAAAGGATAGGGTAGCTCCACCCAATGCTCATTGGACCCACATTTTAGACTGTGCAGCCAGAGCAGCAAAGATACTTCAGCTGCGTGTCAGAACTAAACTTTTACAAGCACAAGCAGCACGCATGTTTATGCTGCTCCTGCTGCATGCGGTGGTCTGTTGGTGGTCAGAAGCCCTGCTTGCTCTGATTGGATGACAGCCTTTTTTCTGTTAGTTTGCCATGTGAAAAGGCCATGCTTTTTGGTACTTTGGGGTACTTGTTGATAACTTTACCACTGCAGGGCATTTACCATTTTATCCAAAATAAAATAAAATGCTTAGAGGTATTTTGGATAATTTATTTTGACTCATTAATTGATACTAATAGTAAATGCTAGTAAGTATTAGAAAAACAGTAAACTATTACATATAAACAGTGCCTTTCTGATGGAGTCATAACCTTGTATTCTATGTATTTAGTTAATTTGAAATTTATTTAGATTTTTTCATGTTTAATCCATTTTAAGGAGGAAAAAAAGAGCTCATTCTGACCACTTTTCATCCCCCGTTTTTTTGAGACTGGTGTTTAGATGCAGCATACGTATCATTAGCAGTGTGCTGTGATTTGCTCAACATAATTTCCAGTGTCTTTACACAGCGGATATAAAGTTACACAGGCAGAAGCAATGAAGGACATTCTGGAGGTGAGTCTTGAAATGTTCAAATTCCCCCATTTGTTTAAATAGAAAAAAAAGGTGCTTTGTGGAGAGTGCACTCTTGTCAACATTTCAGGTTAGCGCAACATGAAAAGATCAATTAAATATAGGGCTGCAACTAACGATTATTTTGCAAATTGATCTATCAATTATTTTTTTGATTAAGTAATTGATATTGGATAGCCAAAGGTTTCTTTAAAAAGATTTTTTACTGATTCAAACCAGGTGAAACTAGAACGCTTCCAATTGAGGAGTGCTGGATAGATTGGCATCCAGCAGATTGGCAGACGAAAATGTTTTTTTACAAATTTGATATAATTACTGCTCCAAATGGGTTGCTCTGTCAGCTACAAGCATGTTTTACAGTCTCTCTACTAACAATTAATTAATTACTAAATTAGTTGACGATTATTTCAATAACAATTAATCAAGATTAATCTGATTAAATGTTACAGCCCTAATTGAATCCCAACACACACATTGTAACGGGTGACGATTCAGTTAAATTTCAATTTAGTTTTTCATTTATAGCACCAATTCGCAACACATGTCATCTCAAGGCACTTTACAGAGACAATTCAACCAGATCATACAGTCAAACTTCTTAAATTAGTGTAGATTATGTATTGATCTCTCCAGATTAGAACTTAATTTACACAGATGACTTAACCACCTGATATTAGAAACAATTCTCAGAGCTGTAATTCCTCCCCACCAGCCCAGCATCTCCAACCCAAGCTAAGTCGCAGTGACGGTACCTTGATGGTGACATTAGACATGGCGTCCACAGTACCAGCTTCAGGGTGGACTGTGAACTCCGCCGGCCGGAGGTGGGCATGTCTGGCTGCATACCCCCGCCAGTTCTTTCGGGATAAATCAGACACCTGCTTGGCACTACTGACACTGGGGGATCCCGTCCCATCCCCCATGACGTGTAAAGAAAAGGTCATAGGAACAAAGGATGTGTTGAAGAGGGTACACGTCTGTGTGGCTGCAAAACCTAAAGCAGAAACAGTGTAAAACATGTAAGAATAAGATGTTCTGATGGAAATCAAAGCAAATGGAATAATATTCCTCACCAAAAGCTACATCGCCAAAATTGAGATCTAATACATCAAAGTGGTGCGAGGGGACAACCACACAACCCCTAAAGCAATAAAGAAACATGAAGGCAACCTTTCAATCACTGTCAATAGTACATAAATACGAAGGGCTCTTTATGCAACTGAAAGAAACAACAAATGTGATGACATTTAAAAGTTTGCTGACATGTCATCCTCACCTGAAGGTCAGGGTAAGAGTCTCAGGCTGCCCCGTGACAGTTAAAAGCAAATCCTCAGAAAAACTTCCCAGGGTCAGACTGTGGAAGGTGACTTCTACCGTCTGGCAGAACCCAGGAGAAACAACACCTTCCTTTGGACTGATGGAAAAACATCGGCCAAATGTGGAGTCAGGGCAGGAAAATCTGAATGGGGCGTCAATCAGTCCTTTGTTTGTAATTTGCACCTAAAACAAAAAGTATTTCATTTCCGTAAGCAGCATCAGGTATGAGTGAAATTATGTTTTACATGAAGCTATTGATGCATCATCCAACAGTGAACTTAAATACAGAGGTTAGCATTTTGGGAACAAGTGTCATGTCTTATCAAACTGAATTTAAATCTGGACTTTGATTGGGACATTCTGACACATGCGAACTTTGATCTAAACCATTCATTTTTAGCTCTGGTTGTATGTCAACTGTAGCTGTGCTTAAACATGATCCGTACTATTTGCAGACTGAGAGGTTGTTCCTTCATGCTGGATGTTCAGCTCCATCTATTGCCCCATATACTCTGATCAGCTTTAATTTTACTGTGTCAATGTCCCATATTTCTTTGACCTAAACACTTTAGTGTTGGTTTCAGTGTTGCACTACCCTCGACATGTTTGCTGTCCTTCTAGCAGCTTTCACTCTTAGCCTCTTTCTTGAAGACCAGATCTATGCAGTGAATCTCTATATTAGCAAGTCAAACCATTCCTGAGTTGAAAATCTTTGCATTTGGCTGCTTCTCTAATGAATGCTTTCCTTGACTGGTCGGTTAGTTTTTCTTAACAGGTCAAAGAAAGCTGCTGCTCTCCTAGAAGTCACTTTGTAGCAAAGGTTTTATTTTATCTTATTTTTACGTGAAAATTGTTTTATGCATTTTTTTATTTTTTTATTTTGGTTTATTTGAAATTGATTGCAAGTAAAAATGAGAAAATATTTGGTGTTTCTTTATAGTCATCAGTGCAGAATGAATAAATGGTGCGGCATTTGTTCTATGGTGTTTTTCAGCAGTGAATGAAAATTATCCCTAATAGCTGGATGCAAGTACCTTTAATAGAGGCAGGAGCAGGTGGATCAGATGAGTGGTAATGAGCAACCGGGCAGAGTTAGACAGGTGAATGGAATGAGTAATTAAGCCAGCCATCACTGCCAAGATCATGAGTTTTAAGCTGATCTGTAGTTCTTACCTCATAATGGTCTTTGTCGCCTATAAACACATCTTTCATGTCCATTATGTTAAAGTTGAGCTTGAGTTTGGGACCAAGGCCTTCACCTTTGATCCGAAGGGGTAACGGTGATTCACTGCCTACTCGGAGGGACAACAACATGGAAGAGAACATAACCAGATTACCTTGTTTGTTCAAACAGTGACAATGTTAACACAAGAAACATCAGGGCCCCAAGTTTAAATACCGATGTAGATCTTGTGTCTGTAGGAGTGATGCTTTTTTTTTTTTTTTTTTCACTTTTTTTGTTTGTTTAATAGAGGAATTTGTTTATTCATTTGGTGCAGAGTTTAATTTGTTGAAATTGTTTGTTTTAATGACAAAAATAAATACATCTGTTTTAGCTGTATTATAGCACAGTGGGAGAATATCTCTATTCTCCCACTTAGATTGACTTAACAGATTCTGCAGAGTGGGAGAATTCTCCCACTCTGCAGAATCTGTTAAGTCAATCTCTATTGTTATGCTCTTTCTGCTTTTTCCCATAGTAGCTTCATCTGGTCCGTTCCTGTTTGGCTGTGACACCATCCTGGAGAGAAATATCATATGTGCTGCTGCCATCAACACCTATGTTTTTAGATGTTAGAGCTGGACCTTTTTATCAGTGTAGTCCTGTTTCTCTGACTGTGATAGGCTGGGAGCTGGCTTGGAGCTCGTCTGCCTGGCTTTGTGTTTCCAGGATGGGGCCGCCTGTGGAGCTGGTTGAGAAGTTCCTTTTATATCTATGCTTCTTTTTGTATCTCTGCTTCAGTCTCCTTGAACCCCAGTCGGCCTCGGCAGATGGCCGCTCACACTGAGCCTGGTTCTGCTGGAGGTTTCTTCTTGTTAAAAGATAGTTTTTCCTCTCCACTATTGCTACAAGCATGCTTAGTGTGAGGGATTGCCTTTTAGTCAATGAGTCGATGCAATCAACTGGTTTTCCTTAGATAGAAAACTTTTAATCAATCTGACTCTATGAGCTGGTTGAATTCAAAAGTGAACTGTAAAGTGCCTTGAGATGATGTGTTGTGAATTGGCGCTATATAAAGAAACTGAATTATTCACCCTGCGACAGACTGGCGACCTGTACAGGGTTTACCCCTCCTCTTGAGCATGGATGGATGGATGGAATGTTAATATTCAGATAGTTTCCTTTTGTTTGTTGTTTCCTGCATTAGCTCTCTCTGAAGTCATATTAACATTTATTTCAAAAATGCCCTTTTTTATTTAAATAACATCATAAAATGTTCAACTTTGTGTGTTGGCAGCCTGGGATCTAAAGGGGATGGATCTTTCATGTTATGATGTGACCATCCATAGACAGGTTGTAACAGTACTTATTCTAAGTTTGTAGAAAAAGTATATGAAATAATTTTTTTTATTTATTTTTTTTCAAAAACTATAAACACTGACATTTGTTGTTGTAGGCTTGATTGCTAATAGCCGTTAAATTGAAAAAGATCTTACTGTTGTTTTTTAATATAGTGTCAAAACTAAGGTGTGACATTATTCCCAGCTTTAGCCTTTCCAGACAAATCTGAGCATAAGTTAAAGTTAAAACATCTGCCTATGAGCCTATCACCTAAATAATTTGCTTAATCTAATAAAATACAGAGAGACAAAAGAAATCATTTAAAAAACATTTGCAAGACTGAGTAGGTAGTATTACCTAAATAAATTAACATGAAAATTCCATCGATTTATTACAAAAATAAAAGAATATGCAGGATTCACTTACCTGTAACATCACAGTAAAGAGTGTGTTGATAAACTTTTGCCTCTTCTGGTTTGAAAATAATGTTGAAGGTTGCAGTAGTTTTAGGCCAAATCTCTCCCTTCTGAAGCACAGATTATTATTTTAGTTAAACAATTAGCAGAACAACAACTGAGAAAGAAATAAAACAAATTAGAAAAGGAAAACAACAGTGCTGCAGAATAAAATTCCTTTTTCGTCTGGTTTGGCTGTTAGCAGAGTTTCGGTCTTTTGGACAGATAGAATACTGAACTATGGAGTTCTCTGTTAGGACTTGGCCTCAGCCTCTTAGTTTAAGTGATATTAAGGTTTAAAGTTAGAGGATTCATATTAATAAACCTCTTTATTTGACTAAAGAAATTCATACATTTGAATAAAAATGTGGCCTCTGCCTTTAAACAATTGCTTTGGTGAGCTGGCACCAAATTGCATTCTGGGGTTTAGGCTGTTAGATTTAGGCTGGTTCTCAATATGTGTACTTGTGCGTTCTCGTGCTCGTGTACACATGAAATGTCATCGGCCTCAGCCGTAGATCTGTTCCAGTTCATAAGAACTGCAGGCCGAGAACAGACAAAGTCCCCGGATGTTGTTCTTTACCCAGCATGCATCAGAGCAGACTTGTCCGTTCTTGAGATTGACAGCTGTCCCAGCATGCACTGCGGCAGCAGCAGCTTCCAGGTTAGCGCTAACAGAGCTCAGAGTATTAAGTTAAAAGTTATCTTTTCTGTAGCCATTGTTCTATAAAAGTAAGTTTTAAGATAATTTAAGGTGAGAACATTGTACTTTAAAGTAGTAGGGAAGTCCAATTTCAACTTCAAATAATTTTGACTTAAACATGTATATAAATGTACTCTTTATTATTTAAAAAAAAAATCCTGTCTTAAAATCTGTTTTTTTTTTCCATTATCTTATGCAGGCCAGTTAGTTATACATCAGCCTGAACACCTAATTTCAGCCAATCATATATCAACCGTCATCTGTCAATCTAATTGTTTTGGTCATAGTATCTTGATTCATATGTTGCAGCTAATATACGCAACGGTTGAAATAAGAAATAAGAATCATTCCCTTTCCCATTGAGTTCCGTCCCCGTGTTCACGGGGATGGACGTCTGTGTTTTCTGCAGGCGTAGCGCTAACAGAACTGGCAGCGTTGCGAGGCAAGGGCTCAAACATGTACGGCTGTAATGCTACGTTCAGACCGGACGCAGCAAAAGCAGCAAAATCGCGTCTGCTGCTTCATTTTTGCTGCTTGTACCAGTTAGTTCTGACGCGTAGCTGAAGCAGCTTTGCTGCTCTGCCTGCGCGGTGCAAAAGTGGCTCTGACGCGCGTTGGGCGGAGCTACTCTATCCTTTCTCTGCCTTGCAGCTATATTTGCTGTGATCAGTGGGAATGTGATGGCCAAATCCATGGCCACACTCTGAAGTTGACAAAAGATGGGGGGGCCAGGGCTCAGCAAATTTGGATGCTGATTGGACTGCACCACTGGTCCTTGCTGGCGGGGGAATGTGTAGTTTCTTTCTTTAGATGAGTTTTTGCATTTAGGTGAATATTGGTATTTGGACTTTAATGGTTTTGATTTTCATTTTGTGAGTCTTTAGTTTAGTCAAACTTAGCTGTACTGTTATTTGTTTTGTTTGTAATTGTATTCTGTTTAGTTACCCCTATTGTGTCTAAATTGGTCTGATCGGCCAGTATATATACCCCTGTCTGTCATTTCTTTGTAGGTCAGTTATGTTTGTTTGTACAGCCAGTTTGTTTACATTTTTGCCTGAGTTCAGTTTTGTTTCTTTGACCTCTTTTATGAGCTCAATTTATCTTTTGTCATCTATTTTTTGGGTTAAAATAAAAAAACCTATTTTTCTAATTAATATCCTGTGACTCCTCCTGTTTTTTTAACTCGGTCCATCACATGTGGTGTCAGAAGTGAGGATTTTGAGTTGAGGAGCCAGGATTTTTTTTCTTTTCTCTGTTTTTTTTTTTGTGTGAGCAATTTTTCCCCCACCAACAAACTTTTTGAGCCATGCAGAACGGTCTGCGCCCAAGAAAAGGAAACAAGGTTGAGACCAAAGAGGCTTCCCAGCAATCAGAGAGGGAGGAAATGGAAGGAGGAGCTTCAGCAGCAGCAGCTGAAGCCACTGATGAGGAGGAGCCCAGAGAGCCAACTCTGCATGATATTGCTGGGATTCTTCGGGCTTTCATGGGACAACAGGAAGTTCGGGAGAAAAAGCAGAGAGAAGTTTCTGCACAACAAGAACAGCGCTTTAGGAGCTTGCAACACCAGTTTCGGCTTTTGCAGATGGAAATACAGGCCAGGACAACCCCGCCCCCTGAGCCCACATCAACTGATCCACCACCTGTTACAACTCAAATTGATCAGATTCAAGCAACATCTCAACCTGAGGATTCAGCTTTCAGCTCAACAGGTCAGTCTGTGCACCTTCCTCATCCTAAATTGGAAAAATTGACTGCTGAAGATGATGTTGAGCACTTTCTGACCACGTTTGAGAGAATTGCAATCGGACTGGGTTTTCATCTCATTCCTCTTCTGACGGGTAAGGCTCGCTGTGCCTATGTTAACATGGATGTGGATGATTCCCTGGAATATGGAAAGGTAAAAGCTGCCATTTTACAAAAATATGATATAAATCCAGAAAACTACCGACAAAGATTTCGCTGCCTTGATGTTCTTGATGAGAGTCCAAAAGAATTATATTCAAGGCTGAAAGAACTTTATGAGAAGTGGGTTCAGCCTAAAGATAAAACTGTGAAACAAGTTGGTGAACTGAATATTCTGGAACAATTTTTGAGAATTTGAGAAAATAAAGTAGTTTTAATATGTTTTTAAGTGGGAAAATACACCTGAAAACGTAATCAGTGCAGTCAGTTCATCCAGATTACCATCCTGCCTCCCAATGTTATTTCTGTCGGAGCCGCTGAGGCCCCCACATACCAGCGGTGCGCCGACAGTAGGAATCCTTTCAACAGCAGCCTCTGGCCGGGTCGGCACCTCGCTGTTCACCGCGGCGGCTGGTAGGTGTTTTTCATCTAAATAATCCGATCTGCAGGCACCAGAATAATAAAAGCGAACATATTCTGCCGGCAGAAGGATGCATTTTAAGTTAATTATGCGTTAATAAACTGTTTCAGAGGAGTGATCAGAGCGGTCTGTGTCATCAGCGCTGTGTCTCTCTCCCAGCCAGCTCCCAGATCAGCTTCTCTGATTGGTTGACGCGGCGCGTCGAGCAGCAAAAATTAAATTTTTCCATCTCGAGCAGCAACGCGTTTGCGGCGCGCCACGCGCGTCAGATGCTTAAATGCGCCCGACACGCTGCTTCAGCTGCTCAGACGCGCTGCGCCTGCTGCTCAAAACGCGCCGCGGGACCTTTTGCTGCGCCTCGACGCGCATCAACCATTGACTTTGCATGTAAACTCGCTGCTTCTGTCGCGCCAGCTGCGTCCGGTGTGAACGCAGCATTAGCCTTCTACACCAAACCAAGCTTCTGCTGCCCTGGCGTCCTCTTCTACAACATCTTTGTTCCCGCTTTCCTCCTCTAAATGAAACATGTATGAGGGAGGAGACTCATCCACAACCTCCGACACAAAACTCTCCTCCTCTTGCATGTTTCAGGTGTCCATAGCGTTCCTTGACAGTGTCGTTTCTAAGTCACAAATTTAGTGCTACTTGGCCCCAACCTACTAGCACTAAGTTGCTAACTGGTTAGCAAGATGCTTCTGACAAAACTGCCACAACCAAAATGCTTGCGAACCTTCCACTACAACAATCCCACCCCCTTGATAAACGACCAATCACATTCACTTTATTCACTCATGTAAAGTCGAGCACCACTCGGGAGAATTCGGAAATGCAACGGTTGGAACGGCCGTTTCCATATGACTTTAAGCTTCACTGTATGGCCCATTTACTGATTTAATGCATAGTCCTAAAATAAATTCCGATGTTGAGAGTACCGCGGCAACCATCGGACCTCCGAGGGTAACCGCAGCCAGAGCTAACCGCAGCCTATCTGCAGCAGCCCTCTCTCGGCATAGCCGGGTATGAAGTACCGCTGTCTCTGATGGCAATTTTTTTGTTTCATTTGGCAAAAAGTTCATTTCATTTGCGTTTATCTGACTGTATTCATTATTATTCCCAAACTAAATGAAAAAAGTAAGTATTTATTATTATCTACAGATTATTAATAACAGGAGGTGAAATGCAGCTCCAAACGAGTTGAGCGTGTGGTGATGTCATCAGTACGCTTCCGTTCCAATTGACCCATATTTATGTTGCATGTTCCCATTCTCCCCAAGTCCATACTTTTCTGTGTTCTTCTCGAGAACATACTTGGTGAGGACACGAATACGTACTTGCGTTCTCGTGAATTGATAAATGTCCTTAGACTTGGTCTAAGTCTAACAGCCTAAACCCCAGAATGTTTTGCTCATGGTCCCGGAGAGGCAGTCAGTAGGATTCAAGCCCTGCTCCAACCTACAGGCCAATGCTCCACAAATTCACAAGCCTTTTGGATCATTTTATGCTCCTAAATTTGAAAGATTGGTTTGGGATGGCCTCTCTCTCTGTTGCACCATGACTGTGCACTAGCGAGGTAATGCCACTTTGGTATGGGAAAAAAATTGTGGATTTTGCAGTTGGTTTTCACACATATTCTGATCGGTCAAGTATTGTTAAAATAAAAGCAAAACTCCTAAATATTTTGGAAACCATTTCAAGAAGAGCTGCAGCCAATATCAACATCAGCTGAATCCTGTAGAAAACAAACAAATATGTAGAACCCAAAGAAGCAAAATAAGTGTGGAAAATGAGCAAACGTCAGCAGCCTGACTGGAGGAACATTGATCAGACTAGATGACTGAATTGCAGTCGTCTGCATCTGTTAAAAGTTGCCTGAGGAATAAATCCATACAGCAAATCTAAGGATACATTTATAGAAAGGTGAAGGTGAAGTGATACAGTAACACACCGCTGGCGCCAATGTTATGCCGGAGAGAGAGAGGCTTTTGCTTTCCTGCCGTTCGACATGATGGATCGTTGTGGGGTCAAATTCACATTGAACAGGTAGACACATATTTTCTTTTTTTTTCTCCTCCTGCTGCCGAAGCATTGAGTTCTCCCTGGGAAGCAGACAGAAGGGGAGAAGTAGAACAAAATGAGAATAAAGAGGAACAAAGTGAAAAAGTGGCTGAGAAGAAGAGATAAAAGCTGCTGACAAGGACAAAAAAACCCTAAGTGAATGTGATATTAAAGCTTGACTTCACCCAAACCTGGATAAGAGCAGGTCATCTTTAGCCTGACTTGGCCACACTGTCCATCTGTACTTTAGAGGAATATCACTCCAGTTGGCGAGGGACACCGTCTCTGAGCTGACCAGGGAAATATAAGTCTTCTTCAGCTCTACAGGCTCAGGTTCAAAACGCATGTGCAGTTCCTCAGAAGTTCCAAACAAACCGATGTGAACAATTTCACCTGAGAAACAGAATGAAAAGAGAAGCAACCATGTGTTAGCGCCAGAGCTACCTTCCTTTTAAAAAGTACTTTTTAAAATATGATGGAGACTGGAAAATCTGTGACAAATGTGAGCCCATCACAGGGCTTTGCCTTGAACTAAAAAACTTGGAGCAATAACATGTTTGGGACATTTTTACTGACAATGTTTAAACTTTAGAAAACCTCTGCAGGCGCACTGACTTCTTTTGAAGAAGACAGATAATTAATAATTGAATGATAATAACTTAACTTTATTGATCTCACATTGGAGAAATTCACTCTGCATTTAACCCATCCCCTTAGGGAGCAGTGGGCTTGCACCTGATTCACATTTAAATATGAAATATTGCTTTGTGATATTTTTCTGTCATCAAGCTTAAATTCAAAAGGCAACACATTCTCATTCCCAACGATACCCACACTGAGGCCGTTTCTCAATTCACAAGAACGCGAGTACAGACTTATGTCCTCGTGAAAAATGTTCTTGAGAAGAACACAGGAAAGTGTGGAGAATGGGAGCACTCAACATAAATATGGGTCAATTGGAACAGAAGCGTACTGATGACATCACCACATGATCAGCTCATCTAGAGCTGCATTTCACCTATTATTAATATTCTCTAGATAATAATAAATTCAAACTTTTTTAATTTAGTGGGGGAACAATAGTTAACACAGTCAGATAAACACAAATCAAATGAACATTTAACCAAATAAAACAAAGAAATCGCCATGAGAGCCAGCGGTACTTAACCCACGTTATGCAGAGAGAGGGCTGCTGCAGGCAGGCTAAAGTTAGCCTGGCTGCGGTTAGCCTTGGAGGTCCACTGGTTACTGCGGTCCTCTCAACATTGGAACTTTTTTTTAAATTACGCATTAAATTGGTAAATGGTCCATATAGTGACACTTAAAAGTATAAAGTTATCACCTCAAATTATCTTAAAACATACTGTTATTGAACAACAGCAACAGATAACAGAACTTTTAACTTAATACTCTGAGCTCTGTGAGCGCTAACATGGAAGCTGCTGCTGTTGCAGTGCATGCTGGGACAGCTGTCACTCTCAAGAATGGACAAGTCTGCTCTGATGCATGCTGGGTAAAGAGGGAGTTGCGAGAACAACATCCGAAGACTTTGTCCATTCTCTGCCTTCTTGTTCTTGTGAATTGGAACAATACTAGTGCTGAGGTTGTTGACGTTTCACAAGTACACGAGCACATGAGAACGCACAAATGCACATTGAGAAACAGCCTGACCCTGGGTCAAAGCAGCCTGCGAATGGCTCTGACCAAGTGTCATTATTTGACACTTGCGGACATTGTATCACATCACCCTGTTTCTTTGGGTCTAGTGGTTAGGATTAGGGTAAGGGATGGGTTAGCGGCAAGTTTTTACTTCACAGTTCAAGAAAATTTTTTCAGAAGTTCCTGCTACAGCCTCTCACAAACCCTGCACATGAGTTACTGAGGAGAGGGGTATCCCTGGGGGTATTATCAGGCATCAATATGTGACGATTTGGGAATGAGAATACTTTGCAAAGGGATTTCTACAGAAAGGTTTCTGTAAATGTTACAACAGATTTATGCGAGTCTCACCAGTGTCGTAGAGCAGAAGAAGGTCTTCCTGAAAGTCTCCAACAGTCATGGGATGAAAAGCCACAGTAACCGGGATGCCTTCTCCAACATCGACCATACCAGAGGATGGTGTCACTGAGAAAGGACTGAAGATTCTTTATCATTATTATAATGAACTGGGTTTACATCTGCAGTGTAGAAAGTATTTTGGAAGAAATTAGGCCATGTTTTACTGGCCCTTACCTTTGTGTGCGTAGCTTGAACTTAGCCTTACGCTTCCCTATATTGGAAACAAAGTGGTTTTTTTCTGTGGATGCTTTCACTACACAAGGAGGCAAACGAATGTCATCTTTAAAGTCCAGAATGGCTCGTGGTCCGATGGCACGGACAGGAATCTCAAAACGTTCACTTGAAGTCACACAAAGCAGTCGGAGGCTGTAGTCCTGAATTGAGATAAACGCACAAAGTTAAAAAGACAAAGCAGCTCTAAGCACTGAATAAGTTAGAGAAAACAGTCAGCTGTCAAGAGCTTGTTAAATATATATTTAGGTAAATTCTTAAACACTCTAATAAGATCTTTAAAGACTTACATAGAGCTGATATCATCAACTTTAAAGATCTTTATTTGTACAAAAAACTAAAATTTTCTTGGCAGCCTTTCACCAAATTCTTCTTGCAACTTTATCAAATAAAGCAGTTGGGGAGAAAAAAACAACTTCCTAACACAATTTTGTCTGTGTTTTTGTTTTGTCACACGTACATGTTTGATATGAACCTATTCAAACTGACTTGACTCACTTGGAATATTAGCTCGCTTAATCTCCTTTAAAATAAATTTGTCAGTTCAGAGATGAAACAGAAAGTCAAACATTGTAGTTGTCTACTGTTGTCTTCTTAGTGTGTTGCACCAATACTGATACCAGTATCAGGCGGGGCCCCGATCCAGCACTAAAATGGTGGTATCGGCAAGTACCAACAAATAGGGCACCGATACCATTTTGAGAGCCAAAAGTTTATTCAACTATTGTCACCCATTCCAGGTAGGCAATAAAAAGTTCTACTGGATTCACTTTCTATTAGTCTTTTTCCTGCTTCGCAAAGGCAGGCAGCAGCTTGACAAATCCATGATGGCAATTATTTTACATCCTAGTAGTATGTAGTTCTTCATATATACACACACACATCAAATTCAAACAGATGGTATTGGTACGGTATCAGCCAATACTGCACAGTCATGTATCGTACGGGGCCAAAAAATAGCATCGACGCAACACCAAAGATAGGCTTAAAACTCTCCTTTTTGATAAAGCCTATTGTAAGAGCGGTTCAGGTAATCTCTATAGTTATGATGCTATAGGCTTAGACTGCTGGAGGACATAGGGACCCCTTTTTCATAATTCTGAATCATTCTATCTCTCTTCTCCCAATCTGTTATTTCAATCTCTAACGTTCTGCTCTCTCTGCTTTTTTCTCATAGAAGCTTCATCTGATCTGTTCCTGTTTGGCTGTGACTCCATTCTGGAGAGAAATATCAGCTGTGCTGCTGCCATCAACACCTTTGTTTATAGATGCTCGAGGTCTGTCTTTTTCTCTGACTGTGACTGGCTGGATGTGCTCTCTTCATCCTCTGACATGGGAGCTGGCTCAGAGCTCGTCTGCCTGGCTGTGTGTTTCCTGGACGGGGCCGCCTGTGGAGCTGGTTGACAGTGGCCTTCTGTATCTCTGCTTCTTTCTGTATGTCTGCTTCTGTCTCCTTGAACCCCAGTCAGCCTTGGCTGACCCCAGGCTTTGACCAAGGCCTGTCAAACCTGGCTTTGACCAAGGCCTGTCAAAGCCAGGTTTAAATACCTGGCTTTGACAGGTATTTAAACAGCCTCACTACTTAGTCAAGATGTGGGCGTTTATAGGAGAGTTGCTGTTAGTTGGATGGAGTTTGGATAGATTTTAAGAATATATTGGTTGGAAAAACAACCAATCTAGTTGGTTAAGACTAATTTGTTAGATTAATCAATGTAATGATAAAAATCTGAGCACGCCACTGGTTACAGTTGTGACATCAATATTAAGTAGTGTTGCTTTCTCAAACACTTTCACTGTCTGCTTGAGCTTATTTCACTAAAATGGCAGAAAAACTGTTTACCTTACATGATTGTTCTCTTCTAAGACATTTTAGACTCAAAAAAATAATTAACAATTTAATTAACAATAATTAACAATTTTAAAGAAACTTAAATGGGAAAAAAAGAAACAAGAAAAACAATGATAGATTACAGATTATATTACAAAATGTATTTATGCACATCACCAGTAGGTGGTGACATCTTCACATGAAGCTTCATGAACTGTTGAGATCGTTGAAACAATTTGCCAAAACGGTTCAATGCCTCATGAGGCTTCAGGTCACCATCACTAAACCAGGTGTTTCATTTTCTTTTATACACTGGAAAAAATCGAAATCTAGATAAGTCATTTTTTCTTTAAATAAGTGCATTTGTTCCTGAATTGAGGAGGTAAAAGAGACTATTTTGCCAATGGAACAAGACAATTTAGATTTAAAATAAGAAAACACAATTACGTTGTTTTATTTCAAGTGCATATTATCTAATTGTCTTATTTTAAGAGTAAAAATACTCATTCCATTGGCAAACTATCTCATTTACCTACTTAAAAGTAAGGATAAATGCACTTAATTTAAGAAATTCTTACTTATTTCTAGATTGTTTTTGCAGTGTAGTCAATTATTTGCAATTTTCAAAATAGTTTTAAATTCTAAAATGCTAAGCAGCTAAGAGCAACTACAAAGCTAAATCAGTTGTGAGTTAGGATTATGTCTAATCTGGTCTAGATTTGTGTCTAAATTCAAATGCATCCTCAGAGGACATTATTGCTCTTCATAGGTAAAACTTCCTGATTTAAAAACTGTTGCAATGAATATTGTTGAGAACAGTACCTTGTTCTCCTGAGGGGTGAAGAAAACCATAAAGCTGGCAGTCAATCCTGGTGCTACTTTGACCCTTCCATTTCCTGGACCCTTCACGTTAAAATATTCTGAACTCTCCGGCACCACTGTCACAGCATGGGCCTCCTTAAACAAAATATACATAATTTACAGTGAAAACAAGGAAAGTTCATGGGCAACTGTTTATGCTAGGTCATTACATCTGTTTCCATCTGGAATCAGCTTTTCCAGTCATTATCTGCGCACAACATTATTCCAATATGAATCAAACAGCAATACATTTGGTTCTGTTTAGAAGCCCGGAGGGGTCTTTTTATCCCTCCATCAGAAAATCTGTTCTGATTGACAAACTGGCCCCGATGTCGGTTGCTTATGCTCAGGTTTCCATGTGAACAAACCTTGTCATTGTTGAGAAGAAGCAGAGGCAGACTATAGGTGTGTGAGGGAACAAAGTTCTGGAAAACCAGTTCTGATGGATAAGGCTGGAAAATCGGCTGGCCTGTTTTTAACTGCTGAAAAATATACAAACAGAGGTTAATTTCCCAATGAATGATTTACATCTTTATATTTGTTTTCCTACTGAGCCAAACCCTTTACAGCTTTTGCTCCATATTTCACTGGGAATGGTTAGAATACCAAGACTGAATTACAGAATAATAAACTATATTTAATAAAATACTGAAAAAACTGTCATTTCATCTATTTATCTGTTAGGATTATTCTTTATAGTATTTTATTAACCAAAAAGTTAAGCTTTATAAGAGTCTACATCACTTCTTTGCCTGTCTGTCACCGTGCTAACTCTAACCTTTAGAACTGATTTCATCTAAAGGAATGATTTACTAACATTTACCTTGTGCTGTGGGCTGCTGTTTTCTATCCTCTCCAGCCTGAGGGGCAGGTGAACCTCTGTGGTGTTAATCAGGCGCTCCTGTGTGGACTGCAGCATTTCCTGAGTGTAAACTGTTGGAGTCATCTGCAAACACATCACAGGGTCTGTTAACCTGTCACCTGCCTCTATGATGTCTGTCAAACCATGCAATCAGAGGTGGATTTAGGAAATTTAGGACCGTAGGCAAAGACAGGAGGGGGCCCTCTGATTTGAGAAGACAACGCATAAATCAGACCCATTATACAGATACAGAAATTTTAATAAAATAGACATACATTATTATTTTATGATATATTTGTTTTCCTCTCTATGTTTTGTACTCAGCTGACTTTCCATGCTGTCTCAAAAGGAATGAAAGATTTTTTTCAAGCACTAAGCTCACTGAGCCGATTGCTCCTTCCTGCGTTTCCAAAAAAAAAAAAAAGCAACGGAGAAATTAAATAACCCAGTCCTTCTTTTCACTGTAGACAAGCCATGATCTGCTGCTTAACTGTTCTCTGTTTTTCATTTGGATGGAATCATAGCTGCATGGATCATGAAAGCAGACAAGATAGAGGAGAGCAGGAGGCGGGGTTACCAATCTAACAATCTTCACTGCTTTTATATGTTGCCGCCAAAGAGTTTGCTGCTGTCTGTTTTGACCTTTCTGAACATGTGCAGCAAATGGACTGATCCAATGTGGTGGACACTGAAGGGAGGGCTATGACACACTTAATATTATAAGCGTCCTGATGGCATTTTAGCAAAAGGATTTTTATCAAAAACATAATATGCACAGTTAAGGAATAGTTGTATTAACCATACAAGTACAGTTTTATGGGGCCCCCAGGAACTTGGGGCCCTAGGAAACTGCCTAGTATTGCCCTTGGTAATCCCCCCCACACCCCACCAACTCCATACAATAATAGGACTTTTACTATTATCACAGAAGGATGAAGAATGTTTAGCTCAACTGAAAACTTATTGATTAACGAGAGACACATTATGGAAGAAAGCCTGACTCAGAAAGAAACATAAAATCAAACTGCACACAGTCAATTTCAGATGAAGATCAAAGGGGAATTTCATCTTAAAATCTGGAATATTTATTTAGTGGAAATTAATTAATTATGTGATATTTAACAACTCACTGGTACGGATAAAAAAAAAAAAATCTATTTAGAAGCCATACATATGTTTTAGTGAAAAACATGACTAACACCATATGCTTGTTTGGAAATCGTGTATTTTGGAAAACAAGCAGAGAAGTAATTATCATCATTCATCATTATCATTATCAAAATATCCCATGTAATTTCTGGATGGTGCCATTGATGGAGCTACAGGTAAATTCACTTTTTTTTTCCTTAAAGTGACCCCTAGACCAGCTCTGCCATCTTGTTTATTTTCTCAACCTCCAACTGCTCACACCAGATGGCCAATCATACTGACTCAGGTTGTGTTTCAGGCCTTTACCACTTCACTTTCACTTTATTTTTGGTAAATTATCCAACAATAAACACAGGAAACAGTAACAGAAACAATAGTAAACAAACAAACCCACAATTTACCAAAAAAAAAAATAAGCTGAAGAAAAGCTTATTCTTGCCTACCCTGTTTTATACTTACAACCCACCAGGTTCCTCACAGTACGTATATAAATATTCTAATCTACATAACAACATAGGATTTTATCATTTTACATTTTAAAGCTCTTTTGAAATTCACCAAGAAAAATGACATAACTTAAAATCATAATTCAATTCATTCCAGTTTCACAGCAATAACTGAAACACATCTAAACTTTGGCCATTTCTCAATATGCGTACTTATGTTCTCGTGTCCTCGTGAAACATCATCAGCCTCAGCCCTACTACTGTTCCAATTCACAGGAACAGCAGACCCAGATCGGACAAAGTCCCCGGATGTTGTTCTCGCTCCTCCCTATTTACCCAGCATGCATCAGAGCAGACTTGTCCGTTTTTGAGATTGACAGCTGTCCCAGCATGCACTGCGGCAGTAGCAGCTTCCAATGGAGAGCTCACAGAGCTGAGAGTATTAAGATAAAAGTTTACTTTTCTGTTGCTGTTGTTCTATAAAAGTACGTTTTAAGATCATTGAGGCGAGAACATTATACTTTAAAGCATCACTATATGGCCCATTTACCGACTTAATGTGTAATTAAAAAAAAAAAATTCTGAAATTGAGTGGACCACAGAAACCAGCTGACCTCCGGAGTGTAATGGTTGCCAGGGCTAATGCTAGCCCATCTGCTGGTCTCTCTCATCATATACGTGTGTGAAGGACCGCTGGCTCTGATGGCGATTTTTTTGTTTTATTTGGCAAAATGTTTATTTGATTTGTGTTTATTATCATTCCCCTAATAAATTAAAAAAGTAATAATTTATTATTATCTAGAGACTATTAATAACAGGTGAAATGCATCTACAGACGAGCCAAGCGTCTGGTGACGTCATCAGGACCCTTCTGTTCCAATTGACCAATGTTTATGCTGCGTGCTCCCGTTCTCCCAGAATCCACACTTTCCTGTGTTCTTCTCAAGAACATTTTTGGCAAGAACAAAAGTCTGTACTCGGCTTTTTCTGGCTCTTCTCTTTTGCACATTGAAATATAAACAAACCTCGCAAATTATATTTATTCTCTCTTAACTTAATTCCTTAATAACGAAGGAAGACTTCTGTTCACTGCTTTATACATTATTCACAGTATTTTTATTTAAACAATATCTCTATGTTTTAACCTGCTGCCTTGAATGAAGAGTTTATCATTTGGTTCACGGTATCCCACCTTATTAATAAGCCTTATAGCTTTTTTTTGCAACTTAAATAACTTATCAATAGTTGTTTTACTTGCATTTCCCCATGAACAATAAGTATCTCCTTTTTTCCATGGTCGGAACTTGCTCAGGAGAATCAGTTGCTAAAGTCAATGACTCCCTGCATCTAACCTGACATCCTTAAACAAAGCCTCAGTAACGCTTCAGGAAACAGTGAAGGTGTGGAACTATCGGCAGTGATGGTTGTTTAATTCTCATCACTTGTTTAATTAATATGATGATTGCTTATTAGATTTTTGACATGGATAGATGAGAGATAAATTAAGGGCAAAGATAAAGCAGCACTTGCTTTGTTCTTGCAAACCAGCATCCAATGTATAAAGCAGGAAAGTAGGTAACTTTTCTAAGGATGATTTTTTTACATTAAACTAAAGGTGTCCTTATTAGGGGTGGATTTTATGTATCGGTCATCATCATTGTGATACATTTCTAGCCATGAAAACCATGTTGATTATTGATGATTAAAACTCAAAAAATGGGTGAATTGTGAAATTTAATATTTTTCTTCTATCATGTTTTTCCATTGGTGCATTGGAAATTTTGAAACCTGTGATTAAATATAGTTATTATGGGATGTTTAGTGATATAAATCACATTTCTTTGTGTAGTTGGTGTCTTAAAGAAGTCGATTTTAAAGCTGTACATTGATAGAGTTTGTGATTGTGTGGCTATGATTGTTGCGGCATTCACAGTTATTAGGTTATCCAGGAACAACCTAAAAAATTACTGTGTTCCAAAAAAGAAGAAAAGAAAAATCCACTGGACTTTGTTTCCAAGTTTGAAAATGTTTCGCTTTCATTCCAGGAAGCTTTTTCAATTCAAAATGTCAGAAATAGCACAGTCTTGTCCCTAGACCTCCTTAGGACAAAACTCTGCGGTACATCAACACATTTTGGACAAAGAAAGTAGGTGGTTTTGATGGTGTGAATGAAGCCATCTATGTTAAGAAAGAAAAACCAACCCTAAACAGAGGAGGTGGACTCAGATTTCAGTTTTCAAAAACCTACAATGAGTTGATTCCTTCCCACTATCATCGCAAACCCCACCCCTTCACAGGGGAACAGAGGACCCCGCCTATTCAGCCTATTCAGCGGGGCCAACGATTCCCTTTAACGACCCCCTTTAAGGCACTTAGACTAGTATTCCAAAGGGGAGGACCGGTTCGTCGGTTTCAATTTGCGTGTTTTCTAAGCAAAACCAAGGCTTTGTTTTTGGTCCCATCTATAAAGCCTCGAACTCAACGCTATTTCTGACATTTTGAATTTAAAGGGTTTTTTTTCTTTCTTTTTCTTCTTTTTATTTATGTATATATATATATATATATATATATATATATATATATATATATATATATATATATATATATATATATATATATATATATATATATATATATATATATATATATATATATATATATTATTATTTTTTTTTTTTTTTTTTTTTTTTAAAGCTTCTTGGATGGGAACCAAAATATCGTTTTTTACTACGTGGGTGATTGAGAATTTTCACCAGCATACTGAAGAGTGTATTATTGTTATTGTGGTGGTGCCACTAAATATTGTGATAAGATTTTAAGGCCATAATGCCCAGCCCTAGTGCTTGTTGACATTTGAATCCAGTTCTCTCAGAACTGCATACTACAGCATAAACCTTTAAGTAATTGGAAACATGAATAGAAATGAGAAACTGCTTAAAATGCTTTTTTTACTGCACAGAGAAAAGTCTAAATGAAAATATCCCAAAGTTTGGCCGTCATAAAGACTACAGTCTTGTAAAACTATCTCTCTTTTCTTCATTTGTTGCATTAATTATCTTTCCATCCTAGTACTGAACACAATTGAATAAGAAACAAGCGTCTCCAAAAACATCCTGATCACCTCTGCCAAATAATGTTTGTTGGTAGATTGAAGTATAAGGATTTTCCAGTGAATTAAAGAAGACATCTATCATTCATCCATCCATCCATCCATCCATTCATCTATCCATCCATCCATTAATCCATTCAGCTATCCATCAATTCATCCATCATCCATCGAGTAAACCATTCATTCATCCAGCCATCCATCCATCCTCCATCCCTCCATCATCCATCCATTAATTCATCCAACTATCCCTCCAGCCATCAATCCATTAATCCATTCATTCATCCATCCATAAATTCAGCCATCCATCCATCCATCATCCATCCCTATATCATTCATCCATTAATTCATCCATCTATCCATCCATCTATTAATCCATTGATTCACCCATCCATCAATACAGCCATCCATCCATCATCCATCCCTACATCATCCATCCATTAATCCATTCATCCAACCATCCATTAATCCATCCATCCATTAATTTATTCATCAATCCATCCACAATTTAATCCATTACGCTATCCATTATTCCATTCATTCACCCATCGATGAATCCCTTATCCATTCATTAACCCATTCATTCATCCATCCAGTCAGCCATCCATCCATCATCCATCCATCCACCCATTAATTAATTAATCTATCCATCCATCCATTAATGCATTCAGCAACCCATTATTCCATTCATCCATCCATCGATTCATCCATCATCCATCCATTAATCCATTCATCCATCCATCTATCCATCCATCAACCCATCCAGCCATCATCCATCCATCCATCCATCCATCCATCCTCCATGATCCATGCATTAATTATCCATCATCCATTAATCCATTCATCCATCCATCCATCCATCAATCCATCCATCCATCCATCCATCCATCCATCCATGCATTAATCATCCATCCATCCATTAATCTATTCATCCATCCAGCTATCCATTCATCCATCCATCTATCCATCCTCCATCATCCATGCATTAATCATCCATCCATCCATTAATCCATTCATCCATCCATCTATCTGCCCATCCATCCATCCATCCATCCATCCATCCATCCATCATCCCTCCCTCCCTGAAACAGGAGGATCTGCTTACCTTTCTGGGCTCGTCCTTCTTCACGATGGCTTTATTCTTTTGAAGCAGAGACTCCAAATGCTTGAGCTGAACTGCCATCATTCTGAATGAGTTCTGAACCCAAATCCCCTGCAAAAATTTAAAAAGGTCAATATTACTCATATGTGGTTCTTCTCTCAAATCTTTAGCCAGTCAGGAGCAGACGGAGACACCCTCCAGAGAGAGATCAAATAATTAGGACATTCATTAACAAGCATTATGATGATAGATGCATAATATTCAATCTTAACTGAATGTTTTCCAGCCTACCACTGTACTAAGCATATCTGGTCTTTGTTTGAAGTTAAATCTACCAAATGTCTTTTATATACTTCCTCAAAAATGAGAGAAATTCAAGGCAGAGTTCAGAGAAATAAAAACATATATCTTTTTTAAACTCATCAGTAATTAGTATATGAAGCTTAAAGAGTTAAAAACAGACATGCATGTAAAAGTGAATAGAGAGAATATTTGGGAAATCCCGAGAATTAGACGTTGAGAAACAGAATAGCCATATTTGGTAGTAAATGGCTGCTGAAAATGCTTTAAAATGTAACTAACGTTAGAATTAAAAAGGTTCATAAAGGCATAAATTAAACGGTTTCCTGCATTTATAACTATTTTACCAAAGAGCTAAGAAAACACCCTTTTATTGCGACCTTTAACATTGATAGAAACCTTTATTTTACGAAGTTTTCTTGCTCCTTTTAGTGTTTATATTAATATTGAAAGATTACCGTTACAAACGTTGAATTAAACCGCCGCGTTCACATCCCTCTTCGAAGTTCATTCTCAAACTCCGTTTTTGACTAAAACCTAAAACCGGGATAATAGCAACAGAAAATAAAACCAAACCCCTCTATTAGTCGTGTGTCTACATAATAAGTTGTTAAAGTAAGCTCTTTCCTTATGTGTAAGAAACGTTCTCGGCGAGAAACTAACGAGCTAAAGTTGATGCCGTGTCCATAGCAACCGGCTAAATCAAGAATTAGTGACATTCTTCCTGATTGGCTAGGAGCTCCGTCTCAAGTCTGACGTATAGCTTCGTTCCTTTGTTGAATTGATACGTGAAGGTGGTCGCCATATTGGGAGGGGCAAGTTCGCTATACAAAGCATTACAATTTATTAGTCTGTGTGTTTACTTGTTTAAGTCTAACCTATTTAGGACCGTTTTGGTATATCTACTAACCTTCTCATTTTTAAAGCTAGGGCGTCTGTTTAGAGGCATGATGTTAATTAACTTTAGGTAAAGGTTAGTGTTAGGTATAGTGATAAGTGTTTGAATAAATGTCAGGGCTGGTGGGGTTATTTATATATATATATATATATATATATATATATATATATATATATATATATATATATATATATATATATATATATATATATATATATATATATATATATATATATATATATTTATTTATTTATTTATTTATTTTTATTTTTTTATTGTCACTTATTCTGTTGCCTTTATGCTATCTTTAAGTTCCTTATGTCTGATTTTGTATAATCTTAATTCTATGTATTTATCTAAGCTATTATATAGTAGTTGTTTATTGTTTTTTGCACTACTGGTTAGTTTTGCATATTGCTGTTGCAAGTAGACCTAAAGAGGATAAACCATGTAACCCTTTTACTCTAGATAAACAGAATTATTTTATTGCTGTTAGTTACATTAAATGATGAAACCATCTGGAGACTGAAGAGCACTGCCAATAAGATAGAAAGAAGGAAAACAACTGAATTTAGACAGTCTTTCCAAACCTATTTTGGGAAAAGCAAAGAAGCAAATTTTTATTCTGGAGAAAGTACAAGATGGAAATTTGAAGACATGTTTAGAGTTATTATCACCAATGAGAAATATGATCAGGGTAGGAAAAAAGCACAGCCGGACGTGGCTGTGCTGCTTTGGCTTCGTCCGGTGGGGGAGCGGCGTGGTTCCCTCCGCTCTGGCTATGTGCTGCCCCTCGGGCTGCTGGGGGGGGGTGGTTGCGCCGACTGCGGTCTGCTCTTCTTGCGGTTTTGCGCCGGGCGACTTTTCTGCTGTTGGCGTCAGTCTTGGTGGGGTGGGGCTGCGCTTTTGGCCAGGGGGGCGTTTTGGGGGGTCCCGCGGCGCTCGCGGCCGGTTCGCAGCGGATGCGCAGGGCCCGGCCGCAGGCGGGGCCGCCTGTGTGTTCTTCCTGGGTGGTGCGGTCGCGGTGGGCGTTGCGGCCCGTCGCCGGGGCTTGGTTCCGGGGGGCGGGGCGTGTTTCGGTGCTCTGTGGGGCTGGGGCGGTTCGGTCGGTGCCATGGGGGGGGGCGGTGTTCGGTGCCTGGCCCTACTTCAGGGTGGCCGGCTGCCGGTGGGGCCCGCGGACTCGTCCCCGCGGCTCCCCGGGGCGCCGGCATGGCGGTGGCTGGGGGGCTTTTTGGTGGCTGTCTCTCCTCCTCCCTTGGTGGGGGTCTGATTTCCGGGGCTGGCCCCTCCTTGGTGCCTTCGCTTCTGGGGCTTTGGGTCTCCCGGCGCTGGACTCTGGGGGGGGGTGCCTCTCCGGCTCTCCACAACCACTATTGAGCATTTTTTTTATGGTTAAAACTTTACATGCACAAGTTCACCCTCACAAACAACTACAGGTGCTAGGCTTCAGGTACTTGGAGATTCACTTCCAAACAGAAACCCCACATTCATATCTTCAGGTAACACAGAGTACATGTCAGACTTAATATTATTACTTTAGCGATAGTTTCAAGGTGTTGCTTTATTGTATATCTCGTACCGTGTCTTTTGGTTGTGCTGTTCTTTTTTCATCTCGTTACAGGTGATGAAGCAGACTGAAAATGTTTTGTCATTGTCTCCTTTCTATCTCCCCTTTCTTTCATCTTTTTTTCTTTTTCTTTTTCCTTTTTCTTCTTCTGTTTTTCTGCTCTACTTACATTGCAGTGTCCATATGAACTGTAAAACTCCCTGCATAATTATAATAAAGCAATTTATATGCATGAAACAAGTGGAGCGGTATGGCAATTGCCATACCGCTACACTTGTGAAAGTAAAATCTGTTGGTCTCCTTTTGGCATCAAGACAATTATTCTTATTGCCACCTTGCCAGACAGGACACTAAAAAAAAATTAAATCAAAGAGTATATAAAGGAGCTGGAACCAGGTGGATCAGATAAGCAATGATGAGAAAACTGGTAGAGTGAAACAGGTGGGTGGAATGAGCAATCAAGCCGGCCACCTGTGCCAGGACCGTGATAGCTACAACAACTACTGCCAAAGTAACACCAGCCATTACCACCAATCAGCCCAGCATCACTACAACATCTGCTAAAACAACTACTGCCAAAGATACCACAACTGCTGCTGGTGGTGAATTTTCCAGTGTTGATGGTAATTTCATAAATCCCAATGATAATAACATATTCTATTAGTGTGTCAACAGAAACACTTTGATGCAAAGTTGTCCCAGTGGTCTGGTTTATAAAGCTAGTTGGAATTGCTGTGATTGGCCCTAAACATCTCATGCATCAAACAAGGCTATATTGTACTCCCATCAAATACAAAACATTTAACAAAAATATTACTTTTACTTTTTTAAATGCTGAAATTCAGGGAACATTTCTGCACCATGTCTGGGAGTACAGCATTACTAGGGGCATTTGGTCAGAATTTAATAAAATTACAAAGACTATTGCATAAATGGAAATTCTATTAGATATAGAAATTATTATGTTAGATTCATACTTAAAGGATCTTTATTTAAATGTCAACAAAACAAATTCATAGACTTTGCAAGCTAAGAGCAGAAATGTTCCTCCTAATTGATAATAGTCTGAAATTGTTTTGGTTTAGTCCTATCGCACAATATGTGGCAATTAAAACATTATTATATGTATTTGAATAACTTACATAAAAATATGTTTTATAATAATATTTGTGAAAATATTTGGAAGCCATTCAGTGATGTTATCATTACTTAGGACTATATAGGTTGATTTGTAGATAACATGTGATAAGGGATTATTTGTATTTGTTTGGAACTGGTATGATTTAGAATGAGGTAACTTATAATACTCAAGCATTGTAAGATATTTACTTTGCTTTTGATGCATCCTACTTTGTATGTATTCAGTTTTTGTTTCTTGAAATTTCAGGTCAGCAAAATGATGTTATGTTTTTGCTGGGTGATATTCTGGGTTTACATTTTGGAAGGCAGGGAACATCAGTAAATCTTGATCCATTTGTTTACTAAAGTCAAAGCTCAGGAAGGGCTCATTTTTGTGGAGGAAAGGTCACTTTTAATCAGGCTAAACACACAGTTAAATATTAGTTTTGAGCAATAATGTGTGGGTTTTACCACCCACTGAAAACAGCTGGGAAGGTAACTTTTAAGCATGTGTCATTTCATCTCATCGATTTATGATGAGAGGGGTGCGTTAATAAATGACCCTAAACAAATTAATTAAACATTTATAAATTACTATAGGAACCTTTATAACTCGGAAAGCCCTGTTAAGGTGAATGATATTGAAAAACATCTTTGAAATGTTACATTACCCTCTATGGAAAAAAAAGATAGTGACTCTTTAGAAGGCCTGGTATTTATACAAGAAATTCAAAATGCACTAAAATCTCTCTCCAACAGAAAAACACCAGGAAATGATGGATACACAATAGAATTCTTTAAATGCTTTCAAGATGAGCTCGCCCCATTTCTGACCATACTATTTAATGACATCATAAAAAAGTAATCTATGCCTCCAACTATGCGGCAGGCCTCCTTATCTCTTATCCCTAAACCTGGCAAGGACCATCAGATAATGAGTAATTATAGACCACTGAGCATTCTAAACAATGATTACAAGTTATTTGCAAAAATACTTGCTAAACGAATGGAAAGGATGATCCCTAAATTAATATATATAGATCAAACTGGATTTGTTAAAGGCCGTTTGGCCTCAAACAACATAAGGAGGCTACTACATGTAATGAAGAGGGCTGAAGAATATCAATATCCAGCGATTGCTGTGTGGCTGGATACTGAAAAAGCCTTTGACAGAATAGAATGGGAATATTTGTTTTTTGTTCTTTCTAAATATGGTTTTGGCCCAGATTTTGTTAAATGGGTTAAAGCATTATACCATCAACCAGTAATAAGAATCAAAAGTAATGGCATGCACTTATATCGGTCCACACGCCAAGGGTGTCCGGCGTCACCTCTACTTTTTATCCTTGCACTGGAACCCCTGGTTAGTGCGATTCGGATAGAAAAGGATATTAAAGGAATTAATGTCGCCAATTATGAATTTAAATTGAACCTATTTGCTGATGATATTTTACTAACTATAACAATTTTAGAAAAATCCATCCCAAAACTATTTCAATTAATTGAAGCCTTTGGCTATATATCAGGATACAAGGTAAACTATACAAAAAGTGAAGCCATCCCACTTAACAAATATACTTTCCAATCCCACCTTGGAACTGCCGTTTTTCAGTGGAGGCCAGAAGGTATGACATACCTTGGAATTAAAATAAAGTTTCCTATAGAAACTATGGTGAACTTGAATATAAATGATATTAGTAAAAAAATTAGAGAAAACCTTAAACGATGGACAATATTACCCCTTTCACTATGTGGCAGACCTGAGACTTTAAAAACATATCTCTTACCAAAATTGACCTTCATAATCTCATGAATTCCTCTTAAATGTCCTATAAAATGGTTTAAAGATATAAATAAACTATTCGCAGGCTTTTTGTGGAGAAATAAGAAACCTAGATTCAGTTATAAAAAATTTATTTTCAAAGCCAAAATAAAGGTGGAATTGGCTAACCAGATGTTTATTTATAATATATTGCTTTTAATTCAATATATCCTTTAAAATGGGCATATAGGAACTTTAGATAGACTTGCAGTTTGGAATGGCTCGAAGAAAAAATAGTAAAAGAATATAACTCAGACATGTCTATGGCAATGGCAACCCTTTGGTACAGCCCTAAGGCAACTAATGGTATTAATAATCCACAATTGTCTGGAGATATCATCAAAATGCTGCATAAATACTTTAACTTCAATGGAAAATCCTTACCTTCCTGTACCCTATGGCTTAACCCACTTTTTATTGCAGGTAAAAAAATTCTAAAGAACAAAGTGTGGCAACAAAACAATACTCGAAATATATCACAGTTAATTATAAATGGAAAAAGAATAATTCCTTTTAGTGATTTTAAAAAAAGAGTATAGCCTCAATGACACAGAATTTTTTAATTACAGATTAAATCCATTCTGAAATCCTCACTATCTCAAGAAAACAGCCTGTGGGACAAAAAGGACCTTGAGGATAAATTAAAACATGCTGCTATGAACAGAGGCACTGTGTCAAAAAATATACAGCTTATTGTACAATACTAAAGTAGACCACAAATATGTAATAAAAAAACAATGGGTAAAAGACATTGGTGTGCCCATTTCTGACTCACAGTGGAATGCAGCACTGCAAAAAAGCACAAAAATGTCCAAATGTGTTAAGTATAAAATTATACAGCTTAAAATAACAAATCAAGCACATATTGCACCTTATACTCTAAATAAAATGGACAAAGAAAAGTGTAAATTGTGCTGGCATGGCTGTGGGTGAGAAGGCACACTGCTGCATATGCTTTGGAAGTGCCCTCCTGTCCAAACATTCTGGAGGAATATAACTGACACATCTCTTATGTCTCATATACTATATATGGAAATATCACTTTGCCCTCTGGATTGTCTACTTGGAATAAAGACTAAAGACTCTACATCAAAGAAGGTGGACTATATCATATCACAGGGCTTTTTAGCAGCCAAATGTATAATATTGTTGAACTGGAAAGAAAAGGAACTACTGTATAATTGTTTTGATGTACAGAATTGGAACAAAGACTTTTTGGAATTGGTTGCTATGGAACAGGCCGCCATAATCCTTGATAATCAACCAGATTCCAGTTTGTATAGTGTGTGTAGGTATGTGTGTATGTACAGATGTAGTTGTATATTTGTGTATATATATGTGTATGTCTTTGTAGTTATATGTATATGTGTAAACAAGTGTATATTTATAATTTAAAAAATTGAATAAAATAAAAAAAAACATTATTATACATGTTTGAATATATTATATAATAATATATCTTATAATAATATTTGTGAAGATATTTGGAAGCCATTTAGTGATTACATCACTGCTTAGGACTATATGAGTTAATTTGTAGAGAACATGTAAAAAGGGATTATTTGTATTTGTTTGGAACTGGTATGATTTAGAATGAGGTAACTTATAGAACTGAATGATTGTAAGATAATTTACTTTGCTTTTGATGCATCTTACATTGTATGTATTCAGCTTTTGTTTTTTGAAATCTCAGATCAGCAAAATGATGTTATGTTTTTGCTGCACGGTTGGGTGATATTCTGAGTTTACATTTTGGAAGGCAGGGGACATCAGTGAATCTTGATCCATTTGTTTACTAAAGTCAAAGCTAAGGAAGGGCTCATTTTTGTGGAGGACAGGTCACTTTTTATCAGGCTAAACACACAGTTAAATATTAGTTTTGAGCAATAATGTGTGGGTTTTACCACCCACTGAAAACAGCTGGGAAGATAACTTTAAAGCATGTGTCATTTCCAAAATGATTTTCTGATTTTGCTGTATTTATATTACATATAGTCTCAATTTTGGGGTCTGAATTTTTTGCGGATTAAGCGGAAAAAAATGGAGGGAATGATGGAAAGTCTAAATTTAACAATATTAGTGTAGGTTTTGTTTATTTAAAATAAATATCATACTTAACAAAAAAAAACATTAACATAATTACATAATTTTGTAAATGTCTACATGTCTACATGTCTAAAAGTAAATGCAAGATTCTGTTTATGGCGTCTTTTTGTTATGATCTAATTAAAGGTCTGACCCAAAATGCAGAAGACCAAACAGAGAGACCCGGGAAAAGTTTAACAGGTTTATTAAGAATATGGTGATGAATCCAGTGCTGCTCAGAACAATGTCAAACCGGAACTGGAAGGTGAGGGGAAGACACTGCGGTTAGTTCAGGCTCAGTGGGAAATTTGATTCTTAGGCTTGAATTGGAGGAATAGTTTGCAGACTCACTTCTCCAGAAAAAGGTGTCCTTTATGGAATCCAGACTGTGTGGAATGTTCCAGTGATTGTCTTGATTGGTGTTGGGCGTACGGGGATTTCTCAGACTGCGGTTGTTCCTAGGTGAATGGAGAAGCTGACTGCCACTCAGATTTCCTGCGGTACTTGAACGGGCTGTGGTGCAGATGAGACCTTTGCTCAGTGTGAAGCTCAAATGACCTCTTGGGGAAATTGGATCCAAACTTCCTGTTTGGAATGAACAGAGAGGCTGACCGCCACTCAGATTTCCTGCGGTACTTGAACGGGCTGCAGTGCAGATGAAACCTTTGCTAGATGTGAAGCTCAAACGACCTCTTGGGGAAAGTGGATCCAAACTTCCGGTTTGGAACCCCTGCTCAGTTAGAAGCTCAGTTGATCCTTCCAGAGAGAGAAGGTCCGAACAAATCCACTTTGCAGGATGACTTTCTGCCGAGGGGCAAAGACAAAAACAAAGTTAAGACTCAGGTTGACAAAAACTCAGTTTGACTCAGCAAAACTAAGCAAAGCTAGAGTACCCCATTTTAGCAGAACAAGGACTCAGGTTAGACTCTGCTAAACTAAGCATGGCAAGAGTACCCTGTTTAGGCAAACACTCTGGCATCAAGGTAGTGGCAGTCAGCAGCTTAATAGCACTCCACAGGTAATGAGGCAATGAGCTGCAGGTGTGCAGGGAGACCCAATGAGGACGGGGCACCACCTGGTGGAGGATGAAAGGAAATACACCACACAAACTGGATTCCTGACACTTTTTTTGTTCATTTGCAATTCATATCGTTAACAGTAGCAGATCCCAATCATATTTACTACTTATTAAACTCATGTGATGGAATAATGTTACTGCCATGACCCCAAACCACAATATTAATGGTACTGCTGCTGCTCTGTTCCACTCTACCTCAATAAGATTCTTCCATTACATGCAATAAATCATCTGTGAATGTATGAATTTACAGAGTATCTTGTGCTATTCTTTTTAATCTCTTATTTCTTATTTTATATGTTTATCTTTGTTCTATCCATGTTTTTACTGAAAAGAATATGCACTTTATCTTTTATATTAGCGGTATTTTTGATGACAAAGGCCTGTGTGGCCCTAAACTTTTTGAAACTCAATAAAGACAAGACGGAGGTAATGATCTTTGGCAAATCCACTGCGGATTCCTTGACCAGTCTTGGCTCCTTGGCCCAGTAGATTAAGCTGGTTATTACTAACTTAGGGGTTAAGATGGATGCTGGTCTTAAGATGGAAGCACACATCAGAGCCGTTATATAGTCCGGCTTTTTCCACTTAAGGCAGCTAGCCAAAGTAAGACCCATTATTTCAAAACAGCATTTTGAAACAGTGATCCATGCATTTGTGACCACACGGCTGGATTACTGCAACTCACTTTATACAGGGGTCAGTAATTTGTATATTTCACAACTTCAGAGGGTTCAAAATGCTGCTGCACTTCTTTTAACAGGTACACGAAAATTCAACCACATTTCCCGTTTTTAGCTTCCTTACACTGGCTGCCAGTACATTTTAGGATTGATTTTAAAGCTACAGTGTGTAACTTTTAGCGACATCTAGCGGTCAGACTGCAGACTGCAGCAACATGAACATCTCCCCCCCACCGCTTCTCCCCCCCAACAGTACGGCGAGCGTTACGGGACAAAATGTCTTCCCCGACGTCCGCATCACCTACCTTCTCAAGTGATGAGGTTTGTTTACATAGATAATTTTACAGATAGTATTTCATTTGTCTGTGTAGGGTATAGATTTCATGTAGAATTAAGATAATAAATATACCCGTTATTTTTTCTACATTGTTGTGACATTTTGGCGATCTCACAATCACTAGTTTGTTGGCTCTGCGCTGCCGTAGCGCAAAGATGTCTGCCTCCATGGCTGCGAGACCTGCTCCTATGTAATTATAAATAACGAATTCTAAGGCAACGCAAATATTAAGGTTAAGAGGCTGAGCTCGTAGATGATGATAAAATAACATAGTTATGTATAATATATTACATTTCTGACTGTATATCCCTGTAAGTATTACACACTGTAGCTTTAAGATTCTTTAATTTGTTTTTAAAACAAAGGGGCAAGGCCATTTAAACTGTTAATGGCCTTGCCCCTCCTTATCTGTCTGAGCTGTTATATTTTTACACACCCTCCCGTCCCCTCACGTCAGCTGATCAGTTGCTTCTAAGGGTCCCGAAGACAAATTGCAAGCTTAGAGGGGATGCTTTTTCTTTGGCAGCTCCTAAGCTATGGAATGATCTGCCTCTGAGCATAAGACAGGCCTCTTCTCTTGCTATTTTTATGTCCCTCCTTAAGACTCATCTTTTTTCCCTGGCTTTTGGCACAATCTGAGAGGTTTCAATTTGTATTATTCTGTCTGTATACTTATATGTATTTTATACTCGATCTTTTCTATTTTATATTTGCATTTGATTTTATGATTGTGTACAGCACTTTAGTCCTGTCCAGTGCATAAAGTGCTTCATAAATAAACTTGGTATGGTATGGTATGACAATCTTTCATGACAAGAGTTACTCATTGCTCACACTTAAATGTTTTAGATGATCAGAAAGATAACCTGTCTCTCACAGACTTTTGGGAAAACATTCTGTGCATCAACAATCCACAAGTTTTGGCTGTTTTTTGTATCACATTAGATCTGGTGTAAAAATAAAACTAGTATGTTTTGCGGTTTGTTTTTCATATGGGAAGGCTATGTTTAGGCAGCCCATTATAGCTAGTAGATACAGTCCTAATTTAAAAAAACAGCTAGTGTTGAAGCCATCACAGCTTCCCAGGGTTTATAGATTGGAGTGCAGGTTAACTTCAGCTGGAGTGAAATAAATGACAGAGACAGCCCAGCTTTTGTTCAGCTTTGCAAAGGGAGAGGAATTCCAGCCAGTATCTGCAAGCAACACTCTGTCCCTCGCCCTGCGCAGGCTCGTTTTATTAATCTTTTTCAGGGAAAATCTTACAAAACTTCACAAACAGTCCCACAAGTAGATACACAGTGTTCATACGACCTACAGTTTCTGTCTCCATATATGAGTTGTTTTCCTGTTTTTCTGCCTCTACAGAATCAGCTCTTTCTGTGTGTGGGTGCGAGCAAGGTCCCTCAACCTTCCTATCTACACATTCCATCCTCCCCTCTTTAAGCTTGGCCTACCATCTAGGAATAGTAGATTTGCTGCCCATCTTTAGATTATACATAGCATATGCTCCTCACTAGTACTCACAAATGATTCATACATTTACATAGCCCCATACACTAAGTCAAACTATATTAAATCTAAGTGTATGAGACACATTTTGTTTGTAGTTGTTTAATAAAACATAAAGGAAAAATGCTTTATTCTCTAATTTGGATTAGTGCATATATTTGTTTTGATGTTTAGGTAAAATCATTTATCCTTGGTGGGTTTGCTTATTTGAAAATATTAACCTAACCTGTGTGGAATTTCTCATGTCTATAGAGATCCACACCAGTAACTGTTGATATGACTCTTTTTTTGGCATTGTTGGCATTGTAACTCTTATTTAGTTTTAAATAATAAATATTTCTGGGATTGATAATTTAACACTTAATTACACCAACTAGGTGTTAGAATTAGAATATTAACACTCTCGTGTTTTTTTTTTTCCTAACTACAGAGGAGTTATTCTACTAAAAATGTTACTTTTCTGAACATATAAAAATCCCTTTGGAAAAATAAATAAATAAAGAAGCAATGTTTCACTTTCAGCAAATCCATCCATCCATTTTCTAGCACGCTTATCCCGAGTGGGGTCGCGAGGGGTGCCCATCTCCAGCAGTCAATGGGCGAGAGGCAGGGTACACCCTGGAAGGTCGCCAGTCCATTGCAGGGCAACAGAGACAAACCATTCACGAACACACCCACACCTAGGGGACTGTAGAGAAGCCATTAACCTAACAGTCATGTTTTTGGACTGTGGGAAGAAGCCGGAGTACCCAGAGAAAACCCATGGATGCTCAGGGAGAACATGCAAACTCCATGCAGAAAGACCCTTCTTGCTGCAAGGCAGCAGTGCTACCCGCTGCGCCCCTGAACAGCCTTTTTCAACTCAGTGGCGACACTGAGTTGAAAAAGGCTGCTCAGTGGCGCAGTGTTTTACTTTTCTATGCACTTTTGCATCAGACTAGTTCACATTGCAAAATCCATGAGGTGAATAAAACAATATTTGGGCAAATATTGTTTTATTAAATGATTTGCTTAATCAAGAACCAATAAACCAAGAACCAATTTAGTTAAATGATTCTTTACCCTCTTTGAAATAGGTAGCAGCAGATAGACATGAGGATTTCACTAAATGACTTTTGGTCATACTTGGTAATGGAAATGTAATGAGCATCTGTGGAACACATGAACACTAGTGTTATATCAGTGTTTAAACCCTTAGTGAAATAAAGCTTGTCCAACCTTCAACAACAGTTCAAAACATGTTACTATAGCATAGCGTGCAGTCCATCCTGTTAGCTTTGTCTTTACTCACCAGTAAACACATGAAATAATCAAAATCATCAAAAGACATATTGTCTTTTCTGTCCCTAATTGTGCAGGACCTGCAAACCTTCTTTTGTCCATGTCCATTGGAAGGCTTGAGTTTTATCCAGCAGCAGCTTAAGCTGGGTGTACACTGTGCGATTTTTTCAGTAGTTGCACGCAGCTACTACTCTCACTGTACGATGAAACCGCAGGGTTTAGTCGTATAGTGTGAGCTCACAGCTCACGATGTATGTGCAGCACGACGCTCTCGTGCGATCTAACTGCTCACACTGTTCGAGTAAAAACTACGTCGTCCTCTGCTCTGCAGTGGGATGGAGCTGCTCCAACTCGTCTATCTGGAAGCCAAACAAATAGGATGCGACTAGAGTGAAACGTGCTGCCTTGGCAATTTGTGCAATTTTGTGCTGAAAGCCCTAAAAACAAAAAGGCAACGACATATTTGGAAAAAATACATGGCTGAGCAAACGTGGCTTGTAAATTATGTCAATTTTACAGACAGAACTGCATTTCACTCATTGCACCCCTGCCATGCTGCTGTGTCTACAGAAGAAAACTTTTTTGCACACTGAGCGATTTGCCCACGACGGTCTGAAGAAAATCAAACATGTTTGAATTTCTTCCGACCTCATGATTTCTGATCGGGAGGTGGTCGAGAGGGGCTGATCGCCCCTCGTAACCCCTTGTACACTACATGACTCACGACGCATGATCAGGCTGAAAGTCGGCCTGATTGAAAGATTCTCGCAGGACTGGAAAATTGCCCAGAAAATCGCACAGTGTACGGCTGGCTTTAGCAATCAGGCTAGCAAGGCAGAGGTTTCTTTGTCTCAGGGTCACTCCAGGGGTCCTTCTCATCCAGTCTGGCTCTATAAGCTCTGAAACTCAAGAGAAATGTGTTCCAAAAGGTCTGTTTTGTAGCAGTTTGGTTCTGAAAGATCACCATGATGACTTATCCTGGATGATTCTGGAGATTTGGGTCTTTTTGGGCCCAGGTCTCCATTCTGTTAGAGACACTGCCGAAGTCGATCCCAGCTTCATGGGAAAGAGAGAGGGAAAAGAGAATGCTTTGTGGTTTTTACTGTCCTCACACAGAGGGAAATGGTTGGTCACACCTGTGACTTGCCTGGACTGCTTTGGCTGAAAAGGCGGAGAGCTTTTATGCTCTTCTCTGGTCATCATGTCAAGATGAAATATAGACACTGGTTCCCAATGTCCAAAAAGCATGATCATGGCATATGTTACAACACTCAGCAGTAACATAGGATGTGAAAAGGATTCATCTCACAAACAGCAGAAGCACCCTCTAGTGGCAGGCAAACTCTAAATAAAACTTAAGGGGTTGCATGCCAGAGTCAGATGAAGTGGGCATGAACTGGATCAGCAGAAAATGTGGCATCGTAACAATATTGACACTGACCAAAGGTTGATTGGCTTATGTTCAACTCAGTAGCAGAGAGTTCAATAAACTGGGAGTCAGACTTGTCTTTTTGCCCACATATATAAGAGAGAACATTTGGAGCAGCCAGACATACAACAAACTACTTAAAAAAAAGTTCCCCGTGCCACATTTAATTGTACTTTTGTATATATTTTTTCAGCTACTACCCTTAACTGAACAGCATTTGAATTTGACTTCTGAAACATCTAATATATAATTTTTATAATCTTTCCATTAAACAGTTCTAGATTTTCAGATTATTCTGGAAAAATAGGCTTTATCCAGCAGAACATGGCTCAACTGACAATCCTTGCCGGTAGGTAATTTATTGTATATCACAATTTATTCCAAGTGTTATTAAAGTTTAAGAAAAATAAAGCTGGAGTTTTTTTTTCCAGGATTGTCACTTCTGATGTGTCTCCAAACTGGTATGAAAGATTATTTTTGTTCTGTAACAAAGTCTCAGAATACAAATTTTAATCTAAACTCTTTCTTATTTTTCTGATAGTTTCTTCCACCAAACTGGTGTGCTACTTCAACGGGACCCAAAACAGAGATAGAGTTGCTCAATTTACCCCTGAAGACATAGATCCAAACCTCTGCACACACCTCATCTACGCTTTCTCAGTAATCAATTCCTCCAACCAACTAACAACTTCTGAATTGAACAATGAGGTTCTCTATAAATCCTTCAATGACCTGAAGAACAGGTGAGCTGATTATAAACTTTAGTGTTTTTTGTAATATCATTGATAAGGAAAAGTATGTGAATGTTGTTAGGTTTACATGTACTGTTTTTGAGCATAATGTCAGATTATGGTTATACTGGGTCTGTTGTCATTCCATTCAGATAGAATGCAATGTTTAATCAACAAATGTATATGATTTATACATCTTATTTATTAATACATCTCGACAACAGAAATCCCAAACTGAAAACTCTGTTAGCTGTTGGTGGGCGGGACTTTGGAACATCTCAGTGAGTCTAAAAAACTGCAGATGCTTGTAACATTTTTTGTTAAATAAATACATTACCCATTATTTACCTAAATTATATAGCTATGGACATATGTGAATATTTACAGATTCACCCTCATGGCCTCATCTTCGGCCAATCGTCAAGTCTTCATCCAGTCTGCCATCAAATTTCTGAGACAACATGGCTTTGATGGACTGGATCTGGACTGGGAGTACCCTGGATCACGAGGAAGCCCTCCTGAGGACAAGAACAGGTTCACATTGCTCTGCCAGGTTAGAAATATTTACCCTCCACTAATCTCTCACCTGGGGATGAATCTGCCACACGTCAATGTCACTGAATATTGCAGGGAAATCATTGATCAGAATTTCAGAGAGACAGTGTTTTGCTTTCACTGTTACCTCAAAGTTCTTAAAAATTGGAAAACATTACATTTTTTTTAGATTGTGACTCACCTGTTAGGGGAGACTCAGGTCAACAGCTGATCTCAAAGCATTTATACTTCATGGTAAATTTTTGAAAGCAGTAGAAACACGGAAAATGTCCTTTTTTTGTATTTAGGAATTACTCGCTGCCTTTGAAATGGAAGCATGTCAATAGGCCAAGATTGCTGCTCACAGCTGCAGTGGCGGCGGGAAAGGAGGATATCGATAAAGGCTATGAGATTGCTGCTGTATCAAAGTAAGTTAATGAGATGTAACGCAACACTCTCATATTAATCTGAGTTTAAAAGAACGAAACTGCATTAAACAAAACAAATTGTTAAGCCAATTACTTTAAATATTCATTCTTAACAGATTAGAAAAATTTGATTTTTTAAAATGAAAAAAATTAATTGAATGCTATTCACTTTATTTAGCTTCTTATTTTCTTGCTATATTGTTGTATCTAACAGGTATCTAGATTTTATAAGTGTCATGACCTATGATTTCAATGGAGCTTGGGATAATTTCACTGGCCACAACAGCCCTCTGTACTCCCGACATGGCCTTCTTGGTAACCAACCCTACAAGAATGTTGTAAGTAAAAAAAAAAAAAAACAGGCAAGTCACATGTTCGGTAACAGTGTCGTATCTTCAGTTTTGACATGTGATGCCTATTTTCGTCACAGAATTTTGCCATGAAGTATTGGAGTGACCAAGGAGCTCCTTTATATAAGTTGCTGGTTGGTTTTCCCACTTATGGGCGCTCATTTCACTTATCAACAACAGCTACTGGTGTTGGAGCACCGGCCAGCGGGCCTGGCTCTGCTGGGCCCTACACCAAAGAACCAGGATTTATGTCTTACTTGGAGGTAACAAGTCTTATTTTACTTAGACAACCAAGTTATTTTTTTAGGCTAAGAAATAATACTTACTGAAAACCAAAGAAACACAGTGTGTAGTACAGTATTGATTTATTACTACAGGTTTGCACTTTCCTTAATGGAACCACCACACAGTGGATTGATGAGCAAAAGGTACCCTATGCAGTCAAAGGCGATGATTGGGTGGGATTTGACAACAAATAGAGCTTTCAAATCAAGGTAATGTATGAAATCCCATAAACAATAACACTTATAATACACATTTGGGAAAAATATATAATATTTGTCACTGTCCTTTGCAGTGTTTGAGATTGACATTTGAATTAAAACATTTTGTGCATTTGACGTTGATGCTGATATTACATTTTTGTTATTAAAATTCGCCAGAAGATGGGGGCGTGGAGGGTCATGGAGGGGCTATCTTGTCCAACTACAGAGCCAGAGCCGCAAGTGGCTCCTTGGACTTTACACGATGGCTGTTAATAACATTTACTAAAAATGAAAAGAAGTCCAGTAATAGTTTTAAATAGAAAATATAACAAATTTATGTTTTGATAAAGCTTTTCCCTTGGAATGATTTCATGAAATTACTGTAAAAATACCTGGAATATTTGGAAGATTTATTTTATGTTTTTCATCTGGCTTAGAAACATTTTATTTCATCAAATGGATAATAGTTAAAAAAATAGACATACTCTTAAATTTTTTATTTTTTTTACCTTATATTGGAAATAAAATGAAGACAATGATCTTTAAAGATGTGGATATTTTTAAATAAACAGGTGTTTCAATGTTTTTAAAAGTCATGTACCGTGGCTTTAAACAACTTAACTTTAGCTGAACTGAAGGGTAAAATGACTCTTTGGGTTGTAAAGGTGATCTAGAATAACAATCAATCAAGTTTTTCAGAACTCATCAGCCAGACTTTGCACTTTTATCCTTTTATATTTTCTACACTGGTTAACAGCAGATTTTTAAAACTAAGTTTATAGTGCATGCATTCACCTCCAGGGCTCATAATTTTTTTTTATGTCATTTTAACCATGCAATGCATCTTGCATTCTTTAATCCTTTCAGCCTTCATTAGCCGTTCAATCTATGGCTGCTAAACCACTTTTAAACCAATTTGCTGTTTATCTCATTTGTTTAATGTGATTCTTTATAACTATTTTTAGGCTGTGTAGAACTTAATTGTGATTTATATTGTACAGAATTCTGTATTATAAATACACTTTACCTACTACCGATAAATGTAATAGTGGTTTCTCATCTTTATGCAGATGAGTAACCTGCTTCCAATTCTAGCTTTCTTCTCTTGCCCTAAAAAAACTCTGTGAGGACTGATTTTGTCCTGTGTTTCATTTTGATTGCAATTTAAAAAAAAATCTATAATCTGTATTTTTAATGGCAACATTTATATTTTCTAGGCACAATATGTCAAAGATAACATATATGGGGGAGCATTTGTCTGGTCTCTGAATCTTGATGATTTTGCTGGATGGAGCTGTGGTCAGGGACCCTATCCCCTCATTGGTTATCTCCAAACCCTTTTGAACTCAGGTAAACAATATTAGTCAAAGTTATTCCACATAAACACATAAAATATCCTTTTTTTTACTTTAAAGATGCTTTATTCTCTGTTTCTAGATAACGAAACCATTGCCACAACAATAACACCAAATGTTACCGAAATCCCCCCTACAACAACTGTCGGCAAGGCCTCAACCACAGCGACCACAGTTGTTCCTCCTGGGAGCGATTTCTGTGTTGGAAAGCCTGATGGGCTTTACACAAATGATGATGACAATCACACCTTCTATCACTGTTCCAATGGAATAACGTATCTGAAGACATGCCCTTCTAATCTGGTTTTCAATGAGACATGCTTATGCTGTGACTATCCCTAAATATATCATATATCAGTGACGCTGTAAATTCAGTTTGTTTATGAAAACAATGGGACATTTCCCCTTAAAATAAAATACTTTGATATGCATGTGATTTGGCTCATATTTTGTGAATTTTAATGTTGGATTGAAGACCTGCTTACCTCTTGCTTTGGTTCACAATTCTTGTTGTCAGTGTTTAACTTTATTTACAAATAGAAGCAGTTACATTGTTTTTTTTAGATCAGAAATGACCCAGGATGTATGAGCTGCATTGTGACTTTTATTAATGTATTTGGAAAATCTGTAGATATACTTAGCAATGTTTTTAAAGAACATGTACAGAATTTCTTGATCAACAGAGTCAGTAATGGAGGTTCTGGCAGTTTATAAAGAACCCTTAACAAGGCTAATGTGTTGATCTCTTTTCAAAGATGGGTGGGAATTACATTAGAAACGTTTAACAAGTCACTAGAGCAATGTAGCATGCTCTCCTATCTCAAAAGCTGCACCATCACACATGAAATGACTTTAGACAATAACCTTAGTCCTGATAGTGAACGCCAAATTTTTTAATTGTGTGCCCCCTTTCCTTGAGATGAAGGTGGATTCCTGAATCCTGTGCAGTGCCATATACTTAGCTTATGTTCATTCTTGATTTAAGATTACCAAAAAGACAACTTTTGAGAGGAGTCAAAGAGACCATTTACATCACACATTAGAAACCATCCCTAACCTAGGGGGAGGACTCTTTTCCTTTGCATAAAGCACATCACTTAAATTAATTCCAAAGAAAGTGGTTATGTGATTATTGTCGCAACCTTGAGAGAATGTCAGCAACATTAACAATGGATAAGCAGCACAGTAATATGCATGTAAACTGAACCCAGCAGCTTAAAACATGGCTATTTCTGCTTGAACTGGTCAAAATTTATATTTATTTTTTCATTAGAGGGGTTGTTTTGCATTATTTCTACATGGAAGCCAAAATACTGTCATAACAATAAACAGAGGTCTTAAAGTAGTTTACAACCCAATAAAACCGTCTACAGACAATATTTTTTTTATATCTTATTTTTGCTTGAGAAAGCAAAACTAAGAAACTGTTTTGTCCTAATTTAGTCTAAAAGAGCATCTTTAAAGCCTATAAGCACTGGAGAAAACATTTTTATTGAAATGTTTTACCTTAAATAAGATTAATATTATTATCCATCACATTTCCTGAGATCGAGATGTGCCTGACTATCTGGCAACAGTTTATACATAAAACGCAGAATTTAAAGGTGCCTCTATTATCAATTGAATTTATACAGAAGATAATTAGCTAAGTTCATAACAATCTTATAGGTATTTTAAGTTACTCACCAGCTACCTATAAGTGCTAATTGTATTAAACTTTAGGTATAAAAGCAGGGTGGGTATGTCTTCATTACGAAAAGTATTGTGTGAAAGTATTCGTGCCACCTTAAATGTTTCACATTTTGTCACATTGTAACAATAAATCTGAAATTATTTTATTACGATTTTCATATTTTGTAGTTTAACTAGCGGTACAGAATGATTTTAATAATTTTATAAGAATATGATAAAAAAAACCATAACAAATGGCTAAGCTCTACAACTTTTTATTCTCTTCCTGGAATGGGTGACAATAGTTAAATAAACTTTTGGCTCTCAAAATGGTATCGGTGCATTATTTGTTGGTACTCACTGATACTGATACCCAGTGTTGGGAAAGTTCTCTTTCTACGTGAACTAGTTCAAAGTTCAGTTCACACATTTTAAAATGAACTAGTTCAGTTCATAATTCAAAATTTTGAACTAAGTTCACAGTCCCAAAAAAGGAACTAGTTCGTAGTTGTTGTTTTTTTATATTGCTCAATTACTCCATAGCCTCCTGTAGAACCACAGACAGCAATTTTTTTAGCAGTTGTAACTCTGAAACTGAGCGTCAGATTTCATCTTCATATCCAGTTTTGAATCCTTATCCAACCAGGGTTTACATTAGCATTGAGGGGACAGATTTCACCCTTGTTAATTTAACGCTTTGTTGCTGTCCATTCACTTCACACTAGTAGCAGCTGCAGCTTTCACCTCTACAGTATATTCTCAAAAAACATCAGGAAAAATGTGGTCTTTTTTTATGAAGAATTATTAAAAGAAAAACAGGAAAGTAGACTTTACGGTGCAAATGTTTTTTTAATTTTAATAATTTTTTCAATTTGAAATTCCATTTCAGTATATACTAAAAAGGAATACTGGAATCCTGGAAAATTATACCAGGCAGGTTTAACAAACAAGTTACATGAATAGTAAAACCCTCAAGAACATTTTACTAACACAAACTGAGGGACCAGGCTGAGGTAGGAATTTAAGGTTACTGAAGTGCGGATTTTTTTACTGAAAGCCGGCGGGCAAAGTTTGCAGAGGAATGTAAGATTGTTGCCATCATCCTCACCGACCACCTGGTCATAAAACTATTTTAAGTGATCATACTGCTGCTTTGTCGCATCCACGGTCGCCTCCATGCTGCTGTGGCTTCCACGCTGCGTTTTGTTTTGATGACGCACGCGGCTCTAGGCTACGACACTGGTAGCTGGTGTTGCCAGATTGGGTGTTTTCCCCGCTACATATTAAGGCCTGTTTACTGTGTGATTTAGCCGGGGTTTCGCCTGGAGGGCCCTATAGAAATCTGGCAACCTATTGAACGGAGTTGAACTGAGAGCGTGCCGTTCACAGCCACCAGAATGAACGAGTTCACAATAATGTTCATCAGGCAGTAATACAGTACGTTCAGTTCACGTTCGCCCAAAAATATGAACGAGTTCATGAACTATCGTTCAATGAACGCGTTCAGGCACAACACTGCTGATACCATCATTTTAGTGCTGGATCGGTGCCCCGCCCGATACTGGTATCAGTGCAACACTACAGTATAGCTATATTACCCTAGATGATTAAATATTCTCACAGATTTCAACCTGAAATGGTTCTGGAGACACAGAGAAAGTTTCAGCTCTGTGCAGCTGCTAATGTGCTTTGCACTGCTGTTCTTTTAGGCATGGAGCAAAATGAGATTCTGCTGGATAAAGTAGTTTTACAAAATAAATGTGGATATCATAACATTTATTCAAATTAAATTCAATGACTTAAGATCCCTTTTTTTCTGATAAGTTTATCAAAGCCAATAGATTATTATAGTTAATTAAGTTCATCCACTTGTGGAAATTAAAAAGGAAGTGTATGAAGTTGCGTTGGGATGGCTGTTGATGGTATAAATGAGACCACAGCGGCATCACGTGTTCGTTTTGTAGCATTACAATAAAACTGGCGCGCAACCTACTGTTCATTTTCGCGTTGTTTTCCACTTAAGTTGAATTAATTAGATTGTGTTCACAATAATGTAAAGCTGCCAGTGACGTGCGGTCAGGGGAGGCAGGTGAGGCAGTGCCTCACCAGCCATCATGGAAAGAAAGAAAATATATAATCATAAAGTAATTTAAATTGTTATATTCATCCGGTGGTTTGTACTAAAAAATATTCATTTTTCATGTAGCTTCACCAATTTCGATTTTTATTTGTTCAAAATCGCTGAATTTTCTTATTTTCCCATTCAAATGCTTGGAAGCGATGCCGGTGAGGCAGCAGCGAGCTCTGCCTCACCTTGGATTGCGCAACCCCTGGCTCTGCGCTGGCTGCAAAGCGGAGAGAGCATGTTGCTGTACGGCGTCAATAAAATGGTTTAAACAAATGTAATATGTGAACTTATTTCTAATAATTTGGCTTATGTATATAATGTACAGAGCTTTTTGTCACCAACTGTGTTTGTGTAACGTGTTTCGTGTAATGAGCGATTATAAACGGCAGAGAACAAGTTCGAGGTGAGGCAGGCAGTTCTCTTGCCTCATGGCAGGGGGTGCTCAAGAGACTGAAAACATAAGGCAGGAACAGGACGGATCAAGGAAGGCTTTCTTCCCTGGCAGTGATCTCCATTGAGACAGAGAGACTTTTAAAACTGAAGGAAGATAAGGAGGACTTCTATTCATTTATAAGTAAAGGTAAGACAGTAATAACATTTATTTTGTTTTGTTTTTTAAGGAAATGTGTGTTTTGTGAGCTACAGTTTGTATGTGTAAGGATGCAGAAGTGAAACATAACCTGTAAACTGCTGTCAATCTATGCATCTATTTGCAAATCTGATTCTGATGACGTCAGTGCCTCACCAGCTATGAACCTCACCGCACGTCACTGAAAGCTGCATAAACATTTCACTACCTTAAACACTGCTTTAAATTGTGGGGGGTACCTACTATTCTCTCTTTGTATCAAGCAAAGTAATACATTCATTAAAATATTAACTTCACTATAAAAGTTGAACATCTGGGCTGTAGTTACTCTGTGAAGCCAATATCATGTATTTCATCTGGGGCTGAAAAAAATGAATCATATTAATTGATTATTTCAATAATCGTCAACTAATTTAGTAAGTGATTCATCATTAACTGGAGTATAGAGACTTTAAAACATACAGTAATATAAATGTAAAATGTGCCTTTCCCCACAGAGCAACCCACTGGATCAGCTATTATATCAAAATTGTAAAAATAAATAAAAATAAAAAATGAAAACAGTAATATCAACTTAATATCGGTAAAAAGGAAACCCTCACATTTTCTTTTTTAGATGGCTGTGGCTAAGAATCAGAAATGTTGATGGCTTACAGCCTTTATTTGCCCATTTTTCCAACAGTCTTCAGAACTCCTGGCTGACTCAGAATATTTTGTTTTATAAAAGAAAAAAAAAGGTTTTTGTTTTTTAGTGTACATGATATTCATTTTTTTTTATTGGGACTAGTTTTGTAGCCTAATATTAATTGTAGTAACCGCTGCATTCTAGTGTGAATAAATTTTCAATGTTATGCTCCAAGCACACGCGGACTAGAAAACAGCCAATCAGAGAGAGAGAAGGCGGAACTTAAGGCAGAACAACTAATGAGAGTGGAGTTAAACAGCGCAGCACAGTTCCATGCGCTGCTGCGTGAAAGGGACAGGAGAGACCAGGCAGAGGAGCTGCGAGAGGAAAAGAAGCCACTGCTGGAACAACTACTGCTGTAAATTATAAACATGTTGCTCACATCCAATTATTGGTTGGGACAATTAGGACGGTTCAAAATTTTGGTAGGGACATGTCCCTATGGTCCCTATGCAAACCTATGCCCATGCTGTAAATTATGATAGAAAAAATAGGCACATAACATTACATAGTCTGGATGAAGTCTCTAAATCATGTAATATAACATATAAAAATCCATCCATCCATCCATCCATCCATCCATTATCTTACACGCTTGTCCCAATTGGGGTCGCGAGGGGTGCTGGTGCCTATCTCCAGCAGTCAATGGGCGAGAGGCGGGGTACACCCTGGACAGGTTGCCAGTCCATCGCAGGGCAACACAGAGACACACAGGACAAACAACCATTCACACACACACTCACACCTAAGGACAATTTAGAGAAGCCAATTAACCTAACAGTCATGTTTTTGGACCGTGGGAGGAAGCCGGAGTACCCGGAGAGAACCCACGCATGCCCAGGGAGAACATGCAAACTCCATGCAGAAAGACCCTGGGCCAGGAATATAAAAATCCATCAAAATAAAATTAATATGTTAATGGGGCACAATAATACAGATGTGCCAAAATGGCTGAATTGATTATGTAATTACATTGTTAAGGTAATTACGTAGCTATATGATTTCAAGATTTTACATAAAGACTGAATTACAAATAAATGTTTGTTAATGGTATAGTAGGCTATTTTCCTATTTGCAAATTGTGCATGCAAATATATAGCCTATATATATATATATATATATATATATATAACTATATAGCCTATATATATATATATATATATATATATATATATATATATATATATATATATATATATATATATATATATATATATATATATATATATATATATATATATATATATATACATGACATTTCGAAGTTAATTACTTTCGATTTACTCTGCTTTTTTATGCTTTCTATTTACTTACGTTAGACACAATGTCAGTGGCTAATTTAGTCAATATCTTCATGTCGGTCCGAAATAACCTGACAAATATTACGCTATACTATTTTTCTTGGTTAAATCATCCAGCGTGTGAAATGTTTTCCCACAGTTTCCAAACTGCTTGTTTTTGCAGTCAAATGTTACACAGGTAGGCATTTTTACTGCGTGTCTTCGTGGGAGTCGGGAGTACCAATAAGGCGGCCGCTGGCTTCACTTTTTTCGGGCAATCAGCAATCCAGTGAATAAATATAGATCAGTGGTGGCAGAGCAGCCAGCGAGGAGGAGTCAGCGGCAGCGCGCCTCTGTGCGCACGCGCTCAGGTTACCCGCACAGATGAGCGCGTTCCTTCACCTCTGAATGCATGTCAAAGTTTGCTCAAAAGGAAACTGTTTGTGACTCCGATGTCAGCTCCAGGGTTACAGGTCTAGTTGGATCAGTTTATGCGCTTCTCTCCTGGATGCTGTTTCCGGACCAGAGCTGCTGCTGCTGCCGCTGAGTTTCTAACAGGTGTTCAGGGCGCACAGCGCGGAGCGGCATCATGTCCAATGGGAAAGAGCCAAATGCTGCGCAAAAGTGAGTACAGACTTTAAGCGGAAAAGAAAAAAACTACTTTTAGAGATGAAAGTTTCCTGCGCACCGGAGATCGTTGACCACTTTAATTAGACGCTTTGGGAATCCCCCCCATGAGAACAGAAAAGGGACAATCATTACTGACATCTATGCCAGGAAACAACAGGAAACGGTTCCTGTCCTCATTCTGCTGCATACCTTTCCATCAAACTTCTGTAGACCAGAAAGCTGCAGAGCTGGTGAACCAGGAAGGAAGAGCGAGTTTGTAGTCGGTTGAGTAGACAAGAGTAAAAAAAAAAAAAAAAGAATGAGACGATGAACCTGTGGAGATTAGATATTTAGTCCACAAACTCTTGGTTAACTAGGTGGTAAAACGTTAAGAGATGTTTTAAGCCATTATTGCTCATTGGAACTTTTATGTGATGTTTATAATTAGTGCATAACATGCAGAGCCGGTCCAAGGTATAACCAATCAGAGGTGCTGCTTAGGACTCCTAGGCTAGAATTGACTCCTACAGTAAGACTACATGACCTTAGAAACACAATGCATGTTTAAAAGCTAAATATATAGATCTTAAAATCTACTTTAAAGATTTGAGACATTGTAAGATTTAAGACATTTAATTGTAAAATCTACAGTATTTAATTATCATTGGAGCAGTATCATGATATATAAACACATTAACAAAACTAAATGAGTTGCATTCATTTCATATAGGTAGATTAAAATCAGCATCTTTGAATTAAATTCATTTTGAACAAATATATAAAATAGAATATAACTATTTTTAATGATCATAACATGGAAGTTGGCTATAGATTTAGCACTCAGCTGAGGTTGAAATAAACTTAAGGGATAAAAAAAAAAGGATAAAGGGAGCTGTATGTATCTGTATGTATGGCCAGTCTTCCATTATTATATGCTGGTAAAGAAAGGCCGAATTTTACAGAGCTGATAAACTGATTATATCTGACAGCTGACAACTCTGAGTGTAATGTGTCCATCATGTTCACCAGAAGGACAGCTGGGAAAACTGTCTCTGGGATGGCTGGGTTTTTGTTAGCAGTGCTCTGTAGCGCCACCCTGGAGGTAAAGGCCTGAAGCGTAGATATAAATACCGATTGGACAGCTAATCATAGAGCTGCAGTGACATGCATCTCCAAGCACAATTTTGATGTTCTTTGATTAATTGATTTGCAAATAACATCCATTTCACAAATATAAACTTAAAGGGGAATGCCGTTTTTTTTACATTGGCTCCTTGATTTTACATTATTACATCATGTTCTACTCACCCATATGAGTTTTGTGTCATTTGGAGCTGTTCTGAAGATATTCGGTTTTGTTATATCCAAGTAACGTCTTCCTTTGGGCAATGAGTTGAAGGCACAAACTATACTGTTCATAATTTATTCTTTATGGTACGCCAGCATTCATAACATATAGGCGAATTACTGTCCCCCAGACATCCGCAGTTATATTTTTTATATTTCTATTATATATTTTTAAAACAAAGCGGAGTGTGTTCACCAGAGAGGACAGCAGAGTGTGTATGAAGTCACCCGCAATGTTTTCTCTCATGTTAAAAAACAAAAATAAGAATTGATTTATAGGAAGATCAGAAAATATCTATGAAGTAGTAATAATGTTTTTAAATCTATGACTAACAAGGTGGCTGTTTAAAAGTTTCCCTCAAAACCAAAGCTAAGATGTTTCATTCATTAGCATCCTCTGCTTTAGGGCTAAGAAGCTAAGCCAGATAGCCAGTTTAAATTTAGCATTTATTTTTGTTGTTGCCAAATTCAATTCAGTTTATTTCTATAGCGCCAATTCACAACACGTCACCTCAAAGCACTTTACAATTCAACCAGATCATCCAGTCAAATTGATTCAAAGTTTTCTATCTAAGGAAAACCAGTTGATTGCATTGACTCATTGACTCGAATGCAATCCCTCATACTGAGCATGCTTGTAGCGACAGTGGAGAGGAACAACTTCCTTTTAACAGGAAGAAACCTTCTGCTGAGGCATACTGGGGTTCAGATGGTTAAATGATACCCCTTTCCCATTGGGAAGGCTGGATTCAAACTTCAACAGAATATAGTTAAACCCTGTAATGTCATGACATGTCTATAGATATTTTTAAGATGTTTTTCGCCTTTTAGTTGTTGCCAAATTGAAAATATTAAACTGCAACACGTGGAATGGTCAATGATAACCTTGGGGAAACAAAAGCTTGCCAAAGGTTCCTAGCTCCACACTGAATGTGTAGTGTTGATGTATTTTTTCTTTCTTTTTTCCAGTGTTTTATTGTCACTGCACTAACACAAGTACAGAGCTACAAAATTAACTCTCTGCATTTAAACCATCCCCTTGGGGAGCAGTGGGCTGCCATTGTGCGTTGCCTGGGAAGCAGTGTGGGGTTCCTCAGGGACCCAGAGTGGCAGTCTGTGGGAGTGGGGCTAGAACTCAGAACCTCTGGATTCCAAGCAAAATGCTCTAACCACTAGGCCACAGTCCCACCTGCACATTATATCTTAGTTGTGTATCAAATACAAAGGAATTGTTGCATATTTGCAACAATGGTTTCAAGGATAAATTCTAATACCTATTTTAGTCATAAATAAATGCATTTAAAACACTCCTTAGGTAAATTCACACTCTAAGGTCTGTGGTTCTTTCTCAACCAATCCACAGCTTTTACTGAGTCGATATTTTCAGTAATAATTAAGCGTGTTCTGCTGGACACCACCACACATAGATAAATAGAAAAAGTCACAAATGAAACCATAATTAAGGATTATGTTTCTCAACAATATATATTTGGAAAACAAAAAACAAAAAACAAACAGATGGTCATTTTACCCCTTTGTCATTTCTCAACTTTTAAGCGCAAAACTAATTACGTACCAACCACCATAATTCAGTTTTTACCAACCTGGAAGTTATTTCCTACCAGCCTTGACAACCAGAAGTTATTTTCTTTTCTACAAAATGGGAAATTTCTAGCATAATTCCTGTACATAATAAATACCAGCAGGATGTCACTTAGTGTTGGGTATGAATATGGTTGTTTTCATTCAGTTTGTCATTGTGTTTGATATTTGATCATTTTTATTAGTATTTATCCTGTTAACTTATGAAAATACTTCAAAATTAGTCAGTCTTTTAACCACACAGGTAAAAAACTGAACAAAATAAAAACTCAGCATAAATGGTATGAATGGGTTACCAACCAGCAAAAAGGCAAACGATCAAGTGCGAAATATGACCTTATCAGAATAAAATAATTAAGTGATTAATTGAAGCTACATAACCACAGTTCTTCAAAGTATATTATGATTTAAATTCTTTATTGTGGGTATAACCCTCCAAACTGTGGAGGAACCAGCGCATTGTCAGCTCAAACATCCTGTTTCAAGTGACTCCAGTTATATGGAAGGCCAGATTCACTTGACTTTTCGCAGAGCACGAATGTGGCAACTGAAGCATTTGATTTTCATGCTATTTCTGTGTAAGGGTGCGTTCAGGAGCGACTAAAAAGTCGGGAATGTGAGGGAAGCGCTTCCAGTGCATGTTTAGAGGGAAGCTGCACTTTGAGAACAGGCACAGTGGACTCTAAACTGTTTATTTGGCTTTCCATATCATACATAAAGCACCATTTATTTGCTTTTTGGCACGCTGAGTTGAACGGACAACAGGAACCTGTGTTAAATCGTTGGAATATAGGTGTCTAAAATAGGGAGCTCATATGTCAAACGACCAGAACTGCAAACTCACAAGAAAATTCCCCTTTGCCATGAACGTACCTTTATGCACGAGTGTGTTAGCCAAAGCTATGCCAGAGCTCAGCCTTACCTGTGGCTATTATGCTCTCTATCATCCTTTTTAATGTGAAAACCTACTCTTCTGCCTAGTTGATTGTTTCCCAGAGTGAGCCACCTATGGAGCTAGTTTGCATTACCCTTTCTAACATAGACATTTTTCATAGATCAGGGTGTTTTTGTTCCCTTTGTATGTCTACTTCTCTCTTCTTGAACCGCAGTCTTGGAAAATATCCTCTCAAACTGAGCCTGGTTTTACTGGATTCTGCTGGTTTAATCCTGTTAAAAGAATTGTTTTTCTTTGGACTGTTGCTGCATGCATGTGAGGGATTGCTGTAGAGGTAACAACACAATACAAGGGAATATCTACTGTGACTACATGCTCATTCAGGGGTAGAGAATCCTGGGTTTCATCAGATAGAAAACTTTGTACCAATCTGATCATCTGGTTGAATTGTCTCTATAAAGTGCCTTGAGATGAAATGTGTTATGAATCTGCACTATATAAATAAATTGGACTCAATTGGATTATTACTTAAAACATATTTGTCCCCCTTGGCCTTCCTATACTTTTTTACATGGCAGTGTAGTCAGCATCTGGCAAGGCGGTCTGTTTCTTAACCCTTGTTCTGATGTGTCTTTACTCAAGCTCACCTGATTTAAATAATTGCTTTACCTCCTCAGCAGACATCAAACGCTCCAAAATTTTCTTAGTCACCTGTTTCATTCAGGTCCGGTGTGTGGAGGCAGGGAAACACCCAAAACATGTAGGACAGCGAGGACTGAGGTCCAGGGTTAAGAAACCAGGAAAGCAAAAGCTTTGCAGGAATAGTGCAAACACACAAACACACGTTTTATCTTCTGAATGCTCAATCAATATGTGATCCTGCATGTTTGTATATGCTGCCACATTACGGCCTCCCCTCCCTTCCCCCGACCTACTTCTGTATATCTCATCTGTTAATCTTTGCACCCATTTGTGTTGCAGCTCCTCCGATCAGACCCTGAAAGCGTGTCTGGATGAGTGCATGGAGGCCTTGGATCTCTTCCTTAACAACCACTTCAATGAGAGCCTGGAGAGGCTGCGCCCTAGGTAACACTAATCCCCAGCCAGATCCCTGAGGAGGAGGAGGAAGGGGGGCTTCAGCTGGCTCTCACCATTAAAAGTTGTATGTAAATCACGTGGTTGGGGGTGTTTCAGCAGATTCACGGTGGTGCGTTCAAAAGCATGATGTAGCAGTAATTCAGCTTCCCTCTTGATCTTCAGAAGACTTTTGTGGTATAAGCTGTGAAACGTAGGGCTGCCCGGCCGGCAGGCTACAGGTCTCCAGGATATCGAGTGTTTGCTGAAGCTGACGCCCAAGGTCTGACTGATTCAACAGCCTTGCAGAACGTCAGCCGTGCAGTGCAAACACGTTGCATGGGCCACAGTGAACAGGAATGGAAGGGCTGATAGAAAGAATAGCGAGAGAAAGATATTTGCTCTTATCTTCCCTCTGCAGGAAAATGTGCCGGACATACAGTAATCGTACAGTAGCTAAACTGTGTTTGCTTACATTTAGAGGTGGAGGATGTTGATCCTGCAATCCTGTGTTGACTGTTTAGAGTCCATGAGAGTATGTACCACGCTCTTATCTACGCCACGGTACTGGAGATGCAGGCCATGATGACTTTTCAGCATGATGACATCACCAATGCAGGGAATACCATGAAGAGTGCCCAGGAGGTCTGTCAGAGGTCAGTTTTTACCACTTATCATATATAGTCATCCTTTAAATACTTATTTTCCTGTGATGCTCACCATAAGGATAGAGGTGCAGCTACATCTTTTGCTCTACTGTGGCTGAATACTGCTTTGACTACATTTTGCATAAATTAGGCATTATTTCCTTGTAAAGATAGCATAAACTGTTAGATGATCAGTCTGTTGTGACAAGTAAGAATGATGGTCGGTGTTGCTTTTAATCATATTATGATATGATTATGACATCATACATATTATGATGTAAATAGTTGATACTTTTTATGTGAGGAGGCGGTCAGGAGGAAAGTAGGATGGAGACTTATCAGAGCAGCACCCTACATTTGGTTTAAAAGCTCACTGTGGTATAGCAAGGCTATGGAGTGAATTTTGATCCATTATTGTTGCAAACAGAAAACACGTTCTGCATATGGAATATACAAGAAAAAATACAATCCAGAAAAGAAGCTTTGAAAATTTGCTGTTTTCTGAAATGTTTTTATTTGTTTTTGACGTTTTTCATATTGAATTAAGAAAAAAAATTATGTTTCAAATATCAAAAGTAAAAAAAAAGATGATTGAAAAAAAATATTTAAAGATATTGTGATTGATTTAAAACAAGTCTTAAAAGTTTAAATAAGAATTAATAAAATATTTAGACTTTTAAACCTCCCTCCAAAAATATAGAATCTGTGAAAACGGCAAATTTACCCTTAAACCTTTTTTTTTATTAAGATGTTATTTTAAGTTTAATTTATTTTTTGCATTTTTGTCATATAAAAAGTTTATTTTTCTTGCAACAATAAAAGAAAAAAGCCATACCAGTCTGCTTGTCATTGCAAACTCACAAATTCAGTAACATTTAGCTTGAAAGGCAGGGTTTTTACTGTGTTGCACAGTGGTGACAAACCATGTAAATAAGTTATCCACAGTTAAGAATTAGAATTGAGCATCAGTGATCTCGCAATGGAGAAATTAATTTGTGCATCTTAACCCGTCCTATTGGGGAGCAGTGGGCTGCAATTGTGCGGAGCCTGGAGAGCAATCAGGGTTTAAGGGTCTTGCTCAGGGACCCAGGCTGCAGGCAGTGGAGATTGAACCAGGTACTTGCAATTTTCTCAGAGCAAAAGCGCACTGCTCTAACCACTAGGCCAACACGCCCCCTTAGTTAGTTTCATTCATAACAAAAATTTCCTGCATATACAACCAATCTGTTAGCTAGTTGATGTTTATTGATAAGATTTAAAGAAGAGCTTCAGATATGAGCAGGTTTGTTTTTGCTCAGAGATGACGCATAATTATCTTAAAAGAACAGTTTTTCTAACTTAAAGGTATTGTGGATTTTCGTGAATTTTTTAAAAGACATGCCCTCTGCACACGTGCGAGAGTGTGCACAAGTCAATTTCTCCTCGTGCACACTCTGTTTAAAGTATGCTGTGAGCTTTGCTGTGTTGTATGAGCTATGTTTCTGTTTCTTCTCAGTCTTAACCCCTAAATCCCTCAATCACTGTATAGAGAGGGGACTATATAGTGGACATTATAGTGAACTCAGTTAACTTACCGTTCGGACACATGATCACTGCTTTTTGCTCGACGTTGGTCACGTAACTCCTCCACTGCACAGTGCACAGTGGTCTGGCTGCTGACCCCACACTGTTAGTTTGCATATATTTGTTTCAACATTTCCGTGTCTAAGAGATAGACAAGTCTAGTTTGTAATGTTTGAAAATGCTTCCTCAAATGTAAAAAATGTCATACAAAGTAGAGTGGGGGATATACAGAAACATCCATCCATTTTCTGACACGCTTAATCCTAAGTGGGGTCGAGAGGTTTTTTTTTAAATAAAATCCGTTGTAAAGCCAGTTATTTTATGTAAGAAACATGGTTCCCAGTGGTCTCTGAAGTCTTTGAAAGTCCTTCATTGATTTTTTTAAATGTTTTTATCAGCAAACATTATTTTTTTGTTTGCTGATAAATAATAATTCCTGGGTTTCCTATATGCAGTCAGTGGTCTGTGTTTTAGACAGTGTTTTTACACTACTGCGGTTTTTCAGTAGATTTTTTTTTCCTGTGCTGTGATGTTAAAAACAATAAGTTTCCACTTGACTAGATTTGTCAGGTTTCTCACAATAAGGTGTTTATCAATATCAAACTCAGTTACAACAGCACTTAAAGCTGTGTCACATGTATGTATCTATCCATACTCTGTAATCCATTGTATTACAACGATATGTTCGATATCAATGTTATTTGAAGATAATAAAAATGATCTTAGATAATTGCAGATAATCTTAATGAACTTCTCAAGTTCAGGTCAAATGTACTTCAAGAATCTGTTACTTATGTGTAAATTTAACCCCAGGCAGTGTATATATAGGCAGATGGCCGCTCACACTGAGCTTGGTTCTGCTGGAGATTCTTTCTTTTCAAAGGGAGTTTTTCCTCTCCACTGTCACTACAAGCATGCTTGGTGTGAGAGATTGCAGAGAGTCAATAAGTCGAGGCAATCAGCTGGTTTTCCTTAGATAGAAAACGTTGAACCAATCTAACTGTATTATCTGGTTGAATTGTCTTTGTAAAGTGCCTTGAGATGACAGCTGATGCGCTATATAGATAAACTGAATTGAATGCAACCACTTTTGCAGTTTGCTTGTCAAGTTTCTTGGTTTCAGTTATGTTTTAGATAGACTATTGTCACAATTATGTTATTAAGAATGAGTTATATACATGTTAAAAAAAAGAGGATGACATGTGAGGATGAAATAAGCTGCAACATTTGAGGAGAAGGACATTGCCTTCAAGTTTCCCAAGCTTCTTATGAGCTTATTATTGTTTAAAAAGTCTCAATTTGATGAAATATTTTTTGTGGCCAGTTTGAAGTTTTCCTTTATCTTCTCAAATGTCTTGTTTCTAGAACTCCTGTTAAGCTAATTCAATTTATTTAAGCCAAAAAATTCAAATTTCTTTTTTTTTTCTTTTTGCTGGTTGTTTTGTTAATTCTGTCTGAGGCTGAGATTTCTTCACATAACCAGGATGATATTAGCAGTGCGCTAATGTGTTAAGATTGTTCTTTTTAAGTCCATCTCATATAGTTAGAGTAGCAGACTTTACTCATTTCTCCTGTTGAGAATGTACCAGTTTACCACTAGATGGACCCAGTGAGCATTAGGAGCTCATTTGAGATTTTGTTTTTATTTTATTAACCCCTTTGCAAAACATGTAAGGTGAATGGCTTCAAGAGTTCAACTAAACTAGTCGCATCGTCACAAGACATGTCCATGTAGGATGGATATGAATGTAGGCTTTTCTTTCATTGATTAACATATACTACTTAGTTTTCATAAAATGTATTTTTTTTTATCATATTCATGACAAATTCAGCAGAGAACAAAGGTTGGCAGAATAATTTGACCTCTTTAATGATTAAATGAGAATATACAAGAGGAGGGGTGTTTGTTTTTTTCCTCGTTCATTTGCATTAAGTTCAAATTTGATGTTTTTATTCTCATTATTTTGAACAGGAATCTTTGTCAATAAATCACACTGCAGTGTTGTAAAACCATCTGTTTTTACATTATTGAAGGTTCCGACGGAAAGCCCAGGGTTTGACAAACAAATCAGTCGGGGATTCGCTGTCAGAAGGTAAACAACTCTTATACATTAATAAAGAATATTTATCCTTTCATCCAAGACTGATTAACTCAGAAATATTCTAGCCAACATGAATGCCTGTCCTGTTTATGTTGGAATATGCTTTTTATATCCAAGTATTTAAAGGTTTTCTAACCAGAACCTACAGACATGACTGTGGTTGGTGTGAGTTCAGACATTTAACAGCTGACTGAATGTTTGTGTTGCTGTGTTTGCAGTGCAGCTCCATGCAGAGGTGTGTTATGCAGAGTGTCAACTCCAGAGAGCTGCTCTCACCTTCCTCCAGGTAAACCACAGCCGTTGCACTTAGTCAAACAGAAAGATAACCATATACCCCCCATATAAACACAGTGACAACACAGCCAGGGTTTCCTCTTACATGATCTAAAGTTGTTTTCCGCTTCACTTCAGCTCAGTTTAACCAAATTCAATCCATAACTTTACATGACTTCACCTGTTTATGTTCTATCAAATGTCAAACACTGTTGTTCCCACAGGATGAGAGCATGGTGAGTTTTATCAAAGGTGGGATGAAAGTACGAAACAGTTACATGATTTACAAGTAAGTAATGATCAGAACATTAAACTAATACTGAGGGAATGTTTTACTTTTGTGCTTTATAAAGATAAAACCTGATCTAGCTGTAGAATGACAGTTTCCAGTCTTAAAAAGCATCACTGTTCAATTTAGAATACAGTTTTTTCAGTTTGTAAGAAGTCGGCTTGGTTCATATTAAGTCCTACTGTGGTTTGAAGCAGCAGTTTGCACAAACAAGGAACTTATTTCAGAAAAAAACAAATAGATAAAAGTGTGTTTGACACACAGGGCACTGTATAAGTCTCTTACCCATCAGGATCATGGAGGGATGGAGGCTATTATCAGCAGTCTGTGGGTGAAAGGCAGGGTTCACCCTGGACACATCAGCAGTCTATCACAGGGCATCAATGCTAATATGTGAAATAAAAGAAATATAAATAAACATAAACCTGTAATTTCTTTGTTTTTACATACCTTATGTGATACTAACTCATTTATAAAGCCAACCTGAATGTAACTGAGTCTTTGAAAGACTTATAACTGTTGTTTTCAGATAAAACTCAAATTTATAGTGAAAAATTTGTTCTGTTGGCAAAAGAAAAGAACACATAAAAAAAGGGAATCTTAAAAGAAAAGGCCTAACTTAACTTTGAAAAACCTCTCAACAAAGAAAAGGGCTTAGATAATATATCACATTGTGTATGCAATTGTTTAACTTATACTTTTACAGTGTAATAGTTTATATATATATATATATATACACTGCTAAAAAATGAATCAAGGGAACGTCCAACACAATATCAATTAAATTAAACTTCTATTAAATAAAACTGTCCACTTAGGAAGCAACATTGATTGGCAATCAATTTCACATGCTGTTTTGCAAATGGAAATAATTAACAATTAGCCAGGGGTATTCAATAAAAGTCGTTCTGCAGGTGGAGAGCACAGACTGCTTCTCAAAATCAGTCTTTCTTGTGGATGTTTTACTGTTGGTGGTGTTTGCACAGTAGTGGTAGCACAAGACAGACTCACACAAGTAGCTCAGGTAGTGCAGCTCATCCAGGACGGCACATCATTGGGAGCTATGGCAAGAAGTTTTGCTGTGTCTGTCAGCATAGGGTCCAGAGGCTGGAGGTGCTACCAGGAAACGGGTCAGTACACGAGGAGACATGGAGGAGGCCGTAGGAGGTCAACTACAAGCAGCAGGACCGCTACCTCTGCCTGTGTGCGAGGAGGAACAGGAGGAGCACTGCCTGACCAAGGCAAAATGACCTCCAGAAGGCCACAAATGTGCATGTGTCTGCACAAACTAGGGTTGGGAATTGAAAAGATTTTCACGATTCCGATTCCCTTTTTGATTCTATGAAACGATTCGATTCTTTATCGATTCTTTTTTCGATTCCAATTTGGGGGAAAAAGGAGAACAAACAGTTTGATTATCAGAATCAACTTTGTTTACTTAACTATTGCACAATCTTACAAACTCAACAAGATCAAGATGTCCACAGGAAATGTGAAACTGGAGTAACATCTGTGTTTAAATTAAAAATAAATATACAAGAACAAACTTAATAACCAACCATGTCTAATAACAAATGATGGGATAATAACCTATTTTAAATAACAAAAAATACTAATTATAAAACAGTAGTAGGGAAAATTAACAGTTCTTTTGCAGAAAGATGAGCATATCTGCTTTTTCTGGAAGGATACGGGATCTTTCAGGGCTTATGGTGTCTCCGGCCGTGGAGAACACCCTCTCAGATGGGGTGGAGGAAGCCTGCACACAGAGGTAGTTTTCAGCCAGTCAGATAGCAAGGGCAGCGTATCTTGCTTGTTCCACCACCACAGTGTGGCGCTATCCCTGCAGGGGATGGAGGGCAAGCTTTTACAGAGCTGGATTTCCTGATTTACCCTCTGGGCTAAGGAAAGACGGGGCTTTGATTCACAAAGTGACCGCAGCTCGTTGTCTTCCTCCTCGAATAGTTCTTACAACTTGCGTAACTTGCGTAACTTACGTAACTTACGTAAAAAACGTGACGTAAGTCGTGCTCCCCAGAGCCGGCGCTCTAGGCTCTGGTGCTGCGGGAATCGAAAAAAGAATCGTTCAGTGAGCTGCCAAACGATGCCATGGAATCGGAAAATACGGAACCGGTTCTTAACAGGAACCGGTTTTCGATTCCCATCCCTAGCACAAACTGTTAGAAACTGATTCCATGAGGATGGTATGAGGGCCCAAAGTCCACAGATAGGGGTTGTGCTCACAGCTCAACATCATGCAGGTTGCTTGGCATTTGCCAGAAAACACCAGGATTCACAAATTGGCCACATGCGACCTGTGCTCCTCACAGATGAACCCAGGTTCACCCTGAGCATATGTGATAGATGTTACAGAATCTTGAAACACCATGGAGAGCGTTTTGTTCCATGCAACATCCTTCAGCATTACCGGTTTGGCGGTGGGACCTTAATCATATGGGGTGGCATTCCTTTGGCAGGCCGAGCAGCCCTCCATGTGCTCACAAGAGGTAGCATGACTACCATTGAGTGTTGGTGCTGGCTTCCTCCCAATGCAGGACAATGTGGCTTGAGTGTGTAAGTAGTTACAATACAATATGAAGGCATTGAAGCTATGAACTAGCTCGCCAATTCCTGACCTGACTGTAATGGATCACATCTGGGACATCATGTCTCAATCCATCCACCAACGTCAAGTCGCACCACAGACTGTTCAGGAGTTTTAGTCCAGGTCTGGGAGGAGATCCCTCTGCAGACCATCCACCACCTCCTCAGGAGCCATCCTAGGCATTGTAGGGAGGTCATACAGGCACAGTGAAGCCATACACAATGCTAAGCCTCATTTTGACTTATTTTAAGGACATAACATCAAAGTTGGATCGACCTGTAGCAAGTTTTTCCACTTTAATTTTGTGTGCGACTCCAAATCCAGACCTCCATTGGTTAATACATTTGATTTTCAGTGATGGTTTTTGTCTGATTTTGTTGTCAACAACTTCAACTTTGTACAGAGCAAAGTCTTAAATGAGAATATTTAATTTATTCAGATCTAGGATGCGCTTATGTAGTGTATAATTTATACATATGTTTATATTCATAATCGGTTACAAAGAGGCAAAACTGTAAAGCTGTTATAGACGTAGCTAAACTACTATAAATGCAGAGACGAGAGGGAGCTGGATAGAAATGCTTACACATGATTAAGATTTATATTTCCTACTAGAGACGAATCTTGTGAACCGTGTGTCATTTCCTTTTCATCTCACAGTTGTGCAATAATTTGTGCTGATTCACCACAAAACCTCCTCCTGAACAACACTTTGAGGTTTCGGTTGTTGAGAAACTGAAAGTTTAAATGAGTCTGAACACCTTTGCAATCAGTCAAACTTTGTATTGTAGACTTAGGATTAGAAAACCAGAAAGAAATGATAAATGAACAGAAGTACAAAAAAAAAGAAATACAAAAACAGTCCAACTCTACAATTTTGTGTGACTTATTTTGGGGTTTATTTGCCCCAAATTTTTAATGTGATTATTGTTTTCTCTAAAGTTGCTTTATGATGATTTTTACATAGACATGTGATTGTTTTTCATGGAATTTGTTTGTTAAATGTTTGTTCTACTTCTTTGCATGTGATGCAGAGACCTGCATAACTTCATAAAATCCCACAACTGTGTCAAAGGACCGAGCCACATTCACTTAGAGGGAGGAATATCTTTTGGAGTGGGAGCATTTAACCTGGTAGGTCACAAACTATATACTGATGATGCAAATAAGATGATTTTCTCTTAATATTGAATGTTTTGAATGCAGCAATTTTCTCATTTTCAGGGAGGCTTAAGACTGAAAATAAAGATAAATTTGTCACTTTGACTCCGACTTGCTCTTTTATAGCATCAGTAGATTGCTGTAATTTATGGTAAAAAATAGACGCATCACATTGCATAGTCGGTATTAAGTCTAAAAATCATGTAATATATCATATTTAAATCCATCTCAACAAAACTAGTGTATTAATGGAGCATAATAATATTGTAGTCAGATATTAAGAATATTACACATAAAGACATACTATCTGATGTGTCAAAGGTGGTAAATTGATTATGTAAATGTAATTATACATGTATTGATTACATTGTTATGGTAATACATTAATAAGTTACATTAAAGCCATTTTTATGGTGCAACTCCATGAGAGTGGGGAGTACCAAGATGGTGACAGGTGACTTCAGGCCTATCAGTAATCCAGTAAATAGAGATCAGTGGGTCTTCATGGACTGGAACCTACAGAGTAAACACAGGAAGGCTAACATTACCAGTTGTAATTTATCGTATGGCATTTGACTGGTGTAAATGTAGACAGTGCATCACTGACACAAAGTTTTAAGATATTATAGGTGTGATAAAAATCCCCAAATGTGATCAGCTTGTGATCTGCTCTTTACTATATTAGCGAAAGCTAACACCATTAGCAGAAGTTAAAATTAATTCAATATCAAATCAGTTTTTGTAACACATCGTTCTGCTATATAAGAGAAAATATTTTGATCCTGATACTAACTGTAAATAAACTACTGATTGTTTAATATTATTTATCTTAGGAAATGGAAGAGGCGTATTCCTGGATTTCACACCTAACTTTTTTATTAAATATGTAAAAATGGATGAAAACATCACTGTCCTCGTTTCCCATTTTAATTTTCATAAAATGTATTTATTTTTATCTATGAACTGGAAATTACCCCAGATTAAATTGTAGAAATCCAGTCACCTTACAATATAAGACCAATATTGCAGCGTTGGGTTGTGACTAAAATGAATCTTACTTAATTTTATTACTTATTTTATAGTATGCAGTGATAGAAAAGGTTTGATGCAGTGATATTTTTTTAAACTGTGAATAATACTTAACATCAGGTATTAGAACAAAACTGACCCATTTCTTATTTACTAAATAGAAACAAACTTTTTAACCCTGTAATGCCAAATGTATCATATTTGATACATACGGTTTCTGAAATGTTTTGCGTCTGACACCTTTTGCTTAATTTAATGGTAAAAACTTTACTCAAAATCCTATTGTACACAATCAGATATACCTGATAACAGAGGGCAGAAGATTAAACAAAAAATAATCTTGACTTACAGTATCGCATAGTAATAAATGATTAATATCAAAAATGTATTTCTGTTTTTTCTTTTTACATATTTTGTTAAAAGGCCAAATAAGGACTTCAAACCAAAAAAAAAGTAATTTTCTGTTTTGTTTTATTCTTGGATCGGGCTTTAAAGGGTTAAAAACAGGATAGAGGCAAATAATTTCTATGAGTTTTTTAATACTGGAGATCTTAGCAGCAGGCAGATATATTTGGATATTAATTTTTTGGCTGATATTGGAACGATTCCCAATCAATGTCAGATCTGAACCCCCTAATAAAGCCTCTACGTATCCTTCTTTATTCACTCTGAATGCCATTGAAGGGTAAATGACATGTTGATGTCCTGCCAAAAATCAGGAACCCAAATTTTCAAATTGAGAGCATTATCTCATTCTTTTACTCAAACTTCTAATGCTTGCATCACGTGCTTCTTCCTCCCAAATATATGAAGTCAGATCATTGCCTGTATACCTTTCCAGCCAATAGAAAGACAACGTAGATAAGAGGAAAATTTGCTCCCAAACTTGCCTTGTGACTGTTTTAGTGCTATAAATTATGAAATATATATCAATAATTATTCACTGTTACAAAATGTTCTGTAGTATTTCAAAAACTTTAGTAAAGGTTTCTAAAAATAAAATGGTTTTACAATAAAAGACATTAAACAAAATTATAAGCTGAAAATCTAATGCAAACAAAAAAAGTCTTTATTTTGTTGCTTTGAATCAACTTTTTCCTGCAAGTCTGAGAAAGAGCAATAAAATCCACAAGCAGAGACACAGGGAAGTTAGCACAGGAGGAGGAAGTGGCAAGCAAATGCAGAAAATACCTGTGCAAGAAGCAGGAAATAAAAAATTGCAGAAACAAAGATTTCATGGATAATAATGAATATTTGTGAGCAAGAAGAAAGTAAAGTGAGTTAAAAGCTGTTCTCAAATTGGTCAAATTGGAAAATTGTTTTCAACGTTTCAATGGTTTAGTTTAGCAAATCAATTCTTTACGTCAATGTTCTGCCATACTTATCTGATTTTAGGACTTCTTGCAAAAACGTACGACGTTAGATAAAAATTGTTGTAAAATTGTGTTCTTGTATCTTTGAAACTGATCAAATGTTCTTTGCTTTCAGACTCTGTCTCTGTTTCCTCCTCGGATACTTAAAATGTTGGAGTTTGCAGGCTTTTCCGGCGATAAGGTGGGATGTTGATCATGTCTTCCATTTCCTCTGCAGCTTCTTACAGCCTAGTAGATGTTTTGCACCTGTCCTCTGCTGTAGGAATATGGTCTGTCTCTGCTCTGCGACGGTGCGACAGGAATGAACCTGCGCTCCATGCTGTGTGCTCTGCTGCTGCTCTGCTACCATACCTTCCTCACATTCGTCCTCGGTAGGTTTACCTCTGAATTACTGTAAAGAAAACATTTTCTCCCCCCCGCTAAGCTTTCTGTATGGTTTAGTATTTCTGTTCTTATCCTCTCAGGAACGGGTGAGGGAGAAGTCTCTGAGGCTGAGAGACTTCTGAAACCTTTCCGGCTCCGATATCCGCGGGTAAGAATCGTTTTCGAGGCCTTTTTATTTTTTGCCTAGACTTCCCTGACCTTAGGGACTTAGGCGTGTTTTCGAACCTTCCTTGTTTGGTTCGGCTTTAACCTGAGCTGCACCTTTTGTACATGTATGACTACGCTAAGGCGAACCCTGGTCTGAATCAATCCACCAGACCGAGTCCCACTTTTTACGATGATTCCCATCAAGAAAAGAAACCGGCCCCAATTAACCCAGGAAACATACTCCTTTTGGACCTAACTAGCCACCGTAGCAGAGCCTAGTAATTGAGATTGTTTACATTTTAAGAATTTGGGTTCCAGTTTTGATTCTTTGGCCGTTTCTCAATACGTGTACTTGTGCGTTCTCATGCACTCGTAGAACGTCATCAGCCTCAGCCCTGGTACTGATCCAATTCACAAGAACAGCAGACCACGTACGGTCAAAGTCCTCGGATTTTGTTTTCGCCCCTCCCTCTTTACCCAGCATGCATCAGAGCAGACATGTCCGTTCTCCAGATTGACAGATTTACTGAAATAAAAAGATGAAGCTATGCTTACAATTATCCGTCAGTCTGATCTATGTTAAATGATTTAAATTCTCTCTATCAAGAATGTTGGAAATGCAGCAGGTATCTGTTAAGATTTAAGGTAAAAGGAGGAAAGTATATAAAAAAGGCTTCTATTTCCATGCAGAAGGTGGTCTATGAATTTAGAGGAACAGATTCCCTTGTGGAACCTTCTTCAGCTCAATACCGGTGCAGCAGGTCAAAGACGAGGCTCTCAGTCTGAGTTTGGCTTTGTTTTTTGATGTCAGTCGTGTGCAATCCTTTGCATGATATAATCTAATCACCAGTATCATAGCTAGCTGACTGTTTATTGCTTTTATTAATCATAAGCCTTTCTTTTAAAAGCCACCGCACAAATGGGTGGCCGCAAACACTCTGCTGTGGATTCTTCTTTGCTGATTTTATGCAAACTAGGAGTCGAAAAAATGAAAATAATAGCAAATTTCCGGTAAAGGTTTGAACCCTTTCCATTAGTCATTAATGCTTGACCCTAACCCCTCCAATGACAGTGAATGCTGTGCTTTAGTCATTCCTGATCTTTTGTTTCTGCTTCACATCAAACAGTTTATCTGGGTTGTAGCATTAATTGACACTTTGAAAAGAATGTTGTGGGACCTGCTCTTCCAACACAACTATAAAACAAGTGCAAACATGCAGGAAATGCAGCAGGCAAATACTTCCATGATAGTTTATTTTACATTTCAAGGTCTCTGTGCTCTTCTTCAGTCATTTCTCATCAATGGGAGCAACAATCATCACATGCAGGCCTTTTTTACAGGTCACCAATATAACAAAAGAGGAAAGCAATCTGCAACAAATAGAAAACAAGTCTGCTTTAGGTCTGGACTGAACAAGCAAACTAAAGGATTTAATATGTAAGGATGCAATCTATTTGTTTATAAATAGTTGGAGCTAATATAAAAAGAGATTACCCAACTTTATTGTGTCCAAATCAGAAGTTATAAAAAAGCTGTGGCTCATTAATTGGGCATAAAATATCAACTTTATTGATCAATGCAAATGACAAGAAAATTTGACCTCAATAAGTAAACTTGACTCTCCACCTTTAGATCAAATAAAAAAGGTGTCAAATATTAGTCCCAGTTTGTGCAGCACTACTTTTCATTGATTTCCTACAGCAAAATTTAGATTTACAGATAAATAATATTTGTTTGTGTTGATTTATTTAGATCTGAACCATCAGAAATAAATTATATTACAGCTGCATCCTCCTTTGGTTCATGCTGCAGCCATATTGGATTCTGTCACTGTGCTGTTATTTAAAACTGCAACATTCAGACACCAGTTGTCCGGAGAAAGTTAGAAATTCAGATATTAATTGGGAGTTTTCTCTAATTTAGAAGAGCAGCCTGTAAATTATCTATCTGAACGAAGTTGGAACTTACTATTCTTGTTAATTTAATCAAACTGTATGCAAAAATGGAAACAAAGTGCTCAATAACCTGATTGTTTTGGCTGGTGATGCGTTTTTATAATGTATCAGAACTGTTTGAATTTTTCACCAAAGCTTTAAGATGCCCCAGAGTTTCATTGTTAATCTATAAATGAAGCTCAGCAGAGATCAGGTCAGAAGTTAGTTTTAAAAAACACAAAAAGGTAAAAATCTTTGGGCTTATTGCCGATTCTCTGATCCACTCAGACTGAAAACTCAAATATAGACATAGAGCTCGACTAATGCTCTGATATGTTGCACTTAGAAAATTACATAAAAAAAATATTTTATGCAATTAAAAGCTGTTGAAACTTACGTTATTCAATCAAACAACTTGTGAACTTTCATATATTGTTCTGTGACCATGTGAACTAACAAATGTGTCAATTGAGCTTAAATTATAGCCAAACTGGTAATTCTGCACACATATGAAATAAATTAAGTAATAATTAATATTCCTGGTAAAGAATCTTGACTAAACTAGTGAAAGTCAACTAAACTAACTAACTACCACTGTACACATGGGAAATAGATAAAAATGGTGGAATATGCTGGTGAAGAATCTCGGTCATCCAGGTCATAGTCATTCCAAAAAAATAAGTTAAAAAACAATCCACTAGACTTTGTTTCCAAGTTTGAAGACGTTTCGCTTCCCATCCAGGAAGCTTTTAACTAGTTCATCCTGACGACAAAACCTCCAGACCTAAGATGAGCAGAGTGGTGTATGCAGTTCAATGCAGTGAGGAATGCTCTGATCTTTATATTGGAGAAACCAAAAAACCTCTCTACAGACACATGGCCCAACAAAGACGGGCTACCTCCTCTGGACAGGACTCTGAGGTCCATCTACACTAGAGACTGACACGGGAGTGGATTTTCACTCCTGTCCCGTTCCACTCCCACAGAAGAAAATAGTGTCCCGTCCTGATCCCGGGCCAGAGTAGAAATCTAAATCCTGTCCCGTCCCACTCCTGGTGAAATTACTCCCACTCTCATCCCGTTAATCTTTAATCCTGTCACGTGATCGTTACTAATACTGACTCCCATCCCAAATGTAAATCCTCTTTACATTTGCTATCAGATTCTGGTTGATTATTAATCTTCTTTTGACAATATTCTACTCAAAACAAGTGCAATAATCTGCCAGTGCAGGAAGCCAATAGCATTTGGTAAGACTTATTGTTTTGAGAATATAAATCATGATATTAAGATCAAAAATACTTTTTGATTAGATGTATGATTGTAAGACTTGTTAAGATGGAGATTTTTTTGCAGGGTTCCGTCTCTCTCTTTCTGTTCCGTCACTCTGCATGACTCACATTCCTGTAAATTTACACGGCCGTGTTTCCCACTCCACCTTTTCCCCACATGCCAGCCCATCCCCACTGAGTAAACTGAAAAAAAAAATGAAAATGTCTTGGTCAAACATGGCCTAGAATGATTGCCGGAACACTGATGAGATCTTTGACAGTTAAACAAGCTGGTGGAAGAAGCTTCATCAGTGTTTCTTTTTTTATACAGGGTGCAATATTCCTTTTTTTCGCTGGCAGGACAGAAGAGATTAAAGGAAACATTGATGAGGTTTGACCTGTTTCATATTCTATTACCTGAACATAGGATACGTTAAAGCAGCCCCGTTCTCACTGATATCAATATTTGCTGTTAAGTGATACATAAAGTCTCCTGATGGGAATGTTTGATGGATACACTTTAAATGCTTCGTTACTGTTTATATTTATCTTTTCTGTACGGTTTTACTTTACTGCCAGGCGGTGGCGCTGTTTGAGGATGGCTGCAAAGCCCAGCAGACGTGGAAGCAGTTCCACCACATGTGCTACTGGGAGCTGATGTGGTGCTTCACCTTCAAGCGTGCGTGGAAGATGGCGTACTTCTACGCAGACCTGCTCAGCCAGGAGAGCCGCTGGTCCAAGGTGGACACCTCTGCACAGAAAGTGTCTTTATTCCCAGGCTATAAAATGTTTAGTTTTATTTTCCTGTGTGTTTCCACATTAGGCCATGTATGTGTACATGAAGGCAGCTTACCTCAGCATGCTGCCAAAGGAGGAGGCCCGGCCTTTTGGAGAGGATGAGGTGCAGCTTTTTAGGTAAACATGTTCCTGCCTCCTTGGTTTGTGTTCCGTCTGTAAAGCAGTGATGCCCTCCTGGGGGTAGGGAGTGGCGGCATAGTGGTTATGGTTTAGAGCTTGGAATACTGAGGTTGTGAGTTAGAAACCTGCTCTCACAAACTGCCACTCTGGCTCTCTGAGCAAGACCCTTAACCCCATGCTGCTCCCCGGCCTCCGCACAATGGCAGCCCACTTAAATGCAGAGGTACATTTCTTCAACGTGAGATCAATAAAGTTCAATAATTATTTGTTATTACTCTTACCCCTGGTGGTCTATGAGTGCATGTAAAGGGTAAAATATTTTATTTCTTAGGCAGTCAAATAACATGGGGCTGGGATCTTTCTGAGGACTCAATTGAAAAATTATGCAAACATTTATCAACCAAAAAAAAGTTTTTCTTATATGTTTGAGTTTGAATACACATTGTGGATTACCCGATCTATCTTCAAGCATCACACGACAACCATCACCATGACTTCTATAATGCCGTTTTATTGGCTTTGGTTATTAACACGGACGCAACAGTGACTGTTTCTGCGTAACATCCACACTAACCACATCAGCAGGGTTGCCAGATGTCACTGACTCGCCTTTTCCAGCCCCAAAATGTTCATAAACCGCCTGATATACAAATCTCACCCAATTTTCAACCAGTGTCTATAGATCTCTTTGGCCATAAATCTAAAGAAAAACCTTTTTTACCCATAGACGGCCATCCTAAACTGCCAGACTGGGAAACATCCCAACCTGGCAATAATGCACGTAAGACAGGAAACGTTAGCCTTTAGATGCAGAACCCCATCATGCACCGCAACATATTTTTGCAAAATATTCCGACATAAATTCGCCAAATATAAGAGGAACATCGTAGTTTGGTTTTAACAAAGCATTTTAGTTTTATTATAATTCAGTTTGTTGCAAAGATATGACAGTTAGAAGAAATAGAAAATTACACCATATGCCAACCGTCACGGATGTTTATGACAAGGAAGGGCTACATATACTGCATGCATCATTTAGGTAGTGAACATTGTATTACTTTTTGAGCTCCTTGAGTTATTCACTGTCACAGGTAGGAGCTTCGGTCGGAGAGTAAGTGTTGGAGCCAGTATGATTGGGCCGGCCCTTGCACGCTGAAACTAGGAAAACCAAAAAGACAAAATGGTTCTCAAAACATTGATTGACTTTATTGATTTCACAGTGAAGAAATTTACCGGTTACATTAACTTAAATGGTCAAAGAAGAAGAATTTGCCAAAGGAAGAAAAGGGTGCATAGGATATATACAGTATATACAGTGTGTCCACATATGACAGCTTTTTTTTTTTATATATATATATATAGTAGGATAATTATACAGGATTATTACATGGGTATTTATATAGATGGATATTTATATTTATATATATAGTTATTGCACTCGGTGTCAGATGTAGAGAAACTGGTTGTTGCAATGGGTATCAAATGCTAAATTGCACATTACATTTTGCACAAGTTATTGCCGTTGTTGGGCTGCATTGTAGAGTCTGATAGTAGCAGGGATGAATGACCTTCTGCAGTGCTCCTTTTCACAAACAGGGTGTCTTTGACTAAGGGAGCTGCTCAGCTCCTCTACAGCCTGGTGCAGGATGTGGAAGGTTTTGTCCATGATGCAACATTATCTGTCTTTACAAAAAAAAACATGAATTCAGAAAAAATCACACGTGACACATGAAATTTACATGTGCAACTCATGGGAATCACACGTTAAAGCACATGTTTACATGTGGATTTGGATTCACATGTAATACATGTTTTCATGTGATGGCCTGTGCTTCAAATGGGAATCACATCTAAAGACATTTATATCGCATTTGAATCATAAGTTCTTTTAGTACGTGTCTCAAATGTGAATCACATATGAAAATGTGATTCTCGTTTTTAGCATGTGATTCCTGTGTTTTTCGCATGTGTGCCTTAAATGGAAATGACATCAGTGAATCTGATGTTTCTAACTTTAAACTCTCTAAATCCACATGTATACAGGAACTTTACCATGTAAATTATAAATTGAATGCTATATTTATGTCCTGTGTTTCATATGCGGTTCAGTTTTACAGGTTGTGTAGAAACAGGTGATAAATGAATTAGTTTTTAGGTCAATCAACGGGTAGTCAGCAGTATCCATGTAAGGAGCCTTTATTTGGGAGGCAGGTGTTCCACCAGGAAGTAAGATGCTGTCATCAGGTGTAAGCTTGTGCAAATATGTTTTTCTTTGAGTTGACAAGAGAAGATGTGGACAAAATAAATGGGTCACTTACACAATGAGCATCGATGGCTCCGACTTTAATTCATCTGATAAGATAACAATCAGCTCCTGAATGATAACCCGCTGCATCGCCTCAGTGGCTTAAAGCAACAGCCTGGCCGGCATATTTGGTCACATATGAACCTCTTTTTGGCTACGTTCACACAGCAGCCTGAAGTGACCCAAATCTGATTGTTTTTTTTTTCACCCATATGGGACCTGGATCTGATCTTTTCATGACCGTCTGAACAACACAGACCTGATTTTCACAACAGCCAGGTTGCATTCATCCAACCTGAACGCCATTAATCCTTGACAAAGGTCACTACGCAGAATCTGCAAGAAAAACGACATCCATGTGGAGAGCAGTCTTTATTTTCAACCATCTTGAAAAGATTCTTTTAAGGTTGGGAAAGATGGCTAGATGCACTCCAGCGCTACCATCCATGTTTACTTCCGTAAACACAGAGCATGCTTGCTTGTGACGTCGTTGCGTCCTCTATTGCGCATGTGGGAAACTTACGTTGTATGAATGCAGTTCACACAGGAGATCACATATAAGTTGCATATATTTGGAAATGTAAACTGAAACAGCAAAGGAATCTAAATTGAGCATTAAGGCCTGCAGTTTGAACGTAGTCTTTGTTTTGTAGGGCATGACTCCACACTAACAGAAACTAGCAGCTTTAAATGAAGGCATACTAAATAAATATATTTGACAAAAGTAGATCGGTTTATTTATTTATTTTTTTTTGTATTTGAAACTATTCAGAATCAGGAACAGAAGGTTAAAACTTCCAAACAATACATTATTGATAAAGATGGTTCAGAGTAAAATATCTAAAAAGAAAAACTGAGCAACTGGTTAACATTGCAGCTTGGTGTCAGTATTTACTTTTCAATCTAATCATCACATGTTAGGGTGTCCATTCAGCAAGATACTTTGCAAGATTTATTAAACTGATTTGATAGTGTAAAGGTGGACGCTTAAAATGGAGAAGCTAAATCTAAGATTGCTATTTTGACAAGAACCGATTAATTTACAGTGCTATACGCCAGACCTTTGGTCAACACTGCAAAAAATGAAATGTAAGTATTTTTATGCTTAAAATAAAAATAAAATACTTTTATTTTTAGTCCATAATTTCTATTTAATCCTATTTTAAAGGAAAAATATTGATTTTTGTAGGGGAAACATCTATTTATCCTGCTGAATTCAGGAAAAATACAGAATGTTTTACTCAAACTGTAATTTTCGATTTTACAGTGTGTGTCCTTATAAAAAAGATTGCATTATGGCGTTATAATGTGCTAAAATGTAAAAAGTTGTTGGGATTTGGAAAGTTACTTTTTTAATCATTATTTCATGGTTTGTTTTCTTCTTCCTCCTTTTTCCTGTAGACAAGTACCGAGCCTAAAACAGAAGATCGCAGGAAAGTCTCCTCCAACAGAGAAGTTTGCGATTCGTAAAGCCAGACGCTACAAGGTTTCCAACCCGGTGAGGCTGCCGGTTCCTGTGTTGGTGAGTCTCACAGCTTTGAAAGGATCGCAGAAACACATGTTGGTTCACATCTGGCTCACAGTGAAACATGAACCATTGCAGGAGATGATGTACATGTGGAACGGCTTCAGCATGATCAGCAAGCGACCAGAGCTGACTGAAGGCATGATGCAGACATTGGTGGAGGCAGAGCGCACTCTGCTGGAATCTCCTGGTATTGCAGCTTGTCCCTCACTATAAATGCCACATGCAGAAGACGCTTCTGTTTATCAGTACACACCATCCACTTTTTATTTTGCAGAAAATGAATATAAGATGGACGACCGCTGTCTGATCCACATGCTGAAGGGTTTGTGCTTTAAGAACCAGGGGATCCTGCAGGCTGCTGAGGAATGCTTCAGCAAAGTGTGCTCAAGGTGGGGCATATTTCCTGCACTTACTCTAAGAACAGGACCTGCTTTCTTTGAAATCTCTGCAGCTTCTTCGATAAGAAAAGCAACCTTCAGAGAAATGTCAACCTGCAGGAGGATGTCTCGCTTGCTTAGCAACTGCAAACATTCTTAACTTCCAAACTTTAAATATTTGCATGGCAAATGTAAGAATGGTGATACCTTCCAACATGGAACATCATACTTTAAAATCAACAGTGCCTTGCAAAAGAGTTTCTACCCAATGACTGGTTTTACAGTCTTTTAAGCTACAAACGAAAACTTAAATGTATTTGGCTGATATGTTGAAAAACAAATTTCATCTTTTGTTTCTCTAATGAAAATCAGAAGTGTTATATCTTTGTGTGTGGTACAGTGGCTGAGGGTTGCAAGCGCACTGCAAGTGCATGCATGTGCATCAAATACAAAACATACAGAAAACCCAAGCACACCAGCACAAAAATTTAAGACATGCAATGGAAAAGTAGCTGCAAAAGGGAAATGCTGCAGTTGCAGTAAACAGAAAATGGCAAAGTGCAAACATAGATAAATGCTGCAAACACAAATCATGCTAAAACACTAAACACACTAAACTTTTGCAATTAGAAATACTGGAAGTAAACAAAACAACAGCAAGTTATGAAAAGCTGAAAACTAGCTACGGATAACAAAGGTCCTCCAGACCACTAGAGGGAGACAATCATATCCTTAGTAAAGAAATAAGCCAGATTAAAATGAAAACTCACCTTTCCTTTCTTCCCTGCAAATGTCGTCATGGCGTCGTTCTGTCAGACCAGTATTCCCATAGTAATACGCAGGCTTCTGTTACATTTGCAGATCAGCCTGTCAAGATCAGCATACACTTAAGCCGGGCTTATACTGTGCGATTTTTTTCGGGTTCGGGGCGACTTTCTTGTTGTGCAAGAATTTTGCAACCGGCCCGACTTTCAGTCTGATCGTGTGTCGTGTAGTGTACAGGGGGTAACGAGGGGCGATCAGCCTCTCAGGACCGCCTCCCAATCAGGAATCGTGAGGTCGGGCCCAACTGTCGTGAGCAGATTGCTCAGTGTGCAAACAAGGATTGTTCTTCTTCTTCTTTCTCTCAGAGGAAAACACAGAAGCATTTCAGGTGTGCGAGTGAAATGGAGTTCTTTCTGAAAAATTGACAGACCATAGTAGCCACGTTTGGTCACCAATTCCTTTGTGTAAATACGTCCTTGCCTTTTCTTTTTAGGGCTTTAAGCACAAAATTGCACAAATTGCCAAGGCAGAGTGTTTCTCTCTAGCAAGCTTCATATTCCTCTTCTACTGGTTTGGCTTCCGGATAGATGAGTCTGAGTAGCGCCGTCTCACTGCGGAGCTGAGTCCCACGTGGTTTTTAGACGTACAGTGAGAGCGGGTAGATCGCACCAGAGCGTCGTGCTACATATACATCGTGAGCTGTGAACTCACACTCACCGCAGGGTTTCGTCGTACAGTGTGAGCTGTAGCTGCGTGCAACCATTGAAAAAAATCGCAGTGTATTCCCGGCTTTAACCGTTGTATGACAATCTGACAGGTTAGCTGCTGCTTCAGGAAGTGGCGTTCTGTGAAATAGCAAACAGAAAGTGAGGCTGTCTGTATTTTAAGCATTTTAACTTTAAATTCTGTTTACTTCAGACTTAAACTTTTTGTTTATTACATCATGCATAAATAAACTAGCCTACTTGACTTTAAGTATGCTTTTCTGGTAAGTTTGTGTATTTACCTTCAACTACAACTGTTTCTTTATCATATCACGCATAAATAAAGTAGCCTAGTAGACTTCCTTCCACTTATAGTGTCATATTGTTACGTATATGGCATAGTGATGTATGCAAATCGGACGTCTTCCGCATACGTATGCTGGTCTGATGGGGTATGCTGATCTGACAGAACAGCGGCCATCATGTGATCCTACCACCTGATTTTAGCTTCTATCCTTCACCTTTAGCAGGGGCAACATAACTCTATTCAGGGCAATTCTGGACCTCTTTTTTACCCCATTTACACTACTCTTGAAAAACCTTGCCGAGACCGGTCCAAGCTCAGTAACTGAGATAACTTATCGTGTGTAAATGGAAAGCAAACTGAACTGAACCGAGATAACTGCAGACCAGTTCCAGAGGTGGGCTCGGCTCGGTTTTTCCCTGGCTCAGTTCTCTGATAACAAGAGCGTATGAGCAGAACGTGTCATCTCCGTCTGGCTGCACATCCCGATTCACACTCCATTCCAGTAGTTGGCGGTAATGCCCCTGCGGAAGTTGCTTGCCAACCAACACAAAACAGAAGAAGAACAACAACTATAAACAACAATTGAAATATTTTCCACGCAACATTTTAAATAATGGCTTCAAAACAGCATGGTTTGATCCTCCGCAAACACCGAAGTACAGCAATAATAATCAAGCACAATAATAATCTGAATGTGACGGGCGCCGCCATTTCGATTTGCTTGATTTCCCCCTCCTTCATTGTCTTCTTCTTGTGTTTTATAGCGGTTGGCAAACAATTTTTGGTGCATTACCGCCACCAACTGCTTGATTTCCTCCTTCAATACTGGCAGTAATACTGCAGATTGTCACTAGGAGGCGAGGAGTCGAGGAACCGAGAAAGCGTGATGTGTAAACGATCGTCAGAACCGAGCTTGGTCTGGTTAACTGATCCGAGCTCGGACCCTGTCTCGGCATGGATTGGTTTTTCAATGGCAGTGTAAATGGGGTATTTGTAACACTCCGAGTAATTTTAAGCGGTGCAAAAACCAACTGCAGGGTACTTAACAATACAAAACAATGAAAAGTAAAGCATCAAGAGGCTACACAGATCGGTTCAGCAGAGTCTCACCTATTTACCAGATAAATACGCCACTTTAACTAAAATTTTCCCTCATCTTTTTGAAACCGGATTGAATAATTAATTTGCTCATAAACATGCAGATGCTTTAAAATGTAAACAGAAAGTATTTTAAGTTAATTTTTCTTTACATAAGAGTTTTTTCCTTATAGTGGGCTATATGCCCAACTCCACTACTTCCTGAACTGCAGTAGCTCCTTTGTCTCCTATCTTTCATTACTGGACCGACTGATTGATTCAGGTGTTTTTAGTCTTTATTGTCATTGTTACTGAGGTCACATACAGCTGGATTGATCCGTTTTTCCAGACAGGAAACATAGGAGCTGGCTAAAGTTCAGGAAGTAGTGGAGTTGGGCATGTAACTCACCCAATGGAACAAGATTATTTGCATTTAAAATAAGAAAAGAACAACTCAATTATCACCTTTCAAGTACATAATATCTAAATATCCTATTTTGAGGCTAATAATCCTCCTTCCATTGGCAGATCGCCTTATTAACCTGTTCAAATCATTTCTATATAATTACCACGTTTGAACCCCTCCAACACCAAAGTTTAGCCCCTCCCTGTGGTTACAGCTGCCTGAAACTATCCCCCCCCAAGCAAAGCATCCCCTCACCATGATACTGCCACCACCATGTTTGCCACAAACCATATTAGTCTATCACTCATAAAACAACAATGAGTTTGATTAAATCTACTGTTTTTAATGTGATCAAATTTAAAGAAGTTCCATTCGTCTGAATTATTTTAGAGAGACAGAAAACCTGCAAAGGAAACCAACGCCTCTTCCTATAAAACATATGATGATGTCTAAATCACTGCCTTCTATAATCTCTGTTTAATTGACATTTTTTCATTAGAATGACTCTACTTCTCTCTTTCTGTGTTTTTCTAGTGAAAAGAAGATCAAGTTTGATCACTACCTGGTGCCCAACGCTCTGGTGGAGCTCAGTCTGCTTTACATTGACCAGGGCAGGAGAGACGCAGCTATTAAAATACTCCACAAAGTAAAGTAAGTGAGATACTCACAGTATGGTAACCATGGAAACTGATGTTTTAATAGTATTACTCAAATATACTAAACCGTCCCATGGTAGATTAAAGTTATACTAATTGTTAATTTTAGATCTTAGTGAACATTAAGGATGCTTTGGTGTAGATTTACAATCATTAAGGGCATAAAAAATCTAAAGAGGTAGAAGACATCTGATGACCGTCCACTGAAGGATTTAGGGTCGTAATTGGCAATAAAAGCTGTTAAAATCAAAATATAATTTTCAGTATTTTCTATGTATAAACAATGAAACAGGGTATTTACCTAATATATTTACTACATCATTAAGGAGCCTCTATTTAAATAAAAAAATAAACGTAAGTCAAATTTACGACGTTCTAAAAGCAGGAAATGATCTTCCGATACTTAAAAGCGGCAAATGTCTGCTTGGTTTGTCAGTTTATTACTTAAAGCATTATTAACTTCCAAAGCATGACTTCCATGATGGATTGTAGTTTTTATTACCTTACTCTCCGAACCTTTGTGTCTATTCTTCTAACTTCAGATTTTTTACTTTTAAGTTGAGGTAGAGCTGAGAAACTATGAAGTCATTTTTGTTCCATGGTTTTTGAAAGCAGAGAAAAGTTTTTGTTAATAGAAATTTTAAGAAAAAAAAAGCCAACTAGTAATGAAACTCTGACCAAAATTCTGATGATCTTATACTTTTTTCTTTCATATTTCTTTTATATTTTTTTTATTTAAATTGTCTGTTTTGAAAAATATATTTTAATTTTTTTTTTCAATTCAAATGTTGTTTCTAACATCCTTGCAAACTAATAGAAATGCATCTTCACTCCTTAATCCAAAGGAAAGCCAGTGTGAAGAGAATGTTATCTGAAAAACACAATTGAAAAACTTTTAGTTTAATGTTTGTATTACATTTTTTCCTTTTTTTTAAATCTGCATCACCAAAAGATTTTTCCTGTTTGCATCAATGATATAAATAATTCACTTTTAAATAATATAATGAAATTTTTTCTACTTTTTTGGGTCTCAAAAGGAAAAAGTCAAAGTCCCTTTGCAGCACTGCTTTAAAAATCTCAGACGGTAAAATTTAGGATTTAAGTAAGATAAACTTGGTAGAAAAGTCTGAAAAAACATTTAAAGCTTAATTTCATGTAAACTTTCTAACATCTGCTGTGATCATCAGAGGCAAAATTCCCAAAGTGAGGGTTGCGTCCCCTAGGGGCGGCCTGGTAGAAAGAAATTGGTAAAAATAAAATTACCCATTTTGAGATGTAGTTAAAAAAAAACAACCTAGATAGCTGTTAAACTGTAAAATAAGCAGTTAAACTTAAAAGAATCTTTTATTAGTCTTAAATTAGTCTTATACTGATTATAATGAGACTTTAGTTTGTTTCCATTGCAACGTATAATTTACTGCTGATGACTTTTATCTGTTCAACAGTTTTTGGGCAGGCTGAGGTAACTAAGGGAGGTATAAAAAACAACAAATTAACCAAACAGGGGCCCAACAACAACTGCTCTAGAGAAACTCTGGATCCTATCTGGCCTCCTTAAACTCAGAGCAGACTGCAGAGATAAAGACGAGTTAGATGTAAATAACATCAATTTGTTCCAGTTAGCAGTTTGGATGCAGGTTTTCAGAAGCATCCATTAAAAAGTGAAGCAGAAACACTTTCTTTATAGAATGACTTCTGCTCTTCTTCTGATCTGCAGGCACAACTACAAGGATTACTCGATGGAGTCCCGCACACTGTTCAGGGTCCACGCTGCTCTGGCCAAACTGAAAGCGGACCCTGGAGAAGAGGACAGCCAGTAACAGAACATTTCTGCTCTCCTCACTATGGACACTTTGAACTCGTGTGTATCTACAGTAAACCTGACGTTTAAATGCTACTCAGGCTCCATTCTTGGAGGTATTGTTTGCGCCATCGCTGTGCCGTCCTGACAGAGAGGAACGCTCCTCAGAAAGCAGCGCAGCTGAGGGACTGTTAACTACCTTACACAGGTGAAAACACACCTGATGTTTATACACATTATTATATTTATAGATGTTTTATGGTTTACATTAACAATGAATCTTCACTAATCAACTTAATGTAGGAAAATCAAACATAATGTGAGATTGATTTAAATCTTTGGTTGTACTTTATTCTACTTTCTTTGTGGTCGAGGGCGATCATCCTGTATCGTCAGTTTAAAACGTTTCTTTATTAAAAGGAATCTGGTAAAAGGTTTTATTCTCCTGCCAAAGCATAAAGAATCCAGGCTGTGATGCATTGTGGGTAACGGTGTTTTAACCCAACTCAGAGCAAATGTTTTCATACATGTGCAACTTTTGTGCATCAGCGCCCCCTTTATTCTGATAGCCTTCAATAAAATCCACTGCAGCTAATTGGTTTGCAGAGTCCATGTGTGGAACTTAATCCTGGAGTTTTGTGAAAATTGCAGAAGTTTGTTACAGAATAAAACAGCACCATGAGTATGGAGTTAATTTTGTTCCTTTATTTTTGCAAGCAAACATGTTTTACAAATAGGAATTTTCAAAAACACATTTTGTGAATTGAAATTTGAAAAAAATATATAACCCAGAAATAAGGGGTTTATTAACAATTTATTCAAAAATAGAGAGAAACTTTGCTGTTTAAATTTGCATGTTTTGTATTTTCAAAATTCAAATTCTTTTTACAGAAATATAAAATATACGATATTTAAAGACATTTACACTGGAACTGTCACATAATGATCCACTAAGACGGATGATATATATATCCACAGACGCCATCTTTCTGGAGACAAACACAGAATTTACTTTGCTGGGGTCCAATTCTGAATGTGAAAAAAAACTGATTTGAAAGTATAAAAATATAAAATAAAAAAATCCTGAAATAGGAAAAAAGAATTTGAAACTAAAAATAACAGTAACTGGCAGAAGGGATTTTAATCTGAAAATCTAAAACTGCAATAAAAAAAAGAAATAAAAAAAGGAAAAGTGTAATTAAAATACTAAACTGAATCGATGTAACATTACGAGAATAAAGTCGTAATATTACGAGAATGAAGTCCTCATACAACTGTCCGTTACAGAAAGAAAGCTTTGAGCTCTGACCAGCAGATGACGGCCGACCAGCTCCACCAATCAGCAACCTGACTCCACTTTGACCTAGTGCCCAATATGATACTGCTGCTAAAAGATTTTCTTATTTGTCAAACCAGAGCCAAAGTATAACTTAATATGATGCTCAACATTCCTCATTTTAGGGAAGAAAGTGCTTATTGTAAGAGCTGTCATAAGATACAACTTGTTTCTCGTAATTTTATGAATTTATTCTCTTAATATTACCACAGTCTTCTCGTAATTGTACGACTTTATTCTCGAAAAAGAAGAAGAAGAAAAAAAAAACTCTAGTCTGGCCCTAATACTCCGTAAAAATATATATAATTTTAAGAAATTGTTTTACAGATTTTATATTTTACTTTTTTTTTTTTTTTTTTCAGATACATTTTCACCAATTCCATTCTTTTCTAAATGCATTTTACAGATCAAATTATCTTCACTCTAAGCCCGATTAAAAACGCTCGCACTTGAGGCTCACATTTATCTATAATATATTTTTGCATGCAGACCAATAAAAATGTGTCTTTGCTTTTCACTCCAGAGGAATGCCCGCCCCCTGAGGTAAAGAAAAAAATAAAAATGCACTTTGAAAATGATTTAATTCATAAGATTTAACCTAGAAAAATAATTAATAAGTAAAATAAGTCTGAAAAAATGTAAATAATAAATCTGTTAAATGTTTTTTTTCTTATAAAAACATATCTGAAAAAAAAATAAAACAATCTGAGAAAACAGCAAGGTGACTCTCCCTTTTTTTAATAAAAAAAATTCAGTGTTACTTCTTGATTAAAATTTTTTGATATTTTCATTTTTTAAAATAATTCTTGCTTTCAACAATAATGGAACAACCTTCATTCCATACAGGAGAACCAACAAACACAGTGGAACGGTCAGGGAGAAAGTTCTGGAAATGTTTTTTAAAAATCGCACAACTACCAACCTAACAGGCAAAAAGTAGAATCTGATAGGAGACCCATGAGGTGAGAAAATCAGTTGCCAGGACAGTTACACATCATGAGCTCTAGAAATTTTGACTTTAAATAGAAAGATTCAAAATCAGTCATGCAAACTCCTGCTTGTATTTAGCAAACATGTGGACTAAGGTTTTCTAATCTGATGAGAACCATGTCGTTCCAAACACACCAGTCACATGGGACTGAAAGAATCATTCTGTACTGAAGAATCCTAGTTTCTTCACCAGGAAAACTGCAACTTTCTAAAAATAAGTGTATTTACTCTAATTTGAGCAGGTAAACGAGATGATCTGTCAATTGAATGAACACGATAAACAGTGGAAAAAATCGAAACTAAATGAGTCATTTTTTTTCTGAAATAAGTGAATTTTTTCTTGAATTGAGGAGGGAAGTCAGACACTTTGCCAATGGAACAAGACAATTTACATTTAAAATAAGAAAAAACAAATGCATCGTATTATTTCAAGTGCATATTATCTAATTACCTTATTTTAAGAATAAAAATTATCATTCCATTGGCAAATTATCTTATTTAACTGCCCAAATTAAGGGTAAATGCACTTAATTTAGGATTTTTTCTTTAGTTAGTTTTAGATCGTTTTTGCAGTGTAAATTATGCATTTCAAATGAGATGTTGGTTTTAATTTTAAACATAAATTATCTTGTCTCCCTTATCTGCCCAAAACAAGAGAATACACTTATAAAAAAAATAAATAAAAAAAATAAAAAACTGACTGGTTTATAAACTGACAGGCTCATCCAGCAGCAACAGAGCCACTGATGCAAACTACCGGTTAGTTTGGATCAAAGCTTGTTCATGATAAGCAGTGGCCTAGTCCACATCTGAACCCTGCAAAAAAATTCTTTTTTTCCTTTAAATAATTATTTAACCTTAACCGTTAGCTGGGGTACAAGAACTTTCCCAATAGAATAAAATAATTTGTGTTCAAAATAAGAAAAAAACAAAATTATTTTAAGTGCATAATGTCTAATTAATTGGAGTAAACATATTCATTCTGTGGGGAGATGATCGGTTTTACCTGGTAAGTTGAAGGGAAACTAGACTAAATGTAAGCTTTCTTTTAAAAGTATTTTTAGATCAGTTTTTGTAAGAATCAGAGACAACAGTAGAAAATTAGTTTCCATGAATTTCCATCCAATCTCAGGGGGAGTTACTTTGTGGAGAAAAGGGAACAAATCCAGTCTGTAGATCAGCAAACCTGACAGAGATCTTCCCCAAACACCTGCAGCTCTTATCACAATGAACATTGTTTCTATCAATTATGACTCATGCGTCGATTTTCTAATTGTTTACAAATTAAAAACCAAATATTATATATTAAAGCAACATTGCTTTAATATATCCCACTAAATCAACAGAAAATACTCTGAAGGTTTCAAACTACTTTAACTTTAATGCATTTTTTACTTTAAAACTTAGCAAAGACTTTCAGTATAAATTTGCTTCTTGATTTCCTTATTTGGGTTTATTTTATTCAAAGTTTGAACTTCCTGATTATTTTCTAGTAATTGGGAGTGAAGTTCCTTTGTGAAGTTCAATTCAATTCAATTCAGTTTATTTATATAGCGCCAAATTCACAACACATGTCATCTCAAGGCACTTTACAGTTCAACCAGATCATACAGTCAAATTGATACAAAGTTTTCTATCTAAGGAAAACCAGTTGATTGCATTGACTCATTGACTCAAATACAATCCCTCACACTAAGCATGCTTGTAGCGACAGTGGAGAGGAAAAACTCCCTTTAACAGGAAGAAACCTCCAGCAGAACCAGGCTCAGCATGAGCGGCCATCTCCCGAGGCCGACTGGGGTTCAAGGAGACAGAAGCAGAGATACAAAAAGCAGCTGTAAAAGGCGGCCCCGTCCAGGAAACACAAAGCCAGGCAGACGAGCTCCGAGCCAGCTCCCATTCCAGAGGACGAAGAGAGCACATCCACTCAGTCACGGCCAGAGAAACTGGACCACACTGGAAAACAGGCCGATCTCCAACATCTATAAACAAGGGTGTTGATAGAAGCAGCACAGCTGATGTTTCTTTCCAGGATGACGTCACAGCCAAACAGGAACAGACGAGGCAAAGCTACTCTGAGGAAAAGCAGAGAGAGCAGAAGGTTAGAGATTGAACTAACAGATTCTGCAGAATAGGAGAACAGAGAGAGAATGAAGCAGAATGATGAAATGGGGGTCCCTATGTCCTCCAAAAGTCTAAGCCTATAGCAGCATAACTATAGAGATAGCTCAGGATAACCTGAGCCACTCTAACTATAAGCTTTATCAAAAAGGAAAGTTTTAAGCCTAGCCTTAAAAGTAGACAGGGTGTCTGCCTCACGGACTAAAACTGGTAGTTGGTTCCACAGGAGAGGAGCCTGATGACTAAAAGATCTGCCTCCCATTCTACTTTTAGAAATTCTAGGAACCACTAGTAAACCTGCAGATTGAGAGCGAAGTGCTCTGTTAGGAACATAAGGAACAATCAGATCTCTGATATAAGATGGAGCTTGGCCATTTAAGGCTTTATATGTGAGAAGGAGGATTTTAAATTCTATTCTGGATTTAACAGGAAGCCAAGCAAGAGAAGCCAGGATAGGCGAGATATGATCTCTCTTTTTAATTTTCATCAGAACTCTGGCTGCAGCATTTTGGATCAGCTGAAGGCTTTTAACTACAGTTTGTGGACTTCCTGATAGTAAAGAATTACAATAGTCCAGCCTTGAAGTAACAAATGCATGGACTAGTTTCTCAGCATCACCCCTGGACAGGATATTTCTAATTTTTGCAATGTTCCTCAGATGAAAGAAGGATATTCTAGAAACCTCTTTGATATGGGATTTAAATGACAGGTCCTGATCAAAAATAACACCAAGATTTTTTACTTTATTATCTGAAATCAGTTTAATCCCATCCAAATGAAGTGACTGGCTAATCAGCTTCTTTTTCAGAGACTCTGGTCCAAAGACTATAACTTCTGTTTTGTCTGCATTCAGAAGCAGAAAGTTAAGAGTCATCCAGGTTTTTATGTCTTCAAGACATGCCTGTAATCTATGTAATGGGTTAGCTTCATCTGGATTTATAGACAGATATAGCTGGGTATCATCAGCATAACAGTGGAAATTAATCCCATGCTGTCTAATAATTCTACCAATTGGGAGCATGTATAAAGTAAAGAGAATTGGTCCTAGCACTGATCCCTGTGGTACTCCACAGGTAACCTTTGAGCGTGTTGAAGATCTATCATTAACATGAACAAACTGAATTTGATCAGATAGATAAGATTTAAACCAGTCTAGTGCTGTTCCTTTAATTCCAACAAAATATTCAAGTCTTTCTAAAAGAATATTATGGTCAACTGTATCAAATGCAGCACTAAGATCCAACAGGACGAGCACAGATACAAGTCCATTATCTGAGGCCATGAGAATATCATTAGTGACTTTCACCAGAGCTGTTTCAGTGCTATGATGAGCTCTAAAGCCAGACTGAAACTCTTCAAAAAGTTCATTATGGTGTAAGTGATCGCAAACTTGTTTGGCAACTACTTTCTCAAGAATTTTGGATAAGAAAGGAAGATTGGATATAGGTCTATAATTGACCAAGTCATCTGGGTCAAGAGACGGTTTCTTAAGCAGAGGTTTAATTACAGCAACCTTAAAAGCTTTAGGTACATATCCCTGTAACAGAGATAGATTAATCACATCTAAAATGGAGGAGGAGATCAAAGGGAATACCTCCTTAAATAACCTGGTTGGAACTGGATCTAACATACAAGTTGAAGGCTTAGATGAAGACAATAATTTTGCTAATTCAGAAAGTTCAACTGGATCAAAGCAGTCTAAACCCGGTTCAGATTCCATGACTACCTCAGGTACAATCGCGGATAGAGGAGTGCTTATGATCTTATTTTTAATAAGATCAATCTTATTTATAAAGAATCCCATAAAATCATTGCTGCTAAGAGCAGGTGGAATGGACGGTTCAACAGAGCTATGGCTCTGGGTGAGTTTGGCAACTGTATTAAAAAGAAATCTAGGATTATTCTTATTCTCCTCTATTAATGAGGAGAAGTATGCTGCTCTTGCTTTACAAAGGGTCCTCTTATACAGCAGTAAACCATTTTTCCAGACTAGGAAGGACTCCCGCAGGCCTGTGGAGCGATATTTTCTCTCCAGTTTCCTAGCATTTTGCTTCAAAGTATGCAGCTCTGCATTAAACCAAGGAGCAAGCTTTCTATTTTTAACGGTTTTAATTTTCAAAGGAGCTGCGTTGTCTAAGGCAATACGCAGAGAACTAGCAACCCCATCAACAAAATCATCAACCTGTGAAGGGGAATAAGCTATGCTTTTGCACTCTGCAGCACTGCTCAGCGACACAAAGGAGAGAGAAAGTGAAGCAGATTCTTTAAAATTTATAACTGCACTATCTGATAAAGATCTACTAAAATTGAACCTTCTTTTGGGGGAGGAGAACTCTGTTAAAGTAATCCTGAAGGTTATTAGAAAGTGGTCAGAGAGGACAGGGTTGTGAGGAAATACTGTTATTTCTTCACATTCTATGCTGTACAGGTGCTGGTCATAAAATTAGAATATCATGAAAAAGTAGATTGATTTCAGTAATTCCATTTAAAAAGTGAAACTTGTATATTATATTCATACATTACATACAAACTCATATATTTCAGATGTTTATTTTGTTTAATTTTGATGATTACAAATGACAACAAATGAAAATCTCAAATTCATCATATCAGAAAATTAGAATATTGTGAAAAGGTTCAAAATTGATGGCCCCTGGTGCCACACTCTAATCAGCTAATTAACTCAAACCACCTGCAAAAGCCTTTAAATGGTCTTTCAGTCTAGTTCTATAGGCTACACAATCATGGGGAAGACTGCTGACTTGACAGTTGTCCAAAAGACGACCATCGACACCTTGCACAAGGAGGGCAAGACACAAAAGGTCATCGCTAAAGAGGCTGGCTGTTCACAGAGCTCAGTGTCCAAGCACATTAATAGAGAGGCGAAGGGAAGGAAAAGATGTGGTCGAAAAAAGTGTACAAGCAAGAGAGATAACCGCACCCTGGAGAGGATTGTGAAACAAAACCCATTCAAAAATGTGGGGGAGATTCACAAAGAGTGGACTGCAGCTGGAGTGAGTGCTTCAAGAACCACCACACACAGACGTATGAAAGACATGGGTTTCTGCTGTCGCATTCCTTGTGTCAAGCCACTCTTGAACCACAGACAGCGTCAGAAGCGTCTTGCCTGGGCTAAAGAGAAACAGGACTGGACTGCTGGTGAGTGGTCCAAAGTCATGTTCTCTGATGAAAGTAAATTTTGCATTTCCTTTGGAAATCAAGGTCCCAGAGTCTGGAGGAAAAGAAGAGAGGCACTTCATCCACGTTGCTTGAAGTCCAGTGTAAAGTTTCCACAGTCAGTGATGGTTTGGGGTGCCATGTCATCTGCTGGTGTTGGTCCATTGTGTTTTCTGAGGTCCAGGGTCAACGCAGCCACATACCAGGAAGTTTTAGAGCACTTCATGCTTCCTGCAGCTGACCAACTTTTTGGAGATGCAGATTTCATTTTCCAACAGGACTTGGCACCTGCACACAGTGCCAAAGCTACCAGTACCTGGTTGAAGGACCATGGTATCCCTGTTCTTAATTGGCCAGCAAACTCTCCTGACCTTAACCCCATAGAAAATCTATGGGGTATTGTGAAGAAGAAGATGCAATACACCAGACCCAACAATTCAGAAGAGCTAAAAGCCACTATTAGAGCAACCTGGGCTATCATAACACCTGAGCAGTGCCACAGACTGATCGACTCCATGCCACGCCGCATTGCTGCAGTAATACAGGCCAAAGGAGGCCCAACTAAATACTGAGTGCTGTACATGCTCATACTTTTCATGTTCATACTTTTCAGTTGGCCAACATTTCTATAAATCCTTTGTTTTTATTGGTCTTCAGTAATATTCTAATTTTCTGATATGATGAATTTGAGATTTTCATTTGTTGTCATTTGTAATCATCAAAATTAAACAAAATAAACATCTGAAATATATGAGTTTGTATGTAATGTATGAATATAATATACAAGTTTCACTTTTTAAATGGAATTACTGAAATCAATCTACTTTTTCATGATATTCTAATTTTATGACCAGCACCTGTATGTCAGCACAAGATCCAAAGTATGAAGATGAGAATGTGTGGGACTATTCACATTTTGAACAAAGCCAATAGTGTCTAAGATAGCATTAAAGGCTGCTCTTAAGCTATCGCCTTCAGTGTCAGCATGGATGTTAAAATCTCCCACTATGATGACCCTGTCAGTATTTAATACCAAATCAGAAAGGAACTCTGAAAACTCATCTAAAAATTCAGAGTAAGGACCTGGTGGACGATACAAAGTTACAAAAAGAAGAGGTTTTCTTGCCTTGAAATTTGGATCAGGGAAATTAAGGGTTAAATGTTCAAAAGAGTTGTAGGTATTAACTGTTTTGGGAGTAATCAGTAAGTCAGACTGGAAGATTGTTGCTACCCCTCCTCCTCGCCCAGAACTTCTGGGTATGTGAAAATTTAAATAGCTTGAAGGAGTTGCCTCATTTATGCTCACATAATTCCTTGAGTTACCTTGTGTGTTTTTCTTCATTTAAAAGGATTTCAAAGAAACTGTTGGTTTTTCCAAGTATTTATTTAATTCAAAAGTCTGTCAGAAGAAGAATATGGTGAAAATATCTGAAGAAAAAAAAAAAGACAAAAAATTATTTTCCAGGGTTAATGGAAAAGTCTGTGTTATTAAATTCAGCCTGATGTCAGCTAATAGAACTCCTACAGTCTGATCCTCAGGGTCATAAAGTCCAGTTTGCAGAACAATAAATACAATTAGAGCAACAGCACCACATGTTGACAGTTTATTGCATAAGTGCATGTTGTAATTTTTTAACATCTGCTGTGGAAACGCGGCGCCGCGTTGCTCAGGAATATCCGAGTCCATGACTATGACTGGCCAGCAGGGGGAGCTGCTCCCTGCTCCTCCTTCAGCCTGCGCTTCAGCAGTTTCCTCTTCTTCTTCTCCTCCTTCTCTATCTCTGCCACCATCTCCAGGAACTTGGGGCTGCGGGGGTCCACGTTGTAACCGAAGCGCTCCCGCGCCTCGGCCAGCAGCTTCGCTTTTCGAGCCTTTTCCTCCTTCAGCTTCTGTTTGGTCTCGCGCTTTTCTCGCCGCCAGTCTTCGATCATCTTGGGCATCTTGGACATGTTAGCCGCTATGAGCTTTTCTCTGTGGAAAAAAGAAAACAGTTGGTGGTGCTCAGTAAAAGTGGAATTTAGGAACAGTTTTCTACTATTTTCGATCACAACAAGGATACCATCTGATTAAATTACATTAGATTTTCCTCTGAATGACAACTTTGTGTAACAGCCACCTCATTTTGAAGGAATTCCCTATTTTGCATTTCCAAATGGAAAAGCAAATAACTTAGAAACTGTAAGCCAAATTTACATGTGATTTGAAAGCTAACAACTTTTAGTTTCTGAATATAAAAATGGGGTGAGTAAAACACAGCCCAAGCTGCATCAGTTCAAACATGACTGAAAGTGTTTTTTTATTCTCGAACATAATAGGTATTTTTTGAACAGCGGTAATAAAGAAATGCTTGAGATAAAGGCAGGTCTCACTTTATTACATTTGTTTCACATCATGTCAACCACAAATGCGAAAAAATCTCTAGCCACAGCAGTTCCAGAGCTGTTGGGCTTTGAACTGTTGGTGTCACCAGGGTCTCCAAATTGTACCAAATTATTTTTGCTAGACAATTTGACCCATAGAATAACACTGAAGCATTTTCATGGCCACAACAGATTTATGAAGCAAGTATTTTCCACTCTGTTACATTTTGTTATATACACTGATATTATGCCTGTGAGGCATAATATCGCTCCACTCGGTGTGTCACTGGCTGACAGGCAAGGAGCGCTTATGAGACTTCAGCGAATGTCCCAGACTCAAATCGCATCATACTAAGATAAGGACACTTTTGTGTTGTAGGTAAGAAAATGATGTAAAGTACCGTGCCAAACATCGCGGGCTAACAACAGAGGAATTAAGCAGTGTTGGGAAAGTTCTCTTTCTACGTGAACTAGTTCAAAGTTCAGTTCACACATTTTAAAATGAACTAGTTCATAGTTCTTTTTTTTTCATATATTGCTCAATTACTCCATAGCCTCCTGTAGAACCACAGACAGTAATTATTTTATCAGTTGTAACACTGAAACTGAGCGTCAGATTTCATCTTCATATCCAGTTTTGAATCCTTATCCAACCAGGGTTTACATTAGCATTGAGGGGACAGCATTTCCCCATTGTTGCTTTAACGCTTTGTTGCTGTCCATTCACTTCACACTAGTAGCAGCTGCAGCTTTCACCCCTACAGTATACAGTATTCTCAAAAACATCAGGAAAAATGTGCTGCTTGAATGGTCTTTTTTATGAGTAATTATTAAAAGAAAAACAGGAACGTAGTCTTTAAGGTGCAAATGTTTTTTTTAATTTTAATAATTTTTTCAATTTGAAATTTCATTTCAGTACATACTAAAAAGGAATACTGGAATCCTGGAAAATTATACCAGGCAGGTTTAACAAACAAGTTCCATGAATAGTAAAATCCTCAAGAACATTTTACTAACACAAACTGAGGGACCAGGCTGAGGTAGGAATTTAAGGTTACTGAAGTGCGGATTTTTTTACTGAAAGCCGGCGGGCAAAGTTTGCAGAGAAATGTAAGATTGTTGCCATCATCCTCACCAACCACCTGGTCATAAAACTGTTTTAAGTGATCATACTGCTGCTTTGTCGCCTCCACGCTGCCGTGGCTTCCACGCTGCGTTTTGTTTTGATGACGCACGCGGCTGTAGGCCACGACGCTGGTAGCTGGTGTTGCCAGATTGTGTGTTTTTCCCGCTACATATTAAGGCCTGTTTACGGTGTGATTTAGCCGGGGTTTCGCCTGGAGGACTCTATAGAAATCTGGCAACCTATTGAACAGAGCTGCACTGAGAGAGCGTGCCGTTCACAGACACCAGAATGAACGAGTTCACAATAACGTTCATCAGGCAAGAATGCAGTACGTTCAGTTCACGTTCGCCCAAAATATGAACGAGTTCATGAACTTTCGTTCAATGAACGCGTTCAGGCACAACACTGGAAATAAGTATTAGGCAGCAAATATTAGAAAGATGCTAAGCATTAGCTATGACCAATTAACTTTTCTGACATCAAAAACCGGATGTTAAGTGGTGAATTTCTCATCATGGAATGTTTTTATTACAAATATGCTGGATTACTTTTAATCAGTGGACGAAGGGAGTATAAACAATTGAAGATTGGATTTATAAAACCGCTTCTGGACGCCTTCAAAGGTATGTAGCTGTGGCATCTTAGTCATGTTTACATTTTGACATGCTGCTGCTAATTGTGCTTTGGTGCTCGCTGTGTCCATAAAATGAACTAGGTGGCTAATTGTGGAGAATCTAAGCTTTCCAACGGTGTCTAACATGTCTATATTGGTAAACATTTTGTGTGTGTTCTAAGTTGTTAGTTGTAAACACTTTGAAACGGGTCGCTGGCGATCCGGTGGGTTTGGAGAGGTTAATAACTACTGAGTAATTAAGTGCCATCATAACTTCAGTTTATTTGTGGCCTCAATTAGCACATTTTATCTTAATGCATTTTACAGGTGATTCAACCAGCATCAAGTTTTTTTATTTAATGAGAAGCAGCTAATTGAAACGAAGTCATTGCCTTTGCAGGATTCTCTCTTCCTGGATAGGCATATATTGACAGTAGATATTTCCTTGCATTGTGTCGTTGACTCTGCAGCAATCCCTTTCAATGAGAATGCATGCAGATACAGTATAGAGGAAAAACTCCTTTTTAACAGGAAGAAATGCCAAGCAGGGCTGTACAGCAGTTTGCAGCACTGTTGCCTTGCAGCAAGAAGGTTCTGGGTTGCATTCCCGGCTGAAGATCTTTCTGCATGTTCTTCCTGTGCATGCATGAGTTCTCTCCGGGTACCCCTGCTTCCTCCCACAGTCCAAGTACATGACTGTTGTGTTAACTGTCGTCTCCTAACTGTCCTAGTGTGAGTATGTGTGCATGGTTGTGTGTTTCTGTTTTGGGTTTTTTTTTTGCCAGTTGTACAGGAAACATCATTAATCGACAACTTCCTGTTTAACTAGTGTCTCTTTATGATGTGACTTAAAGCCCACTTCTGGCCACAATAAAAAAAAAGAAAACATGCAATATAAGTGAGACAGATCAATATTGAACTTAATTCATGAAATGGCTTATGTTAAAAAAGCAAAGGGGATTGCTGCTTCCCGCTCTGGGTTCATTACTGAAGCAAACAGCAAATATTGATTCATCAGATTCTTAGCTTTACTAAAATCAAGAAAACGACTCTGTAATAATTTTCCTCTGAAAAATGGTTTCACTTTTTGCCATAAAGTTGCACTTTGGTGTTGGCTGCCCGGAGCCCCTCCTTCCATCTTGGCTGCCCCCTAGTGGCTTGTTTTCTTTCAACGATAACACAGTTCCTCTTAAACTGTCAAATGTCTTTGATGCTCTTTGTGAACATAAAATAATACTACAGAAACTGCATAATTATGAGTATGGAAGTACTCACCACCAATCAGCAACTTTGACATTTTACCCAATTTGATCCTGGTGTGTTAAAAGATTTCCATATTATTCAAACCCGAGCCGAAGTATAACTTCACATGATGCTCTACATTCCTCATTTTAGGGAAGAAAGGGCTTCTTGTAAGAATTCTCGTGATTTTAGGACTTTATTCTCATAATTTTATAACTATTCTGGTTGTGACTTTTTTCTTGTAATATAACGACTTTATTCTCGTAACCTTAAGACTCTATTCTCATAATATTATGACTTTATTCTCCTAATTTTGCGACTTCATTCTCGTAATTTTACGACTATTCTCATAATATTACAACTTTATTTTTGTAATGTTAATACTTTGTTCTCCTAATTTTATGACTTTGTTCTCTTAATTTTGAATATTGTCGTTGTAACTCTTTTGTCGTAATATAACGACTTTATTATCATAATCTTATGACTTTATTCTCGTAATTTTACGACTTTATTCCCGCAATGTTCAGACTTTATTTCCGTAATTTTGCAACTTTATTCTCGCAATGTTACGACTTTATTCTCTTAATGTTACGACATTTTATTCTCGAAATAGAGGAAAAACATCCCTAGCCTGGCCCTGGTCGTATATTCCAGCTATACTCCCATTTTAGATAGTAAAATGAGGAGTGATAGAAACTGATCCATCAGGACAGATTGACTTACTTTGCGCGCCTCCTCTCTGTTTCCTCCTTCTCCTTGGCCTCTATGTTCTTTAGCATCACCTCTAAAGGAGGGTTCCACTCCTTCTCCTCCTCTATCTTTTCCTGCAGCTCCTTCTCTGAAGGCCACAGAGACACGGGCTCGATGCCGGAGGCTGAGCCGTAGCGGCCGAACAGCTTCCTGTCATAGCGAGCCGTCTTCTGCCACTCCGGGGTCTTTTCGTTCTCCTTGTCGGGGATGTAGGGGTCCCGCAGGTTGAGCTTCAGCGGTTTGGGGTTATAACATCTAGTCTGTAGCATAACGCCATGATGACAGGCCACTGGAAGAACTGCTTTGGACAGAGAAATGCCTTTAAAAGTCCCACATAACGCTGCTGCCCTCTGCACCAGCATGGAGGCCGCCATGTTTGCTCTTCTTCTCTCTCCAGGCGGTTGTTTTCAGTTTATGGTGTTGTGTCGCCGCCTGCTGGGCTGGATCATAACTGCGCAAACGGCTTCTAATATAGTGGGGAAAAATCACCTTCTATCACATTAGGAAAAAAAATCTAACAACATCCTACAAATAAAAAACGTTTCTGTCATTTTCCGGGGCCGCTTTTTATTTAATGATAAGCATTCATCCCTCTTCCTGTTTTTTTATTTCTGCTAGTGTATTCAGGCCAGTGGTGGTTCTAGACCAAATATACCAGGGGGCCAGGAGGGGCCCAGCATGTTTTGATTCAGGAACAGAAAAACATGAAATAAAAAACAGGGGAAAGGATTCAAATATATTCAGATAGTGACATTTCTATTCAGTTAGGTTGAATTAAAATCCTTATTAGGTCAATATACATGAATAATTTAGGAATTTGACCTATTTTTGACTAAATATAAGTTAAAATGATGTTTTCTATAAAATCTGAATTTTAAAAACTGATAAATTCAGCTGTAAAAATTATATTATTTTTCTAAATTTAGCAGATGAAAACTGGGATCCTATCTCATTACCACTAAAGCTATCACCTTATTGTTTTAGAATAATTAGTCAAACAGAATTTGTAAAGAAAAAAATAAAATGGATCCAAAGGACCTATCAGTAACCATGTCTGTTCCTGTGCGTATCATCATTACAATTTCTTTGAGTATTATGTCTTCAGTACAGGGGCCATAACAGGGGCCAGGACATGATCTATAGGGACACTGGCCCCTATTGGCCCCTATCTGGAACTGCCTATGATTCAGGCCCCTATGAGCTGGTATCCAAATCAACTAGTCCACTTTCCTACCTTCACAATAATGACAGCACAGCATTGTTGCCTAATATCAAACACTTGTAGCTTAATTTAAACAAAATAGCTCTATTTTAACTGATTAATTCCCTTATAATCAGTGCTTCTAATCTGGCTTATAAATCTAACCTGATATGAGGTGTATCCATATCCATCTGTGTATTTAAACATATTTTAATCCTTGCAAAGTGAAACCTAGGATTTTATTTTCCATGGCTGTTTGGCAGAGAAATAAAATGTTCATTCATACCAAGTTTTTCTTACCTCACAAGTAAAAACACTTATTTTCTTTCTTGGGTCGATTAATCTCCTTTGGTTTTAATCCAACCACTTTAAGGCCTGATTACTGTCTGACCAGCAGAGGTAGATTAATACCACTCTTAAATGTCTGACAGCATGAGGTTGGCTAGAAAATCTAAAAACACATCATGTCCTCATTTAAAGAAATTTTAAAAGTTATGGGAAACAGAAATTGACATATTTTAGACATGGAATTTCTTATGGACATTTCTAAAACTTTGAAAATGCAGAGAAAACCAGTTTAAACCATTCTGCCAAAAGAGAAAAGAGAACAAACAACAGTGGCAAAACTTCCAATGTGGCATAAGAAAAATCCCTCTGTAAGTCATTAATTGTTTATTCAGGAGGCCAGAAATGAACTAATTAAATTATTTTTATCCATTTTATATTTTTTACTTTTTTCCCTTTGGAAAATAGATTTTAATCCCAATGTGGTTTTATTTATATAAGTAAAGGTCCTAAATGAATTGTAAAAATAAAATCAATTCAACCATGAAGATTGACCCAACATTACAGGAGCACTGGCCCATGTACAACTGGCCCCTTTTATGGCCCTCATTGAAGACAGGATTTTAAATACATCTATCAATTTACCATCATCCTTGATCCCTTCTGAGATTGCGGGGGCGAGAGGCGGGATACACCCTGCACACACATGTGGACACACAAGTCCATCGCAGGGCTAACAGGACAAACAACCAATCACACACACACTCACACCTAAAGAGAATTCAGAGAAGCCAGTTAACCTAACAGTCATATTTTTGGACTGTGGGTGGAAGCCGGAGTACCCGGAGAGAACCCACGCATGCACAGGGAGAACATGAAAAATCCACACTGTAAAAAATCTAAATCTAAATGAGTCATTTTTCCTTAAATTAAGTGCATTTTTTTTTTTATTGAGGAGGTAAGTGAGATACTTTGCCAATGGAACAAAACAATTTACATTTAAAATAAGAAAAAAACAATTGCTTTGTCTTATTTCAAGTGCATATTATTTAATTATCTTATTTTAGGCGTAAAAATACTCATTCCATTGGCAGATCATTTTGTTTATCTGCTAAAATTTAGGATAAATACACTTAAATTAAGAATTTTTAGGTGTTTTTTGCAGTGTATGAAGAAAGACCCCGGCCCGGGAATCTAACCCAGAACCTTCTTTCTGCAAGGCAGCAGTTCTACCCACTGCCCAACTGAGCAGCCAACTTATATTGAATACATTTCTATTATAATATGCTCTGGCACAGATAACTTCAATAATTGGTGGCTTTGACCTAATTAAACATATAGATATCTATTTTGAGTGACTTCCTTTAAAAAAAAAAAAAAAAAAAAAAGTCTGTAAAGTGGCCGATATTCATGTTTTTTTCTTCTGAACTCATGTCATAAAAAGTCGATTTTTTTACCTCCATCCCCACACTGTGAACATTACGCTTTCAGACCAAAGCGCAGGGGTTTCATTAGACTTTAGTGATGCGGTTAATTTTAAGTGTTTGCACCCGAGCTGAGCTGCAAATAGCTGTGAGCAGGTGGGCCGTGGTCAGGGCCTCAGGAGAAGAAGAGGCGATCTGAGAACACATCGGAGCATTCTGGGACACTGGGCACAGAATTAAACGTTTGACTGAGAAGATTTTTGTCCTCCCAAATGTCCACCCTCCCTCAGCTTCTATTTGATTTCTATGGAGGACACTAGGCCAGAACAAATGGAGTCGCTCTGGAGTGCAGCACTTACAGAGACAGATGTCGCTTGCTTTTGTACCGTGGGAGAGCGCAGAGCTCTCCATCGTCATTAAAGATTTAGGGTTCCCATGGCACAGGGAGGGGGGGGGCTGGAGACTGAAGGTGGGGGTGGGCATGACAGAGGCTTAATATGGCTTAGGAGCAATCCGGTGCCAAGCTGGGGCTTTAGGGATCACGTCAACGTCAGTCACAGACAAACAGGCTTGTTAACAGTTAGACGATAAGAAATGGTGGCAAGTTGACAGGTTTATTTCTGAGCATGCATGTGGGAGGGATGAGGTGTAAAGGAACTTATATGGAACACCTGAAGTGTGACTACATTGCCTCTTGCATTGCAGAAAATATGTTTATAGGTGCATTCAGCGCATTTATTTCTAGTGTAATAGTTAGCTCATTAAGCTGAGTGTGTCGACCTACCACAGGCAGCCATCTTTCATTTATAGTTCAAATATTTCATGTTTTTTATGACGTGTTGTGAATTAGCGCTATACAAATGAACTGAATTGAATTTAAGCTAAACACCTAAATTTTTAAATAATTGTTAAAGCAAAATGGTGAAGGTAAACATCATCAGTCAGTATGATGTATTTAGGGGCCATAGCAGGGGGCAGGACCAAACCTACAGCAACAACACCTATTGTCTGTATCGCCATTTCCTTACAGCAAGAAGGTCCTGGGTTCAAATCCATCCTGAGGTGTTTCTGCATGGAGTTTGCATGTTCTCCCTGTGCATCCAGGGCTTTTCTCTGGGTACTCCCACTTCCTCCTTCATTATATGAAATGCCTGGTTATAAATTGGTCTCTTCAATTACGCCCTATGATGTATCCTGAATAAGTATCCCTGTGATGAACTGGTTGACCTCTTCAGGATCTACCCTGCCTCACATTCAGTGCCCCCACCCCCCACCCCAACCGCCTCTGTGTTGATAAATGAACATTAAATATACCAAATCCTTTTAATATTTCTCTGCTGCCCTAAAAGTTTTCTCCACTTTATAGAAAAAATCACAACAGACTAATGATTAGTTTGGTGTTTTTTATGCTACGTTTATCCGAAGTGTGCGTGTTCCCGTTTACCCAACAATCAAGCCATTTCCACCGGGGCCGTCATTTTTTTTTTTTTATATGACTGCACATATGAACACATTCAGACAGAGCCAAGGTTTGGTCTCACTCTTTCATTAAAAGCAATTTGCCCATCCAGCGTTAGTATTTGTTAACACAAAGAACTCATAATAGATCCCTGGCTGGGCTTAATGAGCCTTTCTTTGTTGGCCCTAAACAATAGCAGGGGTTCTGCCCAGAGTTGGATCTGTAAGCATTTCTCCACAACAAGAGACGGGGATCCAAATTTAAAAAAGGAAAAGTGAATGGTGACTTCAAAGATGTCTTGGTTTCCTGTTTAAAAATGGTGCCTGTGCTGCAGAGGAAGGAGTTGGTGTTGCATCCATGGTTAGACATTCCCCACAGGGATGGTGATAAATTACAGCGTTCTGCAGAACCTTCACAGGGAAGTTAATAATCTAAAGGTAACTACTGCTGTCCTTGGCAGCAGGGGCGTCCATTGCCAGAAGATAGTGTGATCTTTGCTCTAGAAACGTTTATGCAGATTTATGCATTTGGAATCATTTCTGTAAGAAATTGTTCATAGTTGAATTTTCTTTGGATTCCTTCCAGCTGAAAACCAGCAGTGTGGGCAGTTTCATTGCAGTGTGGGGTGTTGGAGTTTTATATATATATATATATATATATATATTCTTGACAAGAAAATGTATATATATATATATATATATATATATATATATATATATATATATATATATATATATATATACAGAGATGGCAAAAGTACTCACTTTCCGTACTTGAGTAAAAGTACAGATACTTGTGTTAAAAAATACTCTGGTAAAAGTGGAAGTACTGATTAAACTTCTTTACTCAAGTAAAAGTAACAAAGTACAGGCTTGTGAATTTACTTAAAGTATAAAAGTAAAAGTAGAATCCACTTTTTTCATGCCGTTGCCTACATTTTTAATGGATGTCTGCCAATAGGACTAGATCTCTGTCGTGTTCATTTTCAATCATCTCGTCGTCCATACTACTATGCTAACGCCACCGCCACCAAGCTGCAATGATTTGCTGCGAATGAATACCGCCGAATCTGTCGATTCCTCTTGTAGTGGTGCGTCAAATGCAACGTAGATTCCCATCCAATTACATTGAATTTGATATTGATGACGTGAAAAATAATAACAGTAACTCCATTGAAATGATTCAAAACTAAAGTAACGAGCCAATTTTTAAAAATGTAAGGAGTAGAAAGTACAGATATTTGTGTAAAAATGTAAGGAGTAGAAGTAAAAAGTCGCCATAAAAATAAGTAGTAAAGTAAAGTAAAAATATCAGAAAAATCTACTTGAGTACAGTAACGAAGTATTTGTACTTCGTTACTTCCCATCTCTGTATATATATATATATATATATATATATATATATATATATATATATATATATATTTTCTTGTTAAGAAAACATGTTTTTTACTGAGCGTGGTTGTTAGGTTTATTCAATGATGATTATTAAAGTAATGTGTGTTCATATGAATCATTGTAGAAATGAGATGCTCCACTCCTGCCTTGTGATTCAGTCAAGAGGGGAGCATCCTGTTTTTATGAACTGATCAATTCTTCTGTCAGAACAATACTCTGTTTGTAACCATGTGTCATGTTCTGTTAATAAAACGTTCTGCAGAGGAGGTCAGGTGGGAGACAGTGTGTTTGAGTCTGGGGTTCAACTATCTCTCCTTCTGCAGAAGCCGTGTGAAAATCCCTTACTGTGTATTTCAGTTCTTCTTTTACAAACCTACATTTTTGAAACCAACAGTGGTTCAAATTTCCAAAGAGAAAAAAATGATGGAAAAACAGTCACTCAATAATGAGTATCTGTATTTAAAATTTGCAGTAAATATAAAGAAGAAGAAAAAATACACCCAAAACCATTTTTTCGTCTGCTTTCATTGCCTCCACTTCTCAAACTAATCAAAAATGTTCTGATGAATAGAGTCGAAATGGTTATAAAACCTTTATGATTAACCATTTCCAGCAGTCTAGAGTTATTGTCATGCAGTTGGTAATTCATGGGGATGTATATGGACAGTCAGTCAATGGAGAGGATGATGTTTGAGAGAGATTGTATGTTTGACTCCAATCGCTCCATATTACTCTTCCTTACACCCACTGATATGTCCTCCAATAAGACCCCAGAGAAGCAGTTGCGTTCATGTATCTGCAGCCTATTAGATGTCGCTGAATATTACGCGCTGTAACTTTAAAGCAAAACTGTGGAACTTTTAGCCACTAGGGGCACTAGACTTGACCTGAAGTCTGTTGGTAAGACTGCAGACTGAGACGTTATGGTGTTCCTGGTCAGTTCAAAGCCACATTCACCTCTGGGTTAAATCTTTGTTTGATCATGGCTGCTCTCTTTTCATTCTGTCTGGTTTGTCGTTGTTTGGTAATTTTCCCATTTTCCTCCGTTCTTAGTCTCTGCAGCTGTCTGTCCTTTTTGTCTCTCTCTGATTATCATGGGCTGTCCAATATGCTGCCTAAATGTTTTGCCATTCATTAAAAGGGGTCAATTGCAACAGGAGGAACATCTTCTGCAGGTCCAAACTACAACCAATGCTGCAAGATAACCCCTCTGCTTTCTTTCTGCAGGTAAAAGTATGAAATAGATTTTTTTCCCATTATTTTTGAAGGCAAAGAACACGTTTTGTAAACGGAAATAAAGAAAAAGCAATCTAGATGCTGAACCTTTGGAAAACTTCTTGATTTAAAAAATGTTTTTTAGTGAAATTGTGCCATTTTCGCAAGACTTACTTTTCCATTTTTCCAATTTTTGTTTTTTTCAGGTTGAGATTTACGGTACACAGTATCATTTTTTTAACTGCATTTCACAGAACCAGTTTTTTTCAATTAAACCCAGTGCAAATGGTCGCTCTGGATCAAGGAAAATGTTGCTAACATCCATGCAGACCGACAGAAATTCATCCTTGCTCCTGATTCCAGATTAAAGCGCACCCACAGAAGATAAAAGAATGGCTTCATCTACCTCTGATTGTTGCCCCTAGCTCCTTTCCTTTCACATGTTTAGAACCCTAGTAGGTACGGAGCTATTGACTGCTTTGGTGAATCTGAATATGTCCCAGTCTGATGGGTGTCATTTCGCAATGGAGACATAAATTAATAATATTGACTACAGGCTTGAGGAATAGACCTACAGAAAAACTTTAACCAAATGCAGTAAACGGCTGTAGCTTTCTGTTATAAAACCCAAAACATATGAAGGTTTGGACATTAGCATGTTTCAGAGTTCACAAGAAAAAATAGTGTAGTTCTCTTAAACTTTGTGACGTGGGCTTTGCCTATGATGTCTGTCACTCAAACTGTAGAGTTCCTCACAGCTCTGGGAGCCGCTGCCAGGAGGGCACTATTCTAGCTGGCGCTAGGAAGCTTCCTACTTCTACAGTAGGTCAAGGCTCCTTCCTTACTACTAGCACTATTCAGACAGCACTTGTTATGGTAATTCCGAATGTACCACCGCCTTTTCTTAGGTGTTCTTACTCATTTGAGATATGCAGAACGAGCCACTCTGATTTCTAAAAAGCACTTTGAAAAATAAACAATTTTTAAAACTCAATCTGAAGAAGAAAAATCTATATTCTATATGATGATATATGAACGGATTCATTAATCTAAACAAAACAAATTTAAAAAAATGAAAACTGAGTTTTGTTTCTGGTATATCTGCTTGTGTCTCCTTGAACCCCAGTCAGCCTCAGCAGATGGCCGCTCACACTGAGCCTGGTTCTGCTGGAGGTTTCTTCCTGTTAAAAGGGAGTTTTTCCTCTCCACTGTCGCTACAAGCATGTTTAGTGTGAGGGATTGCATTTGAGTCAATGAGGCGATGCAATCATCTGGTTTTCCTTAGAAAACTTTAAATCAATGTGACTGTATGATCTGGTGAACTGTAAAGTGCCTTGAGATGACATGTGCTGTGAGTTGGAGCTATACAAATAAACTGAATCGAATTGAATAGAAAACAATTAAATTACTCTTAGAAAAATGTTTTTCTATGAAGACATTTTTCAATGTATATTTCTGGTTTGCTCTCTTTTTTTTCCAAATTTCGATGAAAAGGATTGTTGTCTTTTTTTGCTAGCAACAATAATGGAATAAATTCTCTGCACAGACAAAAACTTATTTAAAGAAATCCGGAACTGTCCCTTTCGGAAACCAGAGAGGGACACATTTCAGACGGCGCCTGTGGTTCTGGAGATTTAAAAGGGATTGAGCAGGATGCCCTCCTGTCTCCAGCCACTTTTCTTTTTTTCTTAAACCTTTGCTTCCCATGCAGCTGATTTATTAAGCTGGGCATCCAGGTGATCGAGGGATGAGGTTAGTGAGCCGCTGTAATCGCCAGAGAGCTTTCAATTCTGCTCACTTTGCAGCAACCAATGGGCGAGCCGGGACCCCCTGTGCTGCTGTTGCATTTCCTTGGACGTTTGAACTAATTTATCTTGCATCACAAATCTTTACAACTCCTGTTCTCATAAACACCTGACCAGAAAACCATCTATAAAGATGGTTTTCTGTCCCCAGTGGTGAATAAATGTTTTTGATGGATCATTTTTATAGCTTGTTAGTAATTGAGGGAATAGCTGTGGGGAATAAAGAGACTGCAGGTCTTGAAACATCCATGTGTCCAATTGGATCAATTTTCCAACAAACATTCCCAAAAAATGTTTCACCATAAAAAGCAGCGTTTTTTCCTGCTCTTCAGGGGTCCTCAGGCCTCCCACCGCCCAGCCCAGGATCCTAATGAGATGATGAATGGGAGCGTATAGCCTGATGGAGGCTCTCTATCCGCTGGTGGCTGCTCATTTAAGGAGAGATTCATCAAACGCGGGCCAGCATTCAAACGCATCCTCATAAAACAAAGCTGGGGTCCAGCGAAGATGAATGGGGGTAATTATGAGCTCTACCTGTCCGCGTCCCCACGCGTGGCCTCCTGGAGCTCCAGGACATGTAATGTGTTTGCCTGAATAGAGGATGTTTGCATCAACTTTCCATCTTTTTTCCTTTTTTTACTGTTAGCTCTCGGCTGAGTCTGAAGGGTGATTATCTCACATTATACTAATGCAGCCGTATTGCCGTAATCATGTGACACAAAAGTGCCCCGATGAATGCTGGCACCAAACGAGCTAATCACCAAGCCTTGATATAGACGCACTGTAAGCACTACTGCTATTAACAAGGCTATTACTGTTTGCACATCCAGTTGGCAGTGCTGGAAATGTCTGCGATTTCCATGAAATCTCCTCCCAGAGGTGCCGAATGTGCTGCCAAATTAGCAGAATACGGAGCCCTGGTATAGCTGTTAGAGATAGTGTGACAGTTTTATTCTTTTTCTGAACCACCTTTAGAGGCCCCCCACTTCCGGGGCCAAACAACTGCTTCACAAGAGGCCCTGAAGAACACGATCCTTCAGATGAGGCAGTTTTTCCTACCTAAAAAAAGCCCAGAATGTCTGATTCTCTCCTCTATTAAGTCTGTCTTTAAAAAAAAAGTTTAAATCTTACCTGGAAGAAAACAAAGCTGTGGTGATGCTTTTTTTTTTTTTTTTTTTAGTTTGTTTTATTTTTAAGAGGGACAGTAAAGTTAGATTTAAAGGGACCCATATTTTAAAATGCCTTCATCTCTCATTTAAGGCATGAAAGGGTCCTATAAATTAACTCAACCATGATTTATTCAGTTCCCTGCCACCAATTCTCTTGTTTTTTTTTTTTTATGCCTTCTTCAAATCCCCCAGGGGGGGAGCTGGAAGGGGGGACAGGGGTGGACATACCTCTACCAAGAGATTTCTTGTTCCCATAGAAACACACTCATGAACAAGCAGTTCACCTCTAAACCACAGGATGGCAGCATTATTGGTCTCAGATGGAATATCCTAAAGTAGCAGCCGTTCAAAATGGCCCTTCACAGTCAAACGCCAGCCGAATGGCAGCCAACTTCCAGCCACTGGAGTGACCCCCTCCTTCTCCGGGGTATATTTTTTTACTCTGACTCCACCCTTTTACTGAATTACAGTCAACGGCAGTGGTAGTGACGCAAGGCTCCATGCGCTTCACTTCGATCTGGGTACGACCTTACATGCACCAAAGCTAAGAACGTTCGTACCAATATTAACATTGATATTCTAAATGTTCCTGGACAACAGAGGGAAGGTCAGATGTCATTCTGGAGCTTAGACAGGAGTAGTGGGAAATAATATAAAATAACCAGCAGAGAGAGAACCAGAATCAGGTAGAAGGGAATAGTCCCTTCTACCTGGTTTGGACCCGCTGATTTTAAGTTTGGTTCCCCCTGGTCTAGAGGCAAACTGCTAGAGATGGAAGGAGGACGGCTGAGGATCAGCAAAGCCCGGACAGAAAGCGGCCAAGTGGGAGGGATAACATCAGCTGGTCAATATCTGTGCTGGAGGGAAGGCAAAGAAATAGCTACTGTATTCTAGGTCTAAATTAAAACAGCTTTTTTTTAAAGCCACCAAAAACCTCTTAAGAGAATTCCCCACTTCATCTTTTGTCAACTTTATTTTCTCTATCTTCAATTTTAATTAAGAAAAGACTGTCTCTGCTGCTTCCTTCACTTTAGCTCATAGCAACATCTAGTCCCTAACTGGATTTCGCTAATGTAGACACAAGTTCAGTTTTTCAAGTCCTGTGAATGAAATTAAGCATCGTTTTGCTGTATTCGCCAGAATTGTGCCATTTTTCTCTCTAACTTTGTTGCCGAAATTTGTATTCGGTATGAACCTTCCTTAATTGCTTTGCATTTATAGACACCTCGACACAGTTCTATGTTTAGTTGGCAAATGAAATTCAGTCTTATCTAAATTAAATACGTTCTCTTAAATTCCAGAAATTCTCTTTTTTTCTGTATGCCCATGAAATGTATATGGAATTGTATTAAAAGTGGTCTTAAAACAGTCTTAAAAGGTTTTAAATTCAACTTTTGGTAACTTGTTCAAACCCTGATACTAACAATAAAGATGATAAACATTGAGTCCATGTTGTTTTTCAAAACTAGATCTTATTTAATGTAGGAGAAGGGAATGTTACGTGTCTTTGCAGTCATCGAGGAGTCTTCTATGAAATGTACCCATTTAATGACAAAATCATAGAGAAACATTACAGATATAGAGAACATAGATCCATTAATATGTGTGCAGCTTTATTAGGCAGGGAACCATAAAATCTTTATTGATTTATTGCGAAAACAAAGATGTTTTGATCATTCATTTTCCAGTTGGTACAATGTGCTCAGACTGGTAGACTGACCCTAAACTGGTTTTCTCACTTATCAGTTATCAGCCACCCATCAGTGCACATGGGTCCTTGCCTGGCCAGTTGCCACAGCTATATTAATGTTCTAGCTCTGCCACTGATATCACCTTGATAATATAATGCTTATGTGAAAACACGGTGTTAGCATTATTTTAATGTAAATATGCTTTTCTAGTATAGAAGGCAGTTAGAGATGTACAGAAATAAATGCTGGAGGATAATAGAAATTAAACTGTCATTCATTTTTTTATGAAAAATAACTTTGAGATGGTACATTAAAATGTCTAAATTCATCTCAAATCTGCTTTTCTGACCTTATAACTGTCCCTTATTGTCATGATCTGGTCAGATTGCTCACCTTTATTGTTAATTTCACTCACCTGCCTAACTCTGCCCAGTTTTCTAATTATTACTCATCTCATCCACCTGCGTCTATTGCTTTATATTCTGTTCAGCCCGAGCGATCGGGGCCAGATCATTGTTTGATGTTTGTTTGCTGTCTGTCTGTTTATGCCCGTTAGTTTGTCTGTTTAGTTTATTATAAGGTTTATTTCCTGGTTCCTGGTGGCCAGTGGAGTGAAAGGTTTTTTTTGTCCGTCTCCACCTCTGATCGTGTCCTGGTCCTTCTCCGCAGAACCCTCAGGGTTTTGGCTTGGAACATGGAGAGGGTCAGTTTTACTCCTGGCTTCAAGGAGGAGACCAGTTTAAAGTCCTGCTGAAATCCTGGTTCCACGTCTCTTCTCTGCTGCCCTCTACCACTGAGCCTGCCTGTCTGCATCTGAGCTTGCCTGTCCGCATCTGTGCGTGTCTATGTGGGCACGCTTCTGGACTTGTCTGACTCTGGACGCTCTGTGGATTCCTGGAAGTCTGGATCCTTTTGTTCCTCTTCCTGCCTGCTCTGTCTTCCCCTGACCTGGATTGACCTTCTGCAACTTCTCCGGGGCACACGTCGCGTCTGGTTGTCAGCCCATCGGCTGGAATCATAAACCTTTCTAGGGAGATGGACTGAACTGTGAAACCAGGCAAGTGACTCACTGAGATTATCATCTTCTGTCAGATGATCGTGGTCACTTACCTGTGTTTCTTTCCCCAAAGTGTCAGTGATTGGGCGGTGCCCCGTCCCCCTCCTGCAGACGCCATGAGCTGTGGATCCACAGCAGCGCGCTTCTGTTCCATCTGTTTTTATTTTAATAAATGTCTTGAGCTTTCCAAAGGGCTGTCTCACCTTGAATACTGGATCCAACTGTCTCATTTCATGACACTTATAACTCTCTCCTTAATAGTCCCTCCCTATCCTGTGAGGCCAAGCAGATAAAAATATATCTAATAGACATGTATCTAGCTTAACTGCGCTACACTGGAATGATTCTGGCTCAAACAAGAGGTAGTTGCTCTTTTAGTGGTTAATCTACCTACATATGGAAGTAGCCTCTCCTATTTAGCTAATGGTTTGGCTTAAGGGCCTTATTCTTTACATTAAAAATAAGCAACATTAAATTGCATGGTGCAATAAATTATTTGCAACTACAATCAGCAGGCATGCTGTGGGTGATCTATAAAGACAGCTGCATACATGTTAAGATGTGCAAAATAGTTTGTTTTGCCCATAAAAATGAGCAAGTTGTTCTACTTGCAGCTTGAGGGCGATCGTTAAAGAAAGATGATGTTCTAAGCCATGGAGATAGAGTTAATGATACATATTTATAAAATCTCAAATGCTATAAACAAAGTTAAAAGAAAAATGTAAGATTAAAATAACCAAATTTAAGGTTAAATATAAAAAACAGAAATGATCTTGAAACACTGAAATATTGTGTTTGTCTGCTGACTGATACCCTCCCTCCAATCTCTACTGGACACAGGAGCCACAGTCAGATTTACAGCAGATTATGCTCTAACAGCTGGGATTATCTCCACCTGCTCCTCTCAACAACAGCTTGCCCCGATATGCTGCAAAACAAGATGGACCCAGAATAATTTAATAAAACATAAGCCTGCCCATTAATGAACATCGAGGAAGAAAAATCACTGTTATGATTTCTCTTTGCAGGCCATTTAAAACCATTTAATTGTTTTTATAGACATGCAAATATGCTTATGTTTAGTACCTATTTTCATCTAAAGTGCAGAATAGAGGAAAATGCACTTTCAGAACACTTTGTGATTGAATAATTCTGTGCACTTTTCAGTTTCACACTTTTTTTGTAAAAGGTGCAGCTGCTGAGAATTATTTTTGTTTCTTAACCAGTTAGGGTGGTGTCATTGTTATCTGTGCAAAGCATAGCCAAGTTAGGAAAACTTAATTTTTGTTTTGTAAGTTTTTTACCAAGCTTGTTTAATTTTGTGCACGGCAAACAACCTCAAAATATTCTTCGTATTGTTTATTGTATTTATTTATTGTATTTTTATTATTAAGAAACATTTCTGTTGAATTTTGGAGTCTTTGTTTTTATCCTTGTGGTATCGAAAATGGTATTGAGTATTGAATAATTTACTCAGTATCGGTATCGAGTTGAAAAGTTTAGTATCGTGACAACCCTATAAGATAATTATCAACTAATTTGTTGAAAAAATGAATGTACGTATAAAACCATTAACTAGACTATATAGGGTCTATGACATAACATTTGCTGAAACAATAACCCAGTCAAAGCAGTAATAACCACAAAACAGAACAACAAAACCTTAGTATATTTTATTTAAAACAAAGGATCATCTCTGTCTTTAACTATGTCCTAACAAAGATTTCCTAAAGGGTAGTTTTGACTATCTTATTCAAAAGAAAGAAAGTCTCCTTTTAAGCATTTTTTTTTAACCTTTATTTAACCCTTATATTATGTTAAGGGTCAATTTGACCCATTTCCGTTTTTGTGTTGATCAAAGTACTGGTTATCTTTTTTTCTTCTTCATGAAATTTGGTGACTTTTCCTCATCTGGGGTCATGAACATGTATGTAAAATCTGGCTACTCTGATGTGTAGTGGAGTGTCTGTGTAGAGTATCTATACAAATATGATGTTATGGGTCATTTTGACCTGGACACTTCAATGTGGGTAAGTAGCCATTCAGGTAAATAAAAATGGCTCTTTGATGTACTTTACTCTTTTCATTTGCCTCTGAGAGGTGGAGTGAGGTGAAGTGCGCATTCAGCGCCTGCTCTTGATAATGGAAGCGTAGAAGAAGAAATGTGCTGTTTACCTGTGCAAAGAAAGAAACAACGAAAGAAAAATGTCTGAGGACTTCAGTGTTGAGGAAGAGCATGAGTTCTTTGCCGAGCTGAATGCGCACTTTCGTCTGGGTTGGTCTGCCGCGGCTTCCGTAGTGTCGTGAACGTGCTTTTAGGAAATCCTATACACTACTGTTTATGCTCTAAAAACATTCTAAATGACTTCGTTTCGAGTAAATTATGGACGCTACCCACTCAGGACACTTGGAATACATTGGACGAGCAGTATGGAGGAATATTGACACGTTTTTTGTGGACTTTTATGGACCTTTCTGCCTCGGGCACCACAGACCTCCATTATTTGAATGTCAGCAGACAGCAAGAAGCCTCCCAGATCTCCAGATGCATTTGAGATATCAAAAAAGTACTCCAGAGTGTTGTTCAGTATGGGGGTGAGAAGAAAATGAAGGCTAATCATGTTTTGGGTGTACTATTCTATTGTACTTGTGTTAAGCATATATTTAAAGGTCTGTATATACACAGTATATACTATACTTGTTTGTATCCTTTCAGCTGGTCCCCAATTCGGGGGTTGCCGCAGTAAGTCATCACGACTCGCTCACAGGCTTGAAGTTTTCATGCAGAATGCCATTCTTGATTCAAACCCAGTCCGCTTCTTGCATGTTTTCTCCATTAACAATTTATAGCAAATGTACAATAATTATTTTTCATTTCCAAATGTTTGCTTGTCAAGAAACAACGCAAAAAACACTATTTAATAAGAGTGTCTCCTTTTGGATTGATTTGATTAAAATAAATCGACGGATAATAATTGAACTTTATTGATCTCACATTAGATAAATTAACCCTCTGCATTTAATCCATCCCCTTGGGGAGCAATGGGCTGCCATCATGGGGCGCTCAGGGAGCAGTGTGGGTTTAAGGGTCTTGCTCAGGGACCCAGATTGGCAGTCTGTAGGAGGGAAGCTCAAACTCACAACCTGAGGATTCCAAGCTCTATGTCCTAACCCCTAGGACGCCATTTTCACGATGATTAACCAATCACTAAAACAACCAATAGCTGCAACTATATTAAAAAACATCCATAGAGTGAGAAAAACCTTTAAAAAGAAACAGTGTTATTAACTGAGTCGAGTTACATGAATTCTGAAGAGCAAAAAGGACAATTTCTGGTGTTGCATTGATGAACAAATGGGATTTAAACTGTGCGAAATCAGCAAAGATCCACTTCCTGTTTTCTCTGACAGTCTTGGGAAGCTTCCAGTTTCTGCATCATCGCAGCATAATTCATCAGATCAAGAAAAACACTTCAAGATGGATGTGATGAAATGTTCAGATCCATTTGATAACAACAAGCCAACTATCCTTCTATATAACACTGTTGATCTTGCACTTTTCAAACACATAACAGCTTTTTGTGAACCTTCATGATAATAAATCACCTCATCGAAATGTTTTCCCCTATTTTGGACCGGTTCTGATAAACGCTCTGTTCTTGTTTCATCATCATAATTAATAGATTAATCATGTCTTTAGTTACTTTTTTTTTTCTCCTATCAATTTCTAGATTAAGAAGTTTTTTTGCAGTATACTGAAAATAAAAAGCTTTGATCATCAACGTCAAAAACTTTTAGCGGTGAGAAAAATGTTGCTTGAAAATGACCCAATTTGACTGCATGATTTCAATTTTTTTATTTCTATTTCAATTCAGTGACTACACCAAAAATAATTAGCTAATCAGCTTGTGCAGAAAAAAATTTATGTAAGTTTTCTCTTTTCCTAAACATACTGTTTAGAAAATTTGTGCAAAGGACATGAAATCAATTGCTTGATTAATTGATGGAAATATGATGGTATTTGGCAGCTATAATTATGTCCTAGAATAATTCAGAATTGATAAGAGATAATTTGTCTTTACTGTCTTGATGAAGTTCATTTGAATTATTTTACATCTAAGGACGTCCTCACATCTCAGGAAAGGTTTCAACGCCCCCCAAAATAAAGCTCTCAAGGCTCGTTACAGGGATCCTTTACAGGAGCGATGGTTTAAAAGGTGAGAAAAAGGGAAAACTGGGATACAAAACCAGAACCATAAAAAGTTTTGATATTCAGATTCTTAAATAATGCCTATCAGCCTTGTTAACGGTCTGCAGTGTAATCTCCTTTGAAGCAATATATGTCAGAAAACAAACCAAACATCCATTCAGAATAAAGACAGAAGCTGGTTGATGGCTACAGAAAGTCTTTGGTTTCTCTCTTATTTGAGGGAAATGAAAGATAAGCCTCTGTTTTTCTTTTAAAATCTCACTTTAGCAGTCAAAACTACTACTTTGATATTATTGGCTGTGCACAATTCTATTTTCTATCCTTACTATGTTACAGTTTATTTTAATCAACTCTTTCTTAATCACTGTTTTGCTTCCCGCCACTTATACATCCAAATCTGAAACAGTGATCGCTTAGTACGCGATTTATGGAGTTATTTTTGCTCCAGAATAGTTTTAAGCAAAGAACACATTTTGTAAATGGAGAAAAAAAAGGAAATCAAAAAAATAAACAAAGATTTTGACGGTAATTGTTCTGTTTTTTTTTTGTTTTTTTTTTATGTATATTTTTTATGCTATTTTTTCCGTATAATTTGTTTCCCTTTTTCATTTTTTAATATATTATATTCCTAGTTTTTTTTTTTTTCAAATATCAGCTTTTCAATGTTTTGTTTTCTCAATGTCTTTTTCACATCTTATATATAAATTTTACATTTTCAAATGTTTTTTTGCCATTTTTTAAATTTAATTTGAGTTCTTTTGATTTGTCTTATTTAAATCTACTTTTAGGAATTGCTTTTTTAAATTAGATTTTAGCTGACAGTCAATCTGAAATAGTGATTGTTTAGTACCTGATATATGGAGTGAATTTTGTACCATTATCTTTGCAAGTAATGTATATATTTTTATGAATTAAAAAAAGTTTTTTCTTATATTTTTATCTTTTTTTTTTTAGATCTAGTTTTAACATTCTTTTCAGAGTGTTTTACTGATCACGGGGAGGGCCTTACTCTCGAGTGAAGAGCAAAGGATTTTTCTAAAAATTTGTAAACTTGTAAAACTCAGTCTGGAAAAGAAAAATTTGAAAAATAATAATTTAAAATCTGTAAAAAAAAAAACTAACAAACATGATATTTCAATGAAATATAAAAAAAAAATAAGAGTTTAATTTCTGAATTGCATTTTTTAAAATCTCCATTCTTTGTTTGAAACAGTAATGAAACAAAAATCCCTCCATACTGATCTAACCCAGACACCTGAGCATTATAGTCAAACATCTTCTGCACACCTTCCAGATCCTGCCCTCTGCGCTGACTCACTGCATGTTCAGGTGCTCAGGTACACAGCCAGTCATTCAGCGCTCTTATTTAGACTCCATCATGTGAGGCTTGTTGCAGAAAGGAAATGTAAAATCAAAGGGAGGAGGGGGGGCGGGTTGTTTGTGGCACCAGCCTGGCGTAGACATCGTTCCCGTTGCTCCCTTCGCTGCGCCGGCACCATCTGTCATCTGGGCGAACATCTGCAAACCCAAGGTGCCCTTGTCGCCCAATGTTAGAGCAGGATGTTTGGCTTTTCCATTAAGGAAACCTGGAGTGATTCACTAGAACAAAACCTATTAGACTGGATGGCAGAGCGGTGAATCAGCTGGGCTGCCGAGGCACGGTGAATGGCGGGATTCCTCCTCAGGCTATGCCGCCTGCCTGTCTAGCATGTCTGGCTAGCATGACATCTCATCTACTAACTGCCTGACGATTTGGCCCGAGTCGTCCGGTTCTTTATGAGCTTTGGCTCCTGCACACTTCTTGGTTTTCTTCTTCTATCCTGTCTGATTCTACTGCAAAACAGATGGCTCTCACCCGGAGCTTGTTTTTAATCTCCCCCTCCTCTCCCTCTCGCTCTATTCTTGGGGTTATGACCAAAAAAAAACTGAAATCATATTTGTTTTAGACTCCAGGAGATTTGGACAGTTTGGTCTAATTAGTAGTTTGCACTGAATGAAAATGAACAAATACAGACTGGGAAGAATGTTTTCCTTTTTTTTTGTGAATGTTGCACGTTGGATGTTTTCACACAGAGAAAACTGCTAACAGACAAGCTGGACGGGCTTTTGTTTGCAGCAGAAAGCATTGCTGTGTGCCGCATATGGAGCTGATCTGGATTGCAACAACAAGATAACAACAATATGTTCATTGTCCAGCATGCAGAGACGTAATCTCAAGGATTACCCTCAGAGGAAACAGGCTGCAGCCTCTCTGGATGTTGCAAGAGATTTTCCGCAAGCTTTAACATGAAGCATCCTTTTTTATTTTATTTTTTTTGTTATCTAATTCTCTTTCAGTGGCCCAAGTTTTGTGCTGCTTGCCTTGTTTCCCATCTTTGTTTTCTGGACGCAGCAGCGGGCAGAGCTTTGCCTCCCACCGCCGCCCTCTCCAAAAGAAAGTGGGCACACACAGGCACGCTCACAGCCATCTGCTGCACGAGGATGCTGCTGTTAAGTTAGCTGTGGATCCCAAACAGCAGCTGAGAGGACACAGTGTGCCCTGAGCACACAGAGGGGCACCGCTGCTGCCATCTGACACACTAATGAATTCACAAACACAGACCCTGGAACATTACAGGTCTGAATCATCAACATGGTGGACGGTGGAAACCTGCACAGAATATCTGTGATGTCTAAAAAACCCTGTTCTATAAACCTAACCTGATATATTCTTGGTTGCTTTTTTAATGCCATGTCGTCTGACAGAGGAAGGAAAAAATAAATCCTAGACGTTGTGGTTTTTTAGAAATAAAAAAGTCCCATGTGGTCTGCTTTAGTAGACGCTGATATTCTATTTATTGAAGTAAATGCAATCTAGGGTAACCAAAAAAGCCCATCTACATGTGATTTAAAGCTTATAGATAGCATAGCTGTTCTGAGGAAGACTCAGAGCTTCTTTCAGACCAATTTTTAAAGAAAACCTAAACCAAAAACACAGCAGACGCTTATTGATATGTCATGATCTTGGCGCTGATTGTTAGCTTGATTGCTCATTTCATTCACCTGTCCAGCTCTGCCCTGTTTCTCATCACTGCTCATCGGATCCACCTGCTTTGGTTATATTTAACCTCCTTGGTCCCAGCCATCAGTGCCAGATTATTCTTCAGCCTTTTAGGTGTAGAGAGTTTTCTAACGTTACTGTAGTGTTCTGTTTGCCTGAACCTGACCTGTTTCTGTATGTGGACCTTTGAGCTTGCCTGTCACCTGACTTGTTTACTTTTTCTTTCCTCTCTTCCAGAGGATTAGAGCTGCACTCCAGAACTGGGACACATATATCAGGTGCTGGACTTTAAAGGAGGTTCCGCCTCTGTTTCTCTCTTTTAAATCACATAGTTGACCGTTATATTTTTTTCTGATGGAGGAATTCTTTTTGAAAAGTGAAAAAAAAAAAAAGATTTATATTGTCTTTTATTTTTTCTTCTTAAGTTTTTTGGAATCCTCTGAAAGCTCGGTATATTTTAACAAATTATTTAGGGGCAGGATCATGACATAGGATATCATTTTCAAAGTTCCAGATGCTTCCACATCTGGCACTATGGGTCAAAAGAGGAAATCTTGGAATCAAATAAAGGATAAAGAACCAGCAGTTTTATTTGATGCAAACATGATTCACATGAAAGAATTTTTGGAAATTTAACTTTTGTGTCAATACTACGAATATGAAATGAGGAAACTCATGTTACTTTATTTTGTTTTTTCTGAAGTAGAATTTCTGCAGATATTTTCTTTAAACGTTTATTTCAGTAGCAAGAAAGTTCAAGTATGAAAATGAAAAACATTACAGGAAAATATGGCAAAAATTTGACACAACACAGCAATGGGATAGCAAGAGAAAAATAAAAACAACTTTAAAGTCACACTTATGTATAATAAAGCCAAAACAGTGCAAAAATGGGGCTTGAAAAAACTGAAAAACTAATAGAGCTAGTTTTTACTATACGTTCATTCTTAGAAGTGGAAACGCTCCATCCATCCATCCATCCATCCATCCATCCATCCATCCATCCATCCATCCATCCATCCATCCATCCATCCAGGGGCAACTTGTGTTTTCTCTGGGGGGAGAATTCAAAATAGAGGTATACCAAAAACCAATCAAAGATATCACACCGGTATATTTATATGAATGTAAACAACAAAAAACTTTATAAAAACAAAACATGATTTTATGTACAGGTTTAATTTTCGTACATAAATGTTGCCCTTGTTAGGCTTTGTGAAGGTAAATCCAGGTTTTGCCTGGTCCAAAATGGTGTCACAAACCTAAAAAAAAAATTACGTACCAGTTTAATAATGGAAAAGTTATTAGTCAGTTGTACATTTTTTATGTATAAAAACGATTTATTTTCTAAAAATGTGATTTAAGAGCAGCTATGCAATTTAACAAATACCTGAAAAAAAATATATGTTCCTAACAGAGCACTTCGCTCTCAATCTGCAGGTTTACTAGTGGTTCCTAGAATTTCTAAAAGTAGAATGGCAGGCAGATCGTTTAGTTATCAGGCTCCTCTCCTGTGGAACCAACTACCAGTTTTAGTCCGTGAGGCAGACACCCTGTCTACTTTTAAGGCTAGGCTTAAAACTTTCCTTTTTGATAAAGCTTAAAGTTAGAGAGGCTCAGGTTATCCTGAGCTATCTCTATAGTTATGCTGCTATAGGTTTAGACTGCTGGAGGACATAGGGACTCCTATTTCACCATTCTGCTTCATTCTACTGTATCTCTATTCTCCTATTCTGCAGAATCTGTTAGTTCTGCTCTCTAACGTTCTGCTCTCTCTGCTTTTTCTCATAGTAGCTTTGCATTGTCTGTTCCTGTTTGGCTGTGACTCCATCCTGGAGAGAAATATCAGCTGTGCTGCTGCCATCAACACCTTTGTTTATAGATGTTGGAGATCAGCCTGTTTTTCAGTGTGGTCCTGTTTCTCTGACTGTGACTGGCTGGATGTGCTCTCTTCATCCTCTGACATGGGAGCTGGCTCGGAGCTCGTCTGCCTGGCTGTGTGTTTCCTGGACCGGGCCGCCTTTTACAGCTGCTTTTTGTATCTCTGCTTCTGTCTCCTTGAACCCCAGTCGGCCTCAGCAGATGGCCGCTCACACTGAGCCTGGTTCTGCTGGAGGTTTCTTCCTGTTCAAAGGGAGTTTTTCCACTCTACTGTCGCTACAAGCATGCTTAGAGTGAGGGATTGCCTTTGAGTCAATGAGTCAATGCAATAAACTGGTTTTCCTTAGATAGAAAAACTTTGAATCAATTTGACTGGATGATCTGGTTGAACTGTAAAGTGCCTTGAGATGACATATGTTGTAAATTGGAGCTATATAAATAAACTGCATTGAATTGAATAGAAAAAGTGCACTATATTATATTATTTTCCATGTGAATCCCACATTGTTGATGCTTCGTTGCCTTTTCGAAAAATTGCTTTAAATCAGTCCTACTTGTCTTTATCCATGCTGAGCAGATCCTGATGTTTGAAATAGGAGGCAGGGAAGGCAGAATACAGCGGTAACCTCGCTGCATGCAGGTAGCCAAGCCTTGTAGCTAAACCAGGTCCATTTGTCCTTGGACTGCTGATTAGCACCCTCTATTGGCCAGCCGCCATTGCCTCCATCCATCCTTCAATCCATCCTTCCATCCATCCATCGAGATCTGGTACTGTATAGCCCATTTGAGCACAGTAAACTTGTTGTGTTCAAGAAACCAGTCTGAGAAGATTTAGGCTTTATGACATGGTGCGATATCCTGCTGGAAGTAACCATCAGAGGATAGCTTCACTGTGATCATAAAGGGGTGGACATGGTCATCAACAATACTGAGATAGTCTGTGGCATTGAGACAATGCTCAGTTAGTGCTAAGGGGCCCAAAGTGTGGAAAGAAAATATCCCCACACCATTACACCACCAGCAGTCTGAGCTGTTAATACAAGGCAGGATGGATACATGTCTTAATGCTGCTGAAATTGCCGTCAAAAACTCATCAGACCAGATTTTAGTGAGCCTGTGTGAATACTGTTACTGTCTCTCAGCTCAATCCAGTCTGCCTATTCTCCTCTGGCCACTGAATTAAAAAGACATTTGCCCCTTAGAACTCCCTGTCATTGCATATTTTCTCTCTTTTGAACCATTTTCTGTAAACCCTAGAGATGGATTTGTGTGAAAATCCCAGTGGATCAGCAGTTTCTGACCAGCCAATCTGGCACCTCCAACCATGCCACGTTTAAAGTCCCTTAAATCACCTTTCTTCCCCATTCTTATAAAAGAACTGGTTGATTATCTCTAGTGATCCCTGGGTGAGAGGCAGGATACAGCCAGTCCATCCCCATTTGGAACCACCTCATTCTGTTTCATTTTGCACCAGTCAAGCTAACACAAGCAGCCTTCCACTGTTGCTAAACACTCACACAGGACAAGCGAAAGTCACCAGTTAAATTTGTATGCATGATTTAATAGAACTGACTCTGTAACCTTCTTGAGATTGGGAACAGGCAAATTATAAATAAACTCATTTGATTTGAACTCAGTTTTACACCCAATCTGTTCCCTCATCTTCAATGTATGTCTTTTCTTGTCATGGGGAAGTGACTGGCTAGCTAAAGTGGTAAATCGACCGTCCTGCAAACAGGAAACTTGGGTTCCAGCTGCCAGTGTGGGTCCTAAGGCAAGACCCTTCACTCTATTGCCTGCTTTGGGGAGTGGCGGCCTGGTGGAATGGCTTGGAATCCTGAGGTTCTGGGTTTGAACCCCACTCCCACAGACTGCCACTCTGGGTCCCTGAGCAAAGACCCTTTATCCCCACGCTGGGTTAAGAGCAGAGAGGTAATTTTGTTGCTCTGTACTTGTGACAGAGTAATGACAATTAAACTCTGGAAAATGTCAATTAGACACCACTGGACTTTTCTTGAGTACAAATTAAGAACCAAGAAGTTTTATGAAAATACTTATGACTTTCATGTATTAATTATGCTCAGTTTAACAGCCTCTTGGCAATTAAGACTCTCTCTCATTATGGATAAGAGGTTAAGGGTAGACAGACACTGTACGATTTTTGGCCTTAAATTGCAGATTTGTCAACCGTTCAAGAATTTTTTTAGGTCTTACCTAATTTCAGCCTTATCGTGAACCCTGCATTGTATAGTAGGGAGTAATGAGGGGCAATTAGCCTCTTTCGACCACCTCCTGATCAAGAATAGTAATGTCAGATGAAAATCAAACATGTTTTAAATTTAGTCAGCCCTTGTGAGGTGATCATGAGTGAATCCTGCTGGTAAAGCAGAGCTATTAGCCGATATACCTCAACCTTGGGTATTGCGCATGTGCTAACAAGGGAATTGTTCTTCTTCTCTGACTTTTCCTCATCCAGCGCCGTCTCTTCTTGTGTTTTATTTCAGCAAATCGTAAGCAATTAGATCGCATCAACTCTGCGGTTTCATCGTACAATCTGAGCTTTAGCTGAAAAAAGTGATTCAAAATATTGTTTTCCCGTCTTAAGTTAGCTAAAATCTTATCATTTTTGCATCTTATGGCTTTTAAGAATCTGACCACACAAAAAATCAAAGGTATGCTGCTTTGGGTATAATTAAGAAACATTACAACACCTCTTACTATGCTGATGACATAGAGCTTTACATGGTAATGTAACCAGATGAAAACACATCAGTAGACTGGTTGAGTCAGTATTTAAACAATGTCAATTAGTTGAGAGAATGAACATTTTATACAGAAGGACTATCAAGGAAAAGGTCGTTGTTGTTTGTTCCTACAACTGTAGAAATTAAGACTCTGCCAGACTTAGAGAGGCAAAACAAATCTAGAGAATGCCAGAAACCTGGATGTAGATTCTCTCAAGTAGAAACAGGCTAAAGAAGAAAGGTGGGAAAAGAGTTTAAATTAATATTCTCATCTGATTTAAACCTAGATTGCCTGATTTAAGGTTAACTGAAGCTTCAGATAAACTCATAGGAAATTATTTCATGTTAAAGAAAGCTTAGGAAACAGATTAATGATCAATATATTATCGACTTATCTGTTTGTGTCGGATCTTTCTGTCTTTCTTTGCTGTTTTACAAAAGGAAACTGGAATATTGGAATCTATAAGCAAAATGAAAAGCTGATTCTCCCAGCATACTTTTATATTGTTTGCTGCTGTTAGGTTTATTTTCCGAGTTCACCTACTTTTACCCGTTTTCTGCTTATTTCAAAGAGATTTAAGCTGCTAAACCTAATAAATGTCAGTTTGATTTGATATCTCCTCACTTTCAATTCCTTCCAGGTACCTAAATGGTGCCAGCTCATGATGGGAAGGGTGTCAAACCGATCTGATTGGTGGAAAGAGAAAAGATAGATGGATGAATTGTGGAGAGGAGAAAGAAGAGAGCTAGCAGAAGATGTGAGCAGACAGTAGTGAGGGAGGTAAAACTGAAAGCAGATGGCGGAGCTGGCACCTGTCGTCCTCTGAAATCTGTTTGGAGCTGTTTTCCACATGTCTTAAAAGGAGAGAAAAAAGCCAATTCCACATGGCATGCCAGAAAAAGACACTCTCTGGTTTTAACCCTTTGTGTCTATGCCCTCCCTTTTAGCTTCCCAGCCATAATAGGATGCCCCCCTGTGAACAGGAGGAGATACAAAAAGCCCTCTCAAATCCTTCCACGCCGTCTCACCCGGGCCTTGTAAGCAAACAGAGGGCGCATTCAGAACAGGAGAGAGTCTCATTTAAAGCGTTAATCTGCGGGCCACATGCTCGACAACGGCCGAGGCCCAAACGTGCACAACAGTGGCAGAGTGAATCACACACACACACTATGAGCTGCCAGGCCAACCCGGGCTAAACATGGCATGTGTTTGGCAAGAGGCGAACTCGGTTCCAGGTGGCTGCATACAGAAGTTGCAATCAGTTTGAACCCTCTTAGGTCACTCTCATCCACAGGACCCTTCTGGTGTTTTGGGGTTGTTTTTTTTTTTTGCATGTCTCAGGCTGTTTGCAGCCAATAACAAGCATTTCATATTACAGGCAGAGCAGCTACTGTAGATTCAGGAGGGAGTCAGCAGATTTGCCTTAAGACAGAAGGTGGTTTCCATTAGTTTATAATTTATTCCATTTGTTTATACAGCACCAATTCACATCAAAACATTGTTTCATTTCTTAAAAAAAGAATCCATCCAATTAAAATCAGAAATTACAGTCAGTTCAGTCCAATCGTGTGTCCAGTTTGATCCAAGTGAACAATCAATGAAGTAAATTTATATTTACTATTCAAAGTCTTTACGTTTTTAGGCGATTCCATTTAGTGACTTTGCAGCAATAACTCCTCTTCAATGAGCGAGTAGTGACAGTGGACTTCTAATTGGACTGAGTCGTTAACTTTTACAGCAATCCCTCCTCATCCCTGAGCAAGCATGCAGCAACAGAAGAGGAGAGCTGCGCTTCAACGGGAAGAAATCTGGCTCGCCTTTCAGTGCCCATCTGCCCCGACCGACTGGGGGGACTGACCGGACAAGGTGGTCTCTAGTGTGTTGTTTTTCAGAGCCGCGCATAACCAGAGGTGACGTTTACTCAGTTACATTTACTTCAGTAACCTTTGCAAAATAATGCAGTTTTACTACATTGTGCTTTTTACTTTTACTTCATTAAAAATATGGTAAAGTAACGATTTCTGGCTACATTGTGAGTAACTTCACTTAATGGAAACAAGTTTGTCTTTAATAAAAATGCACCAGAAACACATCTACTTCTTTTTTATACTCAAGGTTTATTGGTTTAATCTTTGTTTTTTTTTATATATATATGCTCAATCGAATGAAAATAAACAGTATGATGCAATTTACCTACACTGGAAAAAATATATATCTAGATAAGTCATTTTTTCTTAAAATAATTGCATTTGTTCTTGAATTGAGGATGTAAAATTGACATTTTGCCAATGGAACAAGACAATTTACATTTATATTAAGAAAACAAATTGCATTGTCTTATTTCAAGAGCAAATTATCTAATAATTATCTTATTTTAAGAGTAAAAATGCTCATTCCATTGGCAAACTATCTCATTTACCTACTTGAATCAAGGGTAAATACACTTCATTTAAGAAATATTTACTTATTTCTAGATTGCTTTTCTATGGTATTCTAACTGTTTTGACTTTGTAAGATGTATCTCTTAAATAATGTATTTTAAAGAGTGATCCTGCAGCAATTGTTATTGTGTATTATTATATGTCTTTATGTCATTTTTGAAATGCCAGAAGTTGAATATAACTTTAAGTTTTATGTAACTTTATAAATGAAATATGCTGGTGAATCATCCAGGTCTTGGTCAATTTGAATTGAAAAAGCTTTGTGAATGGGAAGCGAAACGTCTTCCAACTTGAAAACAAAGTCCAGTGGATTTTTATTTAACCTTTTTTGGAATAAATAAGAATAATAAAATCATGGCCTTTTACTTAATGCATTTTACTTGAGTCCTTTTTCTGGACTGCTACTTTTTGATTAATTGATTTTTTATTCTAATTATCCAATTACCTTTTTTAAGTATAGATCCAATAAAGTATTGCTGTTCTTAGTTGAGTATAATTTGAGGTTCTCTACCCACCTTTGTTAATAACCACTCTGACTGATTAAAATCAATAAATTGTAAAAATGGTTCTAATCTTTCTTTGCAGATTTGAGCTACTTTTGTTCAAGTTTGAGAGAGAAAAAACCCCACAAAGGTTTTCGTAAGAGCTCCGTTCTTGGTTCAATTTAATTAATTTTTTAAATGTCCTCCACTTGTTTATTACAGATGATAATAAATTACAGACCTTCCTTTATGATGGTAAGTAAATAAATTCATCCAGTTATAATACCCTTTTTTTTGTTTCTACTGTTAGCAGAGGTTTCAAATCTACCACTTCCTTCACTTAAGTAAAAGTGCAGAAAACAGTGTAAAAAAGCTCTGGTCAAAATTAAAGTATCAATTAAGATTCTTTACTTAAGTAAAAGTAAGTAAGTACAGGTTTTTCATTGAGCTTAAATAAAGACGTAAACGTTTTTACTTGAAATAATACAAAATAACTATTGACTATTTATTAAAAAAAAAACAATGCACAATAAATTGGTTCATTTTAATATTTCACTCACTGCATTGATGCAGATAACACAAAATTCTTTGCCCAAAAATACAGGTTTAACCCTTTAAAGCCCGATCCAAGAATAAAACAAAACAAAACAGAAAATTACTTTTTTTTGGTTTGAAGTCCTTATTTGGCCTTTTAACAAGATATGTAAAAAGAAAAAAACGAAATACATTTTTGATATTAATAATTTATTACTATGTGATAAGTCAAGATTATTTTTTGTGTAGTCTTCTACTGGCTGTTATCAGGTATATCTGATTGTGTACAATAGGATTTTGAGCAAAGTTTTTACCATTAAATTATGCAAAAGGTGTCAGATGCAAAACATTTCAGAAACCGTATGTATCAAATATGATACATTTGGCAATATAGGGTTAAAAATTCACAAAAAATGACACATTTCATAATCTGTTTAATATTAATCAGGTTATATTACTGACATCCTGAAAACATATGAACCAAATAATATGTATGTCTAAATAAGACCATTTCCTATCTTTAAATCATTTACTGACATTATCAGTTAGTTTGGTTTTTTAGGTGCTGTCTTAAAAAGTGTTACTTTAATTATCCTAAAATATTTCCAGTCTTGTAGAGAAGTTCTTTATACGATCTGTGTGTGTTTATGTGTGAGTGTTCATTTAAAGTGACATAAAACCTAATTATTCAAGATATGGTAGCTATTATGGGGAATAATCTAATAAAAAAAAACAACATTTATTGAAATGTAGTCAAATGTATTATTGTTAAATGCTTTATTGAAGATACAAACTTTATGCTATTCTCCCACCCATGCAGCTATAACAACTGAAATATATTTTACTTGTCAATAATTTTTCCTAATTAAAAATTAATCGCATCATTGTGTCATATTTAAATGCTAGAAATGAGTCTATAAAGCAGAGTGGAAGGACACCAAGGAAGATTCCTCCTCTCGTCCAAATGGACCGTGAGCTTTATTGCTGCATGGACCCAAAGCCTTTGTTTATGGCACATTTAGTCCAGGCGCTGTGGAACAGAAGCAGGGTAGATCGAGGGAGAGGAAAGGAAACAAAGGTTTCCAGCAGCTGAAATGAGATGGTCAGAAATGCATTTCAGGGCGAGACAAACAAACACAGAGGGAGAATTTGGCCCAGCCTCTGTTAATAGCTCCGTTATGGACGTATTTAGGTGGTAAATGTTTGCATATTGAAATAGACTCATCTCATACCACATCAAAATACCTCTTCTCCAGATTTGATGAAATAGATCTGGCTGAAAGTTTACTAAAACAACAACGTCAGAAAAAATTTGTTGTTTATCAATTTATTTTTTACCAAAATAAAGCAGATAACATTGGACTAAATTATTTTTTTCAGTTTTTTATCCGTTTGACCCTAGGAAAGCAATTGAATGTCACTTAATTTTAACTTAAAAGTTTAATATTATCCCAGTTTGTTTATTTATTTTTACTTTTACACCTTAATCATAAACCTATTCTTACTATAGTTATCAGACAGACCAAAGGATTGTGGGTCAGATGCGGCACAGTGAGGAGAGAAATCATCTTGTGATCCAAGAGTTGTGGGTTGTATTCCAGCCTTATCCTGCCACATGCCAAGTTTCATACAGATCTATGATTGTATGATATGAATGTGTGGGTGTTTGGCTTAATGCAGCTCTAGTGTAGAGATTTAAGTGGGCAGCATGACTAAATAAGACTTATAAACTGCATCCATTTATCATCTTAATTATTTAGAATTAAATTAATTTTGTTTATTTAATTCAAGATTAAACAGATTATTAATGTTGAACTGTTTTAACTGGGTTTTAATTAGTGAGTTTGATGGAAACAGATGAGATAAAAATGTGAAGACATTTTAATGTGTCCATCATAAGCTACTCATAATTTAAGGTGATTTGTATTTAATAAACTTACTAAACTAAATAATATGAACTCCAACTTTTTATTAAAAGCATTTGCCCAACCTGGTTTATCTTGTTAAACATGAACATAATATAAGAATTGGTTGCTATACTGGTTTTAGTTTTAGCATTTTTATTGAGCTAGCTGATTTGAACAGGAACCACACAAAGTTTGTCATCTATATGCTTTATTACAGTTCTTAACTTTTACTGAGTTGATTAAATATTTCATAAAACAAACTTTATAAACATATAAGGCTGATTCTTTGCTGCACGACTTTAAACGTGATAAATAAACTCTGCTTACTGAACCAACATCTAATATTTGTGGATAGCAAAACTAAAGCGGCTAATAGGTTAACTTTTGATATGAATTATCTTTAAAAATTAATACAGCAGATTAAATATAGGGCTATATATTTTAATTTTTCTTTTATTTACTGCTTCCATGTTGAATTAATTATGGGGTAAGTTGATTAGCAATTTTTTATTATATATGACGTTTTTTACTGCTATAAACGAGTAAATAAAATAATCTAAGCCTTTCTATCACAACTTTCTTTTTGTTTATGTTTTATAACAGTTTTATATTGGTGGGGAAGCTGTTAAATTATTGACTTGTGTTTGTTTGTGTGTGTATGTGTAGTTTATAATCCCACCAGTAGAGGGTGCCAGAGGACACGCATCTACCACGTCACATTTCCCAATATTTATGTTGGTTTTCTCCCACTTGCAATGGATGCAGCAAGTAAAAAAAAAAAGAAAGAAACAACAAAAAAATGTATTTATTATTTAAGGTGTCCCCGATCCATATAAACCTTTAGTAAAATTGTCATTAAACCCTTTTTCCACTATTTCTTAAGTTTAACCAAAAATGTTTAGATTGCCCCTACTTCTTTTGGGCCTTTTGAAAAAGGAATCCTCCTGCATCACCAGATTAGTTGGATATGATATTTTTGATTTCCTTCTTTTTTAGATTTCCTGTTAAGATGAACCATGTACAGGAATATGTTTCTTTACTGTTTCAGGATGATACCCCTTAATTTGACCCCCAGTTATATCTCTTGTGCTGAAAGACTTACAGGGAAAATCTGACTGTGCTCAACTAAAGGAAATGTGATGCTGATAAAGACAAAGCTGCAGCAGGGAAATAAAACAAATAAAGGAAAGAGGAAAGTTGGCGTTTATGTGTCAGTGCAGGATGGCACTGCCCCGTGAAGATTTCAGCGTCTCTGCTCGTGTTGGTGGCGCCCAGAGGTTGTTGCCATGCAACTCAATGTGACACACGCACACATGTATACAGACACACACATACACACTAGGGCAACAATGGTCTGCTTTATGAGGTGCCCACTGATGCCATGGTAACCCCCTAGATCTGGGCAAGGTGGGCCGAGCAGTGTGCCAAAAAAATGCCAGTGCTTTGCCCCCCCACCCCCTTCTCAAAACACGTTGCCCAGAAACCTTTTGAAACCTAATAAGTGAAAGCCAGTGGGCAGACAAATTACGATGGGAGTGTGTGTGAGAAAGAGAAAAAGGAGAGCCTGGGGGAGAAACTAAACATTTTAGTGCATCCTGTCTTGGTCTTGAGTTGCAAAAGTCATGATGGAATATGACAAATTCCAGTGTGTTAGTTTACTGCAACTCAGTTTTTACAGAGACTGGAGTGTGTTTCTAGGTATGAGGAGTCAAAGTCCTCACAGCCAAAACTCCCAGTGTGGGGACCTTCATGAATGATGGTCAGTGCATGAAAGAATTAGATGAAAAATGGCTTCTCTGCAAAGTTAAGGGTGGACAAAAGTGCTTTAGGGAGTCATTGTGCTGGCAGGCAGACTCCAGGTGACGCGCTTCTCGATGGAAATCAAGAGTTTTCTTCTCTGTGTGTGTTTGAGAGAGCGAGGTCTGCTTTGCTCATTCCAATATCACTGCAGCACATCTAGGCAGGGCGCCCAGTACCTGTGCTTTTAGGGTTCGTTCATATTAAAAGCAGGAGTGACTCATGGCTGGAAGCCGCTGATGGAGAGAACAGGAGGAGGAGGTGTGGAGCTGGGGTCACTACGGAGCCCCCATTTTGGTGCTTTTAAATTCCAGGAATTATGGTAAAAGGATCTTATACCATTAACTCTTTATAGGGCACTCACTAAAATACTTTGCAAATCCAAATTTCAAGCCAATAGTTTTATTGGAATCCAGGACCTTATTACCTTTGGAACATAAAATAAAATGGATATTTTGATTGCAAAAATGTATATCAATGTAATAACAGGAATCGCCAACCTTCCCGAATATATTAAGAAAAACAAGAAAAGTGCTTCGATAAGGAATTCATGAAAAACACTCTGAGAGTGAAACACTCGGGGGGAAAAAAACGAAATCTAGATAAGTCATTTTTTCTCAAAATAAGTGTATTATTTATTGGATTAAGGAGGTTAAAGAGACATTTTGCCAATGGAACAAGACAATCTACACTTAAAATAAGAAAACATAATTGTATTGTCTTATTTCAACTGAATATTTTCCAATTATCTTATTTTAAGAGCGAAAATACTAATTCCACTGGCAAACCATCACATTTACCTACTCAAATTAAGGGTAAATACACTTAATTTAAGAAATATATTACTTATTTCTAGATTGTATTTCCAGTGTGGTTCAACATAACCTTAGAGGCATTAATGCTGATACTGGCGCTTACATTTTTTTTTAAAGCTAAATATGATTGTTAACTGGGTTTATTAACTTTTTAACTTTACTTTTCAACTTTTCAGTTAGCTTTTTACCTTTTTTCTGCACTTCTTTTTTAATCTTAATTTACAGTAGGTAATATATCATTCAAGGCCTCCTCTAATTGGTCAAATGCCAAAATAAGAGGTACAGCCATGTAGCAGTATCTTTGCTGAATGGCTAGATATAGATCTTGTGCTTCTAGACCTCACTAAGGGATGGGGGGGACTCTACTTGTAAGGGGTATGCAAGTGATCAAAAACACTAACTTGCCCTCTTAAGGGTTAACAAGTCAAGTAATCTGCACTTTTTTTATAGTTCTTTAGAAAATTATTCCTTTGGTTCTAACTTTTTTATGTTATATTACTGCTAGAAATATAATGCACTTTTATTGGTTTCTTTCGATAGGATGACAAAAAATTGTATGTAAAAAAGTGCAAATAGACACGCTTTGGAATTTTCAGAAATAACAGTTTAAAGTGCATCAATTCCTTTTACTCCTATGGCTTTAATCAGAAGGCAGAAATGCCTTTAGAAATCACTTACAGAGGTGTCAAAAGCAATCATATTCTCTACTTGGAAAAAAGTACAGCTGCCTGTGTAAAAACAGTCTGCTGAAAGTAAAATTACCAAATGAACTCCTTTAACCCTTTAAATCCAAGTCGATATTTGATACTTTTTTGAGACCTCTGCATCCTCAATGTGATATTTTTGTACTTAAAAACCCTAATTTGCACAATCAGACATGTAGTGAACAGAAAACTTATACAGAAATGCCTTAATGAATAAAAGGTGATTCAAATAAATGATCTTATTTAACATATACAACATTTCTTTTTAATTAAATTTGTCAGAAAGCCCTTTAAACTCTTTAAGTGAAACAGCCATTAGTCTGTGGATACTTTGCTAGCTTTACTAGCTGCAACTATGAATAAAACAGCACCTTCTCAAGAAGCAAGATTAATTGAAAATTAACTAATCAAAGGCAGTTTATTCTCTTGATTTGGTTTCTCCCTCAAAGTGAAAAAAGTTGACCTGAATGCACAGAAACAGGTCCACACACTGGTAGAGAATCTTCAGGTGAGAGAGCAGAGCAGCATGAACTCATTGTTGTGACGTATAATCGGGTCTCATGGTATTGATTCACCAGGTAAAAAATGATCAAGATGTGGATGTTTTTTTTAAATAAAACTGCTCGTAAAGTTCTTATTACTCAAGTGCACATTGCAGAATTCTGACGTCATATAGAACCGCAACTGACTTCTGGTCAAGATATTCTATAAAGCTCTCAGAGATTTGTTAGAGAGGGAATTCCAAAGCCTTGGAAATTTACAGCAGGTTTCATTTTAGAAGCTTTAGGATCTCACTGAGAAATGTTTCTTCATGCTGGTCAAAGCTAATGGGAGAATGGATGGAGCTAAAGAGGCGAAGCTACAAAAGATGCAGACATCCCAAGTCTCCCGGAAGTTCCGGGAGTCTCCCTGATGTCGATAGTCTTTCACGGATGCCCTCCAGTGGGATAAATTATCCCGGATTTTAAACAATGGGAGGTGATGTTTTTTTAATGCGAGTGAGAGCGTGCAGGCAATACAATAATTCATGCACCATGTGCGGATTAGAACTACTTTGATTGCGCAGGTACAACAAGAGAGAGCACAGTGTGGGGAGGAGGCTGCTTGTGAAACCTGTGTGTATCTGTTCAAAGCGATGCTCTGTTCAACATGTGTTCCAGACGACTGGTCGTTAGAGAACATGCTGACTGAATTAGTCAGAAAAATAAGCCAATAAGTTTCAGTTTACTCTCTGACAGTCACCTAGTTACAGGCAGGCGGGTGGAAGCATACCGTCACCAGGTTCGGTTGCTCCGTCCCCGGCTGGCTGGAGTTTGGGGCATCTTGGGATGCCTGAAGATGGGACTTAACAGCAGAACAACAGTCCTAAACAAACAGCGAGACATGAAGGTTTTAGATTAGTGGAGTGGTGACCTGGTTAGGGTATTGCACTTTGAATCCAGAGGTTCTGAGTTCAAGCTCCACTCCCACAGACTGCCACTCTGGGTCCCTGAGCAAAGACCTTAACCCCACACTGCTCCCTGGACGCTGCACAATGGCAGCCCACTGCTCCCCAAAGGCATTGGTTAAATGAATAGAGTGAATTTTGTTACTTTGTACTTGTGACAATGTAATGACAATAAATCTGATTTTTCATCCTCATTGGTGTCAAACTCTCTAAGGCCGTTATCCTGTAATTTTCAGACGTTCTTACTACCTGACCAGCAGCAGAGCTCTGCTGATGAGCTCATATTGGAGTCAATTGTGTTGAAGCAGTGATCCATCCCTCAAGAATGGATGTTTGAGAACACTGGTTTATAGAAAGACATATTACCCTTTTAAAACGTCTCAATTAGCATCTCAACAAGCAAAAACTTCTGCCAAGAAGTTGAAAAAACATCTACTCAGACATTTTAATTGAATCTGACTGTTTTGAAAGAAGATAGTTGAGATGCACTCAATCTATTCATATAAAGTAATAGCCATTCAAGACTTCCACTCTGGTCCCCTATAATTCCTTTTTAAACATCAATCTTTGTACTAAAATATTCTTTCTGTCATGATTTGTGGACATTAAGATCTAAAGAGAAACGGAGACGAAGAGATTCTGCTTGGAGTCACAGGCTGGTGTTTGACATTTTAAATGGCTGCTATGTAAATCCACAGCATCATTTTCAGACTTTTATCATAGAAAAACATAAAAAGCTATGCTTCCTGCATGCTGGTTCAAAACAAAAATAGCAAAAAATAAAATACCCTAAAGTTTCTTTTTGTAATATATATGATTAAGAAATCATTCAAATGGATATGAAGGATTTTGCGAGGCTTTCTACTCTGAGGACACACTTAAGATCAAGAAAAAAGGCGCTGTTAATGGGTCTCTCCTTGACAGGTTATCCGTGCCTCCTAATGAAGCTGCAGACAAACAAGTGAGCAGAGACTAAACAGACAGACAGGAAGACAGGGAGCGCAGATTTTAAGAGACAGATAGAAAATGACAGCGTCACATGTAGGCTGTAAACAGACAGACAGGGGCGCTGATCAGCCAGATCCAATTCAGCAGATAAAATCTGCCGTTCCATTGGACTGAGTCCAGAGCTCAAACAAAGGGGGCAGACCCAATTTCCCTCTCAGACGTTCCTTTTTATTTTCTATAATAGGCAGAACTAAATAAAATCCACAATAATGTCGTCCTCATGTGAAACAGCTAACTGTTTATACCACAGAAGAAAACGACTTTGGTTTGTTTTCACTGCCTTCATCAGCAACAGATTCCCCTCTGGTTAGGGAGCACGCAGCGAGGAGAAGGGAAGCAGCGGGTGTGTTGATAAAAAGCATGCTCAAAACTATTTGGTGGAAGTTATTCTCTGTTCTTTTTTTAAAACCTTGGTATAAACAGCTTCGTTTTCAGAAAGGGCGGGGTGGACTATAGAGTGAAAGGAAGATTATTCTGTTGGACAGGACTGAATTAGTGAGGGGAACATTTGGCACCATCAGAGCACAATAGCATCACAAACACAAAGAGCCTGAAATTTATGATTTGTCTGCTCCTCCTAAAGAATCTGATTTCTTTTAAAATGTCATTTCTATTAGCTCTTTATTTTCTTTCCCTGTAAGTCTTTTCAACTGTTAAAGTTAATATACAGGTGCTGGTCATAAAATTAGAATATCATGAAAAAGTAGATTGATTTCAGTAATTCCATTTAAAAAGTGAAACTTGTATATTATATTCATACATTACATACAAACTCATATATTTCAGATGTTTATTTTGTTTAATTTTGATGATTACAAATGACAACAAATGAAAATCTCAAATTCATCATATCAGAAAATTAGAATATTACTGAAGACCAATAAAAACAAAGGATTTATAGAAATGTTGGCCAACTGAAAAGTATGAACATGAAAAGTATGAGCATGTACAGCACTCAGTATTTAGTTGGGCCTCCTTTGGCCTGTATTACTGCAGCAATGCGGCGTGGCATGGAGTCGATCAGTCTGTGGCACTGCTCAGGTGTTATGATAGCCCAGGTTGCTCTAATAGTGGCTTTTAGCTCTTCTGAATTGTTGGGTCTGGTGTATTGCATCTTCTTCTTCACAATACCCCATAGATTTTCTATGGGGTTAAGGTCAGGAGAGTTTGCTGGCCAATTAAGAACAGGGATACCATGGTCCTTCAACCAGGTACTGGTAGCTTTGGCACTGTGTGCAGGTGCCAAGTCCTGTTGGAAAATGAAATCTGCATCTCCAAAAAGTTGGTCAGCTGCAGGAAGCATGAAGTGCTCTAAAACTTCCTGGTATGTGGCTGCGTTGACCCTGGACCTCAGAAAACACAATGGACCAACACCAGCAGATGACATGGCACCCCAAACCATCACTGACTGTGGAAACTTTACACTGGACTTCAAGCAACGTGGATGAAGTGCCTCTCTTCTTTTCCTCCAGACTCTGGGACCTTGATTTCCAAAGGAAATGCAAAATTTACTTTCATCAGAGAACATGACTTTGGACCACTCACCAGCAGTCCGGTCCTGTTTCTCTTTAGCCCAGGCAAGACGCTTCTGACGCTGTCTGTGGTTCAAGAGTGGCTTGACACAAGGAATGCGACAGCAGAAACCCATGTCTTTCATACGTCTGTGTGTGGTGGTTCTTGAAGCACTCACTCCAGCTGCAGTCCACTCTTTGTGAATCTCCCCCACATTTTTGAATGGGTTTTGTTTCACAATCCTCTCCAGGGTGCGGTTATCTCTCTTGCTTGTACACTTTTTTCGACCACATCTTTTCCTTCCCTTCGCCTCTCTATTAATGTGCTTGGACGCTGAGCTCTGTGAACAGCCAGCCTCTTTAGCGATGACCTTTTGTGTCTTGCCCTCCTTGTGCAAGGTGTCGATGGTCGTCTTTTGGACAACTGTCAAGTCAGCAGTCTTCCCCATGATTGTGTAGCCTATAGAACTAGACTGAAAGACCATTTAAAGGCTTTTGCAGGTGGTTTGAGTTAATTAGCTGATTAGAGTGTGGCACCAGGGGCCATCAATTTTGAACCTTTTCACAATATTCTAATTTTCTGATATGATGAATTTGAGATTTTCATTTGTTGTCATTTGTAATCATCAAAATTAAACAAAATAAACATCTGAAATATATGAGTTTGTATGTAATGTATGAATATAATATACAAGTTTCACTTTTTAAATGGAATTACTGAAATCAATCTACTTTTTCATGATATTCTAATTTTATGACCAGCACCTGTAAATGCATGTTTTTGTAAATATCTATGGAATAGATTAACGTCTACTTTTATCTTTTAACGTTTAACTCCACAACCAAATTCTGTTAATGCTGCATATGATTTGAAACTCAACAGTGAAGGTTTCTTCCTGTTAAAAGGGAGTTTTTCCTCTCTACTGTCGCTACAAGCATGCTTACTGTGAGGGACTGCATTCGACTCAATTAGTCGATGCAATCCAATGGTTTTCCTTAGATAGAAAGCTTTGAAACAATTTGACTGTATGATCTGGTGAACTGTAAAGTGCCTTGAGATGACCTGTGTTGTGTATTGCCCCTATATATAATAAACTGAATTTAATTAAATTAAACGTTTCCTTTCCACTTGGCAAGAAGAGACTCAAAATGAGGCGTTTAGTCCGTCAGGTGAGACTAAAAACCACTCCAAATCTGAACCTCTGGTCCTCACTATATGAGTAAAGAGTGTTGTGTGTGACATCTGTTTTTTTTTTTTTTTTTAAGGTTTTAATACATTTTTTGGGCATTTAAACCTCATTTACTCAGGGCCTGAATCATTTAACCTTAAATTTTCACATCCAGATAATCCTTCAGGACTTTTTTGGTACCGTAGTTGATACCAGTTTGAGCAATTTAGAAAATATATAAAAATATATGAAAAAAATAAGTATGTATGTTTTTGGTGAATACATCCTACGCCTTAAGAGGTTTAGATTTAAAATAAATATGATCTGACAGTTTCATATCCAGAACCTAACCTATCCTAACATTAGGTGACAATAATGTGTAAACACAACTACAACATTATTACCAGCATCAACAGCTAAAAATACGTAAAAAGGAAGAGTTTGTTTGGAGATTGGTCTAAATATGGGGAAAAAATGCATAGGTTGATATATCTTGATGTATCAAACTGATGCATTAAACCTGATTTTCTTCAGTGAAAAGTTGCTTTCATAAAACTGTAACATTTAATGTCCCACAGCGAGCAGACTTGTGCCAGTAATGCCATGAACAACAGCCATGACGGACATCTTTAAAACTTTGAGAGGGAACAGCATCACTGAGCGAATCAGAAGGTTTCATTTGATCAATAAACTCCTTCAGAACCGGGAGAAAAACAGGCTCACACTGGTTTAAATCAGCGGACGCATGGATGAGGTGTGATGCTTTGGAAACATTTTGAACTAAGTAATAAAGAAGATTCTCACAAAGTTCAGATGAGGCCTTAAAATTGACAGTCTGGAGCTCATGTGTTTATCATTAGCACTTTGTTATTGCTCTACTTAATTCTCTTTCCATCATTTATTCCATATATATTTATTCCATATACCGTAAATCATTACCATTCTTATGTTTACATTTGATTACCATGTTTACATTTTATCACTGCTGCACTTTAGAAATGGAAATGTATTGAGAGCTGTACTGAACGAAATCTGGTTTTGTATACACTCTGTGTATACAAAATGACAATAAAGTCTGTCTAAGTCTAGAGGAGAAAATTATTCTTTATTTGCCTCTCAGTAGGAACATTTTCCATATACAGCAGCAAAAGCAGAACACAAATAAAACCAAGAAAATACAGATATCCAAGAATGGAAAAGAATAATAAAAAATGAAGTAACTGTTTTCATCTGCTCACTGGGGGGGAAAAAAAATCTAAATTTAGATAAGTATTTTCTTAAAATAATTATGTTTGCTCTTGGATTTAATAGGTAAAAGAGATATTTTGCCAATGGAAAAAGACAATTTACACCAGATAAGAAAAAAAAACAAATGCATTGTCTTATTTCAAGTGCATATTATCTAACTATCTTATTTTGAGAGTAAAAATACTCATTCGTTTGGCAAATTATCTCATCTACCTCCTCAAATTAAAGGTAAATACACTTTATTTAAGAAATTTGTACTTATTTCTAGATCGTTTTTTCCAGTGCTGTATATATATGAATAACATGGCTATAAATTCAAAACTAGAGTATTTTCATAATTAAAATTATTCATATTTGTTTTAATCTTTGAATCTATAACTTAGTATCTCAATTCAGTACAGTTTATTTATATAGCGCCAATTCACAACCCAGGTCATCCCAAGGAATTTAACAGTTCACCAGATCATACAGTGGGCTGCTCAGTGGCACAGTGGGTATCACTGCTGCCTTGCAGCACAACGAATCGTTTGTTCGATTCCCAGCCTGGGATTTTTCTGCATTGAGTTTGCATGTTCTCCCTGAGCATGCTTGGGTTCTCCCCGGGTACTCTGGCTTCCTCCCACAGTCCAAAAACATGACTGTTGGGTTAATTAGCTTCTCTAAATCGCTTTAGGTGTGTGTGTGTGAATGGTTGTTTGTCGTTTTTGTCTCTGTGTTGCCCTGCAATGATCTGGCGACATGTCCAAGGTGTATCCCGCCTCTTGCCTGTAAACAGCTGGAGATAGGCACCAGCACCCCTCACGACCCCACCTGCCGTGACTCATTGACTCAAAAGAAATCCCTCACATTAAGCATGCTTGTAGCAACAGTGGAGAGGAAAAACTCCTTTTTAACAGGAAGAAACCTCCAGCAGAACCAGGCTCAGTGTGAGCGGCCATCTGCTGAGGCCGACTGGGGTTCAAGGCGACAGAAGCAGAGATACAAAAAGCAGCTGTAAAGAGACACAGCCAGGGAAACAAGCTCTAAGTTTTAAAGCATATGCAGCATTAACAGAATAAAGTTTGGGATTTAAATGTTTAAGGATAAAAATATATGTTGTTTTGTTTGTTTTTTTTTTAACATTGTCCTGTCTGGCAATGTGGCAATAATAATAATTGTCTTGATGCTAAGATGAGCCCAACAGATTTTACTCTCTCAAGTGGAGCAGTACAGCTACCATAGTATTCCGCTTGATTTATGCATATAAATAGCTTTATTATAATTCATACAGGGAGTATTACAGATTATATGGACACTGCAATGGGAAAGATATTTTAAAGGTTAATAAAACCTTTCATATTTATGAGCAGAAAATCAGCCTCCTAAGTATGACCTCCTGCCCCGGCTGTGTTTTGGCATCTTTACTCACATTAAAAAGGAGGGCAGCATGATTAAGTTTTATAGTATGAACAGGAATCCCTACTGGGAACTGTAGCTTAAATGACACAAAAACAATTATTTAACTGAATTTGTGTTGCCTTAGTCCCCAGTGCTTAGCAGTACACAGTACAGCTAAACCAGCTTAAAAAAAAAACTTAGATAGAATCCTGGTCTGACTTACTTTTCACTCCAATAACTCAGGTTTGAACATTTAGAAAGAAATCAGTTCTCCACTCTTCTTTGGAAACCAGCTTAAGCAGAGTTGGATCAAAAGGAAAACATCTGTAAACAACAGTTTCTATGTTTGGACACAGGTTCTTAGTCCTATTTGACAGAATTATAAAAAGGTCCCTGAAAGTCTTGGTCTTGCCTCTGTCTCAATACACTCTGGTCTCGGTCTTGGTCTAATCTCTGGCCCAGATCATGTGAGCAGAGTGGAAGAAATATGGTGGAGCACGGAACGGTTTTCATTTCAAAGGCTGGAGCGAGGATTTTGCTCCGCTCCAGTTTGCTCCGACTTAATTTAAATTCATGTTTGACTTAAAACCTAGGCCAACGCCTAACTTTACCATGGAATCGTCAAGACGAGGATTGCATAATGTGTGATAAAAATCGGGATTATATTTTTAAAAATATACACTAACCATACTTAACACTACAGAGTGGGTTTACATAAAGTTGTCGTTGTGGTAAGAAAAATGGATCACATACATGCATTATACGCTATTATCTCATTTGCAACGGGATGCGAAGTGACCTTTTTTAATGTACGCAGTTTAGTAAAATAAATAAATAATGAAATAGGAAACGCAGGGCAACATGAATGAGGCGAGAATTGCACTGCACTCCGCTCCATTCAAATGCTCTGTTCAGGCCTTCCAGAAATGTGGTCTTGTTCCTGATTTAGTACACCCTGTTTTTGGCCCCTAAAAGGTTTGGTCTCAAGTCTGTATCTTTACTACTCTTTTAAAAGGTTTTGTTCCAGAATTGCTCTCAATTTCTCTCTCCTATCAATCTTACCAGTCCTTGAACTGAAGCCTCCCCTCAACATGATGCTGCCACCACCATGCCTTACCATAGGGATAGTGTCCGGATGACGACAATAGAATGTTAGCATTTCAAAGAGGTGGCGCTATTTCAATCTCATCCAACCAGATCACCTTCTTCCAAGATCATTCTTTTTTCTTCTAAAGATTGTGGTTAAACACTAAGTGACTTCTGGTAGCACTATGTCAATTTATCCACGTAAAAGGATCTGAATAGAAACAAACATCCCACTTTTCAGCCTCTCATTTGTAAAAAAGTTTGTTTTTTTAAATACTAAATCTGATTAAAGCTCAGATTCTCTTTGTTTTACTGTTGAGATCCAACTCACACAACATGGAGCCCATTAGAGAGAATATGCTACTCATATGAAGCATGTTTCAGGTTTTAACCGGCCATGTTGGCCATCCAGTGGAAACCCCTTTAGTAGCCTGGCTCAGACATCAGAGCTTTTGGCTCCGGGAACCCCCCCTCCCCCCCCCCCCCCCCCCCCCCTTCCCCCGCACTGGAACACATCTATCAGACCACGGCAGATACATAGATCACTGACTGGCAGTGAATGTCGTGAATGCTTGTGAACATACGTGTTATATGCATATAAATTTGAGAGGTGCTACATGTTCGGCGCGCTCGGCAGTACGTGTCGCAGAGTTGGTGGCTCCATCGCTCATGGCAGCCGGCGCAGTTGGACCAGCGAAACGAGAAGCACAGCTGCTTGGAGAGCTGCTTCTGGGTCCCCTCTCCATCCAACACACACACACACAGACCATAGCATATGTACTGTATGCCCCCATAAATACACACCCTCTTTATCACTTTCAGCACAGAAGCATCCTGGTTGCACATCTCCTGATTGGTGACTCTATCCATGTTTCTGTTCTCTTTATATTGATTTATCTAATTATCAGCACTTCTGGGATGAGGATTCTGGCTTGAGGGAGGCGGCGTGGCAGAGTGTGGAATGGCGTGGGAGAAGCAGAGTGACCCTGGGCTCAGGTGGCAGCTGCGCTGTGACGTCCCTGCCAGGTCATGGTGGATGGTAGGATGGATGCTTCCCGTCTCTCTCCCTCATTCTGTCACCGTCTGTTCCTGTCACTGTTTTTGTCTCATTCTCCTGCTTGTTTTTCTGTCCCCTTGCTGCAGACCCTTGTTTTCAGGGCACTGCACAGAGAATGTCACCAGACGCTGGAATTTGCTGTAAAAGCCAAGAGCGAACACAGTTAGGAAGAACTGCCTGCTGAGATTATTACGCTGTAATCTGGAAATCCTATTAGACCAGTTAGCGTTAACCTGAATGAAACGGTGCTGGTTCTCCGCCCCTTCATCTCGACATCTCTTTTTAAATCCTAATTACAAGTTCATTTGGTTGATTGACTCGTTCACAGATATCTGGGGCTCACCCCAAAGGATGAGAGTTTTAATTAAAACTAGTTTTTTTCCACCGGAGGAAATGGCTCTGAATCTTATTAAGGCCACAACAGACTTTTTTCCTCACGAGCAGCCTATTTTTCTTCCTCCTAATTACACGTACCTGTAATGTGTTGCAGACTTTGTTCAAGAGTTCCCCTTTTTTCTCATTCTTGAGTTCTGATTTAATTGCATAAGATTTCTAATAAGTTCAGCTGTGAAAAGAAGTTGCTGCATCCGCCATCCTCTGAGCTTTTGACCTCCGGCTATTTATTGCGTCTCCTGCATCCACAGTTTGGATCAGCTAATTTATTCCATACTCTACATACTGACAGCATCAATCAAACTGATCTCTGGGTAGCAGTTGTGTTGTTGCTTTCTCTCAAGCGACGAACGGCGTCGATCACAGAAAAGCGTCTCGAGGCCTGACACAGTTTGTAAACCCGAGGGTTTCCTCTCAGCGCCAGCCTGCTGCGCTCGCTGCTATGTAGGGCAGAGCTGGGCCCTCTGCCTGGGTGAGGGGGAGATGGGGTGTGGAGGGGTCGGGGGCCTGGGAGGTATGGCAGCCAGAACTGGGGCCCCATGCAGGGATGCAAGAGAAGCAAGCAGAAAGGGTGGAAGGGGGGTTAAAGGGTGCTAAAGGGGGCAGAGCGAAGATCACGGCTGGCAAAGGAACATTCCCTCAGTCTGTTAGCGTGCAGTTTGCTATTTTTAATCACAGTACGCTGTTTGTTTACTGACAGTACTATCTCTCAATCTCTTCTTTATAGTTCTTTTTCATTTTTCCAGCTACTTGCTTCCATTTGCTTGTCATTTTTCTGGTCCTACATGTATGCCTGAATTTGTGTGGGACAGAAAAGGATATCTCTGTTACTATCTAAGGTGTGAGCTACACAGCACTTAGACTAAGATTTGGTCAATATTTATCACAAAACAAGTTTTGAAAGTGACTCTTCAGCAAAACACAGTGAATAATGATAATAATAATAGTATTATATAATAATAATAACAATATTCAGGAAAAAAATTGGTAAAAGGTAAAATTATACAGCATTGTTAAAATAAGGTCAGGAAATGTAACCTTAAACTTCAATTTTATTTTAGGTGTTATTATAACTGTTAGGCCAGGGGTGTGCAACCTGTGGTTCTGGGACCAACAGTTGGTCTAGGGCCTTCCACATCGGTTCGCGATAACGTCAGTTGATTAAATGATTAAAAAATGATTAAAAAAAAATATATATATATAGACCGTATTACCTTTGTGACATTAAAAAATATTGATATTTTGATAGCAAAAATTAATGTCAATGTAATAACAAGAAACACCAACTTGCCCAAATATATTAAGAAAAATAACAAAAGTTCTTTTATAAGAAATTCGTGAAAATACTCTGAGAGTGAAAGAAGCACTTCTTTTTGGTACAATATAACCTTAGAGGCATTAATGCTGATACTGGCACTTATATTTTTCAGTTTATAAACCTAAATATAATAACAATATAATATATAATATACAAATATATAATATATATATGTTAACAAGGCTTATTAACTTTTTAACTTTACTTTTTAACTTTTCAATAACTTTTTTACGTTTTTTATATATTTAATTTTCTTTTTTCTTAATTAACAGTAGGCAATACAGGTGCTGGTACAGGTGATTGATTTCAGTAATTCCATTTAAAAAGTGAAACTTGTATATTATATTCATACATTACATACAAACTCATATATTTCAGATGTTTATTTTGTTTAATTTTGATGATTACAAATGACAACAAATGAAAATCTCAAATTCATCATATCAGAATATTAGAATATTGTGAAAAGGTTCAAAATTGATGGCCCCTGGTGCCACACTCTAATCAGCTAATTAACTCAAACCACCTGCAAAAGCCTTTAAATGGTCTTTCAGTCTAGTTCTATAGGCTACACAATCATGGGGAAGACTGCTGACTTGACAGTTGTCCAAAAGACGACCATCGACACCTTGCACAAGGAGGGCAAGACACAAAAGGTCATCGCTAAAGAGGCTGGCTGTTCACAGAGCTCAGTGTCCAAGCACATTAATAGAGAGGCGAAGGGAAGGAAAAGATGTGGTCGAAAAAAGTGTACAAGCAAGAGAGATAACCGCACCCTGGAGAGGATTGTGAAACAAAACCCATTCAAAAATGTGGGGGAGATTCACAAAGAGTGGACTGCAGCTGGAGTGAGTGCTTCAAGAACCACCACACACAGACGTATGAAAGACATGGGTTTCTGCTGTCGCATTCCTTGTGTCAAGCCACTCTTGAACCACAGACAGCGTCAGAAGCGTCTTGCCTGGGCTAAAGAGAAACAGGACTGGACTGCTGGTGAGTGGTCCAAAGTCATGTTCTCTGATGAAAGTAAATTTTGCATTTCCTTTGGAAATCAAGGTCCCAGAGTCTGGAGGAAAAGAAGAGAGGCACTTCATCCACGTTGCTTGAAGTCCAGTGTAAAGTTTCCACAGTCAGTGATGGTTTGGGGTGCCATGTCATCTGCTGGTGTTGGTCCATTGTGTTTTCTGAGGTCCAGGGTCAACGCAGCCACATACCAGGAAGTTTTAGAGCACTTCATGCTTCCTGCAGCTGACCAACTTTTTGGAGATGCAGATTTCATTTTCCAACAGGACTTGGCACCTGCACACAGTGCCAAAGCTACCAGTACCTGGTTGAAGGACCATGGTATCCCTGTTCTTAATTGGCCAGCAAACTCTCCTGACCTTAACCCCATAGAAAATCTATGGGGTATTGTGAAGAAGAAGATGCAATACACCAGACCCAACAATTCAGAAGAGCTAAAAGCCACTATTAGAGCAACCTGGGCTATCATAACACCTGAGCAGTGCCACAGACTGATCGACTCCATGCCACGCCGCATTGCTGCAGTAATACAGGCCAAAGGAGGCCCAACTAAATACTGAGTGCTGTACATGCTCATACTTTTCATGTTCATACTTTTCAGTTGGCCAACATTTCTATAAATCCTTTGTTTTTATTGGTCTTCAGTAATATTCTAATTTTCTGATATGATGAATTTGAGATTTTCATTTGTTGTCATTTGTAATCATCAAAATTAAACAAAATAAACATCTGAAATATATGAGTTTGTATGTAATGTATGAATATAATATACAAGTTTCACTTTTTAAATGGAATTACTGAAATCAATCTACTTTTTCATGATATTCTAATTTTATGACCAGCACCTGTATATCATTCAAGGGCTCATCTAATTGGTGAAATGCCAAAATAAGATGTTGCTGAATGTTTGGTTATAGATCTTCTGTTTCTAGACCTCACTGAGGGACGGGGACGGGGGGTGGGTGGGTGCTTCTTTTGTAAGGGGTATGCAAGTGATAAACAATGTTTACTTGCCCTATAAAGCGTTAACTGTGGATATGATAACAAATACGGCAGGTTTTAAGCTTTTTTATTGAATAACTGCCCAGAATTGATGCAAGCAACTGACTCTAAAAGTATGTTTTAAATAGAGAAGAACCAATTGCAGTTTTCTGTCCTATTGCGCATCTTTTAAAAATTTGATATGCCAATTATTATCTGAAGATCACAAGACAACTTTGATGTTTATGTCATATTTTATTGTCTAAATAGATGAAATAAACAACACCCGTTAAACAATAACAATTTGTGTTAGCTGCCCTTAAGGTAGAGCTCTCAAACCTAAATGAAAAGTTTAAAGTGATTTTCAGACATTTCAATACCAGCAAATTCAACCAATCAAATCTGTGCACCCCTATTTCTTAGCTCTATTTTGTCATTAGGTAACAACAGAGATAGGAAGTAACGAAGTACAAATACTTCGTTACTGTACTCAAGTAGATTTTTCTGATATTTTTACTTTACTTTACTACTTATTTTTATGGCGACTTTTTACTTCTACTCCTTACATTTTTACACAAATATCTGTACTTTCTACTCCTTACTAGGGGTGTCACGATACTAAACTTTTCAACTCGATACCGATATTAAGGAAAATATTTGATACTCGATACCATTTTCGATACCACAAGGATAAAAACAAAGACTCCAAAAGTCTACAGAAATATTTTCATTAATAAATAAAATACAATAAATAAATACAATAAAGGTTGTATGCTGTGCATAATATTAAGCAAGCTTGATAAAAAACTTATAAAATTCAAATTAAGTGTTCCTTACTTGGCTATGCTTTGCACACAACGACACTAGCCAAACCAGTTAAGAAACAAAAATAATTCTCAGCAGCTGCACCTCTTACAAAAAAAAAGTCTGAAACTGAAAAGAGCACAAAATTATTCAATCACAGTGTTCAGAAAGTGCATTTTCCTCTATTCTGCATGACTGCTTAGGTGCCACTGGTGACGGCACTGTATCGATACTTTTAAAAATGAGTATTGTATCCGGATACAACATTTCAGTATCGATACTTTTTTGAGATTCGATACTTTTGACAACCCTACTCCTTACATTTTAAAAAATTGGCTCGTTACTTTAGTTTTGAATCATTTCAATGGAGTTACCGTTATTATTTTTCACGTCATCAATACTGTGAAAACGGAGCAGTTTTCCCCCTCTGTTCTCAAAGTGTAGCCGCCGTCTATCACACACGGCGTCACATCCTTCACTACATTTCCCAGCATGCACCACAGACCGGCCGTCATGGCGGCGGCAGTTCCAAACAATTCACCCGGTAATTTACACTAGTTACGAAATTACAACGTCACCTTTCATTCAACACTTTACTTACTCACCAGCGTAGCAAACTCTGAAGGTACCCACTGCGACAGCTTTAATATACATTCCGTAGTCGGCAATAAAACTTCCCAGTCAAATTACACATTCTCTTCCCTTAGTCCGTCAGCATACTGGTCCGTGTGGAAACACGTACCGCATCGGAGCCAGTCTCTTATCCATTGTCCCAGGGCATTGAAAAAGACTATTAGGGGGCAGGGGTGTTAAATGGGATTTCAATGTATGTAATAATTGTTTGCATGGTAATAAGTAGGTGAAATGGCAATGTTAGTATGGTTAAATTATTTCATTAATATGTATGTTTTTGTATGAATGATGCTATTGTCTGTATTTTGTTTTCTACAATGTTAACTGTGCTTTATTGGCGATTTGCCTTCCTGTTTAGTTGGGCTGTCCCAATTGGCTGATTATTGGTGGGTCTATTTAACGGGCACACTCCCAATGGCTTAGGGGGGCTGCTTGGAGAGACTGGTTGGAGAAACTGCTTTTGAAGGTCTGCTTAGAGAGACTATATTTAAAGTCAGCTTGCTGCGAGGCTGTCAGTGTTTTGTATTGCCTGCAATGGCCGGTTTTGTTTTCTTTATTTGAAAGTATTTGTTTTTGTTTGTTTTTTGTCTTCACCGTTGCTCTAGTAAATAAACCGCTACACGCTTTTGAACTGGAATTTTGTTGTCCGCTGGTTCTTACGACCTTTTTGCAAGTCATCTGCTTACTTCTCCTCTGACGTGAGACGGGAGCTGGTGAGCCGTTTTCTCACAAATACCAAATTCAGTCTAATTGGATGGGAATCTACGTTGCATTTGACGCACCACTACAAGATGAATCGACAGATTCGGCGGTATTCATTGGCGGCAAATCATTGCAGCTTGGTGGCGGTGGCGTTAGCATAGTAGCATGGACGACGAGATGATTGAAAATGAACACAACGGAGATCTAGTCCTATTGGCAGACATCCATTGAAAATGTAGGCAACGGCATGAAAAAAGTGGTTTCTACTTTTACTTGAGTAAAGAAGTTTAATCAGTACTTCCACTTTTACCAGAGTATTTTTTAACACAAGTATCTGTACTTTTACTCAAGTACGGAAAGTGAGTACTTTTGCCATCTCTGGGTAACAACTGTATCCTTTGTTACACCATTTTTCAAAAAGATCCCCTTTACATAGAAGAAAATCTCATTCTCACATAATTGCAGAAAGGTTTTTTTTGTCTTTTATCCAGAAACTCATCTAAAATGTGCAGCTCTAAGTAAGTTTAATTCAGCTAAACTGTGTAAAGAAAGGATGAAGACCTTTGCCTTTGCTAGAGTGATAAACAGTAGGGTATAACAAAAGGAAAGAAAACTTAAACACATCTTTGCAAACGTGGAAATTGCTGCCTGGATTTGCATCTAGTTCCTCTGCACAGAAACAGCCGTGAGGCTTTTGGAGCGGAGCTTTGATTTAAGTATCACGACGGACGGTGCACTCCACATGTTTTAGATTTTATTTTTTTTCTCCGGCACACCTGATTTGAATAATTGCATTAGATCATCCGTCTGCCATCACGTGCTGCAGAAGCTTGTTAAACACCCATTTATTAAAATGATGCGTGTGGCAGCAGTTGGAATGACGGATAGAGGTCCCAGAGAACCCCTGATTTAAACCAGTCTGCAACCTTTACTATTCAGAGATTTGGATTTAGTGCAGCTAATAAAACATGTGTAGCATTTCAAACATTAAATGGCCTTTAAAAAGAAAGAGAGAACAACTTATTGGAAATAAACTGCCATTTTTAAAGAACTACTGTGTGAAATAAAGAATAAAGCTTGTAGAAAGAGAATTATTTTTAAATCCACTCAACAACAAATTAAAAAAAAATTGTCTGTTGTATTAAGAGATATTTTATTGTGGGAATTCAATGAAAATAGTCAATAGAGAAAAAGGTGAATTTTTTTAGAATATCTATATTTCAAACAGATTTCATTCATCCGGAGCTCCTGCTGTGTGTTTAGGGATATTTTCCTGCTGGAAGATGAACCTCCATCCAGTCTCAAATCTTCTGTTTTCTCTGTCCAGTTTCCTGTCCGGATCAAACTGTATTTAGCTCCATCCATCCTTTTCACCACTCTGACCAGCTTCTCTTTGCCACCAAAACGTTGCCTCAACACATTTCTGTATTAGATGCGTAATGATCTGGATGTCATTTTATAACCAGAAGCTCTGCTTTAAACCCTAACTTTCTGCTGTGGCTGTTCACCTCAATTATTCTGTTTGTTAATATTTTTTTTTTCCTAACAGCCTCCGAATTGTTTACAGGATGGTAAATACTGCTTACTTCACAATCAAAGTAACTTTGTAGTCAAAGTAACTAGGAATTAATTTTTATTATCTATAACACGTGCAATCTTGAATAACTTTGCTTTTATCAGAACTTTAAATACAACTGGAAATTAAATTATGATGCATAAGAGATTTGATGTTTATTATTGAATAACACTTTTCATTAAAATCCTGTAAATCTAAAAAAAAAAATAAGTACTAATCACCATTTTGGTTTTCTGCGATAGGAATAGTGAGCAACAATTTGATTATGTTGATGTGTTTATGTCTTTGGCTTATAATATAAGATCAGTAAAGCATGTTTTGTTAGATGTTAGATGTTTTAGGACCTTATATGTTTGCACCTTTACATCCTACAACTTGCTATAAAATATATATGAAGTTAATAAATAATGCTTTTCAAGCAGTTGAACAAAAAAATAAACAGTTTGCAATAGAATTAAAGGTGTTCACATTATTTCCATAAGAAAAGAGAATGAAAAAGACGGTTAAGAGCCACATCATGTGGGCAGTCAGCTGTGGAGGCGATCAGGAGAAGCTGCTTCTAACCCAGGTATATAAACTAGTGATCATGTTGAACAATCAAAGCAGTTTTACAAAACAATTCACCATATTGAAGCAAAATACACTTTGAAATAAAGCAGAGAGACACTGGAGTTGAACTTGTAATTATTTGTAGCATGTTGATGATCCAATGCTTATTTTTTGGACTAAAAAGACAGAGGTTGAACTTTTTCAAAGCTGCATGTCCTGTTATATTTTCGGTGTAAAGAACACAATGTTTTAGAGTCTGAAACATTATACCAACGTGGTTTAGTGGTCCAGTCATGGTCTAAGTGTTCTCTGCTTTTTCAGGACACAAAAAACTTCTAGTTATTAATGGAATCAAAATTTATGTTCGATAATTCATGAGTTTGGTTTATGAGGTCAGTGAAGTGAATTGGGGACATAGATTTTGTTCAAACAGTTTTTGAAATGGAAAAGAAAAGATATAAAACTGAAACAAAGCATTTAAAACGCAGCGTCAGTTTCAAATTTGTTTTTTAGCTCAGATTTAGTTTTTCCATTTCACGCTACTGGTTCCTTTGCATGGGGGCGGGGCTTAGATGATATCGTGGTCTGAATGTTGACTGACAGCTTAAAAAAAGGTTGAAATTTAAAATGGTTTCAAACATTTCTTTTCGATTTGAAATCCTTTATTTTTTTCAATTTGCATAAAACTGAAAAAATGTTATTTCTGTTTAAAGTATTTTTTCTTTATTTCAGTAAAAAAAAAAATATATATATTTTTGAATAAACTTTATTGCACCAATTAAACTCCTTAGGGGGACAGCGATAATTTTAGGTTGATGAAGGTAATAAACACCCTACATAAGGCCGGGTTGGTTCAGATACTTTTTCTTAATGATTTAAAAAGTGTATTTTCTATTATCTTGGCTTATTTTTCTTATATTTCAGATGTTAAATTGGTTTTGATAGTTTCAAAAATTTAATTGTGACAAAAAGGAAAAGAAGAAGTAAAAACCTTTAAGGGTTGAAGGTATTTATTTATAAATAGGAATGATTCAATATAACGATCCACATTTCTTTCTGGTTTTACCGGCTGAGCCCTGAGATGAGCAATGAGGCCAAACCTGATCGTATCTCTCTTTGATGCAGAATAATTCATTATAAAACATTTTCTATCTGATAGTGATGATGCTGTTATGATCTCCTTTTGTGGTAAACTTGGATGAAGAAATGCATCTCATTAAAACATTTATTTGTGTCTTTCTATAATTGCAATCACTTTTATTCTTTAAAGTATTCTTATTTTATTTTCTTAAGGATTATTCTGTGTGTGCAGAAAACAGAGCTTTGAAATGGGACCAGGCAGAGAGCTCCGTGGATGCTGGTATCAGCGCTCTCTCTGCTTCTGGTACCAGTCAGAAGTCTTGCAGCTGCAGCTGACACACAGCAGGGACTGGAAGGCTCCCAAGCACGGTTCATTTCAGTAATCCAACCTTGAAGTGATTAATGCTGCAGTCTTGGGTTCATGTCACAGGAAGAGCAGATAGACCTGGAACCAGCGTAAATCAGGGGAATAAACCTTCCTAATCATCAAATTTATTGAGTTTTAGTGAAAAAAATAAGTAATTGGATTCAATATTCTTCAAATTAAAACGGTGCGAGACTGCAGTGAAATTACTTTTTTAATTTCCTTTTCGGTTCATCCCTTTACATCCGTTTAGATTTATCTTGTGTCTTTGGAGAGCCGAGGCCCCAGGCTGACTGCCAGGGAAAGCATTGCTACAGAGCCAGACAAATTTATTTGTACCCTTAGTCGAGATATCCTTAATACAAATTCATTTTTAATTGCCTGATCACTCATTGAAAATTTTTAAAAAATGTAAAATATATATAGCCTTTAATGTTAGTACAATTATTAAGAGGAAAAAATATCCAAAATATAAAAAAAAAAATACATTTTTATACCTTTTTCACCTCAAAAGTTAATTCCACTAAGATGGACTAAGATGTCCATCGGACAAGGCGGATTTCCAGTCCAACCAACCATTGCTGGGTGTACATGGACATATGTTTGGATCATCATCCCACTGAAATACCCAATAATGAAGGTTTAATTTCAGTTTCTCAGTAGTGACTTCAAGATTATTAATTAAAACTTGCACCCCAAAATACTAAGAGACTTCTGTTGAAAAACATCCGCTGACTAGGAAAAATAAAAGTTCAGTGTGTTTTATAAAGTCAGAATTCTGCCTGAAGTGCACATGAGTAATAGCAACACATGCAAGCAGTTTTTGTTGTGTTTTGTTTTTTATTCAATCTGGAGAGAGTCACACAAAGAAAATTTGAAATTAGAGGAATTTTATTGAGGTGAATAAAATAAGCTATTTGGAGCTCAGACCCCGGCAGAAAACTTTAATGCTATGCAAGAGAAATGCTGAACGAGGAGCTCATGAAGGAGATCTTGGCTTCAGGGTGCCATCCAGGTGTTGACTGGGTGGAGCTTTAAGAGTGGCACATCGCATGTGATCCAGGGGAGTCTTTCAGCTTGAATTTTAACTTCAGCTTCATAACACATGCACAGAAGGTGCTCTTAATATGCATTCAGAACATTCAGTGTTTGCAGACTCAACATCATGAGGCACCCAAAATATATCAAAAGCCCTTTGCGGGTGGAACCGACCTAAAACTGTCTGTTATTGGCTACTTTTCAAGAAATCCCACATCTTGAAACAACACTTTTTACTCTCACGTTGCTGTTAGTAATGTTACCAAAACATCTTTAGGCTAATCGGGTTTTTAAACCCTTCAAAGAACAGAAGCTGCACTTTTAAAGATCTTTAATGATCTTTTATTTGCTGCAGATGTAGGAGACTCAGCTGTTCTCCTCCTTTCAGATGACACAGCTGCCTTTGTTACAGTTAACCACTTTATTTTGCTTTCCAGATTTGATCTATGCTGTATGAAAGGCTCTGCATAACTCAAGTTAATCTTTTATTTGTCTTTTATTTGTTTCTCTGTCAGAAAGCTCCCATCACATGTGGAGCTCCTCAAGGTTCCATTCTTAGACCTATCTTATTTGCCATCTATATGCTGCCTTCAGGTTCCGTTCTGAGAAGATGTAATGTTTAATTTCACTCATTTGCAGATGATACTCAGATTTATTTCCAGTTGAATGTTTTTAATATACTTTTTTACTTCAACCACTGTTGACTATCTTACTGAGGTAAACTTTTGGATGGCTGCAAATCTAAAATGGAAATTCTCATTTTTGGTCCAGGAGGAAATCGTAGGGTGACGTCTTCTGATCTTGGTAGCCTTGAGCAGCTTGTAAAATCTGATGATAAAGATAGAAACATTCTGCTTCTGTTAAAATTTCCTATGACTCAGTCCTTAATTTTACGTTGGTCAGAGGTTTTTATATTCCTTTGTTGTTTAATTTTCATCCCTGTTTTTGTAAAATATATTTTTTTATATCAATAAAAGCTGGTGAGATTCATGCTAACATTGTATCGGGTCATCAAAGCTGTGATGTCGGTACCGGATATGATAGAGTTGTATTGGGCTTTGAGAGATTTAACTCCATTGGAACAAATAAAAAAACATAGACAATTCAGCTGCTGTAAAAATAGAATTATTAAAAGGATTAGGAATTTGATACAAATATTTTTTTTTATTTTATTATTTAGAAATGATGTAAGCCAAAGATCCAACCACAGTACTGATCTCCAAGGAATGGATCTTTAAAGTCTTTAAATAGTTGTGCAGGAGGAAGATCGCTGCAAAATGCTTCTTTATCAAAACATTTCTTTAATAAAAACATGAAACAGGACAAAAAGACAACAACCCAGTGTTTTGAAAAGAAAGAAATAAGAATACTATGTATGGTTGGTGAGGATATTACACGTTTATTTGGTTTTGATGCCAAATGCTGCTGCTGGAACATATCACCACTAATTAGGTTAATTGGCAACAGGTCAGTAAAATAATTGGCTATCAAAAGAGCGTTACAGATGGATTGAATCTTCAAAAAGGAAATTACATGGATTTTGCTTTCTTAATAATCTACAGTAAGAGATATCACTGAGACAAATACGTGGAGAGGCGGAAAAATCGTTAAAGCCTTTAGGTGTCAATTGGTGAAAAGGAAATGTCAGGATTATTTATTGTAAAACATGGTAATAAAATTACTATCACTGCTATATGAAACAAAAATAAGGAAACCATGAAACATGTTTGTTTCATCACTTTTTCTACCACAGTCCTCATTTAAAAAGAAGAGGAAAAGATATGTCTACTTTAAATCTCAAAACCAGAACACCAGTGGACATTTTAAAATAGTTAAGGTGGACATAAAAAGTTTTTTTTAAGGTATAAGAGAGGAACTTATGATGTAATCCATGTTTCAGATTTAGATGAATTTCAGCAAGTTCTCCTGAAGTCAAACGTGAAGTAACACATTCTGGAGTTCATCATCAGTTTAAGATTCAAAATGGCTGCCATGTGCTTAAAGCACAGTGATTTAATAAATTAAAGGTTTTTGTATTCAGACAGTTTGTGCCTCATAAACTTCTTTACACACTGTTCATTTGTTTTAAAATACCAGACGCAGTGTTAGCTTGTGTTGCTAATAGTTAGCTCAACCCTGAACACATAAGTTAGCCGCAGGCTACCAGGTTTTTTCAAAAAATGGGAGTTAAATGGTAAGTACTTATATAGCACCTTTATTCAAGTCAGGAGACTTGACCAAAGCACTTTACACTACATTCATTCACCCATTCACACACACACTCACACACTGATGGTGGCAAGCTACATTGTAGCCACAGCTGCCCTGGGGCTCACTGACAGAAGCGGGGCTGCCGTACACTGGCGCCACCGGGCCCTCTGACCACCATCAGTAGACGATGCAGGTGAAGTGTCTTGCCCAAGGACAAAACAACACTGAAAGTCAGAGTCGGGGCTTGAACCATCAATCCTTCGATTTCAGGGCAAACTCCTACATCCAACGCCACTGTCGCGTTAAGGGGAGTGGTTTGGAAAAATGGTTAATTCTTTGAGTCTCCTTTCAGATCCATTACTTTTTTTTCAGTGAGTTTTGGTCAAGAGGGTGAAGGAGAGTACAAAAGAAAAAGATTTAAAAAAATGAATTCAAAAGAGAAAAAATACTTATAGTAGAAGAGGAAGCAATTCCAGAAGTTAACAAAGACTTAAAGTTACCATATGTCATACAGTAGTAGCCATTCAAAATGTCCCAACTTTCCTTGATGGGCCCTTACTGGTTGTGCGCTGGTCCCCAGCAATTCCTTTTTAAACATGAATCTCTTTACCAAAATATTATTTCTTTCATGATTTGTGTACGTTAAGATCTAAAGAGAAGCGTCTTCTCCTGGTCAGCCCTGTAATTCAGTAAAAGGGTGGAGTCAGAATAAAAAATATTCACGCTCAGGGGAAGGAGGGGTCAGTCCGGTGGCTGGAAGTAGGAGGGGATATTGTTGGAAGTCGCAGGGGAGTAGGCGGCCATTCTTCTGGTGTTTGACTGGGAACAACCATTTTGAATGGCTGCTACTATATATTTTAACATAAATCCCATCACTAAATTCTGGTTTTACAGGTGATTTAAATACTAAATAATAATCTACTGCCTGCTTTAACTTATTAGCTTTAAATTACAGGCATTACATTTAAAACAAAAGAAATTAGTCTTATAGACTCAACCTCACCTCTCATCACCCACTGATCAACAGCTGCAAACCTACACTGCAAAAAAAGAATTCCAAGAAAGTAAAAAAGTCTTGCATCAAGGAATATGTCTTGTTTTTCGTCCAAAATGAAAATTAATCTTGTCAAGCATATTTTGCATTAGAAAAATAATCTAAACTTAAGAAAGAATGACTAACTTTTTCTTAATAAGAAATTCCAGCTAATTTTGAGCTAGATTGAACCAGTAACAAGGTAATGCAATGTTTTACAATAAAAGCCAGTGGAACAACAAGATTTTCCCCTTATTTTAAGAGTAAGTCCAATTGTACAACACCTTGATTTAAGAATGCTAAGAAACAAGAACAATTAAAGATGTTTATTTTGGTACAGGCCATATGAACCTGCTGCTTCAATTTTAACATATTGAACTGACAGCATGCTGGTCTTTACACAATATACAATAACCATAATGAACAAAAACTGCAATTCTCATAAACATAAGAAAGTGACTCAACTGCATTCTCAATCACAATGTAGCAATGAGTATGGTTTATGAAGTAGGATCCTAAGCATGAGAACGACTGTTATTCATTAATTCATTGCTGATATGCTGTTTTATCATTCAGATTGGAGTGATTTTAATACATAAAAAGAAGAAACAATCACAAAATTACAATAACAAAAAAATTGTCCTACAGGCCAAACAGTGAGTTTGTTTACAGTTCATCAGATGAGACTCCGTGTAGCCCAAGCACATCTCCCAGATAATATTTTGTTGGAACGTATGTCACATCCTTATGAGTATAACTGTAATATGGAGTGAAATCTAGCAGACTGTCAGCCATTATTAGTTCAGTTCCTTGTGCCATGTTTGGAATCTATATTTTATATGCCATGTAATTTACATCATAACAAACAGTATTATGCTTTTGAAACTCAAAACAATATGATGATGAGTTAATTACATAGATGTTGCTCACGGTAATGCTCAGGTAAATCATTGGAATCAACAGCAGTCACAAGTAATGTCTTCTCCCATATATATTTATCACCATTTATATTAATCCATTTAACAGACACTGAATTGCTTATGTTATCATTTCCAAAGAAAGACCTATGTTTTTCTTTTAAGTAGGACATGTTGCATATTTCTGATGTTGGTCCCAATGCACACTCATTAACAAAAATTGGGTGTTCAGAATTACTTATATTTTGACAACACTCATACGTTTGATAATGCCTTATTAAAGACCTGCAAACATTTCTAAAATTTTGCTTTGAGGCCCACTGTTTGAAAAAAAAAAGTTTTTATTTGAATCTCATGCACATGTGACGGACCATTGGTCCTATCAGCCCTGTGCGTGACTTTGCCATCTCCAGCTGTCATTTAGGACAGTTTTAAAATGACTAGTTGTTCTAGCGATGGCTTTTCTGAGCCATCAAGCTGCAACGCTCCATCTCATCTCCACCATCGTCCTCATTTTCATCTGGTTTCCTTCACCCCTCGGCCTCCATTCCACCACTAGTGTCAGACCCCAGAGGTGGAAAACGTATTTATCCTAATTCATCAGCTCGATCATAACATCATAAATCTCTTTGATTTTCTTCCCTGTGGCCTGAGAGCCAAAAGCTGCATTTTTTTTGTCAATAAAACTTCATAATGGTTGCTTCTCTTCTGTCTGAGTCTTTCAATCAATTTGTTTTCAGAAGTTTTACATGTAACAGTCATGTATGACAATATTTCCCCTTATTACACCTTCTTATACATCTGACATATGGCGTCAGGATTCTTCCAAAAATGCACACAGGCCATAAATACTCCAAAGAGCAGCTTTACTTCATACAGAAGCTCATAAACTACTCCTCACAGGCATGTTTAACAAGTTACATGCTCAAATAGAGTACCAATAGGTCACACACACGAGTGCAAAGCCTCCCTTGTCCTCGTGTGTGGACCTGTTTCTGCTCACTCCTTGTCACTTTGAAGGCGTTACAAAGCAACCCGCCTGTGATTGGCTACTTTTTAGGAAGTCCTGCATCTTGACTTGTGACACGCTTCCCCCGTCTGCCTCAGCAGATGGCCGCTCACACTGACCTCGGTTCTCCTGTCGGTTTCTTCCTGTTAAAAGGGAGTTTCTTCTCGACTGTCGCTACAAACATGCTAGGTGTGTCTATGTAAAGTACCGTGAGGTGACGTGTTTTTAATTTGTGCTAAATAAATAAACTGAATGAACGTTGTAACCAGAGTAAACTTCTTCCTGTTTCCAGCTAACGTTAGAGATAGCAGAAATGATCAGATTATTTTACTGGAACCTTTTTTGTAGGTGCCCTATAATCCTTTTTAACGGACACCCTACGGCCAATCAGAAACCAGTATTCATCGAGACTGTTTTATATTTAATGATGACTTTGCTTACCAACTTCCAAGCGGTTAATCGGAAATTGCTTTGTTAGTAGGAAGAAGAGTACTGGTTTAAGAGGCGGGATTCCCTAAAAAAGCAGCCAATCACAAACAAGTTGATAGAAGATAGAATCTGTAGCCGCCTAAAACGCAAACCACAAGCGCAGAAAAGGAGCTGGCACTCATTGTTGTGATGTACTGTATTTGGGGCCTCATAGTATTAAATCTGCTCTCATAGAACATTAACAATGTGCATGGATAGTAGTTTACGCAGGGGCGGATTTACCATTAGGCAAAACTAGGCAGCTGCCTAGGGCCCCAAGTTCGTGGGGGCCCCATAAACCTCCTTTTACATGTATGGTTAATACAGGTATTACTCATTTGTGCACAATTATGTGTTTGATACAAATCCTTTCTCTAAAATGCCATGAGAATGCTTGTTATAGTATGCCCCCCACCCCACCCCCGACAACTCCCACCCCCACCACATTGGATCAGTCTATTTGCTGCACAACTGCAGCAAAGCAGCAAAGCATTTGAAAACAAACGGTGCCAAGAGTACTTTTGCCAGCTTTGCCCTATGCTCTTTTGTCGCTTTATTTAGCAACTTTTCAGACCCCTCTATCACTTCTTTAAAAAAGTGCTTATTTATAAATAATAAAATTTAAGATAAGTTCTGTATCTGTATAATGGGTCTGTTTTATGTGTTTTCTTTTGAATTCAGAGGGCCCTATGCATGTCTTTGCCTAGGGCCCCAAATTTCCTAAATCCGCCCCTGAGTTTACGGGTGTGTTTTAAATAAAAGTATCCATCTGAGTTTTATTGCATGTGTGGCAGAATTCTGACGCAATACTGAAACTGTATTAATTAAACATATGCTTCGCGTTGTTTAATCCCGAGGTAAACTATGTAGAAGCTTTAAAGGAATAGTACACCCAAAACATGATTAGCCTTCATTTTCTACTCACCCCCATGCTGAACAACACTCTGGAGTACTTTTTTGATATCTCAAATGCATCTGGAGATCTGGGAGGCTTCTTGCTGTCTGTTGACATTCAAATAATGGAGGTCTATGGCGCCCGAGGCAGAAAGGTCCATAAAAGTCCACAAAAAATGTGTCAATATTCCTCCATACTGCTCGTCCAATGTATTCCAAGTGTCCTGAGTGGGTAGCGTCCCTCACCATGCAGAATGTTTAAAATCTAGAAAACTTGCATTGATATTTCATCTCCCGCGAGCATTTAATCCTTTAACATTACATTTAAGGTAAAGAATATGTGAGCTCAATGCCCTCATAAAGACAAACAGTTGTCCTTAACTGTGCAGAAGTAACAGGATTCAGTATTCCACAAAATCTGTTTCCATCTATCATACTTAAGTCGTAGTTTTTGAATAAAGTGACATACTGTTTACTTTGTAAACCGTTTCCCCCTTCCCAATAGGAATGTTGGATGTAGGAGGCTGGGATTATTGCACCAATGTTAAAGGTTTAAATGCCATCTGTTTGTGAAAAGAAGCTGCTTAGCAACTAAAGTCATATTTTATGTTTAAAAAAGTGGAAAAATTAAGTCTCCAATAAACAAAGTGTTTTTCTAAGGCTTTCCCTCTCTGTCGTCAGACACAATCTCTAGTCAATAACCATTCCCTCTAGTTGGCTTGCCCCCATCCTTTTCCCCACAGACAACCCGGTTCTTTCTGTGTCATCTGCTCTATTTCACCTAAATAACCTTAACCTCTGTCAATTCTTCATCACAGCTACTGCTTCACACTTTAGTCAGTAATAACTCCTTATATCTGTCCTCTTTATTTGCTTCTGTCACGTGTCTTTTGCTTGTTCGCCCGATCGGTCTGTCCTCTCCTCGTACTCTCCCGGTGCACAGATGCCTGGCTTGCTTTGCAACAGCTGTCTCGCCATGTGTCACCACCAAGTGTTGCCTCCACTGCAGGACTGAGCGGGGGCTGGGGTTGTTTGGGGGGTAGTTTGGCGGTGAGAGTGGATTAGTCATAAATATTCATGTTCTCTTGGATCCACAACCAAACAAAAAATTGCAACCCAGAAGAAGCTCCACCCATTAAAAAAAAAAAAAAAGGCTGTTGGGATGACTGGAGGAAAGGAAGGGGGAAACAGGAAGGATGGATGTGAAGATAAGGGGAAAGCAAAGAAAATGTACAGGAAATGAAAGCAGATGGGGGCGAGGAGGAGAACGAAGCTGAATGCTAAGGATTTATAATGATACCCGTTGCAGAGGCGTCAAAGAGAGTAAACAGCAAAAGTTTGGGATGAGAGGAAATAGACATTAAGAGTTTCGGTGATGACATCACAGCATTTTGTTTTTTTTTAAACTCTCTAACTGTCCAGTTAGAGATGTCAGTACCTTAGGCCTTTACGCAGTCCAGGAGGCAACAATCAGCCCCGACATTTCCTACTTCATGAAAAACTCCAGCACAGACCCCCTGGTAAGTCCTCATGGGGTCTACTCATTCCAGCATACACCCAGCTATTACATGCCCACTTCACATTTTTGGCCATCATCACCAAGGCTGTCAGCAGCAGGAGAGTTCTGCCCAGATGATCCGTCAAGGAAAAGCTGGGAGAACTCAGCTCTTATGGAGTAAAAAATGGCTGAAAATAACTCAAAGCTCTCCTTGGCATTAATACAGGTTAAGAAAGATTCTCTAGACCCTTGCTAAATCGACTGAGGTGAAACTTGTTCCACTCAGGTTTGAGCTCTAAAGCCGGAGTCACAGAACCGCAACTAACTCTGTAAAAGGTCAATTTAGCGTACATCCTGACCGCCTAATAAACTCCAAAACTGAGTAAAATGTGTTATATCTATTTAGTTTCCCCCTAACGCCCCTTTCTTTGTGAAAAATTTTATTTCTTATCAATGTTTTCTATAGAAAATTTAACACCAAACTTCAGTTGATTTAATGTTCGATTACCAGTACGAGCAGGAAATCTTGGAATATGTTTCTTTTAACTCTTTCTTAGTTTTAAAATGTATAAAATGACATCTGTGCTGCACTGTGAAACATTTACAGAATATTCTTAATTAAAAAAAAACTTGATTTAAATATAACTGTAATCATATTAAGGCATGGGCTGCTCATTGAGCAGTGGGTAGCACTGCTGCCTTGCAGCAAGAAGGTTCCGGGTCTGATTCCTGGTCCGGGATCTGCATGGAGTTTGCATGTTCTCCCTGAGCATGTGTGGGTTTTCTCCGGGTACTCCGGCTTCCTCCCACAGTCAAAAACATGACTGTTAGGTTAATGGGCTTCTCTAAACTCTCCTTAAGTGGGAGTGTGTGTGAATGGTTTTTTTTCTGTTTGTCTATGCATTGCCCAGCGATCAACTGGTGACCTACCCAGGGAGTATGCCGCCTCTCCCCCATAGACAGCTAGAGATAGGCACCAGCACCCATCGCAACTCTGCTTGGGATAAGAGTGATGGGAAATGGATAGATAGATAATGTGAGTATGGTCAAGGATCAGCAAGGTGAACAAAAAAAACATGATTAGCTAACAGTTCCAGGTTCCTCTGAGGATTTTTATTTGGCACTTTTCACTCTGACAACCATCTCCCTTAGCTTCCAAGAATTAAATGCTTATATAACCAATTGGCAACACAGCTGCATTAAGCCACAATTAAACAGGTTGTAAAAAAACAAAGTCTAAACAAAGAAACAAGAAAAAAAATATGAATCTAATTTACAAACTCATCAACATAGTGATAGAGTCTGTGAAATAAACAATGTGATACAAGATAACTCAAAAGGTTACTTTAAAGAAAAACAAAGAAATCATTACTCCATAGAAAACCCACTAACTGGTAGAACCCAGCAAGTACTGGAAATACTGGGACAAACAATGGTGAGTAAAGAGGAAAATAAATACTGTGAATATACTTTGAAACTAAATATACAAGTTCAACCAATAGTCCAGAAGTAGCAGCTTTAACCTAAACATATAAATAGATGGAAACTGCAGACATTATTTGTGATTTTGTACACATAGTGTGTGCAAAAAGAAGTTTTGTTCAGTACAGCTCTCAAGACATTTTCATTTTTTTGCAGCCCTGATAAAGGTAAGCAGCAGTGATATTGTAAACATACAACTGTATATTAGTTACACTTCCAATATTCAGGTTTTTTTCTGCATCGGATGCTTTGATGTTTCTTTCCAGTCGGCAGCAGAGAAAACAGTCCATTTTGGGGGTGTGGGGGTCATTGATAATGTTACGGGCTCGGGACACGCAGCGCTGAGATGAAATGTCTTTAATGGAGGGAAGAGGAGCCCCGATGATCCTCTCCGCTGTTCTTACTACTCTGTTGCTGACCACGTCTGATAACATAATGCTAACACAAACAAACCCGGGATAGTATGTGCAGCAAAGTTGCAAACTAATATTTAAATTTAATCATTATGACTCAGAAATAAGAATAAGGGACAAGTGGTGAAGACAAACTCAACCACTTTGTCACAGATATCAAGGCATCCATCTCATCCAGCTTGTCCATCACGGTCATGGGGGAGATGGTGCCTACAGCATCTCCAGTATCTTTTTTTATAGGCATAAATACTTAAAGCCGTAGGGAAGCGGCTGTTCCAACCGTTGCATTTCCAAATTCTCCCAAGTGGTGCACGACTTCACAGGAGTGAATAAAGTGAATGTGATTGGTCGTCTATCAAGGTGTTTGTTGTGGTGGAAGGTTCACAAGCAAGTTTAATTGTTGCCGTTTGTTGGAAGCATCTTGCTAACCAGTTAGCAACTTAGTGCTAGTAGGTTCCCAATGGGAAATTCCATTGGGACCAAGTAGCACTAAATTGGTGACTTAGAAACGACACTGTCAAGGAACGCTATGGACAGAGGAAACATGCAAGAGGAGGAGAGTTTAGTGTCGGAGGTCGTGGATGAGTCTCCTCTGACAGACATTTTCTATTTAGAGGAGGAAAGCGGGAATGAAGATGTTGTGAAAGAGGACGCCAGGGCGGCAGAAGCTTGGTTTGGTGTAGAAGGCTTACAGCCGTACATGTTTGAACCCTTGCCTCGCAACGCTGCCGGTTCTGTTAGCTCTACGCCTGTCGAAGACACAGACGTCCATACCCGTGAACACTGGGACGGAACTCAATGGGAAAGTAATTAAGAATAAATTATTTTATTTATTATTTCAACGTATTAGCTGCGACATATGAATCAAGTCAATCATCTATGACCGAAAAAAATTGATTGACAGATGACTATTGATATTTGGTTGGCTGAATTTAGGTGTTCAGGCTGACATAGAACTAACTGGCCTGCATAAGATAACGGAAAAAACAACAACAAAGATTTTAAGACAGGATTTTTTTTTTTTTTTATTGAAATTTTATTGTAATTTATAACTTTTGGGACAATATGGTCTGATAATGAGTACATTTATATACAAGTTTAAGCCAGAATGATTTGACATTTAAATATGATTTCCCTACGACTTTAAATAAAAGGGAATAATAGGATAAAGACCTTCTGTAAAGGAGAAAGATCCGAGGCTGTGTTGAAAATAAAACTGACACAATAGTGAGGCTATGCTTCTGTATTGGAAAACAAGCTTGCTTGCTTTGCTCTAATTGACCTTTAATGTTGGAACAAAAAAGTCCTTGATCCTGCATGGATCAAATGGAAGAACATGAGACTCCCGTTTTCCAATCACGGCGTATCCGATATGTTTGGAGCCTCTTTTAAATAATTAGCATTAACTTTTTAGAGATTAAAGTGCATTCATGTGCGTCAGTGAGTTAAAGAGCTGTTAAAAGACAAAATATTAGTGACTCCATTTAGAAACAAACAGGACATCTAACTACAGGAGTTGCGGCTCAGCTTGAAGATGAGCTTCCCTTTAATTTAACCATCCCATGATTACCTGGATTCTTCTGAGAAAAGCAGCTTGTATATTTTTTAGGTTTGGATGAGTCGATTTTTCTCTCCTGGCTATTCTATTTTCATTTTATTTGCAGACACTCTTTCCTATCCTGGAAAACTCTTCGTTTCCCATCATGCTCTCCCCTCTGGAGAGATGTCCGGCGCTGCCGTCACTATTCACATGGCTGTGGGGAACCAGACTGTTTTAATCTGTGGTTCTTCGATGGTGAAATGAACCATCAAATGCTATCAGAACAGAGCCTCCCTTCTCTGACTTTCATTATTTCTTATAGACAAACTATTCAGTCTTCCAAACACACCTAACCTGTATTTACTTTGCCTTATAGAACTACGTACCAATTAGGACTCCGTATACAGTGTATTTTTTTTAACTTACTAATTAAAGCTAAATAAAGTCGGCCATCTCACTTGTAGCTTTAAAATAATCAGTGAAATGTAATTTAATTTAGATGTAATCAGATCTAAAGTTGATAGTTGGCTAGAGGAAAGGGATCTGATGATGAAGCTTGGTCAGAGTGGATCATCATCAACCTCAAATATAAACCATTCGCATCCAACAAGATTTGTCCAGTGTCATACAGAGCGGGCTACGATTGCAGCTGAAATCCCTTCATCGCCATGATTAGCAGCCTGATTGCTATAAAAGAGCAGCAGATGTGGTTGAAATGGGCTACCTCCTCAGACAAACAAGCGGCTACGATTGGTTTGGACCAAAAAAATGACCTCACATGTGAGACAAACTGCTGCCTAGAATATCTGAGCTGTTGGGTATTTTTATAGTTGATCAGTTACTTGAAGCAAAATTGTATGACCTTTGACCCAAGTACTGTATTACCTTGATTTGTGATTTATTTTTCAATTTCCCAGTGTTATTGTCATTACACTGTCACAAGTACAGAGCAACCAAATTAACTATCTGCATTTAACCCATCCCCTTTGGGAGCAGTGGGCTGCCATTGTGCGGCACCCGAGAAGCGGTGTTTGGTTAAGGGTCTTTTGATTAGAGACCCAGAGTGTCTCTGAGGATGGCAGTCTGTGGGAGTGGGGCATGAACTCAGAACCTCTGGATTCCAAGCTCTATGCCCTCACCACTAGACCACTACTCCCCTCAGCTCAATGTGAATCACTTGTAGTGAATTGAAACTGTATGCGGGTCACTTTTCGCATAAAGTGACTTGAGGTGGTTGGATCTGTCACTGAATGAGTCATGTGACCCAGAGCGCTGCTTTACGGCAGTCTGAGCTCCCCTTAAACACAAACGCTAACCCTTAATGCTAGGTTAAGACTGCACACAACAGGAGCAGGAAAAACGCGCATGCTGCTTCATTATTTATGCCTTTACAAGTTTAGTTCTGACGTGCGGCTGAGGCATCTTTACAGCTCTACAGTAGATGCACGGTCGAAAAGTGGGTCTGATGCATGTTGGGTGGAACTACCCTATTCTTTCTTTGCCAGTAACAAAGGCAGCTATATTTGCTGTGATCAGTAGATAAAAAGTAGTTTTAATATGTTCTTAAGTGAGAAAGTCCACCTGAAAACATGGTCAGTGGAGTCAGTTCATCCAGATTACCATCCTGCCTTAGAATATTATTTTGTGGTCGGAGCCGCTCAGACCCCCGTACACCAGTTGCACGCTGTCACTGGGAATCCTGTTTAACAGCAGCCTCTGGCCCGGTCAAGTCTTCACGGCACCAGGCACCAGGATGATAAAAACAAATATGTTTTGCTGGCAGATTTTGTCATTTTATGGTAATTTAGGCGTTAATAAACTGTTTCAGAAGAGTGGTCATAGCGCTCTGCATCAGTAGTGCTGTGTCTGTCTCCCTGTCAGCTCCCAGATTAGCTTGTCTGATTGGTTGATGTGGCAGGTCGAGCAGCAAAAGTTAAATTTTTCCAATTCCAACAGCAGCTGCCTTTTGCAGTGCATCACGCATCAGTTGCACAGAAGCTCATGATTCGCTGCTTCAGCTGCTCTGCTCTGCAGGACTTTTTGCTGCGCCTTGATGCACATCAACCATTGACTTTGCATGTAAACCAGCTGCTTCTCCTGCCTCTGCTGCTTGCAGTGTGAACGTAGCATTGTTGTTGTTAAGCAACAAAACAGATATGACCCCTACCAGATTAGACATTTTGGTTCTCTGATTTAGGATTTAATCTAGAGGTTTTCTCCAATCAGGGCTCTACTTTCTCTGCTTACCTCAATAAACAGGTTCAAACCTCAATAGGGATTTCTCATAGAGGCTGACAGACAGGGGGAGATCAATCTGAGAGCAGAATAAAGACATACCCAATAAATTAAGCGCAATAATGCCTAATTAACTGCATTTATGAAGATTTTGACAATGCATATTTTACCAATAGTTTTACGAAATTCACAGGGGAGATTAAGCGACCCTTGTATTCTATTAGAAAACGCCACTGCCCTAAATACAATTAAGTGTAATTCATTTTCCTCCAACTTCACCATGAATACAGTCCAACTGTGATTAAATTTACTGCTGCAGCTTCTCTCTGGAGGTTGGTCAAGAAAAAAATTTATGAACAAAAAAATCTATGGCGGCCAAGAAACACAGCACACAGATCAGGGAAGAAGAAGGTTGTTGAATCAGTACTGGGAAATAGAGCATAATCCACCAAAACCTGTGCCACGCAGAGTAAAAAGGTTGTGAAGCTTATATCTCTGTATTAATACCCCCTGTTAAATAAATCCACCTGTATCTGAAAGAATCAATCCATTTTATGTCACACTTATTCCAAGCGGGATCTCGAGGGATGCTGGTGCCTATCTCCAGCTGTCTTCGGGAGAAAGGCGGGGTCCACCCTGGACAGGTCGCCAGTCCATCGCAGGGCAAAGGGCACCTATATTAAATGAAAAATATGACGTCTAAACAAAATAGAGACATATTCTTGACCGATAATAGAGTCTCTAAATAATGAATGTAAAGATATTACTAAAAGATATGCAAGAGAATATTGCCGAATACAGCTTTTCTGTCCTCCAGAAATGAACTTTAGACGAGGCTACAGACAACTAACTAGTCTAAAAATAAGACAAATGAAAAATGAGTTTGTATAGTATCCCAAACATGATCATGAGTATTTTGGCTCCTACTGCAGTGTGCGGGGAAAGTCCGTTTTAAGTCCCGTAAGCCTGGCTCCTAGGTGGAGATCAGTTTAAAGTTCTGCAGTAATCCTGGTACAGTGTCTTCTATCCCTCAACCACTGAGCCTGCCTGTCTACATCTGTGCACTTCTGTCTGAGCTCGCTGCTCGACACATGGATATTTGAATTTGCCTTCATGCTCTGTGGATTCCTGGAACCCTGGATCTGTCTGTTCCTGTGCGGATCGGAACCCCTGACCAGGCTGCGGACTCCTGGATTCCAGAACTGTTCCTGTCTGATATGTATCCTGCCTGCTCACTGAGGTGGCTGTATCTGTGACCTCTGGTCGGCTCTGCGCCTCAGCTGGTTTGGTCAGCTGGATCCTGCCTTCCTCGGAGAGGTTGGACTGAACTGTTTAACCAGGTAAGTGACTCACCCGGATATCTCCTCAGTGGAAAAACAATCTAGAAATAACTAAAAATTTCTTAAATCCAGTGTATCTACCCTTAATTTGAGTAGGTAGGTGAGATTATTTGCCAATTGAAAGTATTTTTATTCTTAAAATGTGATAATTATATAATATGCACTTGAAATAAGACAATGCAATTGTGTTTTCTTATTTTAGGTGTAAATTTTCTTTTTTCATAGGCAAATCTATCTTTTACCTCCTCAACCCAAGAACAAATGCATTTATTTTAAGAAAAAATGACTTATCTAGATTTCGATTATTTCCACATGATCGTGGTCACTTACCTGTGTTTCTCCCTACAGAGTGTCAGGTATTGGGCGGTGCTCCTCCTCCCCCCGGCAGCCGCTGCGGACTGCAGATCCACAGATCCGCTTTTGTTCTGTTTATTGTTTTATGTTTAATAAGCTGTTTGAACTTTCCCACTGTCTGTCTCACCTTGAATACTGGGTCCACCTGTCTCCCTCATGACAGGACCTTTTATCAGGGCAGTGTCCTAGTCAAAGTCCAGACCTGAAAATCTGCAGCAGGAAACTGTGGCTCCACGACAAGCTTGTCTGAATTCCCATTTTAACTGGATGTATTAATGTTTACTCCAACTTCACAATCATGCCCTACTTTGTCAAGTTAGAAAAACACAAAAGACAAGTAGAGTCACTCTGCAGATCTGACAACAGACAGCCCAATGTGTGAGAAATGATCGGAACGAGCAGAACAAAGTGGAGGAGCAGCGACGTGTGACCACAGGCAGCTTCTCAATGAGCAACTTAAGCAAGGGACCAAGAGGCGGACGGATAGGCAGCCTGGAGGGGGAGAAAGAGGGGAGCAAGGAGATAGGAGATAGTGAGCCGGGGTGAGGGGCGGCAGATCTGAACAGACCCAGGCTCCAGTGGCTCTTCCTCTCTCTTTCATTGAGAGCCAGGAAAAGAGATTATAGCAGCCATGTTTTTTCTCCTTATGAAGGGGGTGAGGCCCACTCTTCTGCTTTCCCACCTCCCCCTACAGGCGACACTCTCTGGTGGTACCGACTGGACCCAAACCAGAGCGAATCATATCGCCCAGCAGCACTCTGCTGGAGGAGGAGCGTTTCCTCCAATCAAATGCTGCCGTTTCCTATAGATTAAACAAAAGAATTAGCTTTTTTCAGTTTTTTTTCTTTGTAAATTTTGTCATTTATCACAAGAAGAGAGCTTTTGAAGGGTGCTGTGTGGCTTTGTGCTCTCAACAGCTCTCTGTTGGGACGCTTCCTGGGAACCTCTGGAGGACCACGACTCACTCAGAGAACAAGAGCTTTGGATGTGTCTCCCATCCCTCACTGTGCGCCTCACCAAGTGCTAAACGCCTTTATTTTCCTCTCACATTCACATCCACTTACATAGCCTCCATACCCCACCACCCCCAACCCCCCCACACACACAATCAGCCATCAGTCCATACAATAGAGCCCAGCTCTCACTCTTTTTCTCACACGGATGACACATAGAAGCAGTGAGAGTTAATCAGACCTATAAACCCTCCTTGGCAGCGGGAGATAAGCGCCATGCTTCTGGGCCTGCCCTCCTGAGAGTGGCGCTCCTCCAGCAATGCCGTGGAGCGGCCTGATAAGGCAAGGGGGAGTGCGAGACCTCCCCCACCGGAGACATCCGAACACACACTCTGCTCAGCATCAGTTAGTCCGAATTCCTCGGGAGCCAATGAGAGCTCGACGTGCCCTGAGGATGCTCCAATCATCTGTCGCCATCAGGTGTTATTAACGTCACCTCTGAGCCTGCAGGTGCAGGAACAGGGGGTGCAGGCTTCGATGAAAGCACAGGTTAATGCTAATGCAGCGGATTGGGTGATAAAAGCTTCGGAGCATCTGGGATACATAACATTCTGAGCATAAATGAGATCCCCTTGAAGCGGCACTTAATTAGAAACTGTTCTATCAGTTAGAAAAAGCCCCCCTTCTCCTATCAGTAAACTCTTCATCCTAATTCTACCAAACAAAACTTTAGCATCTTAAAGTAAAAGAACTCAACAAACTTCTTGCATTTAAAAACGGCCTGTGTTGCTGCTGCCCTTATGGAGAACTAGTTCCCATCAGACGACATAATAAGGCCAGTGATGTTTAGAGGTCTCATCCACGGCAAAGCATCAAACCTCAGAAGGCATTAACCACTCTGAGAGGGCTTTGAATGTATGGAGCGAGTTTTATTCCATAATTGGTGCAAAGAACACATTTTGTAGATGGAAACTGGAAAAAAATTCAATCCAAAAATGAAACTTTCAACATCCTAATCAAAAAAGATGTTAAGAAAACTCTAATAATATCATATTTTTTGTTCTGAAACTTATTTTTTCATTTTTAATGTTTTATTAATGTTCTATTTTTTTTCCCCTGCTTTTCACAGATTCCATTCCATTCCATTCAAGTGCTCGCTCTCGCTCTTGTGCAGTAAAATACAGAGAAAGGATCATTTCCTCCAGTTCCTTCAGATCATATAAAGCCTTGGGCAATGAAGGAGGCAGTTAATTTTCATAGGATTGGCCAAACAGGGACCAGTGTATAGGTCAGGGGTCAATCACTGTTCCAACAGGAAAAAACATGAGAAAAACCTTCAATATTTTCAACATATACTATAAAATATACAGACATGTTTCCAAATCCATGCTGATTAAAGGTACAGTGAAAAATGTTCTTCCAGCTACGAGTTCAGGGGGGAGATCATCTTATCTATTGCTTGTCCAAAATGCCGGTTTTGTGACGTGTTCATCCAACACCACTGTGCCTGCACACTGCAAGTGTGTACGTATTCAGTGAGCTTCAGTTTAAGCCATTTCCTGTAAAATCATTACCTATATATTCCATCTATCACGGTTCTACATATCAAAACGTAAAAACCTGAATGAAGACATTGAATGTGTTTAGGAGTTATTGCCTTTGCCTTTTTTCCTCATAAAAACAATAGTTTAGCTCTAAAAACAGCAGAAATCCTTTCTTTTTTCTTTTTCTTTTTTTCAGTGTTTTGTCCCGTTTCTCTCCTAGACATAGCTATAGGCTCATCCTTTTGAAAATTTGCTCAGGTCTCGTTTATCTGTTTCTTTCCTAGACAGAGACGCCTGTGGAGCTAGTTTACCGTTAAGGCTGATTTATACTCAGAAACCAGGCCGTCTGCGTGTGTCACAGTTAACGAAGATATGCCTCCGCCCCTTCTGCAGACACTCTGCTGCACCTCTCCAAAATTGCGCACTTTGTTGTGCGTGCCCTTCACACTGAACTATTATCCTGGTAACCGTGCTTGGACCGATCTCGGCACAGTTTCAAAAGGGTAATTCCCGCCTTGAGAGCTGTAGTATCCTGGACCACAGAAAGGAGGTGAGGAACCATGCTAGCGCGATGTCTAAAAGGTTGTTAAATCCAAGCTTGGCACGGTTAACTGATCCAAGCTCGACCCGAGCACTACACTACCCATCTGGATCGGTAACAGAGGGGTTATTTAAATGGGGCATATGTCTCTTTTGTATGTCTGTTTCTCTCTACTTAAACCCCAGTCATCCTCGGCAGATGGCCACTCACCCTGAGCCTGGTTCTGTTGGAGGTTTCTTCCTGTTAAAAAGGAGTTTTTCCTCTCCCCTGTCGCTTCATGCATGCTCTGTCGAGTAAAAGACACAATGAAAGCAAATTTCTCCTTTTCCCACATGCTTATTCAGGAGGGGAGAATCCTGTGAAGTCAATGACTCAAATCTATTGGCTGGTTTTCCATAAATAGAAAACTTTTTTTCTCGTATCTGACTGTATGATCTGGTTGAATTGTCTCTGTAAAGTGCCTTGAAATGACATGTATTATGAGCTGTAGTCATATAAAAATATTGAATTGAAAAATTTATTTGTCATCTTTAATGTCAGTTTATTGATGTGAAAAATATGGCTCTTGTCTGTTTACGATGAATACACTAACATTCAAAATGTCAAATTAGAGCATTTCTCCTGAGAGTATCAACAAATCACCTCCTGGGGGTGGTTCAGGGTGGCCATGGCCCCCCATCTATCTACAGCCCTGTCTACCTCCTTATGCCCTCTTCTATCTAAACAGGGTTGATTTAGCCATTTGTTAGAGGTTATTTATCTGCTTAAAGACTCAATGAAATCTTTGAGTTTTCTTGAGACCTTTGGAAGAGAAAAAAGCCCACAGGATCACAGGTCCTCCACCTTACTTAACAACATGTGGATTCATGGAGTCTACATAGCTTTCAGTAAATTCCATCCATCTGTGTATGTTTATGTGCTGATGTTTAGATAACTGCCAGATGAAGTGAGCCTGATGTCCCTCTTTGCTGCCGTTCTCTCCCAATAGAGAATTATTTACCTCTTTAACAATCCTTGAACTGGTGGAAAGATTCATCTTCATCTTGACTAGATCCAAACAGTTAAACGTTTATACTCCATCAACGCGCACAGAGTCATTCATTATAGATGAAGTAAAGTTAAAGGTAAAAAAAAAAGCACTCACCAGTGGGGATATAATAAAAGTTGAAAGGTTTTTGTTTTTTTTTGTTATTGGCATTTTGAGATCATCAGGTTTTGTTATATAAAAAAGAAAGAATATATTGGTACTGTATATATCTGGGCTTGTTACACGCGTATTACTGAGTCAAGTTTCAATAAATTGAAAGAATAAATGAAAAACAAAACCATAAAATTGGGAAAGTATTACCTAAAGATGACAATTAAAAATCAAACATTTAATCCAATATGGGAAATTTACTCTTTGCTCTCAATTAAATTTTCTTTTTCATAATTTTATACTCATAAAAACATAAGTTAACCTGACTTTATAGTTATAATGTAGCCATGGTCTATTACCTAAGGTTTAGTTAATGCTGTGAGCAATAAAAAACAGTTAATTTCTCCCTGTTGTTTCCACTAAAAAGCTGATTTAAAACCAAAGTTTGCCACTAAGGGACTCCATCTTATAGTGCAGCCTGCAGCAGCAGAGACTGACCCAGAATGGCTTTGGTCTGCCTCAAACCACGGTGGCACCATTAAGGCATTGAAATGTGTCCGGATTTAATGCCTAAAGAGAGGAGGAGGAGAGGACGGCTGGTGAGCTGGTGAGCAGAAGCCGGCTCCAGTGGCCCTGCATGCCAAGCTCAGCATTCCTCTCTGAGCTGTTGCCTGGTGGAACTTTTGTTTCACAGTTTAGTGCAAACCTGCAGGCCGACACGAGAGCCGCTCGCTTCCCCAGCAGCCAGGAGAGGATGTTCGGATCTATGGAGAAGAACTTGCTGTTCACCTTTGCTCAGTCATCTTATTCAGGAGTCTCTAGATAATTGAACTTTGAACTTTAGGGGATATCAAATATTGGCCAAATTTTATATTAATTTCTAAACTTTACATTTAATTATGCTTTAATTCTATTTGATTCAATTTGATGATAAATCCAACCACTAAATTTTGACTGGAACCTAAATTAATGTTTATTCAGTTAGTCGTTAGCAGCTCTCCTTGGTGTGATGTCCAGCAGATAATGCAGAGGCCAATGTGTTTATGCCTTTGATTATGAGTGACTTTATCGACTTAATAAAATGTAAAAACTGTTATAAAATGTGTGGGAAAGGTTCTGGTTTGGAGCAAGAGTTCAAGATTTAACTGCAGAGACAGCTGCTTCATCCTCACGTGTTTAAAAGAAGCATAAATGAAAGTTAAAAGCATTAAAATTTTTAAAAAGGTAGCATTTAAACCTTAGTTGTGCTTGGATGAGCTGATCAGCAAAATGCCTCAGTCACTAACCAGTTCTTATTTTTATTTTTCATTTTAACTCTGAGTTCAAACCAAAAATTGAAATTCAACACAATTTTTTTTAACTTGCAAAATTTCTTTACAGTATTATTGATTTTTTTTCTACACACATAAAATGCATGCATTTTCTTATTACAAAATTATATATATATTTTTTTTTTTGCTTTTTTGTTTCTGTTTAAAGTTATGCTTGTTTCCTTTATATTTTATTAAATGTAACTAGAAAACAAGCATGAAGCATGGTCTGCTATGAGCTCAGATATGCGCATGTTTTATGCTCATTCCAACTGTTAGCTTTATGCATTGAAATAATAATTACTTTAACAAAGAAAAGCTTGACCAGTTTATTAAAATAAAAGGTAAAATGTCGCGTTTTGCAGTCAGTGACAGACTGGCCTCCCATGGAGCTGATTAGGAGCGGAAAGGCTTTGCTCCCACTGAGGCCCGCAGCTGCAGGCCGCACAAAAAGCAGAGAAAAGGCCACAAAGCATCACACACATTAATATTTACTAACTACTGACTGAATTATTCATTGCGTCTAATAAAAATAGCTGCAAACCAGAAACCCCGACGTCAAAAATACCTGAGAGGCAGTTTAACCTTGAAAACACGTTTAGATGAACAAATTCAGCCTTTTAACTGAGCAGAAAAATATTCAGCTTTGGAAAAAAAAAAATTTCTATACAAACAAGCTTTTATACCCTTCGTGTCAATATATATTTAAAATCTCTACAGAGCTAAACTAAATATTAGCGTATTTTTTTTTTCTGGGTTTTTCATCCGAAAAAGGAGGAAAAGGTAATAGAATATTTACAATTTTTAAGTCAAAAACATATTAAGACTTTCATTAAAAATAAAGAAACAGATTTATGACTAGGAGGGTTTCTCTATCGAGATAGAATGGTGATAAAAAAATCAAATTATTTAATATTAATATTTGTTTAATGACGAGAATACAATAAAATCGAACTAAGTTGATGTTTATACAAATTTAATGCTTTTACTTTATTTATTTATCATTTTATTTTTTTATTTATCATCTTTTTTTGCCAAAAATTAAAAATAAAATAAAGAATTTAATCCCAGTATTCACATTTTATTCCAAGGATGAAACCTCTTTTCATTTTTGTTTTAGACCATCAGCCGCATAAAAAACTGGATTTTCCCTAAAAGTAAGAGAAAAAAAAGAAGGGTTTCGTTTAGGTGGTTTACTTATGCATGAAGCAGGATGGTGGGTTTTTATCTCTGTGGAAATTCTTCCTAATTTCCCCTGCTTCTCCTTTTTTTGTGCTGTTTGTGATGAATTAATATGGTGTTTTACCAGAGGCGCTGTTCTCCTGCCAGGAGTCGCGCACCTGCGCATACATGAACATGTTTGCGCTTCTAACTTCTGTTCTGCCAGACTGCTGGCTGTAGTAGTGACCAAATAAAACACATGGTAGGAACTTAGGGGGGGTGGGGGGACACTCGGGACCCCAGCATGACTTTGCGGGGTTGGCTGTGCGTAAAATGCGCCGATAGAAGCCTTTTACAAATTCAAACTATTCAGAATAATGTTTCAAATAAACCTGATTATTCCAGAAACACCAACATAGGGCCTACACAGTAAAACATCTGTTATTTTTTTCTGTTAAAATATGTTTATTGTCATACAACCCTCAATAAAACTGCAGAGAACCTTTGAAAATGTCCCTTAAAAGCAGTCTGACACATTGGTTTGTGTATTATGATTTATTTCCAACAAGAAAATTTTCATTTTTGGTATAAAATCCAAGGCTGCTCCTGCTGCTCAGTCAGCAGTCATCATGTTTGGTGTTCAACAAAGCTGATGTTTGAAGGAGCTGTTTCATCATTGACTTAACTGAGTTTGGATAAAATGTCACCATTTTAGTTGCCTTTGCTAGTTTAGCAACAGCTCTAAAGCTTAAAGTAAAATTTTAATGAATCATAAAATGTAAAAATAACCTAAAACTAATGAAAAATAATTGGAATTAATGTTTGGGAACCATTCTTGTTTGAAGGTCTGTAAACTTTTCTAATGAAAACCATATCAGGTACCATGGCAACGACTGGTTAGCAGGTTTAGCATCTAAAGTAAACTTGATCACAGGTTGTTAATAAGATCATTCATAATACAAACCATGCGGGGGACAGACTGACAGGAGCTAATGATTGACTGAACCAACATCTGCAATTTAAAAAGGTATAAAAATAATAATAAAAACAAGCATTTATCCAAAATATCTACATAAATGAGTTAGTGGTTCATATTTGATTGCATTTTTTATAGTGTTGGACAGGGATTGAAAAATATCTTCATATTTATGATCAGAAAAAAAGAAAATGTTGCTTTTTTTTTTTTTTTTTCTAAAAATCAGATTTTTAAATAACTTTCTGGTATTTAGGGGTTTTAAAGCTAAAACATAAATATTTAGAAATACTGAATATAATTCATATTTTTGCTCCAGTTTTATTGGATAGATTCTATCAGCCAGTTTTACTGGTGTTTTTTCCCATGTTTTAATGGTCTTTCGGATCTATATTAGAGATAGAAATAAGTTATTTCCTCCAGAATCATTTCCCCTAACCTCCGCTCCCCCTCCCCCCTCGCTGTCGGCCCCTCGCTGCCCCTGCGCTGAAGCCGGTGAGAGCCTCTAATCCCCTGCGTCCACGGTTTACTCTGAGCCCGTATTTAATTCCTGTAAACCTCCAGCTGCCGCCCTGCTTACTCACTGAACGCGACAGACTGCGGAGCGCTGCGGTTATTAATAATTCACCAGCTCCTCTCCTCTCCGCTCCGCTCCGTTTCTCCGGCCGGGGCCGCGGGGACGAACCGCATGCGCGCGTGCGTCCAGCCACGCCGCGTGTTTCCCTACTTTCCACACTTTGTTTACTCGGTTTCAGCTGCTCGGTGTCACTCACGCGTCTCCGCTGCTGGTAGGCTGATTCCGCTCTGATGTCTCTGAGGTCGGGACGGTGAGTTTGGTTTTGAGGCGCGCGCCCAAACCCCTGCCCCCACCCACCCAGCCTGCTTCTCTCCGCGGACTCTGAGGAACAGGTGGAGGAAGAACTGCGCGCTTTCGGATCAGCAAAATCGGCTCTGGACTGAGTTCATTCATGCAGGGAGGAGAAAAGCGTCCGAACCGGCAGCTGAGCGGCTGAGCGCGCAGGAAGCAGAAGGCTACTTACCGCCCGGTGTCGCCGCGCGGCGCTCCTCTCGTTCCGCGGACGGAGAACCGGTGATCAGAGACCCGCGGAGTTGGATGGAAGCGATCTGAACCAGAGCAGAGACTCTCCGGATGAAGAAAGCCGGTTCGGATTAGTAAGGAGGAAAGTTGACCCGCAGACTCCCCCCTCCTCCCCTCCACCTCCCCCTCCCCAGCATTGTAGAATGTTTACCGGGCAGCAGGCCGAGCTTTAGGCCCAGCACAACAAGAACCAGGCACTTTTCTATCTCCCACCTTTCCTTTTTTTTTCTGGAAGCTGAACTTTGGAAAGTGGAAAATGGCTCTTTGAGAGTGTTGGCACATTTCCCCACACCACCATGGTACGTGCTGTGTAAACTAATAATTCCTGCACTTTACTGTATTGGTTCAAAGTTTGTTTGTTTTTTTATGCCACCCCTCCCCCAGCAGCTTCATCATGCCAAAGTTATTCATTCTATTTTATTGATTTCAAAAACCTTTACCCAAATGTCCACCATGTTGTTTCATCCACACTGAGAACCTGACTCCTCTCATTTGAGCGCTCCAAGAAGCGAGACAGTCTGTGCGCTATTTATAGCCCTACGTGCATATGAAGCAAACTATTGCATGTCATGCAGGGTGAGGAAAGATGGGTTAGGGTTACACCGGGTTAGCTGGGCCCCCTTAGTCTGGAAAACTTGTTTAAATGATGGGATTTGTTTATTTATTTATTCTGCGCCTCCCTGGGTTGTGCGTAATTACGCACAGCGCTTGTGAGCCGTTCTTAGCGGAGGCCGCCAGAAATTAGAAGGAGGCTTTTAACAATCTTTCTAGCAAGGCAAGGCAAGGCAAGGCAAATTAATTTGTATAGCACAATTCAGTACAAAGACAATGCAAAGTGCTTTACATGATTAAAATACAAGACCTACTGATTTTTTTTCTCTACGTTTTTCATTATTGGAAGTGAAAATATGTTTTTGAAGTTTAATAGACAGAGAAGCATTTATTGCCTTTAAACGTCTCTTTTTTGGTCATGTTTGTCTTTGTGTCATCATACGTATAAGTAGCTGAGAATCAATACTTTGTAAATCACAGTTTCCACCAGTTACAGCTGGAAGTCTTTAAGAGGTATAGTATGTTTCTGAACAACCGGACATTTGAATCTTCTCAGGTGTTTCTGTGCTAAATTGTTTGAGTTCAAATCAGATTAAATTGAGTGACTGTGAAAAATTCTTCCCAGCTGTTTTTGAAATGATTTTTATTCCTTAACTTTGGAACGCTTTAACCTATTTGATCCAAACAGTTCAGATGAAGCTTTTTGAGCTTGGTTTTCCACCAGAACCTCCATTTGTCCCATTTACCTGAATCCTACAGCATGATGCTGCCACCACCATGTTTCAGTGATGTTTTTGGGGGTGGGGTTCAGTGTTATTCTTCCATAAAAGCCCAGACTGAAAGAGCTTAAGATAACAAAACTGTATTTGGAACATTTCTCTCAGCTGAAATGAAGATTTATAAAATAATGCAACCGTTTTTAGCATGTATTTAATCATATTTAGTAACTTTAACACAATTGTTTCCTGTTAGCAGGATAGGGCATAAATTAATTGTGATAAAGTAACTAAATATGATTAAATAAATACTAAAAGCGGTTGCATTAATTTTTTCTTTGAGCCTCTTTGTTCCTTTTCTTTATCAATCCTCTCCTCCCCAGATTCATTAGTTAAGGTCGACTTTCACAACTATTAGAAAACATTATACATATATTTTATTATCACTCCCCTATTACATAAAACTGTGCATTAGTCTAACACATAACATTCCTATAATAGATAAAAAATTTATAGCTAAAATGTGACAAAATGTAAAAAGTTTAAGGGCTGTGAATAATAGACGTCTTCCTGCTGTCCTTCCTCATAGGGCATACATTGAATGTTTTTTTATGAGCTGCTAAAACAAAAAAATACACATATATATGTGCAGAGAAAGTCCTCTGCCTTTTACATTTCTTGGTCAGAACTCTGCTCACAAAAAAACTCTGCATATCTGACTGGAACTTCTCCTTGACCCGTAGACTGACTCCTTCCTGGCAAGAAATGAGTCAAGTCAGGCAGTAGTTACAGGAACCTCCCACATACAACCTTGAAGCCGCTGAGAAACCAGGGAGGGATCTTATTTGCACATGAATATGGAAGATTATTAGGATGAATAATTATTTGTTTATGAGCATCCTCTCTTGGCGTGGCAGCTGCCCAAGAAGCTCATCAGTAGAAATGATACAGAATTCAGGACAGGACTCACATGGGATTATCTCCACTTGTTATTCTCCTACTTCCAGCACCTCTTTATCTACTTATTTCGTTATTTTCTTCTTTTTTTTTTAAAAAAAAGACATGCTGTTTTGCCAAATATTTCAGCTGCGTTTTTGGTTTAGTCAAACTTCCACTGGAGGCACCTGTCAGTCAGCGTCAAGATGAATTAATTCCCCCCTGAGGACGACGGCCTGGCCCAGTTAAACCAGTAAAAAGAACCGGTTTGCAAAGATCTGAATCTGAGAAATGAATATTTTTTAGAAATTATCATTAGAATCACTAAGAAGGTTAAAAAAGTGAATCATCTAAAGTAATCATGACCTTAAAGGTCCATAAATTAGATTTAAGAAACTCATGGTGGATTTGCCATAAATCCCTTTACTTTAAAAATCCAGTTTAGGTGTCTGAGTGTGCAGACAGTTATCCATATGATGAGCAGGCAGGAGTTTTTTTGTTTTTTTTCACTCGTGTGATCCCCCCATCTTGGCCGTCGGCTGCCTGTGATGTCATCTCTTCGCCATACATACAGAATATTGTGTTTGTCCTGGCCCTGACATTTCCTCGGAAAAATAAATAAGACCCAAAAGGCGGCTGTGGCAGCTAACGTGGCGTTTAGTCTGAAGATGGAAACTCTGATAGAAACTCTAACAGCACAGATCTGAGGAGGGGGTGAAATCATGCGGCCTCACAGCGAGGCACCATCAGTTATTTCATTTAGCTTCTGATTCGATGTAGAGGACACTCAAAGAGTCGGTATCGCAATTATAATGATATGTTTGCAAAGTCATCAGCAGTTGTAGTTTTAGAGGAGAGCTGCTACATAGAATACTGGACAGGATTCACAGGAAGAGCCGCAAATGATCATTTAATCTAGTTTATAACTTGGCTTGTTATTCAGATCATCTACACTTTGTCTTTAACTGGATTGCATGGGCCGTTCTAGACAGGGGCCAATGGGGGCCAGTGCCCCTGTAGATCATGTCCTGGCCCCTGTTATGCACCCTATACTAAAGACATACAGGTGCTGGTCATAAAATTAGAATATCATGAAAAAGTAGATTGATTTCAGTAATTCCATTTAAAAAGTGAAACTTGTATATTATATTCATACATTACATACAAACTCATATATTTCAGATGTTTATTTTGTTTAATTTTGATGATTACAAATGACAACAAATGAAAATCTCAAATTCATCATATCAGAAAATTAGAATATTGTGAAAAGGTTCAAAATTGATGGCCCCTGGTGCCACACTCTAATCAGCTAATTAACTCAAACCACCTGCAAAAGCCTTTAAATGGTCTTTCAGTCTAGTTCTATAGGCTACACAATCATGGGGAAGACTGCTGACTTGACAGTTGTCCAAAAGACGACCATCGACACCTTGCACAAGGAGGGCAAGACACAAAAGGTCATCGCTAAAGAGGCTGGCTGTTCACAGAGCTCAGTGTCCAAGCACATTAATAGAGAGGCGAAGGGAAGGAAAAGATGTGGTCGAAAAAAGTGTACAAGCAAGAGAGATAACCGCACCCTGGAGAGGATTGTGAAACAAAACCCATTCAAAAATGTGGGGGAGATTCACAAAGAGTGGACTGCAGCTGGAGTGAGTGCTTCAAGAACCACCACACACAGACGTATGAAAGACATGGGTTTCTGCTGTCGCATTCCTTGTGTCAAGCCACTCTTGAACCACAGACAGCGTCAGAAGCGTCTTGCCTGGGCTAAAGAGAAACAGGACTGGACTGCTGGTGAGTGGTCCAAAGTCATGTTCTCTGATGAAAGTAAATTTTGCATTTCCTTTGGAAATCAAGGTCCCAGAGTCTGGAGGAAAAGAAGAGAGGCACTTCATCCACGTTGCTTGAAGTCCAGTGTAAAGTTTCCACAGTCAGTGATGGTTTGGGGTGCCATGTCATCTGCTGGTGTTGGTCCATTGTGTTTTCTGAGGTCCTGGGTCAACGCAGCCACATACCAGGAAGTTTTAGAGCACTTCATGCTTCCTGCAGCTGACCAACTTTTTGGAGATGCAGATTTCATTTTCCAACAGGACTTGGCACCTGCACACAGTGCCAAAGCTACCAGTACCTGGTTGAAGGACCATGGTATCCCTGTTCTTAATTGGCCAGCAAACTCTCCTGACCTTAACCCCATAGAAAATCTATGGGGTATTGTGAAGAAGAAGATGCAATACACCAGACCCAACAATTCAGAAGAGCTAAAAGCCACTATTAGAGCAACCTGGGCTATCATAACACCTGAGCAGTGCCACAGACTGATCGACTCCATGCCACGCCGCATTGCTGCAGTAATACAGGCCAAAGGAGGCCCAACTAAATACTGAGTGCTGTACATGCTCATACTTTTCATGTTCATACTTTTCAGTTGGCCAACATTTCTATAAATCCTTTGTTTTTATTGGTCTTCAGTAATATTCTAATTTTCTGATATGATGAATTTGAGATTTTCATTTGTTGTCATTTGTAATCATCAAAATTAAACAAAATAAACATCTGAAATATATGAGTTTGTATGTAATGTATGAATATAATATACAAGTTTCACTTTTTAAATGGAATTACTGAAATCAATCTACTTTTTCATGATATTCTAATTTTATGACCAGCACCTGTACATGCAACCTTCTCAGAGCACTAGAGCACTGCTCTAACCACTAGGCAACACTCCCCTACATTATAGACTTTCTTTTATTATCATGGGACATTCGCTGGAACGAGGTCACCTTGATGGATGTTTTCATGGTAGGCAAGTTGGCTACCTAAGACTTCCCCCAGTCTTTAAAGCAGCTAGAGGACCTGGCCACAAGGATTGACCTCCGGCTCATGGAACGTCACAGAGAAGGAGGGCGATGACGTTAACCAGCTCCAGACCAATCACACCTGCACCCGATGCTGTTTCTCCACAGCTCCACTCCAAGGACTGAGTAGGAACTGATGCATCTTGGAATGGCAGCTTTGTCCAGGGAGGAGTGGTTTCGACAACATCAGCTGGACTTTGCCTTTTTGGTGGTGGTGATAGTAACTGTGTTAAGACCTCTCTGCTAAAAGGCGAGGCTTATTAGAGGTGGGGAGAACTCTACTGAGCTGTACTGAACTATCTGCCTCCCCAGACTTGGTGTTACCCGTAACTCTTACGAAGTCTCATAATTTGTCTGCATTTGTTGATTAAGGAGCGGATACTGGGTTTATGGATGAGGGACTCGCTAGGTGCTTAGGGATTAAGCTTCTTCCCTCTCCAGCCAGCTGTAAAGTCGTCGCACTAGATGGTCATCAAATTAACCAGTCTCACCTCATCACAGAACCTATCGAACTTTGGTAATCACATAGAGAGGTTGGTTTATTATGGATTCCCAACAGGTTCCCATCATGTTGGGTGTCACATGGTTAAAAAGACACAACCTCCAGATTGACTGGCAAAAGGTTGTGGTGTTAGGCTGGGCTCCTACTTGTTCTGCTACACGTTTGTTTTTTGCTCAATTCTAGCAGATCTCTGATAATGAGGTTGAGGGTTTTTTCCCAGATGTTTCCAAGGTTCCATCCAAGTACCATGATCCTATGAAGGTGTTTAACAAATGTAACGGTACAACTCTACCCCCTCATCGTCCGTACGATTGCTGCATGGACTTGTTGCCCGGATGCACATCATCTAGGGGTCGGTTGTATTCCTTATCTTTACCAAAAGTGCAGGCTATCAAAGCAGGAATCATTCGTCCGTCTTCGTCCCCAGCTGGAGCAGGGTTCTTCTTTGTAGGCAAGAAGGTTAGATCACTTAGGCCATGCATTGATTACAGAAGGCTTAACAAATTTACAATAAGAAAGGCTATATAATTCCTTTAATCAAGACTGCATTTGATCAGATTCAGGTAACTAAGTTTTTCACCAAGTTAGAGGCGGATGAGTGGAAGATATGAGGCGAGGAACCATGCTAGCGTCATGTGCAAATGGTCGTAAGAACCAAGTTTGGCATGGTTAACTGATCCAAGCTCGGTCCAAACTCGGCACGGATCGGTTTCAGAGGGGTAGTGGAAATGGGGCATATGGCTGTCTACATTCATACAGGTCAGATTTGTTGACTAGACAACCATTAGCTTTCTCGCCAACAGACTCGCGAAGGTCCTTCAGAGGAAAAATGAGGAAGTTATTTCGATGTTTACAATCTTGAATGATGGACTGAACTGCTCTCTGTGAAACTTTAAAGGATGTCCGTTTTTTCCTTCTAAACGGATTTGATCTCTTCTCCCCTATCTAACGGTTAAATTCATTGGTCTTCATTAAACTGTTTAATGAGTAATGTTGCTGAAGAAACCTCCAAAACCTAATTTTCTCTTTTTTTGAGGAAGAAACCCCCCCCCCCCCCCCCCCCCCCCCCACACTATTTTTCTAATGGGTTAAGATGGTTTAATAAAAAAAATAAAGTAAACAACTCCATTTCTTTTTCCAAGTGCATAATAGGATCTTATTTTAAGAGGAAAAAAACTGCTTCCACTGGCAGATCATCATAGTTACCTAATTGTGGAATACACTAATTGTAGCTGATTTTTAAACATTTGTTTCAGCTTTTGCATTGTGGAGATTCACGCTCAGCACCTCTCCTCTATCACTCCTGTTCCATTTTCCCCAACAACCAGAAATGAAAAAAGTCTGATCTGGAGGAGGGCTTGATGCCAAGGGTTGGCTCGCTTTCATATGGATTAATTGGAACACATATACATAATTCCCGCCTTTCCCTGTCTCGCTCATTGTCTTCTCTGCAGCGAAACACAAGGACAGAAACCACCTGGGTTTTCCACATTTCTGATCTATGCAGGAGAGGCGGGTATCTTCACAGCCACTGATTAACAGCCTTCTCCTTGCTCCTCAGCACCACCCAAAACATTAATCGATGCAACCCACAGTTTCTAGAGCATCAGAGGCTTCTCCTCTACATCCCAGTCCGGTTACAACCATCCTTAATTCTTTCACCTGCTAACAGGCAGATGAACCTGTGCAGGTGAAGCAGGAACATCAAAGAGTGGGAGGGAGAACTTGTTTGTAGAAAAAAATGTGTAGGAGAATATGAAAGGGGAAAATTTACGTTGTGTGAGTCCAAGCCAGCATCACCTTAGGGAGAAATGCTGGAAAAATGTGATATTTTACACCTGCATCTCAGGAGGCGCAGCGCGTGAGACATGGTGGGGGTGGGGGGAGTGGGTAATTAGAGGAATGTGTCTTTGAAGGATCTTTTTGTGTGTTTTTAGGGCTTGCCACAGGTTATTTCTTTTTCCTCCACTGGTACGATCCTTTCGCCTCATTATTAGGAAATGCTGAACCTGGTTCCGAAAGCTGGGAAAACAGCTGAAAATGGAACAAATATGCTAATGTTTTTCCCACCGATAAATAGCTGGCAACCTCTGTTTAATGAATAACGCTTTCGGCACAAATTCCTAATTAAACCCTGAAGAGGGAAGTGGAAAGGAAGGAAATACATGTATTGTTGGGAATTAATATTTTCAACCTAAAATGAAGTCAGACGATACAAACACCACAAATGAAGTGGACTCCATTACACCCAGCAGTGTGTAGACAAATGATCCTGAAACACTAAGACTGCATAAAATACATAAGGTATAGTAGGGTAAAGTAGAAAAACATTTTACTCAGATAAAAGTAGCACAACTTCGGAATATTTCTACCAAACAAGTAAAAAGTAGCCATTAAGAAAATTAGTCAAGCAAGAGTAAGAATGATTTGCTAAAAAGGAAACACATGTACCAAGTAACTATTTTACGGTCTAAAAGGATGTCATTAGACAGACTATAATAAGTTAACTCCTATGCATTTTATGTGTTTTATGTGATTCCCATCTTTCACATGTGAATCCCATGAACTTCACATGTGATTCCCATATTCCGTGTGAAAATTCAAGGAATTTCACATGATTCTCATCTTTCACATAAAAATCCAATGAACATTACATTTTATTCTCATCATCCACTTGTAAACCCCGTAAATTCCACATGATATTCCCATGTTCCACATGAAAATTCCAGGAATTTTACATGATTCTCATCTTTCACATAAAAATCCAATGAACATTACATTTTATTCTCATCATCCACTTGTAAACCCCTTGAATTCCACATGATATTCCCATGTTCCACATGAAAATTCCAGGAATTTTACATGATTCTCATCTTTCACATAAAAATCCAATGAACATTAAATTTTATTCTCATCATCCACTTGAAACTCCCATGAATTTCACATGGTTTTACCATGTTCCACATGAAAATTCCAGGAATTTTACATTATATTTCCATGTTACACATGAAGATTCGACAAATTTCACATGATTCTCATCTTTCACATGAAAATCCAATGAACATTAAATGTGATTCTCATCATCCACTTGTAACTCCCATCAATTTCACATGGTATTCCCATGTTCCATGTGAAAATTCCAGAAGTTCACATGATATTCCCACATTTCACATGAAACGTGGGTTTGAAGACCTTGGTCGCCATCTACATCCCCTCATCCAACGCCGGACGACACACAGTTCACCTGTGAGTGTTGCTGAAAGACTGGCCGTGGCGTTGCATGTTTTGGCTTTAGGTGCATCCCAACAGACCATCGCTACAAACTAGCGTCCTGCACGGTGTCTGGGATGGTGTCCAAGGTGTGCTAGGCGTTGTGGACGGCACTACAGACAGAGTTTCTGCCATTAGGTACCAAACAGGAAATACGTACAGTGTAGAGCAGATGTAGAATTGACCAATCAGAGGCCTGCTGTCTGCGGTCACCTACAATTTTGGAGAGGTGCACCAGAGTTAGGGTTGCCAACTCCCTTAAAAACATCAAACGGACACCTCATGGGCGTGCCAGCTTAACCGATTGCCTTTACCCCTCCTGGCGTGGTGATTTTTTTTTTAGACCCCTTTGTGTGTGAAATTATTTTTCTAACTATTTGACTCAAATCTGCATTGAATTAGATGCATATCTTTGATTGACGTGAACATATGGAAAACAAATTATTATCCAGCGTTCACTTTAATACAAAATAACAAACTTTGATGAATAAATAAGTATCTTTAACATAAGCCCTTCCTGCTTAACTTTAAACTGTAAAAATTAATATTAATGTAAAACATTTTTCGGTGCAACAGCCAACTTGTGCAAAGTTGTAAACATATTTGTGCCTTAAATGCGATGACCGTAGGCTACAGTAGTAAAACAGAAAAAAAAAAAAATCATTAGCTCAAAGCCACATTATGTAGCGATAGCCTAATTTTTCCACTTGTATTTCCTCTGAGCTCTTGCAGCAGTGAGGAGTTGTCCACCCCAAAAGCATTTGAATTACTCCGTTCGTCCCCAGTGCTGCTCTGCTGTCTCCCGCTATCTTCTCTGTGAGCAACGCTTGGCTCAACCAATGGGATGAGGGTATTCTGGATTGTTACATATATAGTGTCAGCTCATTGGTCACAACGCAGGACAGTGCCCGGGAACAAGTTTATCGTAAGTTTTGTATCTAACGTGCCCTTGTTCTTAATTTTCCATTAGCCTTTTACTGACTATTTTTCTTTCTTTCACAGTAATACGGGACAAAGTGCTTTCCTTTTCCAATAAATACAGGACAGGTACTTTTATGTCTAAATACGGAACGATAATGTTTTTCAAGGGACGGTTGAAAAACCCTAACCCTTACCACATAGACGACCTGGTTTCTGAGTATATACTTAACAGTGTTTTAGAGGGTTAAAGGTCATAGCTACAACTTTGCCATCAAAAAAGTGCAAAATAAAAGTATTTATTTTATTGAAAAGTTTCATATATAGTATGTACAGTAGTGTTTTATGAATTTTGATGGTTTCAAAAAAGCCATATATTTCTTCTAGTTTAGATGCAAATGTCAACACAAAAGGATTCTGGTTTACTAATTATTTAAAAACAATAAGGTGATAGCTTCAGTGGAATTGAGACAAGATCCCAGTTTTCATCTGCTGAATATTTTTTCAAAACAAATAAAAAAATACTTTGATTTTTACAGCTGAATTTATCAGTTTTTCTTGAGTTCTAAATCTGATTTTATAGAAAATTGTAATTTTAAATCAAATTAAGTAAAAAATATGTAAAATTCCTAAATTATGAATGTATATTGACCTAATATTCCAAATTATAACTTTATTTGATCTTTTAGATTTGTATATAGCTGCAATTTGTTTTAGTTGCTTCTTTGCTAAGCTAAGGGATTTTAATTTTGATTTTAATGATAATCCAAATAAACATTTTCAAGCCAAAAATAACTGTTATCAGTTGGAAGAAATAATTGTAATTAAACCTAATTGAATGGAAATCTGATTTCATGCAGTCTTCCTGCACACTCTCTTAATGTTTTCATGCTTTTCTGTGCCCCCATGAAAACGCGCTAACCCCCCTCTGGCCCCCAGGAAAATTTGGTCTAGAACCACCACTGCTTTTGTGCAATTGTATTGCAAAGAGCCGGCCAGTTGTACTTGGCTTTTTCTTGAGATGTATGCCTTAAAGATTAGTCTTCTTTTAATTTGATATCCTCTATGTTTGAAGCTTTTATTTTGAAGTGAGATTCAAAGATGTTACTTCTTCCAGATCTGGTTGAGAGAAATCCAAAACATGTTTGAGTGAGACCGAGGTCAGGTCGGTTCCCCTCAAACACTCACCGACTCCACTTTTCAACTTTTTTTTTGTGCAGACTGATCCCACTTTCTGACAACAACTACTGCAGACTGATGCAGACCTGTACCCAAAATCAGGTAGAGAATCCAGAATCAGTTTGAGACTGATTCAGGAACAAAAGACTAAATCAGACCGCAGGAAATTAACCCACAGGGCTAAATGTTGCAGTTTCACAATACGGGCGCATAGATTTAGCAATAGCAATTTTTCCTAACTTTTGAGGTTTTGCTCCAAGGAGTGACCGGTGAATTAAACCAGCTTCAGAAACTAAAAACCCAGCCTAGTTTGCCTTCATCCTGTTAACTAAACCAGGGGATTTAACATACTGTGAATCTGGAAATGCAAATGGTTTGAACTGATCAGGCTTTTTAAATTTCTTAACCCGGATTACCCACCTCTGCACCTGGGATTCCCTTACCTAAGCGCTTGTCTTGCTACATGGGTGTGCAAACACTTGTAGTTACGGTACATCGCTAGCATGGGAATGTACCATCTTAATTTAATTGACTTGATCAGTCTTATTTTACCTGAAAGAGCTTATTTTGAATGAGCTCTATGATACCAGGAACAATAAAAGTTCTCTACATACCAAGAAAAGACTTTTCATTTTGAACTGCAATTGCAATTTTATGCTGAATTAGATCTTAATTGACTTTATTGATCTCACAGCGGAGAACTTTACTCGTTACATCAGCTCAAATAGTCAAAGGGGAAGAATGTTATTTTTTTTATAAATTTTTTATTTTTTTTTAACTTAATTTAATTAAGCGGAACAGAACTGGATGAAATTAAAATGATCTAACCTGAGTAAAATGAATTAACTGAATTGGGTTAATTTGAATTCAGATTAAAGTCAATTGGACCAAAACTAGCTTAAATATCTTGAATGCTGCTGAGACTGTAGAAGGTCCCGGGTTTAAAACTCAACCTGTCGCCTGCATGGAGTTTAGAAAATTCTCCGATACAGTCTTTTATTTTAAAGCTGATACTGATAATTTTTATATCAGACTAACCTATTTCCCAATATTTATCACTGATCTTTTGAGGCAGATTTTTGAAGCAGGTATCCCTTTTTCTTCCTCCATTTACAGAACAGAAATGACTAAATGATAACGACTGTCAAACGATTCTCTGTTTAACATAAAAAAGAAACATTCAATAAGAAGTCAAACACAATGTTAAATTGACGTTATGCTAGTTTTTGCTGAAAAATATATGTAAATTAGCCTTTTTATTTGACCTTTTATGACTAAAACATCATTTGATGAGCAGACTGACACCTCGGCGCTGGTACATCTATAAGCCTGTCGCCTATTTTCCTTTATTTACTTCAGGTCAGAAGTTCTGGTCGCTTCGGGTCGCGGTTTGGCGGATGTGACGTCAAGCGTGTCCACGTTATATGGGTTCAATCTAGCAAACAATCAAAGCATTATATTTGAGATGGATTTTGTGGATACTAAGACGCAACCGGCATCCAGATCAACTCATATACCAATGGTAACTCTAAGTAAGGTGAAGAAAAAAAATAAAAAATGAACCTTGTTAAGTATGAGCGCGAGCTACGGGAACAAGCAAAATAGGGGTGCAGTTCTGTGTTTTGACCACAGGTGGCAGTATCATTGGGTAACTCCGTAATAAAGAGAGATCCCCACAGACCTCCGCTTTCATCAATCCTGCTCTCCAACGTCCGCTCGTTGGAAAACAAAAGGGATCATTTCCGAATGGAACTCGCTTAAAAAAAGGAGATATGTAACTGCTGCGCCATCATTCTGACGGAGTCTTGGCTGCGTCCAACAGTACCGGATGGTGCTGTTGGCCTGATGCTGTACCGCCCCGATAGAAAACAAAGAGCTCTGCGTGAATGGAGGCTCCTCTGAGATTGTTACCAGGCAATCTTCGGCATCTAGAGGGGAAGCACTGCCCTCTGCAGGTGAAAATAAGGAGAGCACTCTAGATGCTTCCTGCCAAATGCTGAACCATCCCCAGCCAGCTTCTCCTGGCTCCCTTCGGGTTCCACACCTTCTCCAGCATCGTATGTCGCTGCTAAACCTGCTGATGGAACCACTGCTGCTTTAACCACGTCAGCTTCTTCAACCCAGGGGGTTACCACCCTCACAGCATCGTCATCATCATGGTCCTCTTCCTCCCCTGAGCCAGGAGAAGCGAGTGCTTCAGGAGCTGGAGGCAGTAGTAGCAGCTCAACAACAACTGCTGCTTACCTTATCCAGGCTGCACTTTAGGAAATGAAATTGTCTAGAGAGCTGTTCTAAATGAAATTTCTTTGTTTTCACTTGTGTATACAAAATGACAAAATAAATCTAGTCTAAGGCTACGTTCACACTGCAGGCCTTAATGCTCAATTCCGATTTTTTCGTGAAATCTGATTTTTTTGCGTGTCCATTCACACTTCCAAGTATATGCGACTTGTATGTGATCTACTGTGTGAACTGAAAGCGTTCAATCGAAGTGTCCCGCATGCGCACTCGAGGACGCGATGACGTCACATGTAGCAAGCGTCCTCAGTGTTTGCGGAAGTAAACATGACTCGTAATACCGCAGCGTATATTGCATTCTTTAAGTTCTTCTCCAACAGGAGCAGGCACATTACGAACGGAATCTTTTTAAGAAGATCAAAAAGAAAGACCCTCCCCCGGTTCCGGTAAGACCCTTCGAGTTTGGTCTGAATCGAGCTATCTTTCCAAATATGAATTAAGTCAGCAACCTCACTTTCTCTCCATTGACTGCTCTCTGTGTTATCTTCCGCCATGGTTATTAGTTTTTCCCGCCTCCGCTTAGTAGGACGCAGATTAGTAACGTTTAGTAACATTTGTCAAGTATCAATGACGTGTAGGTCGGATGAATGCGACCTGGCCGTACAGACACAGGTCGCATTTGAAAAGATCAGATACGTATCAGATTCAGGACCACATATCCAAGTGGCCTGGGTCGCATTTGAAAAAATCCGATCTGTGTCGTTCAGACTGTCATAAAAAGATCAGATACAGGTCACATATGGGCAAAAAAATCGGAATTGGGTCACTTCAGGCTGCAGTGTGAACGTAGCCTAAGTAATGCCACTTCAATCAAGGAAATCATCTTTTTAAATCTGGTTTGTCTGTTGAAGCACTTTGTGATTTTTATCTTAAAAGTTTCTAAATGAATAAAGTTTACGTACTTGCTACTTACTAACTGTCCCCTACGATAAAACAATCCAACAGTGGCGGTTCTAGACCAAATGCACCAGGGGGCCAGGAGGGGGCCAGCGTGTTTTTATGGGGGCACAGAAAAGCATGAAATAAAAAACAGGGCAAATTAAGAGAGCTGCATGAAGTGGAATATCTATTCAATTAGGTTTAATTAAAATCATATGTCTTATAAGGTCAATATACATTCATAATTAAAGCTACAGTGTGTAATTTTCAGCGACATCTAACGTCCAGACTGCAGACCGCAGCAACATGAACATCTCCCCCCCAACAGTACGGCGAGCGTTACGGGACAAAATGTCTCCCACGACGTCCGCATCACCTACCTTCTCAAGTGATGAGGTGGTTTGTTTACATAGATAATTTTACAGATAGTAATTCATTAGTCTGTGTAGGGTATAGATTTCAGTACCGTCTCAGTTCATCTCTCTCAACTTGCCGTAGTTACTTTCGAGCGTAATGGGCGATCTCGCAATCGCTAGTTTGTTGGCTCTGCGCTGCCGTAGCGCAAAGATGTCTGCCTCCATGGCTGCGAGACCCGCTCCTATGTAATTATAAATAACGAATTCTAAGGCAACGCAAATATTAAGGTTAAGAGGCTGAGCTGGTAGATGATGATAAATAACATAATTATGTATAATATATTACATTTCTGACTGTATATCCCTGTAGCTTTAAGCGATGTTTACATGTTTTTGACTTCATTCAAGTTAAACTTATTTTTTCTATAAAATCTGAATTAGAACTCAAGAAAAACTGATAAATTCAGTTTATTTTATTGTATTTCTTTTGAAAACAAAACATTTAGCGGATGAAAACTGGGATCCTGTCTCAATACAACTTAAGCTATCACCCTATTGTTTTCAAATAATTAGTAAAACAGATTTTTTTTTTAAATGAAATAGATCCAAAAGACCTATCAGTAACCATGTCTGTTCCAGCGCATATCATCATTAGAATATCATGAAAAAGTAGATTGATTTCAGTAATTCCATTTAAAAAGTGAAACTTGTATATTATATTCATACATTACATACAAACTCATATATTTCAGATGTTTATTTTGTTTAATTTTGATGATTACAAATGACAACAAATGAAAATCTCAAATTCATCATATCAGAAAATTAGAATATTACTGAAGACCAATAAAAACAAAGGATTTATAGAAATGTTGGCCAACTGAAAAGTATGAACATGAAAAGTATGAGCATGTACAGCACTCAGTATTTAGTTGGGCCTCCTTTGGCCTGTATTACTGCAGCAATGCGGCGTGGCATGGAGTCGATCAGTCTGTGGCACTGCTCAGGTGTTATGATAGCCCAGGTTGCTCTAATAGTGGCTTTTAGCTCTTCTGAATTGTTGGGTCTGGTGTATTGCATCTTCTTCTTCACAATAACCCATAGATTTTCTATGGGGTTAAGGTCAGGAGAGTTTGCTGGCCAATTAAGAACAGGGATACCATGGTCCTTCAACCAGGTACTGGTAGCTTTGGCACTGTGTGCAGGTGCCAAGTCCTGTTGGAAAATGAAATCTGCATCTCCAAAAAGTTGGTCAGCTGCAGGAAGCATGAAGTGCTCTAAAACTTCCTGGTATGTGGCTGCGTTGACCCTGGACCTCAGAAAACACAATGGACCAACACCAGCAGATGACATGGCACCCCAAACCATCACTGACTGTGGAAACTTTACACTGGACTTCAAGCAACGTGGATGAAGTGCCTCTCTTCTTTTCCTCCAGACTCTGGGACCTTGATTTCCAAAGGAAATGCAAAATTTACTTTCATCAGAGAACATGACTTTGGACCACTCACCAGCAGTCCAGTCCTGTTTCTCTTTAGCCCAGGCAAGACGCTTCTGACGCTGTCTGTGGTTCAAGAGTGGCTTGACACAAGGAATGCGACAGCAGAAACCCATGTCTTTCATACGTCTGTGTGTGGTGGTTCTTGAAGCACTCACTCCAGCTGCAGTCCACTCTTTGTGAATCTCCCCCACATTTTTGAATGGGTTTTGTTTCACAATCCTCTCCAGGGTGCGGTTATCTCTCTTGCTTGTACACTTTTTTCGACCACATCTTTTCCTTCCCTTCGCCTCTCTATTAATGTGCTTGGACACTGAGCTCTGTGAACAGCCAGCCTCTTTAGCGATGACCTTTTGTGTCTTGCCCTCCTTGTGCAAGGTGTCGATGGTCGTCTTTTGGACAACTGTCAAGTCAGCAGTCTTCCCCATGATTGTGTAGCCTATAGAACTAGACTGAAAGACCATTTAAAGGCTTTTGCAGGTGGTTTGAGTTAATTAGCTGATTAGAGTGTGGCACCAGGGGCCATCAATTTTGAACCTTTTCACAATATTCTAATTTTCTGATATGATGAATTTGAGATTTTCATTTGTTGTCATTTGTAATCATCAAAATTAAACAAAATAAACATCTGAAATATATGAGTTTGTATGTAATGTATGAATATAATATACAAGTTTCACTTTTTAAATGGAATTACTGAAATCAATCTACTTTTTCATGATATTCTAATTTTATGACCAGCACCTGTACCTGGTTCCATCCCTACAGCCTCCACTCTGGGTTCCTGAGCAAAACCTTTAACCCCTGATTGCTCCTCTGGCGCCACACACAATGGTAATCCACTGATGGGTCAAATGTGAATTTCCCCCATTGTGGTAAAGTAAAGGGAATTACATTTATTCTGCCCTGACATTGTCATTCCCCCTGTTTGATGGACAAAATTTATCAGGTTGCCTCAGAACAAGGTAAAACAGGGCTGAACACACACCCACTAGTTCCCAGAGAGAAAGCTTGGTAAGAGTGACAGATACTAGAGTTGCTCTGCAACTGCTAATAGGGATATCACGTAGAGCATTCAGAGGGATAATATGAAGGTTGTAATTCAAGGTGAATTTCAAACTGACAGAGTTAAGCCCAGCATTGATCAGGGTTGCCCCTGAATAATTCATGCCACCCAGAATTCATACTAGACAAACATTGTGAAAGCTTAACACAGTTTATTGAAATTAAACTGCTGCTGGTAGAATCAGGGACTAGGGCAGGGACTTTTGGGAATGGAAACAGAAGATATAAGTGATCAAGTTAGCAATATGGTGGGCATTCACCAACATAATGGTCACTAACCATCTCATCAGTCTGGGAAGAACCACGAGGTTAGGTTTGAGCCGGTTGACAGAAGCGCTAATGTTGCTGTCACTATTCAGGAAGTCCGAGAGAAAAACTCCTTGGTCAGGCAGAGGGTCAGAACCATCAAAACAATAGTAGGCAGGAGGAACAGGAGGATAAACCAGAATCCATAGTCGGGGGCCAAGTCCAGGGTCAAAGCTAGTTTATCAGAAGTCCAATGAAGCACCAGAGGGAAATCCAGGAGGTGGTTGACAACCAGTTCCAGATTAGACAACAAGCAGGCAGGTAAATGGATCAGGGTCAGGCAGGCAGTCAAGCCAGACAGGGATTGGGCAGGCTAAGGGACAGATCAGGTCAGGCAAACATGCAGGAAGTCAGGAATCAGCATGCTGCAATAGATCTCAATAATGGCTTGAAATAATCTGGCACTGATGTCTGGTGTGACGGCTGGTTATATACTGATAGGTTCAGGTAGATCAGATGAGTAGCAATAAAAATAGGGCGGAGCAGGGCTGAGATCATGACACTGAGGATTGCTGAAATGATGAAATCGGATTGAAGTTTTTGATCCAAAAATAAAAAAAAAGTTCGTTTCTGTTTTTCTAAAATACCATGTTTTCTTTTAAGCCACATGTGATTGGATTCACATCTTCCAGAAAGCTCCTCTCTTGTCTCCTCAGAAGATGTTTCCTAAAGTTTTGGGTCAAACTCTTGTGTTAATTTGGTTTTGCAGTTATTTTGATTGAACTCTCCTACTGATGTAAATTATGTCAGGTTTGTTTCTAATTGTTTGATCCTGCTTAATATGTTTGAATCCCAAACTGACTAAGGCCCGTGAGTTTGTCGGTGCTTTAGATCTTACAGGGTTACTTTGTGACATCCTGGATGGATGGGTGATGAACTGTTGGAGTCGTTTTGGTAGGCCGCACACACCAGGAAGGTTCCCCACTTTTTCAGGTTTTCTCTGATTGTGAATAATGTTTTTTACTGTTGGTTGCTGGAGTCCCAATATCTAGAAGAATCACTGTAACCCCTTTTTTAAGAGAAAACAATGCCAGTGCATTTGTTTCTAATCTGTCCCTAAAGTTAATTAGATTGAGGGATATGTTTGTATATAACTCATATTATCAGACATGTTCCTTTAAATGATTTCTTCATTCTGGGGGACAGGCAGAAATTAGACCTAAAAAACATTTGAAAAGTGCATTTTGTTAATATTCTGCAGGGTTACAGTTAGCTGATATAGCTAACTAATAAAAATAAATGGAAACTGAAATGTTGGTACATAATACATATTGGTTGATTTAAATAAATATGATCTGTAATTCATAGGGGGAAAGTATAATAAATTATTATAATAGTTTAGTATTATAGTATTATAAAAAAACACACTAAAATTATAGATAAATATCTTTTGTATTCATGTAGATCAGTTTTACTTTTCAACCTTAAAAACCCTTTAAAAGGTGTTTAATTTTTCTAACGGACACAATTAAAATCAGCTGCAATTGATCCAGTTTTTTAATATATTTCATTACGTTTTTATTGCTTATATGCAAACCTTCATTTGGTATAACAATGCACTTTTTTTAAATCCTGCACCTAAAAGTTAAGCGAATTATGAAAAAGCTAATACCAAATCTATAACTAATGAAAACTAAACTAAAACTGAGCCTAATTAAATAAAAAAAACTAATGGAAACAATCTTATTTTTTAGATAAGTTTGACTTATTTTTAACTTATTTTAAAACTAAGTAACAGAAAAAAAAATGGTGTAAAACAAAAAAAAAACAGAAAGAAAAGTCCAAAACTTTTAAAATCTTCTACTTATTCGAACTTAAAATTAAATATAAACATTTGTCAAAATAATAAACACAGTAGAAATTTGAAAGTGGTTAAAAAGTTATTTTTAAAACGATCAAACTTGATTTGTGACCGGTGGTTTAAATTGGCAACTTATAAATACATTAAAATAAGCATGCTCTGACATAAAGTTTAAAATGACGGATAGAGGAAATAAAATAATTTGAAATATTCTACCTCCAACAACACTGCGGTGTGGAGAAAGACTCCCCGTTCTATAAGTCATCCGTGTTTTATCCTTTCATTTCCTGTTCTTTCTAGCCACACCGACCCGGAACTTGACTGTCGGCGTGGCGTGGATAATTTTTCATCTTCAAATGACTAAAACGTGCCAGAAACACAATGCGGCGAGGACTACTGTTGTGCCAAATTTTCTGCTGCTCTGTTATTATCAGCAGAGTAAAATATATCCCTCAGCTGGACTGGGCAGTTTAAAAGCTTAACAGGAAAGCCTGGGGAGCTTGACAAGGGCACCGTTTAGTGGGACATATGGTTTCGAATGGTTTTCCTTCAGTGTTTTCCTCACATATTAGCTGAGATGTGCCAGAAGTTGGGCGCTGAGGCTGAATCTGATGAAGGGTGTTTTCCCAGATTCTTGGATGGCTCGGTTTTCTGACTCTCTCTTCGTCCGTATGCGCAGTAAACTCAGCGCTAAATGAAACCTGTCTTTTTCAGATGCTAATCAACCTGCCTGAGACCTTTGGCCACAAAAGCTGAGTGTAATCACACACTCACATGTCCTTCCTTTGCAACAGTAAAAAGGAAAAGGACGAAGCTGTAACCTCTCATTCTGAGGAATATGAATAGCCTGTGTCTCCAGCCACAGCTCGGTTAGCCTAAGTCTGGGACTTATTATAGTGCTGTGTTTATGCATGTGTCTCTGCATGTATTTGTTCAAGGGCAATCCCATGTCACCCCGTGCATGAGCGTATTCGTGTGCATATGTTCATGCTTAAGCGAGCTAATGTCTGTTTGAGTTCCCTCTGAATTGTTTATCACACATGCCAGTTTCAATAAGTTTACATTTTTCTTGCCGGCTACGAGCAAAGTTTGTTCCTGTTTTGGGAGCACGTTTGTTCCAGCTTAAGGTATGTTAGGAAAGTTCTGGAAAACAGGATTATTTTTCCCTATTCCCTTCTTTCCGGTAAGTTTCGGAGCACATTTGCAAATAAAGAATCTTACCCCACAGCTTAATGAGTTATTTTCATTCCCCTGCAGATTTTAGCCTCAGCCTAACAGGTTTACTCCATTCCAAGAATTTAAATTTACTTGCAAAACTAATAGTGCTAGTGATTTCTGAGCCATGCAGAACTCCCACCCTGACCCAGATTTCCTCTTTTAGGTTCCCTCCCATACGTGTTGTCTGGTCTGGCTGCTTCAGTTGACTTCAGAACTGCCCTGGTTGCTCATTCAGAGCCTCTGCCAGTGCATCCCATAGCATACAAATGAACTGCGCTGAATAGAAACAAACAGTGGATATAAAACCTTAGCTATGCAACACAGAGGCTGCAGTGTGGCCTGTGTGTGTCTGGATGATGGCAGATGCGTGGTCCGTGCCCTGCCAAAAGTATTTCTGTCCCTTAAAGTTTTATAGATTTTGTCACATTATAACAACTAATGTCAATGTGGGACTTTATGTGCAAGGGCAAGTTAAAGAAGGGCATAGATATAAAGTGGACCATCACTGTTCTGCTTTCAGGTGGGTTATGACTCCATCTTTGCACATGAAGACAGATGAATTTGCCCAATCTTAAATGCAGAACAGTTCCAGCTTAATGAGGTTTGGAGTAAAGTGTTTCTAATGATCAGTTTTCAAATCTACGGAAATTTTTTAAAAGTTGAGTTTAGTCCTGTACTTGACTAGAGAAAAGGTCACAGATTAGCGGACCGGATCCGGATCCACCTGCTGGCTAATCCTAACCCAATCTGATTTAAGTAATTTATAAATTACTGCATGTAGTCCGATGACAGTGTCTAACTTGACTTGCGCCGCTTCTCATGTTAATACGGTAAAGCCCTCCAGAGCATCCGTCACCAGGCTGCACGTGATACAAATTAGCCAATGAGCTGCTGTCAGTCTGGGCTGCTGCCTAAGGAGACAGAAGCAGAGATACAAAAAGCAGCTGTAAAAGGCGGCCCCGTCCAGGAAACACACAGCCAGGCAGACGAGCTCCGAGCCAACTCTCATGCCAGAGGATGAAGAGAGCACATCCAGTTAGTCACGGTCAGAGAAACAGGACCACACTGGAAAACAGGCCGATCACCAGCATCTATAAACAAAGGTGTTGATGGAAGCATAGCTTAGACACAGCAGGCAAACCTGTGGCAAGCCGGGCAATGGGAAAGAAGGAGAAGATGATGAGAAAAAGAGAGCAGAGAAAGAGTGGACTGCTGGAAGAACTGTGGTGAACTGGTGAAAGAAAAAGTGAAATGGTGCTCAAAAATAACCCTGCACATTTAGAGTATGTTTGGCTCAACCTGCTGCTGTGAAGCAGGATTCTCCACCATGAACAGAATCAACAATAAATATGGATTAAGGCTCAAAATGAGCACCTTGATATGTGCTTGAAAATGTCTTTGTCTCCATTAAAACCCAGGTTTAAAGCCTTGGAGGGCAGCATAAAGCCCACTGCTCTCATCAAGCCAGAAAAGTAAAAAACGGTCAGTTCAGGTGTTTTATAAAATATGTGAATCAGGAAATTGTCAATATACCAAACTGAACGATTGTTGTTCTCTATTTCAAAAAAACACTTTAGATTTTAAAATGGAAAAATATATACATATAATTTTTTTTTATTAAAAAGTCAATGTATACCATGGATGCTTAAACACCTCATTTTTATTTCAGTGTTAAATTCTTTTTTAAGTAACAGATTATAGTTAAAAATGTCTCCAGACCTTTACTGGTTGATGATTTTTTTTATTATGACCTCACAGGCCATTATTGTTGTTGTAATCTTCATGAGGCTGTTTGTTCACTATGGGGTAAGATAACTGTCAATAAAAATGTATGCATAGGTGTCTGAATTTGTAAATAAATTTAGGAATTATGCTTATGTTCTTCTGCTTTTCAAATCATAGATACATGTGACATCAGATCTTGAGTATGTTTTTTATGATTGTTGTCTTAGTTCATATATGTTGACTACTAATCCTCTGAAACTTTAGTAGGATCCTGACTGAAATGGAGATTTAACACGCATAATTATTGCTGAATATTAAACAAAAACAGCAGAATATAAATGTATCCCACACTTTTCAGATTTAAAACTGTAAAACAATGAGAAACCATGTCTGGTTTTCAAAACAGGTATATTTTGTGCTGGTTTGGGTAGATCTAATGGGTAAAACCCAAATTAAATACTTAAATATCTTTTCATGAATGTAAGAAACAAAAGCTAAAGGGGTGTGAAAACTTTAGTAAATGATTAGTGGATATGTTTTAGCTGAATATGTGCAAAGTAAGGCTGTGGGTAAACTTGTGCTGAGTCAGTGGATGCTGACAGAAAAGTGAGCATGCAGGTGAAATAGCAGGGCACAGGAAATGCCATTGTGTCTGAGCATTGCACGGCGGTGCCACAGCGAAAAACTTTTCCTCTCAGTAAGAGTTGGCGGCTGACAGGGCAAGGCCTCTGGCCTGCGCTGCACATGGGCAGAGCCGGGCAGCACACAATATCTGCACGCGTGAACAAGTCTGGAATGCAAAGATGAAAGGAGAGTCTGCTGGTGGGGCTTGGAGTGAGTGAATGGGACAGGGGTGAGAGGGGGATATATAGGTCAAGAGGGATAAGGAGGATTTCATTAATCTGATTCTGCACCCTTGCAAACAGTTTTTTTCTTCCTCTATTTAAGTTGAGTGATTTAAAATGCTCCATCCGTGAATAAATGAATGACTTCTGTGTTACATTTCAGGCAACGGAGTCTTTTCTGTTGAACGAAGAACCTTCCAGAGCTCCTGGGATGCCTGAGTGCTACGTAGTGTCCGATTCCTACAGGGTATGCATCTATTATCATCATTACCATTCACTTTAGATGTGGTGTTGTCACCATATTCACTTTTGATTATGTGTTTGTGGATGTTTGTTTTGGTATCATTTAACGGTGTAACAACATTTCATGGCATGAGATCATTATGATACTGAATCCCAGGATCATAGCCAATAAAAGAAGTTGGTCTTACAAAGTGCTATTTCATTACAGTTGAACTATAAGCTGTTATTATAATCCCCAGATATAAGGATGGCTGCTGTATTAAAGTTTTGGCTCTTATTTGAATCAAAAATAGAAGTTGATATCTTGTTGAACTTTTTACGTCACCCTCTGCGTCATGGCAGTTATGTTAGCGTCAACGAAGTCGCCAGTTTTAATTTATTTGGTAGGATTTTGGCAAACAGATTTCAAAAAATATCTTTTTAGTTAAAGAAACATTAAGAATTTAAAAGACAAGTTAGGACTAATTTATAAACATGGCTACAACAGATGAACCCATAGTTGCTAATGACACAGGACTGTCACTACCCGATCTGTGGGCCAACAGATATACAGCCGGTTGTCTGTAAATAATGTAATTATGGTACTAAAATGACTTATTTCTATCCTTAACTCTCTAAAGAATGCTAATAAACATATAAAAAAAAAATTTTTATGTGTTTTGTGAGACAGTTTTGATGCTTTTAACCTTTTCTTCGTTAAACTGCTTCTCTGATGTCATCAACGGACATGCTCAGAGCAGTCCGGCAAAATATGATTAAACCATGTTTATCTGCATTTTAGTTGTTTCTTTCTTTAGATTACGCACAAAATGAAAACATAAAACTCAAAAGGACTAGATTTATGTTTAAATCCAAACCCGAAAAAGTTAGCCACAGGATGTAGCGTAGGCATTGGTGGTTCTAGACAGGGGCCAGTGGAGGCCAGTGCCCCTGTAGATCATGTCCTGGCCCCTGTTATGGCCCCTGTACTGAAGACATAACACTCAAAGAAATTCTAATGATGATATGCGCTGGAACAGACATGGTTACTAATAGGTCCTTTGGATCTATTTCATGTTTTTTCTTTAAAAATTCTGTTTTACTAATTATTTAAAAACAATAAGGTAATAGCTTCAGTGGTGTTGAGATAGGATCCCAGTTTTCATCTGCTAAATGTTTTTTTCAAACCAAATAAAAAAATGCTGTAATTTTTTACAGATGAATTGATCAGTTTTCTTGAGATTTAATAAAATTTTATTTAATTTTGACTTACATTAAGTCAAAAATATGTCAAATTCCTAAATTATAAATGTATAATGAAATTTGCCAATAATGCAAGCGTAGAAGAAGAAATGTGCTGTTCACCTGTACAAAGAAAGAAACAACGAAAGAAAAATGTCTGAGGACTTCAGTGTTGAGGAAGAGCATGAGTTCTTTGCCGAGCTGAATGCGCACTTTCATCTGGTTTGGTCTGCCGCGGTTTCCGTAGACTCGTGAACGTGCTTTTAGGAAATCCTATACACTACTGTTTATGCTCTAAAAACATTCTAAATGACTTCGTTTCGAGTAAATTATGGACGCTACCCACTCAGGACACTTGGAATACATTGGACGAGCAGTATGGAGGAATATTGACACGTTTTTTGTGGACTTTTATGGACCTTTCTGCCTCAGGCACCATAGACCTCCATTATTTGAATGTCAGCAGACAGCAAGAAGCCTCCCAGATCTCCAGGTGCATTTGAGATATCAAAAAAGTACTCCAGGGTGTTGTTCAGTATGGGGGTGAGTAGAAAATGAAGGCTAATCATGTTTTGGGTGTAATATTCCTTTAATATATTAATACATATATATTACATTGATATTACTTTTTGCCATAAAAATATCCATATTTTTTAATGTTGCAAAGGTAATCATGTTTTAACCTAGATTCCAATAACAATATTGGCTTGAAATGTTGATTTTAAAAGTATTTCACTGAGGGCCCTATAAAGGGTTAAGTATTCTACTTTAAATAACACTGTTACCTGAGAAAGATTTACTCCATATTTAATAAGTTTGAAGTTTTAATCTTCCCACATCAGTTGAGCTAAAATCCCTCCTACTAGTAAACCTAATATCGTCTCGTTTTGTGAGCTGGATGTTTCGTTGCACCTCCAGTATTAAATGTGTTGGAGCCATTACTCTGAACTCCGTCCGTCTGTTTTTTCGAGCTTTCTCTAATTGCGCTACGATCATAATGCCGTTCACAGCTCCCTCCACTCATCTGCAAACCATTACCATTATTATTTCCACACACAGGCATAAGAGAGAGAAAGACATTTTGCCCAGGCTCCCTTACCTTCCTTGTGGGAGCAGAATTTACAGTGTTAATGTGCCGCATGCCACGCTATGTGAAAGGAATTAAAGAGTTTGAGACGGCACCGAGTGAAGTAAAACAGAAAGCAGGGGATTCTTCTTGCAGGCTTTGATCGTAGACACATTTTCTTAGGCTCAGCTGGATTTGTTTCCCTGAGTTAACACCAAAGCCAAGTCTGAAGCTGAATGTGGGTTGAAGCACTGCATCGTGGGCCTGAGTGTCCAGAAAGGCACCATTTGAGCTGTAATGGAGAAAAGGAAGGAGCATTGTTTAGGATTCTGGGGGATCAGCTAAATCAATATTGTCCCTATGTTCTCCGGAGATGTCCCATCCAATTAAAGTGTAGTTTTGATGCTGCAAGACTTCCTCTGTATTCTTTCTTTGGTTCCTTTCCCAAACACTATTCTTATAGAGTTTAGTATTTAATTTACTAAGAATGTAGCTTGAGAAGATCTGAAGATATACTGGTAACATTATATTCTTAAATGGACATTTTTAAGTGAGGTTCTGTTAAGAGTATTTTCTATCTTTACCACAGTAAAAAACTTTTTTGGGGGTTTTCATTTAGTATAGATCTAAATTAAGGGTCCTTTGAGTCTGAAGCTGCCAGCAAGGCGAGCAATAACAGAAACCAAAGCAGAATCCTGACCATGGAAACATCTAAGTTTATATAAACCCAGTTCATTTTATCTTAAACAGTTTTCAGCCTCTGATGGCTAAGATAGGCTGCTGATTGGTTACAGAGAAAATAAAGTTGGAGTTGGTGCGCCACTAACAACTTTACTTAGAGAAACACGTACTGAGATGGAAACATGTAAAGCATTTCCCATCAGAGGTGGGTAGTAACTAGTTACATTTTTAATCAGTTACAGTTACTTGAGTAACTTTTAGGAAAGAAAATTTACTTTTAGGAGTAGTTTTTAGCATTTTACTGTTACGTTTACTAAATTTATGATACAATATAACTCCTCTTAATTCAATTCAGTTTATTTCTATAGCGCCAATTCGCGACACATGTCATCTCCAGGCACTTTACAGTTCAACCAGATCATACAGTAAAATTGATTCAAAGTTTTCTATCTAAGGAAAACCAATTGATTGCATCAACTCATTGATTAGAATGTAATCCCTCAACCTAAGCATGGTTGTAGCGACAGTGGAGAGGAAAAACTCCCTTTTAACAGGAAGAAACCTCCAGCAGAACCAGGCTCAGTGTGAGCGGCCATCTGCTGAGGCCGACTGGGGTTCAAGGAGACAGAAGTAGAGAAATAAAAAGCAACTGTAAAAGGCTAACCTGATTCCGCCAGATGGATTAACCAATAGATCTACTAACCAATCTTTTGGTTAAAACAACTAATCTAACATGGAAGTGTTTTAACCCATCCACATTGTTAAAGGAAAAGTCTGGTCACATTCAGAATACAAACTTCGGAAATTACTTTAAGTATAAAATTATGAGATACTTTTCAATAAATGACAAGTGTTTTAAATTAAGATACATTTTCATTTGAATGTGATTTACTGGAGGCATCCATGTTTTTCAAAGAACACCACTACTGGTTAGTGACGTCATGGTGCGGTATTGGCTGTTGATCAAGTCCCAGTTCTGGGAAATCTTCAATAATTGTTGTTGATTGCAGATGTGTCTAGTAGTTCCCATTGATTTTGCTTGTAAAGCAGGGAGAATGGCGCTAGGCTTACCGCACCGTGACGTCACTGCTTGAAGATGTTAGGAGGTGTTAGTATATTTGGGCAAAAATGGCCACTCCCAGACTCAGTGATTGTGACGCAAATTATTGTTTTTATTTTTTTACTGATTAACGCTAAGTTCATTAAATCACCACGTGTGTATTAGTTTTAGGTATAAATAATAATTAATTTCTTATTCCTCGCTGACCGGACTTTTCCTTTAAAAGGGCAAACCAAAACAAATTGATCACTTTGGCTAAAATAGGATTGAACCACCAACCCTTCGGTTTCAGGGCAAACTTCTGCATCAGCACCACTGTCGCCACTGAGTACACAATTATTACACAATAGACTTGACTACAGCTAAAGGCCAGATTAGTAAACCATCAGTTAGCATTATTTTTATTGGTTGTTTGGTTAACCAGGTACATTTTCTGACAAATACATGGGTTGATCTAAACAAAATTGGTTGAACCAACTAGATTGGGTGATAGAATAGGAAAGGAATCCCTTTATTGTCCCACTATTGGGAAATTCTGGTGTTATTCTTAGAGTGCAGCCTTAAATTTGAAATATACACTGGAAAAATGCTCCAGAAATAAGTAGAAATTTCTTAAATTAAGTGTATTTACCCTTACTTTGAGCAGGTAAATGAGATAGTTTGCCAATGGAATGGGTATTTTTACTCTTAAAATAAGATAATTAGATAATATGCAATTGTAATAAAACAATGCAATTGTGTTTTCTTATTTTAAGGGTAAATTGCCTTGTTCTATTGGCAAAATTTGTCTTTTACCTCATCAATCCAAGCACAAATGCACTTATTTTAAGAAAAAAATTACTTATCTGGATTTCTATTTTTTCCAGTGTATTTGCAGTGAAACATATTAAACGCTGATTTGTATTTAATGAAAGAAATATATAATCTTTAGATTTCTCTAATTTGTATGTTAAAACAGGGGACTCTTAAGGCTCCAGCTGTTTGTGGAACTTTATTCAAAAGCTCTTAACAGGGGATTCCCTTTCAGTTGAGAAGCACCAGTTTGAATGAGGCCCTGCATGTGTACTGTATGTAAACAATGGGCTGCCGGAGCTCACATCTGCTAAGCCAAACAAGCCAACCGCACTTTTGCTTATCTTCACTTTCTGCTGTTTTCCCATCTCCTTATAAAACCAACACACAGGTGTGGCGTCAGCAGCGCGGTACCGTGTGCGAATGAGCAGTTTATGCAAATGTGTGGTTAGCTGCCTGGGCTACCTTGAATAACCTGTTTTGCACGTCAAAGCTTTCCTTTTAATACTTAAGGATGAACTGAATTTCTTCACATGTGGACACATTGGAATCACAACACTTGGACCTATTTTATCAGGATTTGATGTGACCGACGGATTAATGAGAAGAATGCAGTGTTCAAATTGTATTTTAAAGTAAAAAAACTGAAAAGTGTCTCATGCTTTAGCCCATTTACTTTGATCCACCAAAATCTAGTCTGCTGCAACCAGTTGCCCTCAGAGTCTGTCATCTTCTAGAGATCGACCCAAACAGGTTTTTATTAGGGCTGATCCCTTCACAGATCTGACATCAGTCTAACGTGACATCATCGATCTCCATAACCAATGTTTTGCAAGTTCATAGTTAAAAAGAACAAGCTTAAAGTTCAGTTTCCACAGATGTAAATTGAAGGAATAGTACACCCAAAACATGATTAGCCTTCATTTTCTACTCACCCCCATGCTGAACAACACTCTGGAGTACTTTTTTGATATCTCAAATGCATCTGGAGATCTGGGAGGCTTCTAGCTGTCTGCTGACATTCAAATAATGGAGGTCTATGGTGCCCGAGGCAGAAAGGTCCATAAAAGTCCACAAAAAACGTGTCAATATTCCTCCATACTGCTCGTCCAATGTATTCCAAGTGTCCTGAGTGGGTAGCATCCAGAATTTACTCGAAACGAAGTCATTTAGAATGTTTTTAGAGCATAAACAGTAGTGTATAGGATTTCCTAAAAGCGCGCGCCTGCTCGTTCACGACGCTACGGAAGCCGGCAGACCAAACCAGATGAAAGTGCGCATTCAGCGTCTGCTCTGCCGATAATGCAAGCGTAGAAGAAGAAATGTGCTGTTTACCTGTGCAAAGAAAGAAATAACGAAAGAAAAATGTCTGAGGACTTCAGTGTTGAGGAAGAGCATGAGTTCTTTGCCGAGCTGAATGCGCACTTTCGTCTGGTTTGGTCTGCCGCGGTTTCCGTAGACTCGTAAACGCGCTTTTAGGAAATCCTATACACTACTGTTTAGGCTCTAAAAACATTCTAAATGACTTCGTTTCGAGTAAATTATGGACGCTACCCACTCAGGACACTTGGAATACATTGGACGAGCAGTATGGAGGAATATTGACACGTTTTTTGTGGACTTTTATGGACCTTTCTGCCTCGGGCGCCATAGACCTCCATTATTTGAATGTCAGCAGACAGCAAGAAGCCTCCCAGATCTCCAGATGCATTTGAGATATCAAAAAAGTACTCCAGGGTGTTGTTCAGCATGGGGGTGAGTAGAAAATGAAGGCTAATCATGTTTTGGGTGTACTATTCCTTTAAGCCATAATCCTGCATAACAAGAACCTCACATTTCATCCTTTCAATGTGTGATCATAATACATAGAAAGAAATGGATAATAGTCAATGCAGTTAAGTTACACTGGATTTCCAGTGTAGCCTTTATTTAGCTGAATTATACAGAACTTCAGAAACATACAGGAACACTCAGGTTCTGCTGAAAACATCTGGATCCAAAATGATTTCTTGCAATCCTCATTCAGTAGTAGATATTTCTCAAGATAGCAGTTTGCTAGACGTTTGCTTTAAATTTGAAGTGGATCTGGCTGGCCTATGGACTTGTTAATCCCCAGAGTGTGCACGAAACGTGACTTTTTTTTTGTCTGAGTCTTCCTTTATTAGTATATAAAACTCTGCCAAGCGCTCTGCAGAACTGGCATCAGAAATACCAGCAGATAAATCTAAATCTGAATTGTGCAGACTAGTACTAGCAGTAGACCTGCAGGTCTGTCATGCTGTTTACCGTAATAAGTGCCGTAAAACTTGACGATATCCAATGAAAGTGTTGGTATCGATTTAACATGAATGTGAGCCGTGTGTGTTTGTGAGACACTCAATATTCTCAGGGTGAACGTCTCTCTCGTTCACGCTCATTACTTCAAACTGATCCATTCAGTTTATTGTTCACTAAAAATATGAACAAATCACAAATTCACAAATCAGCGAGTATAATAAACAAACTTACTTAGATAAACTATAAATCTATGAGTACAAATCAAAAATGTACAACTAAAAATCCCAAACTCACGAGTATGAATCACAAATTTACAACGACCTGTCGCAGGGGCAGCAGTGTCAGCAGAGACTCCCAGACTTCCCTCTCACCAGAGACCTCCTCCAGTTCCTCTTGGAGACTCCCGAGGAGCTCATAGTCCCTCCAGTGGTGCTCATAAGCCCGATTTAAACTACACTTTTGAAACCGTGCCGAGATCGGTCAGAGCACAGTAACTGAGATAACTGTTGAGCGTAAACGGCATGCTCACCTGAACCAGACCGTGCCAGACAAAACTAAACCGCGCTAAACTGGTACTAGTTCATCAGCAGGGCTCAGCGCGGTTCATTTCAGGCTCGGTTCTCAGATAACAAAGAGGGCATGAGCAGGCCGCGTCATCTCCTTACAGTCAGCCTCCGTAATCATGAAACTTCAGACATTCATAAAAGTACTACCTTCTCTGATGATTGTGCTTAGCAGTGTTATGAACCCAAATGTCTGCCGTTGTTTCCTGCGTCTGTAAGCCCTGATTAGACTATCGTTTGTGGTATCCACTTCCCAAAAGCAAGTAAATTCACCAAAGGCTACCTTTTTTTCCGCCTGACTTTCCGTAAACAATGAAATATCACAATGATAACAAAACATAACTTACGGAATGTTATGGGTGCCACCATGTTGATTTGCTTGTTTACCTCTAGAGAGCAGTAGTACCATAGAATGTCACTAGGGGTGGTGTGTAAATGGTCGCCAGGAACCGTGCTTGGCAGGGTTAACTGATCCGAGCCCGGCACGGTTCAGTTTTCCGAGGGTAGTGTAAAAAGGGCTATAGTCCCTCCAGTGGCGCTCAAAGTCTCTCCTGTGGTGCTCATAGTCCCTCTAGTGGAGCTCATAGTCCCTCTAGTGGAGCTCATAGTCCCTCCTGTGGGGCTCATAGTCCCTCTGGTGGAGCTCATAGTCCCTCCTGTGGGGCTCATAGTCCCTCTGGTGGCATGCATAGTCCCTCCTGTGGGGCTCATAGTCCCTCTAGTGGAGCTCATAGTCCCTCTGGTGGCATGCATAGTCCCTCCTGTGGGGCTCATAGTCCCTCTAGTGGAGCTCATAGTCCCTCCTGTGGGGCTCATAGTCCCTCTAGTGGAGCTCAAAGTCTCTCCTGTGGTGCTCATAGTCCCTCTAGTGGAGCTCAAAGTCTCTCCTGTGGTGCTCATAGTCCCTCTAGTGGAGCTCAAAGTCTCTCCTGTGGGGCTCATAGTCCCTCTAGTGGAGCTCAAAGTCTCTCCTGTGGTGCTCATAGTCCCTCTAGTGGAGCTCATAGTCCCTCTAGTGGAGCTCATAGTCCCTCCTGTGGGGCTCATAGTCCCTCTGGTGGAGCTCATAGTCCCTCCTGTGGGGCTCATAGTCCCTCTAGTGGAGCTCATAGTCCCTCTAGTGGAGCTCATAGTCCCTCCTGTGGGGCTCATAGTCCCTCTGGTGGAGCTCATAGTCCCTCCTGTGGGGCTCATAGTCCCTCTGGTGGAGCTCATAGTCCCTCCTGTGGGGCTCATAGTCCCTCTGGTGGCATGCATAGTCCCTCCTGTGGGGCTCATAGTCCCTCTAGTGGAGCTCATAGTCCCTCTGGTGGCATGCATAGTCCCTCCTGTGGGGCTCATAGTCCCTCTAGTGGAGCTCATAGTCCCTCCTGTGGGGCTCATAGTCCCTCTGGTGGCATGCATAGTCCCTCTAGTGGGGCTCATAGTCCCTCCTGTGGGGCTCATAGTCCCTCTAGTGGAGCTCATAGTCCCTCTAGTGGGGCTCATAGTCCCTCCTGTGGGGCTCATAGTCCCTCTAGTGGAGCTCATAGTCCCTCCTGTGGGGCTCATAGTCCCTCTGGTGGCATGCATAGTCCCTCTAGTGGGGCTCATAGTCCCTCTGGTGGGCCTCATAGTCCCTCTAGTGGGGCTCATAGTCCCTCTGGTGGGCCTCATAGTCCCTCCTGTGGGGCTCATAGTCCCTCTGGTGGCATGCATAGTCCCTCTAGTGGGGCTCATAGTCCCTCTGGTGGGCCTCATAGTCCCTCCAGTGGTGCTCATAGTCCCTCCAGTGGCGCTCATAGTCCCTCCAGTGGCGCTCATAGTCCCTCCAGTGGTGCTCATAGTCCCTCTGGTGGGCCTCATAGTCCCTATAGTGGGGCTCATAGTCCTCTGGTGGGCCTCATAGTCCCTCCAGTGGCGCTCGTAGTCCCTCCAGTGGTGCTCATATTCGATCCAGTGGTGCTCACAGTCCCTCCAGATGAGCTTATAGTCCCTCCAGATGGGCTCATAGTCCCCCAAGTGGAGCTCATAGTCCCTCCTGTGGGGCTCATAGTCCCTCTGGTGGTGCGCATAGTCCCTATGTTGGCATGCATAGTCCCTCTAGTGGGGCTCATATTCCCTCCAGTGGTGCTCATAGTCCCTCTGGTGGCATGCATAGTCCCTCCAGTGGTGCTCATAGTCCCTCCAGTGGTGCTCATAGTCCCTCTAGTGGGGCTCATAGTCCCTCTGGTGGGCCTCATAGTCCCTCCAGTGGCGCTCATAGTCCCTCCAGTGGTGCTCATAGTCCCTCCTGTGGGGCTCATAGTCCCTCCAGTGGTGCTCATAGTCCCTCTGGTGGCATGCATAGTCCCTCTAGTGGGGCTCATATTCCCTCCAGTGGCGCTCATAGTCCCTCCAGTGGTGCTCATAGTCCCTCCAGTGGTGCTCATAGTCCCTCCTGTGGGGCTCATAGTCCCTCTAGTGGGGCTCATAGTCCCTCTGGTGGGCCTCATAGTCCCTCCAGTGGCGCTCATAGTCCCTCCAGTGGCGCTCATAGTCCCTCTGGTGGCATGCATAGTCCCTCTAGTGGGGCTCATAGTCCCTCTGGTGGGCCTCATAGTCCCTCTAGTGGGGCTCATAGTCCCTCTGGTGGGCCTCATAGTCCCTCTAGTGGGGCTCATAGTCCCTCTGGTGGGCCTCATAGTCCCTCTAGTGGGGCTCATAGTCCCTCTGGTGGGCCTCATAGTCCCTCTAGTGGGGCTCATAGTCCCTCCAGTGGCGCTCATAGTCCCTCTGGTGGCATGCATAGTCCCTCTAGTGGGGCTCATAGTCCCTCTGGTGGGCCTCATAGTCCCTCTAGTGGGGCTCATAGTCCCTCTGGTGGGCCTCATAGTCCCTCTAGTGGGGCTCATAGTCCCTCTGGTGGGCCTCATAGTCCCTCTAGTGGTGCTCATAGTCCCTCCAGTGGGGCTCATAGTCCCTCTGGTGGCATGCATAGTCCCTCTAGTGGGGCTCATAGTCCCTCTGGTGGGCCTCATAGTCCCTCTAGTGGTGCTCATAGTCCCTCCTGTGGGGCTCATAGTCCCTCTAGTGGGGCTCATAGTCCCTCTGGTGGGCCTCATAGTCCCTCTAGTGGGGCTCATAGTCCCTCTGGTGGGCCTCATAGTCCCTCTAGTGGTGCTCATAGTCCCTCCTGTGGGGCTCATAGTCCCTCTGGTGGCATGCATAGTCCCTCCAGTGGTGCTCATAGTCCCTCCAGTGGTGCTCATAGTCCCTCTAGTGGGGCTCATAGTCCCTCTGGTGGGCCTCATAGTCCCTCCAGTGGCGCTCATAGTCCCTCCAGTGGTGCTCATAGTCCCTCCTGTGGGGCTCATAGTCCCTCCAGTGGTGCTCATAGTCCCTCCAGTGGTGCTCATAGTCCCTCCAGTGGTGCTCATAGTCCCTCCTGTGGGGCTCATAGTCCCTCCAGTGGTGCTCATAGTCCCTCTAGTGGGGCTCATAGTCCCTCCTGTGGGGCTCATAGTCCCTCTGGTGGCATGCATAGTCCCTCCAGTGGTGCTCATAGTCCCTCCAGTGGTGCTCATAGTCCCTCTAGTGGGGCTCATAGTCCCTCTGGTGGGCCTCATAGTCCCTCCAGTGGCGCTCATAGTCCCTCCAGTGGTGCTCATAGTCCCTCCTGTGGGGCTCATAGTCCCTCCAGTGGTGCTCATAGTCCCTCCAGTGGTGCTCATAGTCCCTCCAGTGGTGCTCATAGTCCCTCCAGTGGTGCTCATAGTCCCTCCAGTGGTGCTCATAGTCCCTCTAGTGGGGCTCATAGTCCCTCCTGTGGGGCTCATAGTCCCTCTAGTGGGGCTCATAGTCCCTCTGGTGGGCCTCATAGTCCCTCCAGTGGCGCTCATAGTCCCTCCAGTGGGGCTCATAGTCCCTCCAGTGGCGCTCATAGTCCCTCTGGTGGCATGCATAGTCCCTCTAGTGGGGCTCATAGTCCCTCTGGTGGGCCTCATAGTCCCTCTAGTGGGGCTCATAGTCCCTCTGGTGGGCCTCATAGTCCCTCTAGTGGGGCTCATAGTCCCTCTGGTGGGCCTCATAGTCCCTCTAGTGGTGCTCATAGTCCCTCCAGTGGGGCTCATAGTCCCTCCAGTGGGGCTCATAGTCCCTCTGGTGGCATGCATAGTCCCTCTAGTGGGGCTCATAGTCCCTCTGGTGGGCCTCATAGTCCCTCTAGTGGGGCTCATAGTCCCTCTGGTGGGCCTCATAGTCCCTCTAGTGGTGCTCATAGTCCCTCCTGTGGGGCTCATAGTCCCTCTGGTGGCGCTCATAGTCCCTCTGGTGGCATGCATAGTCCCTCTAGTGGGGCTCATAGTCCCTCTGGTGGGCCTCATAGTCCCTCTAGTGGGGCTCATAGTCCCTCTGGTGGGCCTCATAGTCCCTCTAGTGGTGCTCATAGTCCCTCCTGTGGGGCTCATAGTCCCTCTGGTGGCGCTCATAGTCCCTCTGGTGGCATGCATAGTCCCTCTAGTGGGCCTCATAGTCCCTCTAGTGGGGCTCATAGTCCCTCTGGTGGGCCTCATAGTCCCTCCAGTGGCGCTCATAGTCCCTCCAGTGGGGCTCATAGTCCCTCCAGTGGCGCTCATAGTCCCTCTGGTGGCATGCATAGTCCCTCTAGTGGGGCTCATAGTCCCTCTGGTGGGCCTCATAGTCCCTCTAGTGGGGCTCATAGTCCCTCTGGTGGGCCTCATAGTCCCTCCTGTGGGGCTCATAGTCCCTCTGGTGGCATGCATAGTCCCTCTAGTGGGGCTCATAGTCCCCCCAGATGCGCTCATAGTCCCTCCAGTGGCGCTCATAGACCTTCCAGTGGGGCATCTTGTCCCTCCATTGATGCTCATAGTCCCTCCAGTGGGGCTCATAGTCCCTCCTGTGGGCCTCATAGTCCCTCTAGTGGGGCTCATATTCCTTCCAGTGGTGCTCACAGTCCCTCCAGATGAGCTTATAGTCCCTCCAGTGGTGCTCATAGTCCCTCCAGTGGTGCTCATAGTCCCTCCAGTGGCGCTCATAGTCCCTCCAGTGGTGCTCATAGTCCCTCTGGTGGCATGCATAGTCCCTCTAGTGGGGCTCATAGTCCCTCTGGTGGGCCTCATAGTCCCTCTAGTGGGGCTCATAGTCCCTCCAGTGGTGCTCATAGTCCCTCTAGTGGGCCTCATAGTCCCTCCAGTGGCGCTCATAGTCCCTCCAGTGGTGCTCATAGTCCCTCCAGTGGCGCTCATAGTCCCTCCAGTGGCGCTCATAGTCCCTCCAGTGGCGCTCATAGTCCCTCCAGTGGTGCTCATAGTCCCTCTGGTGGCATGCATAGTCCCTCTAGTGGGGCTCATAGTCCCTCTGGTGGGCCTCATAGTCCCTCTAGTGGGGCTCATAGTCCTTCTGGTGGGCCTCATAGTCCCTCTAGTGGGGCTCATAGTCCCCCCAGATGGGCTTATAGTCCCACCAGTGGTGCTCATAGTCCCTCCACCTCATCTGACTTTCTCGAAGTGGAGGGGGAGCGGCTCTATTCCAGTCCTTTCTTGGATGATCAAACTTCTCACATGGTCCTTGGGAGGGATTCTGTGGAAAAAACTCATTGCAGCCACTTGTATCTAGGACCTCATTCTTTTTGTTCATTGACCAGATTGTATGACCAAATGTATCACTAGAATATCCAAAATGTATGAGTGCAGATAACTAGTTACAAGAACAAACCACAAGGATTCAAAATCATTTGTCAATTAAACCACTTTCTCACGTTTTTCAAACATGGATCAACCCGCTAACAATCGGCATTTGGCTCCCTTCCGCCTATTTTGGAATCGTTTGCACTGATGAATTGGCCAGTGCATGCATGGATTGCACAGCATCATGCTGCCACTTTCATGCTTCTTCATGGGCAGAGTTAGCTAGATCTCTACAGATATTAAATAACACACAGGTACACTCAGAGTTATTGTTAAAAGGAAATAATTAGGATCAGAACGTGTGAACAAAAGTCTGCCACATTTTTCTCGTTTTTTGTAATCTAACAGTTAAAGCACACATCCTTTTCCCTTGCCTCTTTGTGTTTGACTCTGAAAAAGACTCTGCAGTTTGTATCAACATGTGAAAAACACAAAGGACCTTGAATGTATTTCTTCTGGAAGGCAGAAGAGGACGTGGCTCTAATCATTTCTTCATAAAAAAGCTTCATGATGTGACGCACCCTTACAGGGTGAAGCTGTTACTGAGCTGGCTGCTCTGGAGCAGTGGTAAATATGTATATTCCAAGCGTGTGAAAAAGCAGAGCCGCAGCAGACCCACCAACCAAAGCATATGGCTCTACCATGTGTTACTTAATGAGAGATTTACTCACACAGACCACTAAATGTGTGGCTCATTTAAGGAGCCGCAGCAGAGGGGTGTTATTGCGTGTGTGTGTTGCATGCAAGTCGACTCCATAAAGAAGAGCAGAGCTGTGAGGGGTTCGCCTTAACCTTTTGCACTCTGTGCGCTCAGGATGACAGCTGGGAAGATCAACGTGAAAAAAACAAAGAAAATTCTTTGAAAAAAGGGTTGCTGGTTCTAAAAGTTAGAGCAACTGGATTAAGGGCGGCAAAAAAGTATGATTTTCATATGCTGATGTATAAAGTGTGCAGAGAGGAATGGCGGCGTTGTAATATTAGCGGTGAGAATCAGAAGGTTAGGGCTTATTTTTGCGGTGGTTGTACTTTCGCTCCTGCCTCCGTTCCCGCCCGGCGACTGTTTCTGGCTCGCATCTCTGTCCTTGTGCAGTAATTGGCCACACAGAGCCCAGATCTCTTTGTCTCGCCTGCAGAGGCTTGCGGTTGAAATGCAAAAGCAGTAGGGCCTCATAAATCTGCGGGACTCCGATGTCAGACCCAAAAATTTCAGCTCCGTTTCTGTTTTATTATTTTCTGCTCTTACCGTCATACCCAGATGCACCACAATGGAACATATTCACATTTTCTTTTTCAGATTTCATAACCTCTATGTTAAATATCTCTGGGTCAGTCCCCTAGCAGCTCCTAGCTTATAGCACTCAGCTAGTTCTCTTCTACACTGAATGGCTTGGAGATGCCTTGCTGGTTTCCGAGCTTCCATACTGGGTCAAACAGGGTTCAGCAAACAAACAGACCCAACCTTACAGCGGCGATGAGAAGATGCATTGATTCAGTTGCCTGCAAGTTAATGCAAGAGCCTAATCCAATGCAAACTTGGGGCTTGAGAGGAGTCCTTGAATCTGAAGCTAAATGTTTAGCAGCTGAAGACTCTATACTGGCAGAACCCACAACAAGCATTAATAAAGTCATTACCTCTAAGTATTAGAAGCTTCAACACTTGCAGGAGGGTCACATCAGTCTCCTATGCAGTTTACTACCAACCTGAAGCTGAGTGATGCGGTGCCCTAGGTGAGAAAAGGGCCCCAGAATGCTTTGTGTTGAACAGGACTGGTTGTAAACAGAGATGCACCAATTGGGCTTTTCTTTCAGTTTTCTTTCAGTTTTGAGCCACCGATTCCAATTTCCACTGTTGCACAAGATAGAAAAGTGAAAACAAAGTGTGCTAAAGGGTTCTTAGAGGAAAGCAGACTTAAAAATGAAGGAATTACATGATTATCCCCGAATCAAGCATCAAAGTTTATTCCCAAAACCTTTATTTGGTTTATGCAAATTAAACCGAGTGCACTAAAAGGGTTTTTTCCATAGTTCTGTGTAATAAAATATAAATATATTTCCCCTCATTTCCCTTTGACTAGAGCAGATCAGGAGAAAACCCGCTCTCGATGTGGTCGATCGGTGCATCTCTAGTTTGGTCATTTCAAAATCAGCAGGGAGTGCGACATCTTTTAAATGTACTCAACTAATCTGCTAGAAATTCTAGAAGTAAGCAAACATAAACCTTTACATCTCCCTGCATTTAGTTTCAACCATGACTGGATTTTAAAAGAGATTAAAGAATCTATTAGGCCTTTATTTACTTTATTTAAAAGCCCTAGAAAGGATTAAAAACTCCAATAATTATTACCACACACGGTTTATATAAAAATGTTTATATGCAGTTTTTCATTGTTTTTACAAAAAAAAAAAAAAAAAGTCAGAATAGAATAGAAAATCTCTTAATTTTCCTACTTCTCCTTTTGCAGATTTGGTCGTTATGGGCCGTAAAGTGATGCAGGCGTTGGCAGGATCTGTCCTTTTCCTGACATTTAAAGATTTCAGATATAAATGGTAGCAGACTGCAAAACAGAGCTTTACAGTAGATGGTCACAAACTATTTAACTGAGATTTAAGACTTTTCTAGATAATTTATCTTCATAACTTATGATAATATTTCACAAAATATACGCTTATTAAGAAATAGTACAATTTGCACCGATGTCTGTTTTATTATTTTGCTCCACAATGGAAGATATTCAGATTTTATTTTTTTCAGATTTCATGACCTCTATGTTAAATATCTCTGGGTCAGTCCAATAGCAGCTTCTAGTTCATAGCAGTTTTCTTCTTCACTGAATGGCTTGGAGATGCTTTGCTGGTTTCCGAGCTTCCAGACCCGGGTCAATCAGGGTTCAGCAAGCAAATAAAACAGTAGTACACCAGACCACTAGGGGGAGTCCTACAAACATCCTGACCAGACCATCTGTACAATAATCAATGCACACTTATCAATGAGTAATAAGGTGTTTACAGGTTAACTCATAAATCCCTAAAGTTGTTATGCATCTTACTGTAAAGTCAGATGAGATAAAATAAGTAAGTAAGTAAGCCCTCATATTAAAAGAAAAAAGCTCTACTCCTTTAACTTTAAGGGGGGTAAAGTGACCAGATGTCCTTTTTTTCCCGCACGTCCTAATTTTCATACCTAAAAAAATGTGAATTTCAAAATAATCCGGGATTTAAGGCCAATTTATGCTTCTGAGGCATAGCCTCAGCAACCGTCAAATCTGTCGCGCACCTCAGAAAAATCCTGACTATGCGTCGGACGGTTGCAAACTCGCGCAGACCTCAAGAGGAAGTTCGCAGATAGAAAGCAGCTGTAATTGGTCCTTGGTATGTCTTTCCGGCTGTCTGTGTGGTCGTCCTTCTCGATTCGCTGCCGGGGCGCGCCATTTTTAAAAACCGAGGAACAACTACAATGGAAAACTACGACGAAAGGTAAATCGAGGAGGTTTGCTCCATTAACAGAACCTGTTCCTCTCCGATGTCTAGCAACTCTAGATCCATCTCCGTGACCGTGATATCTTGCAGAAGCGCCATTGTTGTCTTGGAAGATAAAGACTCCCGCCGGTGCCGCTGAAGGTCTCGTAATCAGCCGCCAAAGTTCTCGCATGTCTCAAATAGGCTCCCCCTTGCACTTTGGCGGGAAACTGCTGTGTGTCCCTAGAAATTCCAGACCGATGGTCCAGAAGCATGCCAGCAAAACTGGTTCACGACCGGACCCATGCAACATTTGATGCGTGTGGTTGCAGATGTCTAATCTGCCCTTTAGAGTCGACTACAGTGCAGCAGAGCCGAGCCGTCAGCTCTGGGGCTGGTCCGGGAACTGCGGCGGACAGGGGTAGGAAGCCAGCGGGGGAAAGAGCGACCGAACCCAACCCAGTGATGGTAGCGGCGGCCCCGTGCTGCCTTATCGGGCAGGTGGGGGGAAGCACTGTCCTCCTTTTCAGAAACCCAAATCTGGCCACCATAGCCTGGGGCCCATTAAAACCTGGAGTCGGCTCTGCTCCCACCTCCTAATGTAACTAAAGATGAACAGAGCCACTCTGTGATCACCATTAGAGACCCTGCAGGAGGAGGGGGTATGGGGGGCAAGGCTTCACCGCAGATTAATAACAATAAAAATGAGTTATATTAATGCACATATATAATAAAGCTGGATTTTACCCCATTTCCTGCAACAATGAAAAACAAAACAAAAAAGAACAAAAAAAAAACAAAAAAAAACAAACGGGCTCATCTTTAGTAAGGAATTGAAAGGCGAGCAGTTAAAGTCTTGCAATAAGGGAGAGCAGAGGAGCAGCAGAGGGGAGGGAGACAAAGTTTTTTCCCTGAAAAGTTTGTGCAAGCTTTCACTTTCTAGGCGGGGTTACTGTACGCTGCAGCAGCAGCAGCATGGAGTGAGAGAAACAGGACGGAGAGCGACTGCCATGCAGCTCTATATGCCGAGCTTCCACCCAACCTAAATAAGCTCTGCAGCCGCTGCGCTAAATCCAGCCATGTATTCTCCTTACTGCTTGACACAGGTAACCCGGCTTCTCTTATTTCACTGTTTGGAGACTGAACTCCTCTCTGTGTTTATCTGCGCTGCCTCTGCCTTTATTTTCCACCAGTCTGCTGGTTTTTGTCACAGCTTGTTTCTGTTGTCTGACTCACTCTCAAACTTCGCCTCGGTTCTCTTCGCCGTTTCTTTACGCAGGAAACTTTCTTTGCGCACCGCAGAAAAAATGGCGCTTCTTCCATATGGTCATTTCTATTTTAAAACAAATAAATCTAAACGCTTTTAATAATAGAAGGGATGAGGAAGGAAACGAGGAGAAAATATCTGTTTGGATAAAAAAAAAAGGTCCAGGCTTGGAAGCGGTTCTTTAATTTTTTTTGGCCGGTGAGAGGAGTGTGAGCGCGGGGCGCACACCGCACGGTCCGGCCCACCGCACCGCAACGCACCGCAACGCACCGGGCCACTTTCTTCTTGAAACTAGTGTGTGTGTTTGTTTATGTTGCACCACCATTTTGGATATATTTACCTTCTGAGGACCAACAGGCCTTATGGGGACCAAATGCGGGCCCCTATGTGGTGGCCCCCCATTTTTCATTCTGGGGGGTCATTTTAGAGGTATGGGGTGAAAACAGCAGCATGAGCTCAGGGTTAGGAATATGCAGGGTAAATGTGAGGGTTTGCATGAGTACAGTAAAATAAATGTAAATTCTTAATATTGTGTGTTTGTGTCATAAACGGCAGCTTTCAAGGCAGCGGCAACGGCAGCTTTTTTTTTCTCAGTGCAGTTTTTGTTGCACTTGAATGCAACACATGCACGCTCGCAGATAGACCATAACTATAATACTGTATGCTGACGTCATATCACGCACTGACTGAAAGCCAGCTGTTTTATATATATATATATATATATATATATATATATATATATATATATATATATATATATATATATATATATATATATATATATATATATATATATATATATATTTTTTTTTTTTTTTTTCTATTTTATTACACAAGTTTAAATTGTTTTTTTAATGCTAAATAAATGTGACTAATATTTCAGCATCTTTATCTAATGTTTCCTTTAATTTCCTCCATGTTTCAAACAATTCTCTGTTTATTCCTCAGTAATTATGCTGGGTCAATTAATCCATATAACCCATTAATCAACACATTTTGGGGGGGAAATTTAGATTTGTTTTATTTTTTTTTAAGTCAGTGCACTTTTTTTTCCATAGCTCAGAGTGACATCAGTTCATCTAACTGATAAACTAGCTGTGTGATGACATTTAGTGTTTTATTTTCATTGTTTGTTGGGAAACAGCGTTGTTTTACAAGCTTGGATTTTGTTGACCTTTAAATCAAGGTCAAATAAAAGCTGTTTTTTTAAAGTAATATATGTGTCAGTTTTATATTCTAAAGCTTGGAATAGAAAAAAAAAATAAATTGATAGATTTTGGGCCATATCATGCAGCCCTACTAAGTAATATTGTTTGGATTAGAACCAAACGTCAAGTTAAGGATTAAGGATTTTTCCGTATCTTTTCTTTCTTTTTAAAATACTTTCATCTCCTTTCTTTTGTATCTGCTTTTATACTTGAATCAAAGTGTCGGATTTATCCTTGAAGTTTCATTTTTTTTAATTAGTCGGAGACAGAGGTACTGAAGAGCTATTTTGTGTCTTAATCTCGTGTAAAAATCTCATTTTCCCCCCGGATTTTTTTCAAACACTACAACTTTGGAGGATATCACTTATTACCCGTTTTTTTTCTTGTGGTTTGGTGCCTATCGGGTCTAACATTTTCACTGAAATGTAACCGAAGAAGTGAGTTAATGAACCTTTTAGCGATTGTCACAGTGAGCAGCTTTAATCTGGTTTAGTCTGGTGAGTTATATGAGGGATGTATGTTGAATATAAATATAAACTGCAGTAAAAGCGGAGACACGAAGGTGAGGAATGTTCCAGAGTTGGATCAGCTTTTCATTTTATGTCCATCTTTAATTAGCGTAACAGCAGCGTTCATGTTTAAGTGAAATTTGCTAACATCCTGACCTTTAACCTCGAGGCGATTGTTGCTAATTAAGGGTAAATCTTAGCTCAGGTTGTCAGGGAAACGGTTTAATGTCCAAATTAAAGACTGTTTAATACTTTAATCACAACTTATTTTAAATAAGTGAGAAAATGACTTATTTTTCACAGGATGTTGCTCATGAGAAAAGGATTAAATCTATCCAAACAAAGCGTATGGAGATTATTTTATTGTTTCTGTCTCTTTGTTTTGTCCGTGTAGATTGAAAACCTTCGCCTTTAACATGTGAAAGATACGCTTGTCGTTGCTGTGGCCTTCTCGTGTTCTGCAGCTGCTGCAGGTCTTCTTCCAATAAAGCAGACTTGTTTATCCCCAGTTGGCCCCGCCTGACAGCGGACTGCCAGGGCCCTCCGTGTGATGCCGTAATTCATCCCTGCCTTTTACGTTGGCCCCATTTACAAAAAAAAAAAAAAAAAAAAGGAGTTTTCCTCCCGTCACCGTGGCTGCCATGACTCGGCTGAGAGGATGCTGCTCCTCGGCTCCTCTTCCCGTCTGGTTTTCATTTCAGGAACATTTGCAGCGCTGCGATCGTAATGTTCGTCCTCTTCTCCGTTTGTTTCCACTTTAATTCCTTCTCTTTATAAAAGAAGCTGTTAAAAGGCTGCATAATGTGCTGACTTTAAGGGGGCGACGCTCAGATAGCAGGAAAACAGAAGCTTCCAAGGACCCTTCACATTGTTTTATGATGATTTTTGCTCTGACGTTGTTTACTTGAAAATATGGCTTTTGTTTAAGACGGCCTTTTAAACAAGACGACATGGTGTGATTTAAAACCTGAAACGCCAAACAAAAAGCCTTTTTAAGCACCATAAATATCCCTTGATTAAAATTAATTGGCAGCAGGCTCATATAAGGACCAATTTAGCACCAAATGGGTAAGAAAAGGTGGTTTAAAGTTGGATTTTTCATATTATAGGTCACCTCTTAATCAGGAAAAAGACGATCATTGGGATATCTTGGGAATGCCCAGTGGTTACACTCTTTTTGAGGTACTAAACGCTGTGTTTAAAATTAATCTCCCGATCATTATTTTTAGGAAATTTTGATTTTCAGGTAAGAAAAGCTGATGAATATTTATTTGATATTCTGATAACTGCTGGTAAAAAAAGCACTCATAAGATGTGGATCTGTCCCCGACCCCCCATAGTACAGGAGTGAAGTATTGTAAATGATATTTACCTCATGGAAAGGATCACCTTCTCCCTCCGGCTTCAATATTCACTAAGAGGTGGGCCAAGTGGGTTAAATTCGCTGCTCTTGAACAGACAGAAGTATGGAATGAATAACATGCAATGCCTGTTTTTTAATTTATGTTCTGTAGCGTCTAAGGATTAATATATTAATGTATCTCTCATACTTTATTTTAAAACTGCCTGGTATAGAGTTTATTTTTGCTTTTTCATGTAGACCTATCTTTCCCTGTTTGTTCAAAGTTGTTAGATGTAATTTACTTAACCCTGTCATGCCAAATGTATCATATTTGATACATACGGTTTCTGAAATGACACCTTTTGCATAATTTAATGGTAAAAACTTTGCTTATAATCGTATTGTACACAATCAGATATACCTGATAACAGCCAGTAGAAGACTACACAAAAAATAATCTTGACTTATCCCATAGTAATAAATTATTAATATCAAAAATGTATTTCTGTTTTTTCTTTTTGCATATTTTGTTAAAAGGGCAAATAAGGAATTCAAAAAAAAAAAAAAGTAATTTTCTGTTTTGTTTTATTCTTGGATCGGGCTTTAAAGGGTTAACTTTGTATATTATGAGTGGCAGTAGTAAAATTGTAACTACCACTGTATTGTATACTCTTACAAAATAAAATGTCATAAAGAAATGCTATGCAGCTTCCTGCAGACAAAACACAACTTATTGTCTATTTTATAAATCATTAGTAAATCAAATAGTGGGTTTAAAAAACGCCTCGCCAGTTCGGAAAAGATTTTAGAGTCGACATATGACATGAAAGTAGCTGCATTACTGGCAAATCGCATAGAAACACACATTGGAAGGAGACAGAAGCGACTCTGGCAGGAATAAATGTCATTCCTGCAACATACGAAGACTAAAAATGATAATTTTTATTATTAAATGATGTTTGAATAGTTTTACTCTCTTAGAAACACTTTAACTGGCTTTAAGGTTCAGTTATTTTAAAGATCAGGGTTTCAAAACGAAGGTTTATGTGGGATGAAATAGCAGAGAGACATCAGTTTCTTTAGTGGTCTTTTCTGATTTGCTTGATTTTTTTTAAGGTGAAAGAAAACTGAGCAAAGTTGTGAAATAAAAGTCAACTGAAAATCTTTTATTGTAAATAAGCCCTTATGAATATGATGGTTTTTATCTTCTGCAACCTATGTGTCTATTTTGAGAAAAACCTCAATTTCTGATCATTTTAATTTTAAATAGTCTTCTTTAAAAAGGGAATTATGTTTTTTTTTTTACACAGTTTCTTTTTGTTTAAAGCAAAGTTAAAAAGAAAACAAATGAGAAAAGTTTATTTCCCTCAGCCATCCAGCCAAGTCAGCAGCAGTTATTGATTTTCTAAATAAATAACCACAGCAGAGCGTTTCTTTAAAGCGTGCTGCAGAGTTTAAGCAGACAGCCTTAACGTTTTAGGATTTATTTCCATCTCATTGGAGCCATTTTGCTGTTTTGTTTTTGCATAAATGATCCATATTTTTTTTTCTTCCTGTCGACGCCCTGAACCCTTCATACCCGTCGCTGTGTTTTTGTGTCGCCGCATTCCTTCATGTGCTCTACGCTGATGTTGTCATCTGAGTCTGTTTTCACTGCTGCGACATTTTAACTTATTCCTTCCCTCTGCCCCCACCCCCCCACCTCTCTGCCTGCCTGGACGCTGACCCCTGCTCTCCTCGCCTCTTAACACCCTCTCAACACTAAAGTATTACCCCACTCACCTTCTAAACAATGCCTTAGTGGTAAGTCCTGTTGAGTCAATATTTATTCCACATCAGGTGTTTTGTGTTTTTCATTTATTTTCTTAAATATCCGTATTTTTGTACGTACGTCACCTCTTGGGATAATGTTTTCTTGCAGATTTCCGGCTGGAAATCTGATTATGTTTTTTTTTTTTTTTTTTGCACAAATCTACTTTTTTATTGATCTATTTGCAGAGAATGTAGTGCGTTTCACGGCTCCCACAGAAATAAAAAAAAAGAGCCGCTAAAAAGTGGAAGCATTAAAACAATGCAAATATTGCTTCTGAATGCATGCCTTGTAAGATTTAAAGCATATTAAACTGTGATTTACAGCTCATTTTCCCTCCTCTGTCTTTTATTGGTAAGGCTTTTTTCTAGGCTGATCTTTTTAGTCGGAAAAATGCGAGGCCCCGCTTTCTCCTCACTTCAACTTTCCCCTCAGTGACTTTTTGGCTTCTCCTCTCATCGGGGACCGTCGCTGGTTTTATTCTGTACGTTTTCCTGGAGAAAATGCTTTAGATTTACACGCCTTACACTTTTTTTTTTTACTTTTATTAGGCTGCAGCGCTTTGAGTAAAAACGTAAAAGCAGTGTTTTCTGCTAAAATCTGATTTAGTTAATGTACCTAATGCACTTAATGCCATTGCCATCCTCTCCTCCACCTTCATTCTGTCTGTATCCATCTCTTTCTGTTGCTGTGTGGTTTTATAATTATTCTTTTAATTCTGTATAAATGATAATAATAAATATTAAGCTACGAATTATAGATTGACCGATACAGATTTTCGTAAAGGCCGATTCTGTTACCGATTATTTTCACATTAGTCGAACTGATCCCTGACACGTGCTGCCGATATGTTTGGATCAGTTCTTGATGCTAATATTGTTCTTTTTACTCCATTTACATGATAAATATGAAACAATGACAAAAAATGTTTAACAATGGATAGCAAATAGAAGGAGCAACATGGCTGCCGAATGCGCCTATAATTTGATACCGAAACAAGGAAAAAAATGCTAAAAATTGGCAGATTAATCGATTGATCAATGGATGCACCGATCCACTGTTTTTCATCTTCAATCTGATGCCAGCAGAACCTGATATTTGTCGAACACAAAAGCTCTTTTCTCTTAATGTAATCATTATAACTGTTCATTTTTTGAGGGGCTGTCCTGAACTCTGCGATCAAGAATAACACATATGAATGTAAACATGTTGGAAAAGAGTCACAGAACCAATAATTAGTAACAGGGTAAATTTCATCCTAAAAACAAGTGTAGGGGTTCAAACAGACTCTGGTTATTAAAGCAGAGACGGCTGTTGAAGAGATTTTTATCTCCGATTTATTAGAGAAATTAGAGATGGAGCGATGCACCAGCTGAATGATATTTGAGTTTTCTCGACCTTCACCGATTCATTAGTGCATTCAGAAGCTATGTTTACAGATCACGTGAAGCGCACGCTTTGCCACTTCGTACATTTGCTACCTATTGAAACTTCAGTAGCATCCTTTATTATCGAGTCATTTTTATCGTGTAAATTAGGGATTAAAAAAACAATATCAGCTCTAAGAATTGGTCATAAAAATATCGGCAGTGCATATCTGGGATCGGTTAGACTGATGTCAAAATAATCATTATTGGACAAGAAAACTGTATGGGTCGATCTCTAGTAGAAATAAACTGAATAGATCTGCTGCTCCTATAGATCAGTACCCAATCTAAATTTTCTCTAATATCGTTGCTGATCCGCTTTAATATTTGATCTTTGTATCTGTAAAAGAAACAAGGAAAGTTGTGTCAATTTGTTGAATAAATAGAATAGAAAATCGCTTTATTGTCCCACAATGGGGAAATGGACAGGATCCACTTCCTTGACACATGTGGAGCACAGATTAAAATCCGTGCTCCTTTTTTCCGACAAAAGAAATTCCTAAAATATTAAGCCTGTTTCCTATAAAGGTCCTGTCTTTTCTGTAGAGAGGCCACCTGAGAGCCTTTAAAGCTCAGTATAAATGCAGAAAACTCTATGAAAATGTGTTAAACATGCAATCTCTTAGTGTGCAACATGGTGGTGGCGGCATCATGATGAGGAGATTCTTTCATTTAAAGCAGGATATTTAGTATTTATATTAAAATGGATAGAAAAATATATTAAAAGGCTGAAAAAGGTTTGAGAGTGTTTCAGGGTCAACTTCAAGGTAAAAATATACAGCCTGGTTTAAATCGAATGCCTGCATCACTTCAGACTCACTTAGAGAAACATTAGTTTTAAACTCATGTGTATTTTCTTTTGCCATAAATGTGCAGACATGTCAGCCGGGTCTGTGAGCGGTTATTGCTTTGCACTTTTTCACCCAAAGCTCCGAAACGATTTTGAGCTTTTAGCAAATTCTCCCCTAGATACTGAAGGTTTATTAAATGATGGAAATCACCGCAGGTTCTGCTTCACTGGGATTACAGCCACGACAGGACGGATGCATTCGTAGCCTAGGATGCCAAACAGCTAAACCACATTAAGTCTTGGGAATATTTGAGCGTGGAAACCGATGCGGCGGCCGGTTCCGGACCTTTCTGAGAGAATGAACTCACCGGACATTTTCATGCAGCTCTGATGATTATGTTTCCTTTTAGCTAAGCGGAGCAAATGCATGTGAATGCAGGTTATGGGTAGTGTGGGTAGGATGCAGATACCAGTATAGTTGGGGTGGAACGGTTCACAAAATCCACGGTTCGGTTCGGTTCGGTTCACGGTTTCGTGGTCACGGTGTTCGGTTCGGTATATGTTGATTGTTACACTCGAAAAAAATCGAAATCTAGATAAGTTGTTTTTTCTTAAAATAACTGTATTTGTTCTTGGATTTAGTAGGTAAAAGAGAGATTTTACCAATGGAACAAGACAATTTACACTTACAATAAGAAAACACAATTGCATTGTCTTATTTCAGGTGCATTTTATCTAATTTTCTTATTTTAAGAGCAAAAATACTAATTCCATTGGCAAACTATCTCATTTACCTACTCAAATTAAGGGTAAATACACTTAATTTAAGACATTTCTACTTTTTTTTGGGTCCTTTTTCCAGTGTACCCCGAAATCCCATAAAAATGAATGAAATTAATGAAAAAATCCAAAAATGTATTGTAATTATTTTTAATGATTTGCGGAAACCCTGGATCATTTCCGCATGTTTTGCTGCTTTGAATTTAATCATCTCGCCCATGCCCTCTACGATCTCCAAGGAACTCAGAGCGGAGCGGACGGGAGCCACAGTGGAGGCTGTAGGCTTTGCTTTGTGCAGGCGGTCTGGAGCGGTGACGGGGCGCTGACGGAGTATGAGGGATTTCGGGGTTAGCCTGACATGTTGGTCATGTTGCTGTTAGCATAAACAAAACATGTTGCACAATGCAATCGGCGAGTACCAACAAATAGGGCACCGGTACCATTTTGAGAGCGAAAAGTTTATTCAACTATTGCCACCCATTCCACGTAGACATTAAAAAGTTCTACTGGATCCACTTTGTATTAGTTTTTTTCCTGCTTCACAAAGGTAGGCAGCAGCTTGACAAAGCCATGATGGTAATTATTTTACATCCAAGTAGTATAAAGTTCTTCATATATACACACATCTATTTCAAAGAGATGGTATCGGTATACGCCAATACTCTACAGCCAGGTATCGGGGCCAAAAAATGGCATCGGAGCAACACTAGGTATGGGGTATCTTTTTACCCTCTGATGGCGCTGAGAGGTCAGAATGCCTCAAATCAATCTGAAAAAACACCTCAGGTATTCAGATAAAGGCTTTCAAACCAACTAAAGTCTTAACTCTGCAGAATGAAAGCTCCACTGCCTCGAAAATGAGAATTTCTTTCGTTTTTTGTCGCTTCTAAATTGGTAGCATGTTGTGAATCCTCTGCATTAAGCATGTGAGTGAAAGACTTATGACGGTTTTTGTAATTAGTGTCTTTGTCAGTCATAAATTCTCCATGTTTATTGTCAGCTGGTGACTGCAGGCCACCATGTGTCAGCAGTAGGAAATTTACAGCTTTTTTTTGTATTTTATTATATTTTGCAAAGACATGGGGAGTTCTCCTTGGTGGCAGACAAAGATGGGATGAGCTGGGTGCATGTTGGCAGCAGACGTTGTAGATTTGGATTAAGTAGCATGTAGTTTTTATCTGGAGCTGCTTGCAGAGAGACGGGGAAAAGCAGAGCTCGCTGTGTCCCATTCAATATCAGCACAGCTGTCCCAGCATCCGTGGAGAATGGATTCCTGCTGCCACTGCCATGGGAGGCTCCAGCCAAGAAGAATGGGAGGATATCCACCGTGTGAGCTTGTGGTTTAAGAGGAAGGCGAGGAGCGAGAGGAGAGAAGGGGAGACGGAGGGATGTTTTGTTTTTTTTCTTCTTTACATGTGTGCTCAGTGTCGTCTCCGCCTGCTTCACTCCTCCATTGCTCATGTCACCTCTGGCTTGGATTAGCTTTTTGGCACAACTGTGGCTGCGTCCGCAGCCTCACTGCGGATCTGTGGTTCCCAGATATGTTGTGCTGTTGTCATGGTAACGTGAAACACATACATATGGGTGCTAAGTTACATAATTAAGCCAGGATATACAAGCTAACACAAAATATCGAGCTTTCCAAAAGTATTCACTCTCATCGAGCTCCAGTAAAGACCTAGAGCAGAGGTCACGGATTAGCGGACCCACCTGCTCCCTAATCCAGACCCAACCTAATTTAAAACATTTATAAATTACTGCAACTTCACTTGCGCCTCTTCTCCTGTTAATACGGTAAAGCCCTCCGGAGCATCTGGCACCAGGCTGCACGTGATCCAAATTAGCCAATGAGCTGCTGTCAGTCTGGGTTGCTGCTGCTGCTACTTTTAGACACAGCAGGCAAACCTGTGACAAGCCGGGCGATGGGAAAGAAGGAGAAGACGATGAGAAAAAGAGAGCAGAGAAAGTGTGGACTGCTGGAAGAACTGCGGTGAACTGGTGAAAGAAAAGAGAAATGGTGCTCAAAGATGACCCTGCACATTTAGAGGATGTTTGGCTCAACCTGCTGCTGTGAAGCAGGATTCTCCACCATGAACAGAATCAAAAATAAACATGGATCCAGGCTCAAAATGAGCTCCTTGATATGTGCTTTAGAGTGGCTTAGTCTCCATTTAAACCCAGGTTTAAAGTCTGGTAGGGCAGCCTAAGCCCACTGCTCTCATTGAGCTATAGAAAAGAAAGAAAAAATATAATTATTTGGACCCCACTGATTTTTAATTGGTTACCCCTGACCTAGAGTATCAAAAATAGCTCCAGCTCAGCTGGTTCGGTTGGAAAGAGTCTGATTCTTCAGATTCTAAGTTGGTTTCCGGTCTGGGCTTTGACTGGGCCATTCCTCAGTAATCGCAAATTAGTTTTTTCCAAGCAATATTTTGATCAGCTCAAGAATTAAAACTGGTGCTATTTTCGATCAAATTCTGTCTAACGGAATTAGTTTTTAGTAGAGTTGAAACTATTAATCATGAATAATCATGATTTATCGATTATTTAAATAATCATCAACTTATTTAGTTATCGATTATAGTTAAAGAGAAGATAAAAAAAATTTTTTGTCTTTCAGTTTGCACCATCTAGAACTCCTCAAGTAGAAATATTTTGATTTAACTTGGATTAAATATGTAAAGAGTCTTCCGTGTAGAACTTATTGAAACAATAATGGACAGATTAATCGATAGGCAAATTAATCGTTATTTGCAGGCCTAGTTGTTCGATGCCCGTTGACTCGGTTGGTGAAGTGGTCGTTCCATTTCCTGCACGTCTTCCCCTTCCCTCTCCGACGCGTCTCCTATCAAATTACTGTGATTATCTTATATAATAAGCAAATGAATCCGTTCTTATGTGTGGAATAAGAGTTGGTATAAGGTGCAGACAAGTTTGTCAGATTTGCATAGAGATATAAAAAAGCTTGCAGGAGTTCTACGAGAAGAAGCAGGCATTGAGTACTGGAAGAATAACGGACAAAGGAAGAATCCAGCAATCCTGAGAGGCGAGTAGAAGATGACATTAAAATGCAGAAAGAATAATGTGGAGCAGCTGAAGCTGGGGAATGCAGGGAGACTGAGGGAGGAAGTCTAACTAGTGTTGTTAGACACTAATAAACCTTATAGCCGAGTAAAAAAGAGCTAAAAGATCTAAGAGAAGACTGTGACATAGCATGGTGACGTAGCATAACATGGCGAAACATCGAGGAGTTGGTTTAGGGTTTGACGTTGTTATAAGTGACCCAACCTGCTAGTTTATAGCTGGCTAAGTGGTTCTGGCTTCTCAGATGCCTCAGTGGGTGGATTAATGATTCCCACTGTGGTTTCAAATCTAATCCGCCACTTTATGTGGACAAGACTCCCGATCCGTCTTGTCCACATTGGCGGATTCTCTTAAACCTGGTGTGATGTGGGCGGAGCCTAAATTCAAACAGGACGAGTGAAACTGCTGGCAGTGAATTTTATGAAGCGGCCTAATAGAAATCAATGCCAGGCTTTCCAGTAAATGTACCTGGAGAACCCTCTATGGCCTCCGTCACTATGTGTGTGTGTGTGTGTGTGTGTGTGGCCATGTCTTTAATACCTCGTGGGGACAATTTCCTAGGAATATGCTACATTTTGGGGACTCATAGGTACTTGTGGGGACCAACAACTGGTCCCCATAAGGAAAGTTTCTCTTCTTGGGGTGGGGGTTAGGTTTAGGACTAAGGTGTGAATTGAGTTTAGGTTAGGTTTAGGGATAGGTATGTGTCGGTAATGGTTAGGGTTAGGGCAAGGGTCACGGTTAGGCCATATAAATTAGTGGGAAATGAATGGAAGTCAATGGAAGGTCCCCACAAGGATATTGTGACACAACTGTGTGTGTGTGTGTGTGTGTGTGTGTGTGTGAGGGGAAGAGTGGAAAACCACTATAACCAAGTTTGGTTTTACCAGAATGGGTCTGGTGAACTGATGGATGTTTAAGAGCTTTGTCATTTTTGGGTTTTTAAGCACAGCATGTTCTTACCTCAGATTTGGAGTCATAAAAAGCGAGTAGAACATGCGGTGTCACCCAATCTAAAGGGGTTAGTTATGGAAAAGGTTACCGGAGAATCCAACAAAATCAATGAGAAGAAGGAGGCAGAAGTGTGAAAGGGAAAAGGGTGCGGCTGTCTGGATTTACAAGGATACACCACATGAGAAAATCATTAATCTAGATTTCCTTCTTGTTTATTCTCAGAATCGTCCTCGCTGTCACATCATCAAATGTTTTAAAGCTGGGGTATTATTTACGACTGATGAACTGCTAGGAGTAACGTAACCCTCCGCTGGGATTTCTTGAAGGCATAAAAATTCCTGAGATTCGCTGACGTTGCACCTGAAGCCGAGATATTAGCTGTAACGTCACATGATCGTGCCTGTATGTTCTAAAATCCTATTTTTATTCAGGGAAACAGAAACAGACGATTTAAAAATGTAGACAAGCTCAGGCGTTCAGTGCTGCTGCACTTTTCTAACGTGGAAACACATTTCTGAAAAACTTTTTGACAATTACAAATATCAAAATAAAAAAAATCTGTATATTTTTGGGAGAATTTCTGTTAAAAGAAGAAACATGTAAGTTTAAAGGGAAAGCAAATATGAGTTTAAAAGCAGGGTTAGGTTTTAAGACAATATCCTTTAAGCATGGTAGTGGCATCATCATGCTGCGGGGAGGTTTTTCTTCTACTGTTACCAAATTCTTAGGATGGGATGTTGTGTGATGGGCTAAAACAAAGTAGTGAATAAACTTAAAAGTCTTTTTTTGGCATTTTAGTTTCCCAAACAAATATCTTTTGCCTTACTTTAAATCAGAGACCAACGATGCAGGTTCTTTAAGGCTGATGCTAATTATTTTCCCATCAGTCTAACCAGTAGTCTAGATGTAAAAAAAAAAGGGGGATGGTGGAATTTTTTATTTTTTTGAAGCATTCATTGCCTAATTAATATATTCTATTAGAGTCTATAAAGCAATATGCATGGTATTTGTTGTCCCATGTCAAGTATGCCGGTCATTGATCTTGACCAAGGCACCTTGCAGTAGAACTGCAGTCAAACACTGCACTGGCATGGCTATCACTGCCCCGGCATAGTTAGGGACTAATTTCCCACTGTGATCAGCTTCATAGTCATGGTAGGACACTTATTTGATTTGATTTATTTTGCTCAGGCTACTCATAAGTCCACAGCCCGCCAAATGTTGAAAGGGTAATATTATTGCCATTATTGTTAATATATAGTAGAAATTTTACACATTCAGTAATAAAATGTCACAGGGGATGGTATGGGTGGGATGGTTATTTAAGAAATGGGATTATTTTTTAGATTTCTTTAGAAGGGGGATGCCACCCCCCTTCACCCCCCCTCAACTCCAGTCTAAGGATCCCTTATATGTGCTGCTTATATTTTTGGGGACCATTCTCAGAAGAGAGCTTTTTTTTCTTCCCCTACATGATAGAAAATAACAGAGGTACCAATTTAAAAGCGGGGCTAAATGCTAAATTTTGCTGGGTCCCTCATTTTGTTTACAAGGCACTATTTGCACCCCTTTAGTCTTTAACCCAACCTCATTTTTAAAAGTTGAACAATGAAAAACTGAACGGAGCAGTACATTAAATGTGGCAATTAGATAAACTACGACCTACATTAAAATGCAAGAACGACCACATTCAAAGTGCAGTGATTTGAGGTTAAGCTGTGTAGAGAAATTCAAGATTTCTATCAATCAATAAATAAAAAAGCTCTCAATCTGGGTCATTTACTCAGTTTTTTTCTACCATTCCTGCAATTACAGAAGGGCACACACCCCAACATTTGGGGGCCGCTGTACTAACGCATCGACCAATACAAGAACGTCTATCGCTGCTTGAAATTAGGTACAACCAACAGAGTAATGTTATTATAAATATGTTCAGCTGGATATATCAACCTTAAAACACAATTCCAGTCATGACTGTGGTCGCACTATCAAGCTGTGGGATAATGTGTCCGAAAAGAAGGGAAAGCTGGTCAGGGTTGATTTAGATCAGGCATGCCCAAAGTCGAGGGCCGCTGTCCTGCAGGTTTTAGAAATAAGAAAAGCTTTTTCATCATCTATCCATGAAAATCAACTGTGCTTAAACTCTCTTAAACCTGCAGGACAGTAGTAGCCTGATGTAGTCCTACTCAATTCTAGTCAGAATATGAGGCTGATACTGCTCCATAGAGCTGTGATTATGGGGCGTGTTTCGAACGAACCAGGAAAAAAAATGCCTCTGCACTCAATTGGATAGACCTACAACCAATAAGAGCAACGGAGTGTGTGACGTGTGTTAAGCCAGGCATAGTTGTTGTCAACAAATATCAAAGCGTGCAGTTGCACGATTAGAATAAGAAGATGAGCCTTGATCGCGTTTCTCTGTTCCTCTTTTAAAAATAATTTGCTGTCGATATCTTCTAGAACAGACCTAACAGCAGAATCTACACACCTCAACTCTCCGGCGGCAGCCATTGTTGTCACCCAAGCGCGCTTTGGTGACGTGGTTGATTACGTTACTGTTGATCATCTGTCCATCATTGTATAAAGCCCGCCCTGACAAGTTGATTGGCCCGCCAGATATTGTGCGAGCATACTCGCGCTACTATTGAGCAATGCCAGACCAAACTTCCCGACCTCAAACGTTGTGGGCGGGACTAAGTTCGGAATGGCACCCAGGCTAGGACAGAGGCCCTCCAGGGCTGAATTTGAGCATGGCTGATCTAGAAACCAGATATGAGGTTCACCTTCTGGAGCCCAGACCTAAATCCAGTTAAGAATCTGTTTTCAGACTTATCTAGAAATGTTTGCAGAAGTTCCTTATTTGTAGTAACAGAGCTTGATGTTTTTTTGCAAGAAGAATCAAATGCAGGTTTTTTTTCCTGAAAAAGAAGGTGAATAGCCTTTCTTCCTTCTTGAAAAACTTGTGTGACTCTTTCAGGTCACTCTATAGAATATACAGTATATCCTAAAGTCTAGTTAAAGGGATTGAAATCACTTAAAATGTCAGTGTTGGAAGGAAGCAAAGTCATGCTGCACCTTGTAAAAGGGGAAAAAAAAAAAGAAACGGCAGAAATTTCCCAGTGTTTGCTTGGTCTTATTTCATGTCTAGACCCACAGAGGAGAGTGCGTGAAATGTTTCTGAGCGTCCTCTGTTCCTGCTTCGAGTAAATCAAACGACTGCCAACGTCAACAATAGCTGCGATTCTTGACAGTCATTCATTCTTTGCTCTGTTGTTTTAACCAAGAACCATCATGACTGTAATGGATAAATCTCCTATGATGTTGAATGTTATTGTGAAATCCACAGCCTTGCGATTACGTCCAAAGCAAAGCGGCTGAATCAGTCTGCCCCTGGTCCGTAGGAACAGATAGAGAGTTGTTGCAGGGGATCATCGACGGCCCACTCAAGGTCACTTCAGTGTGGGCAATCTGGCCATGCCGTTTGGCCTGTTCTGCCTGTGCGTCTGACCCACATCTCACTGCGCCTGCTAAATATATACAGTAGACCTCTCATTACAAAGCATCCAGATTAATCTAGATGAAATCTGAGCTTCCTTCTGCCTGCAGCTTTCCTTCATTTACCTCCACACACGCACTGTCACTCATGAAAACAAAAGCCAACTATAGCCAATACAGACAACTTTGCATATATGGCAGTCATTTATTTGTGTGCATTGTAGAAAGAAAAAAGAACAGGAGCTATATAGGCAACTATTCTTCTTCCCTGAAACAATTCATCTCCACATCTTGCAGGGAGGTGCGCTAATCTCACTTTTTACTGTGTAAACAAGTTGCGGTTGGTGTCCCCTCATGCATAACGCACCTGCACATGTTTAATCGCACAGGTGTGCATTCTTTCAGGAAAACAAATCATACTCATTATACTGCCTTAGAGCGGAAAACAATGTGTGTTCTGAATGCCATGTGTTCTGACAGCTCTTGTCAAATGAAAGTGTTCATTTATCTTTTAGATTTAATTAAAAAAGACTTAATGTATCAGTGAAAACGGTATCTGTTTTAACCACCTGAAGTTGCTATTTGATTTGTCTCCATCACAAAACTGAACTTTGTGATGTTAAAATGCCACAATAGTTGTTTTCATCCACCTTTTATGCTCGTTTTGAAGTACAGCTTTAAAGAAACGGCAAAACTTGAAATCTAAATTTCTCCAAAAAGGTTTTTCCACGCTCGCTTGAGGTAGTTTTTTTTTACTTTTTGAAAAAGAGCAAATGTGCAAAGAGGAGGTGGAAACACATTTGGTGAATTAGCTTTAACGTAGCAAACTTTTACCTCCTGATTTACGTCCTGATCTTCGGGTGGCATGTACCATTGCTAACCCAACCTGACACAATAATGTAGGTACAGCTTGCTGATTGCATCATAGTCATTAAAACCATCACTGTTGGCTGCTCCTCTCCTCTACTTCCTCTTTACTATAGTCAACGTGTGACGCTTTGGGGAAGGTTATTTCGCTCCATTGAGTGGAAACATGCTAATTTCTATATAATTCTTTAATTGATATTTTAAATTGTTTTAATTTGCATGATATTTAGACAGAGACACAGGTAATACTTCTCAGCAATATGATGTATCTTTTATTTTGTTGTAAAAAAGGAAGTGGTTCTTTCTTAACTTTTATATGTTAGTTTTTCTCCTTCCCATCAATATCCATATCTTTGACTAGCCAAACTGTAAAACTGAGTTTAGGTCAGTCTGTTAATTTCTACTTTAAAGGTATAGAGGACAATCTTTTATTTCGATCTAAATCAGTGGTCCTCCTAACTGTCAATTTTTCTGGTGATATGTTTATGTAAGGATGTCTACGTGCTCGTCCCGTTAGCTATATTTTTCTGCACATGCGCACTTTTAGGCATGTGTTGAGCTACAGTTTCAGACAGTCATTGAAGCTCACCTTTCTCACCGCGGTTCTTTGAAAATGGCCGAGGGTCGTAAGAGAAAAAGTGTCTACAAAGTGTATAAGAAGGCCTCAGAAGAGGCAGCTATATCCCATAATGCTTTGCGCAGAGAGATCTCCTCGAAAAGCATTCTGGGATTTGCTGTCTAGGGATGGAACTGTTTATGAAAACTATCCGAAGTGTTCGGTTCGACTGGCCCGGTTCGATTCGCGTGTGTTGCGTTCAGTTCATACGCTGCTCCTTTTTCTCATAGGCGAAGCGTTTACACTCCAGAGCAGAAGGTGGCGGTACTGCGACCAAAGCCAACCACCAGTAGTAAACACAAAGAAGAAGAAGCGAAGCAGCATAGCCGGGTGTAGCAGAAAGAAATCAGTTGTTGTGGAGAATTGTGTGGGTATGGTGAGTGGGAAAGAACAGGAGTTGGAAGACGCGCCAGCAGCACTTTATAGGTCTGCTGTATGGGACCACTTTGTATTTAGAGTGACCTACGATGACGGCGGAAAGAAAGTTGTGGATAAAAGTGCAACAGTGTATACAAGATATAATAGATTTTCCTAACAATCAACATATACCGAACCGAACCGAAAACCGTGACCAGGAAACCGGGAACCGACCCGAACCGTGGATTTTGTGAACCGTTCCACCCCTATTGCTGTCACGGTGGCCCGCTGTCGCCATAGGCTGTTGCTACCCGACAACAAAGATTATTAACAAAGATGGCGCTGGCTCTGAAGGAAGAGTTACGTGACCACTGGAACAAAAAGTAATTATCAACTGTCCAAACGCTAAGTCATACACACTCCGCTTTGTTTTAAAAAAAAAATTAAAATAAAAAATATAACCGCGGCTGTCCGGGCACAGTGATTCGCCTACATGTTATGAATTCTGGCGTACCATAAGGAATAAATTATAAACAGTTTAGTTTGTGCCTTCAAGTCGTTGCCCATAGGAAGACCTTACTTGGATATAACCTAACGGAACATCATCAGAACGGCTCCAAATGACACAAAACTAACATGATGTAATAACGTAAAATCAAGGGCCCAATGTTCCCCTTTAAGGCGGGACCAACGATAAAAACCTTGAATGTTGTTAGGTTTACTTAACTTTGGTCCTGCTTACTTTATCTGTATGTTTAAATTAGAATTATAATACTAAAAAGAAGCTATTTTTCTGCATTTTCACGAAGTAGATACTATAATCAGGTGAAATTCACGGTCTCCGTTAAACATGACTTATTTAATGCCACATAATAGTTTTGTGTCAATTTTGACATTGTAACCAAAAATAAATATATATTATATTTAAAACAATTATTTATATAGTTTATTTAAGTAAAATTTATCATTTTATTCTGTACCACTTTAGAGGCTCTGTGGATGTATTACCCTTTTCATGAAAAAGTTGTTCCTATGACAATTTTCTAAATTGTATTGCCAAATTATAAGATAATCTATACCTACCGGTTACCATAGCTACTAGGGCAAATATTAAGATTTCAGCAAGCAGCTCTCTTAAAATGAGACACATCTGGAATTGTATTCAGAGGCACCTTCAAATGCTGTTTGGATCTAATTTGCAAATATTGGATTTCCAGTGCTGGTCGGCCATCCAGAGCTTGTCAAGTCCACCTGGATCCAATTGGGAAATGCCAAAAAGACAGAATTTGGCTGAAACTCTGAACAAGGCTTTAGTATTCAGGTGCTATTGCGGACCGATTTTATTCAAATGTCTATTTTCTCAAATTAGCACACCTACTCTGCATTCTTTCCATGTGCCTCTTGGCAACAGCATACGTACCCCCGGGTGATAATCACTATTTTAGGAAGCCAGAAAACAAAAACACTCAGCTGGTAATCTATGGTTTTAGCCTGGTCTATCCATCCATACCCTTTTACTGCAAAAAGATGCGCCTCCATTTACTTCATAAAGGCCAGGAAATTACAATCATTTCGTCTCAAAGTAAAAAAAATTAGCGTTTGTTGAGTTGGTGACAGTGGACGGGGGCTAGAGGCCATCTTGCGTTTACGGTAGTCCGTGAACTCACATCATTCTGCCTTTTTAACCACTTTCTTCGGCTTCATCTGAGTAAGGAAGGGATAAAGAGGCATTGTTTGGCTCGTTGATTGAACCTCAAATAACCCCGGGCTCTCTTTCATCATCTCACCGCATTACCTCATTCTGTTGAAGCGACCAAATAATCAAGCCTTGTGTATGTCAATTCAGTGACCATGCAGCAGCGTAATTTAACTTCAGCTATTTAGCAACGTTGATTGGACCCGTGATTAAGCATCAACATCTGAACTGCGCTTTCCTTCTCTCCCTCTCTCTAGGAGCCTGGCTTTAAAGGTTGTGATGGGGCTTATTAGGCAGTTATTGGGTTAATGTTTGGAGGGAAAGTCTTTTTCCTGTCTTGGGGGTGGGTGGAGGAACGTTGACACTCAGGGGCTCATGAACCCGCAAGCCGAACAGGAATGAAAACAGTTGTGACCTGATTTCAAGAACCGGGAGAAAAGAAAGTCAACTAAAGGAATTTGGAGATACAGACTACACATTGAAGATAGTTTGATTATTGATGGAAGAAGCTTCTTTCCTTCTCTTTCTGGATGTCATATCTTCTGTTGTATTAATTTTTGGTAGTTTGGTCTGTCTTTCTGCTTCAGCCACTATGCCCAATAAAACATAGCTGTCACCCAGGGGAGCCGAGTGCTAGAGCCTTTTTCCTTCAGAGCAGGAAGCTGGCCCAGGGCCAAGGGTGGAAAATCTATACTGGGTTGCATAATATAACATATCTTTACCTCGTCTGAACTCTGAGGAGGCTTGGCAGCTGTGAGCGAGCAGTGCTGGAGGGCGGGAGTTTGTGCGTTATTAAGCGACTATGTTTGCGTGGAAGCGTCTGTGTATGTATTCACTATGAGTGCAGGCTCTGTGCTTCTTGTAGCCTGTGTTTGCTGGACGGTGGTACTGCAGCAGGCCTGGGGCTGTTTGAGACCGCCCTTGATAGTGGAGGAAAGTAAGCTAGAGTTAAACAGACCCCCTGACAAAAAAAAAGGAAAAAAAGGCAAAGGGATCAGAGCAGAGATCGAGGCCAAGCAGAGTTTAGGGTTAGACGCAAGCACGGCTCTGGGGGCTTTTTTCTTTGCTTTGTGAGATGGAGGCGTCTACTCTAACCATAGAGGCATGGCCCCAGGGGCGTGCACACATAGACACTAGGTGGTGCTAAAGCACTAGGAAGTTTGCCCTCTATCAAAGAAAATGCCCTTTTGAAACTCGTTTTTTTTATTATTATTATTAATATTATTAAGATTTTACTGAGGTCGGTTTTGAAATGATCTTTTGAAAACCTGAGCCATTAAAAACGACTGAAACAATGCCCCGAAATGACCGACCTACTTGCGCACACCCGACCAGCCTATCTCTCTTCCTTTGTCACGTGAACTCGCGGTCGCCCGCAGGGCATGCCAGATGCACAGCATCATAGCAGTTTTCAGATAGCAGGAACGGTCGCTGACAGGCTGCTTCTCCCGTGCCCCATTAGCCAGGTAATATACAGATCAAGCAAATCATTTTGTTGTGCATTAAAATGTCTCATTCAGCAGCACCAAACACGCATTTTGCCGACTGGTCACCAGATAAACTAGTTGTCTCCTTGTAAGATGCTATTTTACTTTTTATATTTTGTATCCATATTTTTTATCTTAAGTGTATACATTAGTCTATTTTATTGCATGACGTATACCCACAGTTTTTAGATATTTTTTATAATTTTATTTACCTATTCCATATTATATGTTTCATGTTGCACGATTGTACCATAAAAAATTCCTAGTTTGTGAACTCCTTCACTAACAATGGTAATAGACCTGATTCTGATTCTGAAAGTTTTACACTGTAGCCCAAGTCAATGACAGATAACGTGAGGACGACCACATAGGCTACAAATAATTTTGGTAGAGTTTGCAATTGCAAATCTATGGAAGAGGATTAGGGCCACTGAAAAAAAATAAAAATAAGTTAACTGATTTTTAAATTTTATTTCAGTTTAGTATGGGAAAAAAGTCAGAATGCTGACTTTAATCTCATAATTCTAACTTTTTTTCTCATAATTCTGACTTTTTGCTGAGAATTCTGACTTTTTGCTCAGTATTCTGACTTTAATCTCAGAATTCTGACAATAAAAAAGTCAGAATTCTGACTTTTTTCCCATGTTAAACTGAAATAAAATTTAAAAATCAGTTAACTTTTTTTTTTTTTCAGTGGCCCTAATCCTCTTCTGTACAAATCTATGTGTTAAGACAAACGTTTTCTGTTGTATAGGTTTTGTTAGGCAACATAAATTAACACATTTTGGTCTCTTTATTGTCTTAATTGTATATTGATTTAGTAATTGCAGCACAATGCCAAGAAAGGAGGGTTAATCATATGGAAAAATCTTAAAAGCTGTTCACATTTTATTTTTAAGTGCAGGTATTAAAATAGCTATTACTTTGTAGGCTACCATAAGTCATATCCACGTGACAAGACTTCCAGTCATGTTGCCCTAATAGCCCATTATTTAAACTAATGTGGCATATTTGTTAAAGCTATTATTATTATTATTATTATCATTATTATTATTATTATTGTCATGATGGTTATTATTAATATATTGTAGCCAGTCACAGCAGGGAAGCTCTATACCATCAACATAAAACAGGACAGGAGATGAGGAAGAGTTCAGGGAAGACACAGAGACAGAAAAAGACCAGGATGAGGGAGAGCATATGGGTGAGGGAAAACAGGGAGATGAGCCAGATGAAAGAAGTACGCTTTAGTCTGTTCTGTTGGTGACGTGACTTTTTTCCATTGAAAACTCATGTATAGAGAATGTTACAAATAAAAGTCAAATTTCATTCAACATGCGTTTATTTTTTTTTTATAATGAAGTGTTACACGTGCGCTAAAAAGTGCCCTCCCCCCCCTCCTGAGCACCTGCCCCCCAAAATGTCTGTGCACGCCTCTGCATGGCCCCTATGCAGTCTGGATATGTTTGGATTGGATTTTAATTTTGATATAATATATATTGTCTCTCTACACTTAATATCCTTCTCCTGTTTAAGTCAGGTTACTCTCAGTCTTGTTTTCCTTCAATCCTTCTCCATTTTTTGCAGACTCTCTTCTGTCCTTCTCTTTTCCCTCCTTCTAGAGCTGCAAAATATCCAATCACAATCTTCATCACAGCCTGAATTTTTACCAAATGGCAATATGGTCAGAACATTACATTCTGACTGGATGTTTCCCTACCGTCTCTGTCCTGGATGCCAACACCTGATTTATATATATTTGTAGTGGAAGTGAAGCTCAGAAGTTAATGAGGACATTCTGGTGAATGAAATATCTTTGCTGCAATATTCAGCAAAGATATGACAATTATATATTTTCCTCAAATGTTGCAACTTTTCTTCATTTATGTCCATTTTCCCCCCATCCTTCTTTTGAGTATTTAAACTTTTTTTTTTCCTTCCTTGCTTCCTTCTTCCCTCCTTTCTGTTCCTCATTTTTGTCTTTCCTCCCCAAACCCTTCCTTTACCTCCTTGTTTCCTTTCATCTTTGTATCCTTCCTGCTTCCCTTTTTCCTTTATTGTGTCCTACCTACCATTCCTTCTTGATTTTTTTTATTTCCTTGTATCCCTCCTCAGCCCTTCCCCCTTCATTGTTTTTCCTTCCACCCTCCCTTGGGTTGTACCTCTTATTTCCTGTTTCCTTCCTTTCTTCCTCTCCTTTCTTGATTCCTTTGTCCTTATCTTCTTTACCTCTGTCTTCCTTCCTTCCTTCCTACTTACCTACCTATCCTACCTACCTACCTACCTACCTACCTACCTACCTACCTACCTACCTACCTACCTACCTACCTACCTACCTACCTACCTACCTACCTACCTACCTACCTACCTACCTACCTACCTACCTACCTACCTACCTACCTACCAACCTACTTTGAAAGAAGTATTCATTTACAGGTAAATTTGATGCCTGTAATGAGCCTATCAACCCTTCGAAAGACACCTGGGCTCCCTTCATTAGGGCTCTGTCCAGTGCATTTAACCACAAACACTGGCTACACTGAAAGTCTTTAAAATTACATGGAAATGAAGCTAATATGCTGACTTTTAAGACGGCCAAAGAAACAGTTTTTAAGCGCATCTACTTGCTCATTTGCAGATTACATGAGTAAAGTTACTGAGTAACTATGCAACAATCACTTTGTATAATGGTGTTACCGTTATGGACTGACTGGACTGTACCCCTTTTGTTTCCAAGTCATAACTCTTCGTGTTTTCTGTAACTTCAAAGGAGCAATAAATTAGAAATGTTCATTAATATAAAACTAATTGAAATCCGGGATAGAATTAATATTCCCAATTAACTACCGTACCTCTACATCAAAAACGGTTATGCTACGTTCACACCTAAAGCAGCAGAGACAGCAGAAGCAGCTGGTTTACATGCAAAGTCAATGGTTGATGCGCATCAATAAGCAGCAAAACGTCCTGCAGCGCCAAACAAGCTTCTGATCATCTGACGCGTGGGACACGCTTTAACTTTTGCTGCTGGACGCGCCACATCAACCAATCAGAGAAGCTGATCTGGGAGCTGGCAGGGAGTCAGACACAGCACTGCTGATGCAGAGCGCTATGATCACTCCATGAAACAGTTTATTAACGCCTAAATTAACTTAAAATGCCAAAATCTGCTGGCAAAACATGTTCGATTTTGTTATCTTGGTGCCTGCAGTTTGGATTACGTACATAAAAAACACTAACATCTACTTCCAGCCGCCGTGAACAGTAGTGGCAAACCGCTAAGAGGCGACCGGGCCAGAGGCTGATGTTGAACGGGATTCCCAGTGACAGAGCGGTATACGGGGGTCTGAGCGGCTCCGACAACAAAATAACATTTAAAGGCAGGATGGTAATCTGGATGAACTGACTGCACTGATGAAGTTTTCAGGTGGACTTTCTCGCTTAAAAACGTTAAAACTACTTTTTACTCATTGATGACAGCAAATATAGCTGCCATTGTTCCAGGCAAAGAGAGGATAAGGTAGCTCCGCCCAACGAACCACTTTTTGACCTCGTAGCCAGAGCAGCAGAGATGCTTCAGCCGAGATGCGTCAGAACTAAACTTGTACAAGCATAAAAAAATCAGTGCTCCTGCTGCTTGCGGTATGAATTTAGCATTAGTCCAGTTTTTCTCTTTTAAAACCTGAAGGTTCGTTACAGTGTGCCAGTGTTGTAGTACTCGAGATCGGTCTTGGTCTCAAGACCATTTTTTGATGGTCTCGGTCTCGTCTCGGACTTGACCGCATTTGGTCTCGGTCTTATCTCGGTCTCGGGCGCTGAGGACTCGGCATTTTATTTCAAGACCGGTCAAGACCACAACTGTGGAAATAACGCTAATCATCAGAATATTATCAGTTTCTTTAAGATCCTTCTTTTTATTGGATGCTTCAAATCCAAGCAATAACCTGTCTCATTGGTAAATGCAGTGAAGGAGTTCAATCTATTTTTTCAACAAATTATCTGTCTCATAACATATTTCACAACTTGGTGACAGATATAGATTTATTTAAGAAAAGTTATATAATATAGCTCTAATCTGTATATGAGAGAGAAACAAGAGAAATGATTGGCTTTTTTTCAGTTTTACACATTTTACAGAATTTTGCACCTTGTTTTGAAATAGCACATTTAAAAACAACATAAATGTATGTACTGTTCATGAACGGCAGAGACAATACTATTTTGATCAACTTTGATTAATTGTTTGAAATTCTGTGATTACTACACAGAAGTACTAAATAAAGATGTTAATGTTTAGTTCAGTTCTGTGTGTTAAATATCTAGGTGTTTTTAAGTGAATGTGGGTCTTTTAGATCAATTTTAGTGATTTTGATCATGTTTCACATTTTATTGTCACATACTGGCGCTGGTCTTGGTCTTGACTCGGTCTCGACTTCCCTCGGTCTTGGTCTTGACTTGGTCTCTGAACCTAAAAGTCTTGGTCTTGTCTCGGTCTCGATACACTCTGGTCTTGGTCTTGTCTTGGTCTAGGCTTAGGTGGTCTTGACCACAACACTGCAGTGTGTACCTTGTCTTTACCTCTCAGTACCTTAGCCAGTCAAATAAGCATTGCCATAAAACGTAGTATTTGGTATTTTTCACTTTAAAAAAGAGCAGCAGCCTGTAAACATGGAAGCCAGCTAGAGATCCGGACCACAATTGCTCTCATAAATAGAATAGAAAAAAAAATCGGCCTAGACATTCTTCAGATGTATTTTCACAACAATTTCCTATATCTAAAAACCTTCACTCGCTGCGCTAAGTCTTCGTCTCTCTTGACTTAGCCACCTCTTGGTAATTTGAAACAATAGGTGCCATATTTATTTATTACTCCTTTAAAAGTTTACAATAAGCTAAACATATATATACTGGCACTATTTTTTTGTGGCATACTTGGCATTTATTTTGACAGTAAATGGGATTGAGTTGGAGGAAGAGACATGAAGTAAAGGACCATATGGTTCAGCCTCCTTACATGGGTCTCTTGCGCTATCCTCGCCCAACACCGACAACATGTTGTGGCATTTCTTTACATTTCAGCAGACTAAAGGGAAGCGCTGTGGCTCGTCCTGCCGCCGGAGAAAACTATAAAACTTTCTCTTCAATCTCATTAAAATGATTTTCAGTTGTACATTTTAGCAGTTTTGCAACCATATTATGAACAAAATGACCACCAGTGTTTGTTAAAAACAAATAAATAACTTTTATTCTGAAAAACTACAGAAAAAACAGAGCAGCAAAATGAAAAGCAAAGAGGTAAATTGGCATTAAAAGTTTTTTTTCTTACATTTTATCCCAGCATGGTTTGTTTGGTTTGGTCAGTATCAGTCAGCAGTGTATGCACTTAAACCAACTTGAAGCTTTACTTGAGACTGCCTCTTTATAGCTTTAGCTGTTTGTATTCCCATTTTCTTTCCTTGGAAGCAGACCGTGATTAAAACAGATGATATAGGCATATTGTATTTCCTAGGGGACTGGAAGGAATGCAAATGCATCATAACCATATTATACTAGTTAGAAACAGTGTGTGTTGCCAAGCCTCTGAATGTAGGAGAGGATATACACACTGACTTTTTTTTTTAAAAAGAGTCTCCAAAAAAGAGCTAAAATCCCACAACTGCAACAACAGGAGAGGGATATTTGACACCACTGGACTATATTTGACTTTTCATTGGATATAGCGCACTAAGAGCTCTGCATCAAAAATCAGATTTTTCTCTCTGCAAAAAAAAGTAAAAGACAAGGCCCCAAAAGAACGTCTGTCTGCTCTGCATGTGCGTCGAACGTCTCAGAAAGTCCGTTTGGCATTTTTGTTGTGAGGGAAGCATGTTGCTGATGGGACTTTGGCCCCGCACAATCCCTTCTCTGTTAAAACAATGCACCAGTTGTCCTCCCTAACCTAATTACTCCCTCCAGGGGGAGAAAGGCAACAGCACCAAATCCCATAGTTAGGAGCTCTGATCTGGGTCCTGCTGTAAGAAAAGGCCTCATTCATTTCCTTCCCTCCGTCCACCGCACAGACACTCATGTACAAGTCCTCGCTCTGTTTTTCACTCTGAGTTCGGCCTGATAGAAGCTAATTGCAAGCTTATGGGTGACATGTCTCTTGATGTTCTTATTGTTGAAACATTTTACCGTTGGCTCGGTTACCAGTATCACGGTATGCCAGGGTTTTTAGAAAAAAAACAAACTGTTTCCATCATACTGTTCTAATGGTTTAAGTTGTATTCATGAAAAAGTGAACCGCCGGTTCACTAAAGAAGACTAATAAGGCTTCCCTTTCAAAGGAAGATGGATTTGGCTACTTTAAAACATTTTAGAAATATAAAAATGAAAACAAGACGATCTCTGTGTGAGCTCTGATGGTGAGGCATTTGTCTGTCTCAATAAGGCAACATTTTCTAATGCTTTGCTATCTGTAAAGGAACAGACTGCATGCCCACAAGACAAGCAAGTGACAAATTAATCAGCTAATACCAGCTTAATATGCTTGTGTTTTTTGATAGGGAAAAAAAGAAAGAAAACAAATGTTTTATACAACAACAAACTCAGGTTCTTGAAAAATACTACTATATTTAGTAGCTACGTTATAGAACTGGCCTCGTTTCGCCACTCCAAGCCCCTGTGGTCGCACCTCTGTAAAATGTCAAACATCAGTTTCCTCAAAACTTATTGGACCATTATTTCGTACTCATACTCAACCTATATTCCATTTTTTTAACCAAAGTCAGTTAGAGACGTATAATTACACTAAATAACATCTTAATCTTGATCAAACATTTCTTTAAAAATGAAAACACCACTGGTTCCGCTAAGTGATTAAATGTTTCACAACAGGAAATTCACTGCGGAGAGGGAAGCAGTGTTAATTTCTCAAACCAACCAGTTTGGCGATAATCATTTACTTGTACTCTCAAATGAAGATTAGAGTGGCCGTTTATTTATTTTTATTTTATTTTTCTTAACAGTGTCCTGTCTGGCAATAAGAATACTTGTCTTGATGTCAAAAAGCGGCCAACAGATTTTGCTTTCACAAGTGGAGCAGTACGGCTATCGCCATAGTGTTCTGCTTGATCTATGCATATAAATTGCTTTATTATAATTCATGCAGGGAGTTTTACAGATTATATGGACCCTGCAATGTAAGTAGAACAGCAAAGAACAGAACAGATGAAAGAAAGAGGAAATAAAAGGGAGATAACAATAAACATCTTCAGTTTGCTTCATCACCAGCAAAGAGATGTAAAGAGAACAGCTCAACAAACAGATATAGTATAAGAGATACAATAAAGTAACACCTTGATACTATTGCTGAAATATAAGTAGTATTACTTAATCTGACATGAATACTGTAGTAGCTGAATATAAGAATATGGGCTTTCTGTATGGAAGTGAATCTCTAAGTACCTAGAACTGAGCACCTGTAGTTGTTTGTGAAAGTGCACTTGTGCATGTAAAGTTTATCCAAAGGAAAAATGCTCAGTAGTGGTTGTGAAGAGCCGAAGACCCGCCCCCTCCAGAGCACAGAGGCAAGCCCCAGGGGACTCGAGAGTGGCTGTTTATTGAAGTTCAGTAATTACAGTTGCAGAGGTGCTGTGGGGAGGCGAGAGGAGAAACTTGAATTGGAATGACTTGCAGGAAGTGCTATGGTGGCCTTCAGCGAGCAATTAGTGCAGGAAATAGCTTGATTAGCATAATTAGGATTTCAGTATTCTAGGAAGGGACTTGCTGGTCAACTTCAAGAAAGGGATTAAGGAGTGAAACCAGGGTGCTCCATAACTGCAACTCTCTCTACCTTCTGTGTGATGGTAACTTATCCTGAGCTTAGTACCGTCACCCAAAGGGCCGGACAGGGAAAGTAAGTGTCTTACTCATTGAATATAATAATGTAACCAAAAATAAGCAGCTTTCAGATTTCGAAACGTAGTCTTTTTTTCTTGTGATTGTAGTGCAAATGTAATTAATTGTCTAGCCTCAAGTAGTCAGTGATATACTTTTGTCCAAATGTTGCTTATGTTACTGCGGCTGAGTAAATGCAATTAGTTACCTCCCAACTCCGATGGGGAGATTTTTGGGTTAAGCCGGTCATACATTGTACGATTTTTTCAATTGCTGTACCACGAAACCACAGTTTTTCGCCGTACAGTGTGAGTTCACAGCTCACAATGTACACTATATTGCCAAAAGTATTTGCTCACCCATCCAAATTATTGGAATCAGGTGTTCCAATCACTTCCATGGCCACAGGTGTATAAATTCAAGCACCTAGGCATGCAGACTGTTTTTACAAACATTTGTGAAAGAATGGGTCGCTCTCAGGAGCTCAGTGAATTCCAGCGTGGAACTGTGATAGGATGCCACCTGTGCAACAAATCCAGTCGTGAAATTTCCTCGCTCCTAAATATTCCACAGTCAACTGTCAGCTGTATTATAAGAAAATGGAAGTGTTTGGGAACGACAGCAACTCAGCCACGAAGTGGTAGGCCACGTAAACTGACGGAGCGGGGTCAGCGGATGCTGACGCGCATAGTGCGAAGAGGTCGCCAACTTTCTGCAGAGTCAATCACTACAGACCTCCAAACTTCATGTGGCCTTCAGATTAGCTCAAGAACAGTGCGCAGAGAGCTTCATGGAATGGGTTTCCATGGTCGAGCAGCTGCATCCAAGCCATACATCACCAAGTGCAATGCAAAGCGTCGGATGCGGTGGTGTAAAGCACGCCGCCACTGGACTCTAGAGCAGTGGAGACGCGTTCTCTGGAGTGACGAATCGCGCTTCTCCATCTGGCAATCTGATGGACGGGTCTGGGTTTGGCGGTTGCCAGGAGAACGGTACTTGTCTGACTGCATTGTGCCAAGTGTAAAGTTTGGTGGAGGGGGGATTATGTTGTGGGGTTGTTTTTCAGGAGCTGGGCTTGGCCCCTTAGTTCCAGTGAAAGGAACTCTGAATGCTTCAGCATACCAAGACATTTTGGACAATTCCATGCTCCCAACTTTGTGGGAACAGTTTGGAGCTGGCCCCTTCCTCTTCCAACATGACTGTGCACCAGTGCACAAAGCAAGGTCCATAAAGACATGGATGACAGAGTCTGGTGTGGATGAACTTGACTGGCCTGCACAGAGTCCTGACCTCAACCCGATAGAACACCTTTGGGATGAATTAGAGCGGAGACTGAGAGCCAGGCCTTCTCGTCCAACATCAGTGTGCGACCTCACAAATGCGCTTCTGGAAGAATGGTCAAAAATTCCCATAAACACACTCCTAAACCTTGTGGACAGCCTTCCCAGAAGAGTTGAAGCTGTTCTAGCTGCAAAGGGTGGACCGACGTCATATTGAACCCTATGGATTAGGAACGGGATGTCACTTAAGCTCATATGTGAGTCAAGGCAGGTGAGCAAATACTTTTGGCAATATAGTGTATGTTCTCACACTGTGTGGCCCGATGATCTGATGCGATCTACCTGCTCACACTGTACGTCTACAAACCACGTCGGACTCAGCTCTGGAGTGAGAGGGCGCTACTCAGACTCATCTATCTGGAAGCCAAACAAGTAGAAGAGGAATATAAAGCTCACTGGAGAAAAATACGCTGCCTTGGCAATTTGTGCAATTTTGGTAGAGGAAAGCTCTAAAAATAAAAGGCAATGACGTATTTCGACAAAGATATGGCTGAGCAAACATGGCTACTAGGGTCTGTCAATTTTATAAAAAGTTTTCAGAAGCCATGTTTCTGTGTTTTTGTCTGAGAGGAAGAAGAAGAATCCTTGTTTTCGCATGCCCACTTAGCGATTTGCCCACGACCACCTTACGACGGCCGACTGAATTTCAAACATGTGCGATTCCTTATTGGGAGGTGTTCCTTCTCATTACCCCCTGTACAATACATGACGCACGATCAGGCTGAAAGTCAGCCCGATCGAACAATTCTCGCACAACTGGAGAATCGGCCCGAGAAGGGGAAAAAATCGTACAGTGTATGCTTTAATGGTTCTATGTGCTCTTTAGAGAGCAATTACACCCACTATATCAAAATGGTATCTAAAAAGCTCTTTCTTGATGTAGCCTAAACTGAATCACTTTACAGATACTCATCTCATAGTTTAACAACTGCCGTTTCAGGGCAGAGGTGTATGGCCATTTTTCCAAGCTGAGATAGAGTTGGAGTTTAGTGGCTGTTTTTTTAGACGGACAGCATAGCAACGTCTAGGCATGAAAATACTGCGATAGCTAATCTACTCCACAAAGGTTCAGGAAAATTGAGGTACTCCATTTTTTCCTTGGGCCCTTTTTTTTTTCAAGTTTTTAAACAGTATAAAAGATATGATTGACAAAATTAGAGTCCTTGGATCTTTAGTTATTGTGTTCAGCTGACACCCAACTAGCATTGAAGCATTGAAGAAGTATCTTATGCTTTTTAGCCATTTATCTGTCTGCATTTAGAATACTTGGCAGAAAACAAGCTTTTTTCTCAAAGATACTCAAACCAGAACTGGTTAGTTCTATTTTTGTAACGCTGGTGCAGGGGTGAAGCGAATGCCATTGTCTTTGACGCAGCCGACACTGGTGCAATTATCGCCCCCAATGACCTTCGCTGCACGTCTTCCCTTCTGTCTTCGAATCCATTTTCCTGTCAGCCTACTTTTGAATAAAGGCCACCAGTGTCAGCAAATAAAAAATAAAGTTAGAGCAACAGAGTGATATTTACCTCATCTTTTCAAATGGAAATCAAAATGTTTACCGTATTTATTTGGCAAACCCTGCAGAGATTCTTTAAACCTGCCATAAACATGGATCATTTAACAGAGACATCATATTTAAATGATTCTGTGATTGCCAAAAAATAAAGTCTTCCCATATTATGTCATTATAATAGTTTTCCAGTCTAAATAATGTTTATTTAGTTTTAACTATTTCTTTTCTCTAATTTAGTCAGTTTGCATTAGTTTTTAACTTGAAATTGCTGAAATTTCTTTGACTTTACTTTAATAAGGCTTATATTTAGTTTAGTGTTCATTAATTTTACCACTAGATTTGTTCAGAGGATTGTATTTCTAAAAAGGTCAAAAAATTATAAGTAAAGAAACTTAGCAACTCAGACCTGTGAAAAAAGAAAATGCTTATCAGACACATTTATAAACACCTAAAAATAAGGTGGATGTCTTTAATTTTAATATTTTCAAGTTTCAATTGACAAAAATGTATTTTTATATTTTTATATTTTCGGTTAGTTATAGTTAATGATAACTCTGGTTTATGTTGTTTGCTTAGCTATTAATATGAAGTCACAGAAATTTTTATAAAAGTATTGCAGAGAAAGAAACATATTTTGGGAACCTATTGTTAAATTTGAGGCTGTTTTACAATTTCCTCCCAACCCCCCTCTTGCTTTCCGGCTTTAGTTTGCTGTTTTTGTCAGGAGATGCTCTTCTCTAACAAATCTCACACAGACACTTAAAACAAACAACCAGTAAATATCCACCTATGATTAGAGATTGTTTTCACTTCTTATAGTGATGCTTGAAGCTCACTTTATGCCCAAATGGGGGCAAAGAGTATATAGGCAGTAACAAGGGATATGTGTGTACAAACCTGCAGTCTGAGACAGTGGGGGTTGTGAGCTACGAATGGTGGCAAAGCATTTGCATAAAGGGCAGGGCAGCATGCCCAATGGTGGAAAAGGTTGGCATCACGCCTTTCAGACTGGCAGATAGGGAGGACTGGAGAGAGAGGGAGACACAGGGAAAGTGGTGGGTGTAGTCAATAGTGCATCCCTTGTTCAGAAAGAGGAGGTCCCTAGCTGTTGGCTGGAGAGCAGGCCAAATCTCTAGTTTGATTGTGTGCTAGATTGGCCCTTTATTTGTCTGATTGCAAAGCATTCAACGCTGCTTTAGAAGTGGGCTTTACTTCTCTGTAGAATTTATTCAGGCGAGAGGGTTTTTTTCTTCCTTTTTTTTGTCCTATCTTGGTCTATTGTCTCTGCACATATGTCCCAGAGTTTAGGACTGAATGCAATCATCGCGTCAGGCAGTTGGGGAAAGTTTCTGTCCTGTCTTTTCTGGGCATGCAGGCCCAACCAGAGCCACTAGCTTACCGGCTACCGTCTTCTTTGATTTAACTTCAACATGTCATTCTGGAGGTAAATAGGGGTGGCAGCCCGCCCATGTCCATCTGAACTCTGCGTGTACGTTATGCCTCTCAAGAGTCACTGTGCTGCTGTCGTCCTCCCGCTGCCTGGGGTTCCTGCAGTTTGATAGAAGCAGCCACAATTATTCATGTGGACATGTTGTTTCTGTGCTTCAGTCCATAAGTAATGCCTATAGAAGCTTGCTGTCCACATTGCTTGCTGCCTGCTGTCATTATGACCATTGGGAGGGTGATACCTTCTAACTCACACAAACCGTAAACCTCAATAACCCTTTTAGTCATGGCTCCGAGGGCGCCGACTGAGCGGAGAAATCGTAAATTACAGTCCATTTATTGAACCCTTTAATCAAAGACATCCTTTCTTCCTCAACAGATCAGCGGATAATCAAGTAAATGTCAAAACAATGATGTTCCTCATATGAATGGGACCAAAAAATGATTTTAGATGGTAAGAGGACGAGTCAATTATAGATTTTTCCTCACACAGCAAGATGATAAAGAACAAGAAAACACTCTTTCAAAATAATAAAGACTATGTTGTATTTTGTTTATCATGAGATCACCAATTTTGAAGTATTTTGTTCTGGGTTTTTAAATTAAAAGCTCAATCAAAACTTGCTTTTATTTAAAACAGTAAAAATATTACCACTGCTGCTGAAATATCTGATAATTGGAGCAGTACTAATGTTATCGGTACCCTTTATTTAAATTGTGTCTTTCCGCTCAGCCTAAGGGTTGGTTCCATCCAAGGGTGTTAGTGAAAAGGGTGAAAAGCAGAAGAGTGATGGCTCCTTTCATTTTTTATTTAAAAAACAGATTTAAAAAAAATAGGGAAAACGAAAAGCAGTAAGAATGAAAATTTCTAACTACTAGTTCAGTAGTGATGGTACAACAATGCATAGATCCATAAATGAAAATTAAAATATTGATCCATGTTGTCATCAAGATAGACCAGCTCCGACAAAAATGTGTCAGAATTTAAATTGGTAAAATGCTTTGTGTTATTTAAAAAAAAAAGAATAATCCTGTTGTTTGGTAGATGGCTCTATTATATCACACTATATCAATCACAGATTTGTAAATATAACCTAATTAAAGTTGTATTGGGTCAGACTTTCTGATACATTGGAAACATCGTGTCGTCTTCCAAACGAATTCCAATCAATACAAAACTGTACCGTGGTAAAGCTGGTGAATTACATCCCTGTTAAGTAGGGATTTAGTGAAAAATTTATGTCAAATATTGTGATGTTTCACTTGACGATATTTGTATCGATTCAAAATATGAATTTCACAATATTTAGTTAGACAATATTGGTATTTATTCAAAATATGGACAATCAAATCTTAAATGTGGGCAGTGGCGCGGTGGGTAGCTTTGCTGCCTCTCAGCAAGAAGGTCTCAGGTTCAAATCCCAGCCCAAAGTCTTACAGAATGGAGTTTGCATGTTTAGTTCTGACACCAAACATTCCCAGATTTAAAACTTTTAAAAAGTTAAAAACATTTTGTTCTGGTTTCTGATGGTATTTTTAATTCAACTCCAGGGTGAGAAAACTGTTTTCCACTCAGATAAAATGTCCACTGGGATGAATCAATATCTGAATCCAAATGGCTCCTTTACATGCCTAAAAAAACTCATCTAAACTACCAAAATTTGAAAAAAGTAAGAACAGATGAAATGAGAGGCACCAACAGAGGTCTAGCTGTATGTTGTAGCAGTTTGAAGAAACAACCAACATGCTTCTGTTTCCTCATTATAAGTTCTTTCATCTTATTCTGCTTAAATAAACATGACAACAGTCTGTGTATGTTTCACTGTGCTTCCTTCAATACAAACTTTCACACCGAAGAGTGTTGTGGTTGGCCAAAGAATAATACCTAAATCAGGGAGAGCTTGGATTGCCATTGAATTTCAGATTTGGCATTGAAAAATGAAAAACTGTCAATTTAAACACTGAAATGTTAAACATTGAATATTTAAACATTTCAAAATTCCCTCTAAAAAGTAAAAAGATTTTGATACTAAATGCAATTTTTGGCTGAAGCAGTTTTTCTATGAGAGATTCACAGGAACGCGAGTACGGACTCGTGTCCTTGCCAAGTTTGTTCTTGAGAAGAAAACGGTAAAGTCCGGACTCTGGGAGACGGGAGCACGCAGCATTAATATGGGTCAACTGGAACAGAAGCGTACTGATGACATCACCACACGCTCGGCTCGTCTGGAGCTGCATTTCTCCTCCTGTTATTAATAATCTCTAAATAATAATAAATTCTAACTTTTTTTAATTTAGTGGGGGATTTTAAATTATTTTTGCAAATTGCAAATTAATATTTTGCAAAATAAAACAAAAAATTTAAGTTTAGTTTCAAATTAAGCAAAGCTATGGCCTATATTTCAAGACGATAACAGAAGCTAGCGTTAGCTGTGGAGCTAAATTAGTAATGGACCCTGAAGGAGACTTCAGTTTAGCTCCACCCCCTGACAGTGCCAGTGCCCGCTTGTAGTGACATCGTAACGGCAGGAACTCGGCAGTGACACGGAAAACATCTTATTGAAAAATGCTGCAACTAAAAATTCTTAACTTTTAAACATTTTTTTTTTATTTCAGTGTTATCATTAACAATGTTTCACTTTTCAATGTTTTAACTTTCAGCGTTTGATTTTTCAAACACTTTACATCTCAATTCACATGTAAGCTGTCACTGATTTAGCTCCATACCTTTCCAAATAGATCCTGTTTGGAGTGAATTTTGTTCCATTATATTGCAGCAAAGAATATATTTTTAAAATGGAAATAAAGAGAAAACAAAATCAATCCAGAAAAAAACTTAAACTTATTCCTTAATCAAAATAAGATTTTGAGTGACTTTTTCCCCCTTAGAATCTATGTTATCAGGTCTTTTTTTTTTAAACAAGCAAAAAAACAATTTTTATAAATGGTACTTTCAAAGCAAAATGCAATCTACAAACAAAACTTTTAAAAACATCTTAATCAAAAAAAGATTTAGAGAGTAGTTTTTTTAGATTACATTTTTCCGAATAATTTTTTTCATATTTCTGATTTGAGTTTTCCAAATTGCACCTAATCAAAATGTATTTCTTGGATTTTATTCTCCTCGGTTCAAGCCCAAAACAAACACTTGCTCTTGACCAATCAAAACGTTGCTAACGTGGATGAAGACCAATAGAATTGCATCTTCACTACTCACTCCAGAGGGAAGCCTGCTCCAAGAACGGGGGAGAATGTAATCTGTAAAACACGTTTTGATTAGGTGCAATTTGAAAAACTCTATCTTAAAAAATCAGAAATAGGAAAAAAATAAATCTGAAAAATGTAATCTAAGAAAACTACTCTCTAAATCTTTTTTTGGGATTAAGATGTTTTTTTAAAAGTTTCATTTGAAGATTGCATTTTGCTTTCAAATTACCAATTACAAAAATCGTTTTTTGCTTGGAAAAATAATGGAACAAAATTCCCTCCATACACTGAAGCTTTCCCCACCTTGCGTAACAGCACATATTTTCTTCTTTCTTTGATCCTCTCTTGGTTCCTGGGGCCGCCCAGGTGTTACGAGCATTGAACAGACTAACAACTGTTGTCAAACAAAATCCTTTTTGGCGCAGCTGCAGTCATTCATGATTACAGAAGGTAAACCTTAACCTTGTGAAGGAAAATGCATGATGCACGATAAAAACCGTGCTAAATATATATGTTTGAACCTGTGAGTTATCGACCCAAAGATAATCTAATCCACGTGCGTCCCATTTTTGTGTTTATTAATCCTTGCATTTATATATTTTATAATCATTCTTTTTTCAGTAATTTGAATCAGATTTAAAATACAGGAAAATCTGTTTTTAAATTTGTGTTTGGCCATAATTAGCATAACTATTGCAAGTTTTCTGATTTAACATTTCTAAATGCAATTGTTAGTGGAATTTCAGATATTTCAGAGTTCCAGATATTGATAATTTTCTCTTTAAGTGCACAGTTTGGGATTATTAGCATCCTGTCAAGCTGTCAATAGTAAAGGGAGGTCAAAGGTGGAGGAGATATAACAGTGAATCTGTTGTTTCAGCACTAATTAAAAATAAAACGAAGACAGTAGAATGGTGTTTAGGTTGGGAAGTTGTTTTTCTTTAGGATCAACTAGATTAGAATATAATCCCACACCAGCCAGTGGCTTTGAGGTGAACTTGCTCTCAATCATAAATCCCTGTGAACCTAAATGATTTGCCTGCACAGAAGGGAGGGCGGAGGCATTGCTGCAGTCCCACAGACCAAACTTTCTGCGCAGCAAAGTGTCAGCGAGCTGTTTGTTTGCCGTCGGGTTTTAGGCGACAAACACCGACGTTCTGTGGACTTGCAAACACACCCGTGTTGTTTCAGCTCACGTCTTTCTGACGGCGGTGTGTAAAACAGCATTTCTCTCTCGTTTCTTTGGAAAGAGGGGCAAAGCCCTACAGCTCTACGGAGCTGCAAGTTAACACATGAACCTGGAGAGCCTTTTCGTTTCTGGGTCATGTTGAAATTCTGATGCAGAAAAAAGGGGATTTTTTCATTTTTGAAAGGCTGGTGGAGTAAACATCGGTCTATTTTAATATCTCTGATAAATCAGTGGATGTCTTCGATGGGTGTTTTGCGGCACACTGTTTGCATGATCGCTTTAATTTTCTTTCCTTTCTTGTCGGATAAAGGCGATTCAAGTTGCTTCTTTTGTGTTTACCGATCACAGGGCAGAGGAGAAAGTGACCATCCACCAGCAGCAAAGGGCTGTGAGCCGCTCTTATTCAGACAGAAGATGCCTTAAGTCGTAAAATGTTTCCCTGATGTTTGCAAAGACACCCATAACACAGTCTAACCGATCCCCGATACGCGATTCCTCCGTTAACTTGATAAAAATGAAACAACGATAATGAATCTTACACAAGTCTCGACTTCTTTTAGCTTCTATTGGCTTTTAATTTTGTTATTTTTGAAAGTAGGCAGACAGGAAGTTGATAATGATTAGAGAGAGAGAGGAAGAAATTCTGCAAAGATCTGCAGACTTAGACTCAAACCTGTGACTGTTGAGTCGAGGACCAAAGCCTCGTGTGCTTAGCCCCTGCATCACCACCGCACCCCGACAAGTCTGAGTTTAATCAAGCAAAGAAAGAAACATTGATTATCAATTTAAACTAAGAAACGCACAATGGATAGAAAAGAGAGGGAGAGATAATGCATGAAAAAGAAGCTAAGAACAAGCCAAAATTACGGTAGTGTGAATTGGTTTACTTCGCATAGTTACTACCGTAGCCACGGTACCTTTATTTTGAAATTACTAGATTAAAACCAGTTAGCTTCAGAAAACGTTGCAGATTCTCCAAATATAGGAATCGGTGAGGAAGTGGTAGCAAGTTTGTGCGACAAACAGAGGGACTGACTGAGGCATTTCTGCCTGGATTCTGGACTCAGTCTGGACTTCATAAAGTAAATCAGGCAGTTAGATTCTGCCTTGCGATATCTATATCTGTCATATTCCGTCACATCTAGGGAACCTTTGTCTCTTAAAAAAAAAAAAAAAAAGACAGAAAAGCACCAAATACCTTTTTATTGGTTTGTAAAAGCCAGTTTCCCAGGTGAGACAGAGCTGCCCGATGATGTCTGTTATGCCCATCAATACTGTCGTAATCCGGCTGCATCTGCAAGCCTCTGCCTGTGGCATTCCATCTAAAGCACGCTCTAAAGCAAATGTTCTATAAAACCTCTTGAACAAATAAGCCTCCAGCTATCCACTTCTCTGTCATCTGTCGGTATTGATTTTAAGCCTTTCAGGTTACGGTGATTCAAAGAGCTCAGACAGGAAGACAAACGGACGGTTATTTTTCTCTGACACACAAAAAGCTTTTTCACGTCTGATCTTGGATGGAGAGGTCAAGGATCCACATCTTCACGGGTACATTTCCCTGCCTGTTTACACATGGGCCGATCCAAGAGCAGAGCTCACCTGGGTCTACATCCCAGCTTTGCATTTGGATGTATTATAATCTAAAGAAAATGTAATTTCATCGCAGAGGCATTTGATTTTAAAGTCATAGGGAAGTATATTTAAATTTTGAAGCATTCTGGCTTAAACATGTATATAAATGTACTCTTTATCAGACAATATTATCATAAAAGTTAGAAAATTTCTATTTAAAAAAAATGCTGTCTTAAAATCAGTTTTTCTTTTCCTTTATCTTATGCTGACCAGTTAGTTATACATCAGCCTGAACACCTAAATTCGGCCAATCATATATCAACGGTCATCTGTCAATCAAATTTTTTCGGTCATAGCATCTTGATTCATATGTCTCAGCTAATATAAGCAATTGTTGAAATAAGAATAATTTTTTTTCCCATTGACTTCCTTCCCAGTGTTCACGGGACTAAACACTGCTTTATTTTAGTCCTGCGACTAAACTAAAGCTAGGTTCTCAATGGAGTCCCTGAGCAAGACCCTTAACCCCACACTGCTCCCCTGGAGCCCCATGATTGCAGCCCACTGCTCCCCAAGAGGATGGGTTAAATGCAGAGGTAGATTTCTCCAATGTGAGATCAGTAAAGTTCAATTATAATTTGTATTATTGGATGTGTTTGCATTCTTGCTGTTATACTTCTTGCCTGCACTGTATTTATTTGTATTTAAGTTTTGTCGATAGCTGATACAATACAGCTACAAAGTAATTCAAACATAAAACAGAAAATGACTGCAATTATTGACAATTTAAAGCTGAAAAAGGCAGAAAGTAGGGCAGGGATTGGATGTCAGGCGTGTAATAGAACAGAACGGATGTAAAGACATTTATTCTGACAGCAAAGTTATCAACATTTTACCAAATGTAGGTCTCTAAACTTTTTATAGTTAGTGAAAGAAATGAAAGAAAGAAATTTAAATGTATTTGATTGCGAATCTGGAGGTGTTTGTAGTTGCGCATCAAGGCCATGAAAACAATGAAACGAGGGCTGGCCAATTAATCCATTGTATCAATAAATTTGGTTTTTAGTTTATAAACACTTCAGTTTTGGAGAAAACATTTTTTTTCCCACAGATCCACTCCTTGGGCTTCCGTAGCTCAGAGTAACATCATTTAATCAGTTTTCTTTCTTAGATGTTTCCTCATAACTGATAAACTAGCTCTGTGTGATACTGCTAGTTGCTAACATTAAGGCCGTTTCCCAGTACTTGTGCGTTCTTGTGTACTTGTGAAAAGTCATGAACCTCAGCCCTAGTACTGTTCCAATTCACAAGAACAGCAGGCCGAGAACGGACAAAGTCCCCCCATGTTGTTCTCGACCCTCCCTGTTTACCCAGCATGCATCAGAGCAGACTTGTCCGTTCTGGAGATTGACAGCTTTCCCACAATGCACTGCGGCACATTTCAATGGAGCGCTAACAAAGTTCTCTTTTCTGTTGCCGTTCTTCAATAAAAGTATGTTTTAAGATCATTTGAGGCAAGAACATTATGATTGTAAGCTTTACTATATGACACATTTACCGATTTAACGCGTAATTAAATCTTCCTCTTTCCTTCGCTTACTGTTTTTAAGAGTGGACTGAAAACCTATTTGTTTACAAAAGCATTTTAATTCCAGTAGATTAAAGCTACAGTGTGTAATAATTACAGGGATATACAGTTAGAAATGTAATATATTATACATAACTATGTTATTTATCATCATCTACGAGCTCAGCCTCTTAACCTTAATATTTGTGTTGCCTTAGAATTCGTTATTTATAATTACATAGGAGCGGGTCTCGCAGCCATGGAGGCAGACATCTTTGCGCTACGGCAGCGCAGAGCCAACAAACTAGCGATTGCGAGATCGCTCATTACGCTCGAAAGTAACTACGGCAAGTTGTTTAAGTCTACATGAAATCTATACCCTACGCAGACTAATGAAATACTATCTGTAAAATTATCTATGTAAACAAACCTCATCACTTGAGAAGGTAGGTGATGCGGACGTCGTGGAAGACATTTTGTCCCGTAACGCTCGCCGTACTGTTGGGGGGGAGAAGCCGTGGGGGGGAGATGTTCATGTTGCTGCGGTCTACAGTCTGGACGTTAGATGTCGCTGAAAATTACACACTGTAGCTTTAAGATTTTTAGATTTGTTTTATGACCATATCTTTTGCTAGTGTAAATGTATTTTATTTGTATTTTGATTTTGTAAAGCACTTTGTGACCTCTATGTCTGTGAAAGGTGCTATATAAATGAACATTACTTACTTACTTACTACTTACTAATAATAAAAAAAAAGTGCTATGTTTAGAGGACCTTAGCAGTCAGCGGAGCTCCGAGGCTAACGGCAGCCTGGGCTAACCGCAGCCCGTCTGCAGCAGCCGTCTCTCTGCATAGCCGCGTGTGAAGGACCGCTGGCTCTGATGGTGATTTTATAAGTTTTATTTGGAAAAATTTTCATTTGTCTTAATTATTATAACCCCACTAATTAAACAAAGTAAAAATGTATTATTATCTAGAGACTAATAATGAAAGTAGGTTAAATTCAGCTCCAGACGAGCTATATATCGCAATAGTTTTACTTGTGTAACATTTCTTTTTTTTTGACATTATTGCCATTGATGTGTCAACAGAGCAGAAATTTACTGTTTTTTTTCAACATTTGACATAAATGTTTTATTGCTTTAGAGGGCCCCCTGTTGGTTTGGAGGCCAATCTGCTGTTTAGTTTAGTTCTTTCTGGTTCTGCATGATATAAGAACAACAGATGCATTTAAGCACCTTGGATCTTTTACATTGTTCCAACAGATGAGCTGCTTTTTCCCCTGTTTTTTCACCTCGATTGTGTCTCTGGTGATTGGATATCTTTATGCTTCTGTTATAAAGAGGAAGATCTGCTCAGTTTATTCATTCTACCAAATTTGATTGTTTTAAGATGAGAAAAGAGCTCCAGAGAAGGGAGAATGCCCAGGCTGGAGTGGAATGCACGGTGCGTGCTTCTTCCCCGGCCCACCCCACACAGACACCCACTCCGGGCACTTTAGCATGCAGTCGCCGCAAATTGTTTGCAGACTTTTCACACATAGTAACGGGGTCGGTTTATAAACTCGGATAAGTGCAACCAGCGCAGGACGCAGAGCTGCGTTGATCTTTGCTTAGCAGAGGAATGGGTCAGCGTGTGGAGGCGCTCTTAGTCACCTTATTACAGATGTTATGCCTGTTTTTGATTATTAACAGCAGAAAAATGAGGGGACAACCCTGCAGAGGGAAACCATCCTGTTCAGAGTACGGCTGAAGCCAAGAGGGATCCGTTTACTGAGAAAATGTGTCCTTAAGTTTTTGCTTCAAACTCCAAACCGAGAGAAAAATAAACTAAATACCAGAAAAATCCAGATACTGCCTTCTAAAGCCCCCCCATCTGATCTCCTCGGTGATGGTCCGTGGCCTGGCAGCCTGCGCCGGGGTCAGGGGCGGGTTGGGGGAGCCGGTGTCAGGGACACTCAGCTGGGCAGGAGAGGACACAGGGGCTGCGCTAATGAAGGGCCCGGCAGCTGGGGGGCCCTCGGGTTATGCAGACCAACACTCTAATTGGCCTGATGAGATGCGGCGCATTCAGGGGGAGGTCAGGCGCAGCAGGATGGAGGCGGCCGCTGCAGGGTCACAGAAAGGCACAAAGTTAGCAGCTTCTTTGAGTTTGTTTGGTCCTTCCAACGATATCATGGAGGTTTGATCAAACTAGATCACGTTTTTAAAAGAAAATCTGTAAAAATAAGCGAGATATACTAGAAAAGGAATCTGGTTCTTTTTCTTGACCGTACTAATTATTTAAATTAAATATCTAAACTTTAAATCTATTCAACTCTCTAATATCTCAGAAAGGATAAAATACATTTTATTGCCATGCCAGACGCTAGAAACAGAATGGTGAGATAGGCGTTTGTTGCAGCCCCACTTTTCTGAAGCCCCCAAATAAAAGCACAGACCGAGGATCAGCAGGACACCCAGCAGGGCTGGATACCAGATCAGGAGCTTAAAAGCTCACAGAATTCAAATCAGGCCTTTATTTTAAAACCATTTTAAAGAGATGCTCAATAAGGTGGTAGTAAACCAGTTGCCCATCCTCCACTGGTTGCTGCACACTGTCAGCCAGCTGGCTGAAAGAAGGCAAGTATAATTTCCTATACTGTAAAAAATGTATTTGTCTCATTTAAAGTCACTTAAGTTGTTATTTAAAAAGAAAAGGAAGCCTATGATCAGTCTTTGAACATTACTTTGCGGATAAAATGGAACGTGTGTAAAACAAAAGCGAAGAGGTAAAATAATTTGTTTATTTTGTATTTCCCACCACTACAAATTATAACTGTAATTATTATTATTTAAGCAGCAAATCAAAGCCTGTGGGAGAGGATTAGCGCCACTGAAAAAAAAAATAAGTTAACTGAATTTTTAATACCATTTTAGCTTCATATGGGAAAAAAGGGAGAATTCCGACTTTATTATATTGTATAGTTGGATGTGTGTATATATTATATAAAACTGTAACTTGAGTGTGTAACAAAAGTAATTTCCCTCTGGGATTATTAAAGTATTTCTAATTCTGATTCTGATTCTGCTGAGACAAAAAAGTCTTAACTCTGAGATTAAAGCCATAATTCTGAGATTCAAGTCAGAATTCTGAGACAAAAAAGTCTTAATTCTGAGATTAAAGTCAGAATTCTGAGACAAAAAAGTCTTAATTCTGAGATTAAAGCCAGAATTCTGAGATTCAAGTCAGAATTCTGAGACAAAAAAAGTCTTAATTCTGAGTTTAAAGTCAGAATTCTGAGATTAAAGTCAGACGTCTGAGAAAGAAAAAGTTATAATTCTGAGATTAAAGTCAGAAGTCCAATAAAAAAGTCAGAATCCAGAGATTAAAGTCAGAATTCTGAGAAAAAGTCTTAATTCTGAGATTAAAGTCAGAGTTCTGAGACAAAAAAGTCTTAATTCTGAGATTAAAATCAGGATTCTCAGATTAAAGTCAGAAGTCTGAGAAAGAAAAGTAATAATTCTGAAATTCAAGTCAGAATTCTGAGAAAGAAAAAGTCATAATTCTGAGATTAAAGTCAGACATCTGAGAAAGAAAAAGTCATAATTCTGAGATTAAAGTCAGAAGTCCAAGAAAAAAGTCAGAATCCAGAGATTAAAGTCAGAATTCTGAGAAAAAGTCAGAAGTCCAAGAAAAAAGTCAGAATCCAGAGATTAAAGTCAGAATTCTGAGAAAAAGTCTTAATTCTGAGATTAAAGTCAGAATCCGGAGATTAAAGTCAGAAGTCCAAGAAAAAAGTCAGAATCCAGAGATTAAAGTCAGAATTCTGAGAAAAAGTCTTAATTCTGAGATTAAAGTCAGAGTTCTGAGACAAAAAAGTCTTAATTCTGAGATTAAAATCAGGATTCTCAGATTAAAGTCAGAAGTCTGAGAAAGAAAAGTAATAATTCTGAAATTCAAGTCAGAATTCTGAGAAAGAAAAAGTCATAATTCTGAGATTAAAGTCAGGATTCTGAGATTAAAGTCAGACGTCTGAGAAAGAAAAAGTTATAATTCTGAGATTAAAGTCAGAAGTCGAAGAAAAAAGTCAGAATCCAGAGATTAAAGTCAGAATTCTGAGAAAAAGTCTTAATTCTGAGATTAAAGTCAGAGTTCTGAGACAAAAAAGTCTTAATTCTGAGATTAAAATCAGGATTCTCTGATTAAAGTCAGAAGTCTGAGAAAGAAAACTAATAATTCTGAAATTCAAGTCAGAATTCTGAGACAAAAAAAGTCTTAATTCTGAGTTTAAAGTCAGAATTCTGAGATTGAAGTCAGACGTCTGAGAAAGAAAAAGTTATAATTCTGAGATTAAAGTCAGAAGTCCAAGAAAAAAGTCAGAATCCAGAGATTAAAGTCAGAATTCTGAGAAAAAGTCTTAATTCTGAGATTAAAGTCAGAGTTCTGAGACAAAAAAGTCTTAATTCTGAGATTAAAATCAGGATTCTCAGATTAAAGTCAGAAGTCTGAGAAAGAAAAGTAATAATTCTGAAATTCAAGTCAGAATTCTGAGACAAAAAAAGTCTTAATTCTGAGTTTAAAGTCAGAATTCTGAGATTAAAGTCAGACGTCTGAGAAAGAAAAAGTTATAATTCTGAGATTAAAGTCAGAAGTCCAAGAAAAAAGTCAGAATCCAGAGATTAAAGTCAGAATTCTGAGAAAAAGTCTTAATTCTGAGATTAAAGTCAGAGTTCTGAGACAAAAAAGTCTTAATTCTGAGATTAAAATCAGGATTCTCAGATTAAAGTCAGAAGTCTGAGAAAGAAAAGTAATAATTCTGAAATTCAAGTCAGAATTCTGAGAAAGAAAAAGTCATAATTCTGAGATTAAAGTCAGACATCTGAGAAAGAAAAAGTCATAATTCTGAGATTAAAGTCAGAATTCTGAGAAAAAGTCTTAATTCTGAGATTAAAGTCAGAATCCGGAGATTAAAGTCAGAAGTCCAAGAAAAAAGTCAGAATCCAGAGATTAAAGTCAGAATTCTGAGAAAAAGTCAGAAGTCCAAGAAAAAAGTCAGAATCCAGAGATTAAAGTCAGAATTCTGAGAAAAAGTCTTAATTCTGAGATTAGAGTCAGAATCCGGAGATTAAAGTCAGAAGTCCAAGAAAAAAGTCAGAATCCAGAGATTAAAGTCAGAATTCTGAGAAAAAGTCAGAATTCTGAGATTAAAGTCAGAATCCGGAGATTAAAGTCAGAAGTCCAAGAAAAAAGTCAGAATCCAGAGATTAAAGTCAGAATTCTGAGAAAAAGTCTTAATTCTGAGATTAAAGTCAGAGTTTTGAGACAAAAAAGTCTTAATTCTGAGATTAAAATCAGGATTCTCAGATTAAAGTCAGAAGTCTGAGAAAGAAAAGTAATAATTCTGAAATTCAAGTCAGAATTCTGAGAAAGAAAAAGTCATAATTCTGAGATTAAAATCAGGATTCTCAGATTAAAGCCAGAAGTCTGAGAAAGAAAAGTAATAATTCTGAAATTCAAGTCAGAATTCTGAGAAAGAAAAAAGTCTTAATTCTGAGATTAAAGTCAGAGTTCAGAGACAAAAAAGTCTTAATTCTGAGATTAAAATCAGGATTCTCAGATTAAAGTCAGAAGTCTGAGAAAGAAAAGTAATAATTCTGAAATTCAAGTCAGAATTCTGAGACAAAAAAGTCTTAATTCTGAGTTTAAAGTCAGAATTCTGAGATTAAAGTCAGACGTCTGAGAAAGAAAAAGTTATAATTCTGAGATTAAAGTCAGAAGTCCAAGAAAAAAGTCAGAATCCAGAGATTAAAGTCAGAATTTTGAGAAAAAGTCTTAATTCTGAGATTAAAGTCAGAGTTCTGAGACAAAAAAGTCTTAATTCTGAGATTAAAATCAGGATACTCAGATTAAAGTCAGAAGTCTGAGAAAGAAAACTAATAATTCTGAAATTCAAGTCAGAATTCTGAGACAAAAAAAGTCTTAATTCTGAGTTTAAAGTCAGAATTCTGAGATTAAAGTCAGACGTCTGAGAAAGAAAAAGTTATAATTCTGAGATTAAAGTCAGAAGTCCAAGAAAAAAGTCAGAATCCAGAGATTAAAGTCAGAATTCTGAGAAAAAGTCTTAATTCTGAGATTAAAGTCAGAGTTCTGAGACAAAAAAGTCTTAATTCTGAGATTAAAATCAGGATTCTCAGATTAAAGTCAGAAGTCTGAGAAAGAAAAGTAATAATTCTGAAATTCAAGTCAGAATTCTGAGACAAAAAAAGTCTTAATTCTGAGTTTAAAGTCAGAATTCTGAGATTAAAGTCAGACGTCTGAGAAAGAAAAAGTTATAATTCTGAGATTAAAGTCAGAAGTCCAAGAAAAAAGTCAGAATCCAGAGATTAAAGTCAGAATTCTGAGAAAAAGTCTTAATTCTGAGATTAAAGTCAGAGTTCTGAGACAAAAAAGTCTTAATTCTGAGATTAAAATCAGGATTCTCAGATTAAAGTCAGAAGTCTGAGAAAGAAAAGTAATAATTCTGAAATTCAAGTCAGAATTCTGAGACAAAAAAAGTCTTAATTCTGAGTTTAAAGTCAGAATTCTGAGATTAAAGTCAGACGTCTGAGAAAGAAAAAGTTATAATTCTGAGATTAAAGTCAGAAGTCCAAGAAAAAAGTCAGAATCCAGAGATTAAAGTCAGAATTCTGAGAAAAAGTCTTAATTCTGAGATTAAAGTCAGAGTTCTGAGACAAAAAAGTCTTAATTCTGAGATTAAAATCAGGATTCTCAGATTAAAGTCAGAAGTCTGAGAAAGAAAAGTAATAATTCTGAAATTCAAGTCAGAATTCTGAGACAAAAAAAGTCTTAATTCTGAGTTTAAAGTCAGAATTCTGAGATTAAAGTCAGACGTCTGAGAAAGAAAAAGTTATAATTCTGAGATTAAAGTCAGAAGTCCAAGAAAAAAGTCAGAATCCAGAGATTAAAGTCAGAATTCTGAGAAAAAGTCTTAATTCTGAGATTAAAGTCAGAGTTCTGAGACAAAAAAGTCTTAATTCTGAGATTAAAATCAGGATTCTCAGATTAAAGTCAGAAGTCTGAGAAAGAAAAGTAATAATTCTGAAATTCAAGTTAGAATTCTGAGAAAGAAAAAGTCATAATTCTGAGATTAAAGTCAGACATCTGAGAAAGAAAAAGTCATAATTCTGAGATTAAAGTCAGAAGTCCAAGAAAAAAGTCAGAATCCAGAGATTAAAGTCAGAATTCTGAGAAAAAGTCAGAAGTCCAAGAAAAAAGTCAGAATCCAGAGATTAAAGTCAGAATTCTGAGAAAAAGTCTTAATTCTGAGATTAAAGTCAGAATCCGGAGATTAAAGTCAGAAGTCCAAGAAAAAAGTCAGAATCCAGAGATTAAAGTCAGAATTCCGAGAAAAAGTCAGAATTCTTTCCCCCCATATTAAACTGAAATAAAATGTAAAAATCAGTTAACTTTTTTTTTTCTTTCAATGGCCCAAATCCTCTTCCATAAAAGCCTGTCTGCATGAATTATTCTTCTTTTTTTTCAAATCTCCTTTTAACTGACAGCATTTTTCTGTATATTTCATCCCAACATTAAATCAAACTGCGTTTTACAAGACTATCTACAGAGAAGAAATGTGTGAAAGGTGTCATATTTCTGTTATTCCTCCGCCATTAATAAAATGCTGATAATAATGAATTGGCTGGGGAGGCATTTATTCCTCCCATTGATCATCTAAGCTGAGGTGGAAATGCGTGATGAATGGCGAGCCTTTTCTCTCCTCCCTGAAAGAGTTAGTCTGAAGTTGGCAGCCAACTCCTGCAGTCTCGGTCGGACGTGCTGAGAATCGCAAATTCAAGGACTTAAAAATCATTTCTTTTGTTCTTCTAATGGTTGGATCCATTTAAAACATTTAAATCGGAGTAAAAAAAAAGGGGGGGTAAGGTGTTAAAATAAACTAAAGTGATCTGCAGCGTTTGATATATATGCGGGTTGTTTTTTAGTTTAGTTTGAGCTCAGTAAGTTGTTTGGAGGAGAAAAGGCTCCAGATGTTGCGCTGGAACCATCCCGGGTCATCCGGGGCCCCTCAGTCCTAGCTGCTGGCTGCCGCTCCTCTCTGCGCTCAATTCACTCATGGATACTTTTAAACACGCTGCTTGCAGGATTTCCTCTCCCTGTTCAGGTGCTTTAGTGCCCCATCCATCCATCCATCCATCCATCCATCCATCCATCCATCCTGATCATCCATACTTAAAGCGCCCTCGGAGAAGAGAAGCGGCGCACCGGCGCATTTTTAATTGTTTTGGCTCTGATTTATTTTATTTTTTCACTTATTAACGGTTTTTTTTTGTTGATCTCCCTCTTTTTTTCTCTTTAAGTCAAACAGCCAGAGAATAATGTTGTTTTGGAAAACAATCAATGGCTTTAATTGGAAGCATATCGGTCTTAAAAGGCGCTGCGGGGCTGTTGGATTATTTCTGGTGACCCCCGGTGCGCCATAAGGAGACTCCATTATGTATATTATTTATATTTATTTTTAAACGTGAGTTCAGACAGAAACTAATCTGATAAATTCAAAATAAAAACCTTTTTTTTTTCTCCGCTTTGATTTAAGGTCGAGTTGAAGGGAGACATTTGCGCATCCAGGCTGCGCTTCAACACGCAGCTCTGACAGGCCAGTTTGGAGCAGCTTGCGCAGAAGTTGCGGCGAACTGCGCACCAAAAAAAAAAAAAAAAAAAAAAAAAAAACTATATATATATATAAATATATATATATATATATATATATATATATATATATATATATATATATATATATATATATATATATATATATATATATATGAGTCAATTTGATCGTAGCCATGTTTGAAAATTTGCTTAATCTGATGTAGGCTATTAGAAGCAATCAAAGGAAGATTAAGAAGGAAATACTGAATTATTAACAAGCTTTTTAAACTTGGACTTTTCCATCCACAAGTCTAATTTTTTACCTCATACATTTCTTCATAATGTGACCCATGCACTATAAAAAAACATATTTTAGAGCAATATCACAAAATATTTATTCAAATATTTTGATTTTGATCCTTTAAATCTTAAGTTTGTTTTGGTGACAGAGCCTACCTGAACATTTGAAATGTTCTGTAACTAAGATTAGATCAATCATTTTGTACCTATTTTCAACTGTTTTGTGTTAAGCTGTCTGAGGCTGGGGTTATATATTTAAACTTGTTTTCTTTTGACATTTATATATCAATAGTAATGCTTTGGATCCATCATAGGTGGGAGACGAAGCTTCTGAACTCCAGAAAAGTGACATAAAAAATAAAGAGTTCCATGAAATAAGGCTGTTTGTTCTTGAATTGTGCAGGTAAATAAGATCTCCTTGGAATTAGTTATGTTTCCCCTAAACTAAGATAATATGATTATTTATTTCCTACTTTAAGGTGAATAATCTTTACCTTATTTATCTGCTCAAATTAAGGGAATACGCTTATTTTAAGAAAAACGAACTTACTCAGAGGTAAAATTTCTGCAGTGTTGCACTAGTTCAATGACCTCACTAATGCTGTTTATTATTTATTGTTGGGAGGTTGCTGGCAAGGAGTCTAATTGGGTTTACATGCCACCTTGTAAAAATACATTTGAGAGTTTTTTTCTATTTCTTTTCAAACTTTGCTCCAATGTTTTACATTGTTCCACTCGATTCGTTTTTTTTTTTTGTCTTTTAATGTGTAAGGAATAAACAGAATTGCAAATTTACTTGTTAAATAGAAATCACAGTAAAACACACCTCTGTACGAAATGTTGGCTGTTATTTCCCTCTAATTGTTTTTAATTTTTTATGTTTTTTTGTGTGTGTTTAAGTGGTTTACACTCTAAAATGTACTTTTTATGTCCAGCTTTCTTTTAAAGCCCCGGTTAACCAAATCTATCCCAAATGCAATGTATATGAACTGATACACCAGTCTGTAACACTATAACACCATACACGTTATTTCACCGTCCAAACCACAATGGCTGACAGGGAGAATAAATAAACACTTTGTTTCATTTGTAAGGAAATTTTCAGGGTGGATTTGTTTCTTTAAAAAATGGTCATTGAAGGTAACGTTCGTAAACAAACCCAGTCGATCAGAATTTGAATCTTTTTATTGGCTTTTATTGTCTATATTTCTCCACCTTTTCTAGCCTATGAGAACATTTATTTATGGGCAAAATAAACAACCTAACTGTCTCTTTTTTGTAGGAGGCACACTGGCTTTGAAAAATGACTTGAACCTAGTTGTAGTCAAATTCTGCTGACATCTGAATGGTGGTTTATTTGCATTTTTGGCAGCAAAGGGGGTGAACCCAGTGAGTTCTAATTCGTGGTGAAAAGCAGAGACAAGCAAGTCGCATTCAAGTGCCAGTTGTCTTCTCGGCGATGCAAAGCCTAAGCTCCTGCAGGTGCAGCCGAGTGCAGATATGTTTGAGCTCTGAAGCACACACTTTTGTTGCTCTTATCTGATGGGAGCAACGGAGGTTGGCAGTGGTCAGGCAGGCTGAAGGTGTGAAGTCCTGAGTGTTTTATTCAGCTGCTTTTGTGTAATGGCTCTTTAATGGAGGCTGTGATGTGTATCGGTGAGAACGGGTGTTTTTCATTTTCTCTTTTTAGGTTTTACTGCAGCAGAGGAGGGAAACAAACAGAGGGACCCTCTGTTTAGATGCATTTAAATAGGGATATTTATACTTTATGGCAATTTTTAAGTGATTTTTCTACGTCAACAAATGAGATTAAAAGGAGTAGGTAGAATAAATATACATTTTAATGGGTTTCAATATGGAAAATTATTTCCTCGGATATTTTGCCTATAATCTTAATTAATAGGCAGTAATTTTGCAGGTAGAAGCACTTGCTTTAGCTTGTGCAAAGTGATGTGGGGAGGCTTTTATATGTTTTCTTTCCTTCTTTATCTGTTTGAAAAAGGTTTTTTTTTGTTCTTAGCTTTGTTGTCAAATTGTCCAAATGAATGTGAAATGTGTTAAGAATATTTCTGCTTCCCCTGTCAACCAGCTGGAAAATATTGGTTTTATATGGCCAATTTAAGAGATACGGGCGAAAATAAAATCCACAGCCAAACTGCTTCGCCTATAAATAATCCTCCCTGTTGTTTGAAATGTGTTTCTTCAGAAAAAAAACAACAACTCCTCTCTTCAATCTCCAGGCACAGATTGTCACACTAATTAATAGCAACTATTTAGGGAAATTTTGGTTAAAATAACACATATATTGTCAATATATTATGATTGTGAATCATTTTATCAATAGAATCAGAACCAGAATGCCCTTATTGGTCATTTCAGTACAAACCATTCAAGGGAATTAGCATTAGCATAGCATAGCATAGCCTTGATCTTATATTTTGTGTATACAAAAAATGATAGAATCTGGTGACAAAATGTAAAAACTTCACTATTAACCATCTACATACTCCTGATTTTAATTACATACATGCTTAGAATTAGTATTTATACCTAACACAAAGCTGTTAGCATCTGTTTTGTTAGCTTTCAGCTTATTTCTTAGCTAACAGAACAGCTAGTCTATGCTAACCAGAGCTAGCTAAGGTATAATAGAAGCCAGGTGTGGAAATATTTATAAAAACTGGTGAATATTAGTTCAGCACGTTCAGAGAATAGCCTTTGTGTTAAAGCAATTTTTGTGCAACATAGTTATTGCCAACGTTATAGCTTTAAAATCTGTTGTATGGCAGGCTGTTACGCACAGTACAACTAAAACGACAAAAAATGTTACCCCAAAAAAAACCCATAAAAAAGAATAACATTAGGACGTTAGTTAAAAGCCACAGAACAAAAATACTCCACTTAACTCAAGGACAGTAATTCAAAAAGGGCCATTTTTCCCCTCATAATCTAATTTTACTGTAAATTAAATTAGTGTAAATTAGATTTATTTTCCCCCCGAAGATTGCCTTGTAGATATACGACAATGTGTTGTGAACCGATGTTGTGGGGAACTGCTGAGCATATGGTTGTGTTTGTTTTACAGTGAAATAAAGTGCAGTTTTATTGGAAACAAACAAATTACAGTCCAGCGACTTTATTTGCATCATTTGTACCTGATAACATGGCCATTTATATATATTTCCACTGGATTTTCTTTTCAGCCAATGACTTCCAGTCAAATTAGATATAAGCTGATGATAAATAGGGTTGTGTGTGTAAAAAATTTGGTTTAGCAGAAGAAAAACAAATATTTGTTGGAGTCTTGATGTTTATTTTTGTTTGTTAGGCATAGGGCTGGGTATTGTTAAAAAAATTTCGGTTCCGGTACCAATACCGATACCTTCACTTCGATACCGGTTCCTGAACGATACTTTTTTCGATACCAGTTTTATAATATCAATTCGAAAAAAAAGAAAATTACACAACATAAAAAAGTACAAATCTTGAGTTTTATTTTAAGCTCTGTTTTTCCATTTACATTTTTCCTCTTACATAAAAAAATAAATAATTCAGTGTCTAATATTCACTGTTACATTGTGAGGACCTTTTTACTTAGCAGTTTTCCTTTAGAAAAATTACCATGACTGACAAACAAGCCCGTTGAATGGGATCCTACTGACAGCGCACCGCTGGTATGGGGGGGGTCTGAGCGGCTCCGACAGAAATATGGAAGGCAGGATGAACTGACTGCACTGATTACGTTTTCAGGTGGATTTTCCCACTTAAAAACATAATAAAACTACTTTATTCCCACTGATCACAGCAAATATAGCTGCAAGGCAAATAAAGGATAGAGTAGCTTTGCCCAACGCGCGTCTGACCCACTTTGCGACCGCGCAGCCAGAGCAGCAAAGCTTCTTCAGCAGCGCGTCAGAAGCTGGTACAAGCAGCAAAAATGAAGCAGCAGACGAGATTTTGCTGCTCTTGCTGCGTCCAGTTTGAAAGCAGCATGATTCACTCCGCTCTGGCTTTGCTCTGCCCACGGGCTGCTGAGAGGAGGATGGTCGCGCTGGCTGCGGTCCGCTCTTCTTGCAGTCAAACACAGAGCGACTTTCTGCTCTTAAATTATTTCCGTGCACGATGTATTGCATTGTGCACTATTAGCATCAGTCTTAATAAAGTGAAGCCGCACTTTTGACCTGGGGGGCATTTTAAAGGGGTTCCGCGACGCTGCAACCAGTTCACAAAAGATACACATGAACCCTGGCTGTAGGCGTGACCACCTGTGTATTTTTCCTGGATGACGCAATCACCTTAAGTGTTCCAGCCAATCACCGAAACTTGGTACCGAAAGACGAGGCATGTTTCGATACTCTGTAGAACCGAAGCATTTCGGTCGGTACCATAAAAGTACCGAAGTTCGGTACCCAGCCCTAGTTAGGCATTATAAAGAAAATACCTGTATTTTTTTTCATAATTGTGTTTCTTTGTCACATTTAAGATCTTGCACTATATGTTTAAATAGAGTCATGATTTATGTAAAAACATCCATTGAGTCTAACAGTCAACAGTAATCTTCAGTCATATAACAACCTCAGACTGCCCCCAACTAAAGGGCACCCTGGGTGGAGAGCCATATGTAAAAAATGAATGAAAGAAAAAACATGTAATAATGTTTTTTTTTTTATTACGTTTTTGTCTATTAATAAATTGGTTATGTGACTCTTATAAAAGATATAGGTGGAAGTCACATTTTTCAACAATTATTGTTGTTTAATTACAGATTATAATCTGTGACATGTTGAGACAAATTGCCTATATGCAGATCAGGTATATGACAGCGTGTCAGAAAATCATAGATTTTATAAACATTTAGCTTCATGAATGATGAAAATGCTAAGCTACATATCTGCCTGCTTTTATCACACATACTCAGAAAAAATGTCTCCATGAACCTATTGTGTGTCAGTTCAATTTATTTGTATCCAAGTACATCCATAAATTATTCCAAGTCATCTTAAGAATTCTCAAATCTTAAACCATTTATTATTTACAGAAAATACTGCAAACGGGTCTGTTCCTTCTATGATGGTTCTGATTGTTTTTTGTGTTTTTGGGGGGTAGGAGTGACCTGACTGGTGTAATACAGGACTGATCAAACCTTAATGGCACTGATTGAACTCCTGTTGGTGGATGTTGAGTGATGGATGCATATTTCCACATTTTCTTACAGTACTATGAGTAAAAAAAGAACAATTTCATCACTGGTTTTCAGTGCAGATCAAATAACATCCTTTAAATGAACGTCTTTGACTCGAGCTCCAAACAAGTAGAAAACTATAATGGTGTGAATCCTGATAGTGCAGCTTCTAGGTGATGAGGAGCTTAAAGACTGTATCTGTTGAGGTGTGGTTTTTGCAGGGCTCTGTCATGCACATGTGCTGGAGCAGGTGCAGCCTTCAAAGTGGCATCATCAGGACTCCCTTCCTCCCTTCCTTACTGAAGGAGGCACATTTTTAGCATCCAGGCTCGGACTGGGAACCACTGGCATTTTTCCATCTACACCGGCCCACTTATGGACCCCCACCCCCGGGGGAAAAAAAACAGAAGCACAGTCAAACGCGTGCATCTCAAATGTGAAAAACAATACGAATACACATTGTGGATTAACCGGTCTATCTTCAAGTATCACACGACAACCATCACCAAGACTTCTATAATGCAGCTTTACTGCGTAATGTCCACGCTCACCACATTAGCAGGGTTGCCAGATGTCACTGACTCACGTTTTCCAGCCCAAAAAATGTTCATAAACCGCCTGGAAATACGAAATCTCGCCCAATTTGAACCAAAGTCTATTGATCTCTTAGGCCATAAATCTAAAGAAAAACATTTTTTACCCATAGACGGCCATCATAAACCGCCAGATTGGGAAACATCCCAACCTGGCAACAATGCACAGAAGACGGGAAACGTTAGCCTTTAGATGCAAAACCACATCATCGTCAAATATAAGAGTTTGGTTTAAATAAAGTATTTTAGTTTTATTTTAATTCAGTTTGTTGCAATGATTTTACAGTTTGAATAAATAGAAAATTACACCATATGCCAACCGGAACAACGATGTGCATGACAAGTAAGGGCTATATATACTGCATGCATCATTTAGGCAGTTAATATTGTATTACTTCTTGAGTTATTCACTGTCACAGGTAGGGGCTTTGGTCGGAGAGGAAGTTTTGGGGCCGTACGCTGAAATGAGGAGGTATCACAGATTAGCATCATTGCTTGGGTGTTCCTGAACCGGTCCACCTTTCATTCCTCTGACCGTTTGTTGGGAATCCGCTTCGTCGTTCGTTCTTGTTTTTTGCAGAAAGAGGAGAGCGGCTTCTGTGTTGTGCCCCCCCCCCCCCCCCCCCCCCCCCCCCCCTTTCTTTGTTTGTTGGGCTGAACCCCAGAGCAGCTGCCGGCTGTGGTGGTGGCGGTGGGGTCTGGAGGGACATTGGAGCTGCACGTCCTCTCTTTGCCATCCTCTGCCAAGGTGGCATTATGCAAGCAGAGGGAGGGGGGGGGGCAGCAGGTCCACATTTATTATGGAGGAGGTGGACTTCTAGGATCCTTCCCTTCAACTTTCCCTTCTTGTCAGGGTTGGAACTTGTCTTTTTCCAAAACTCCCACCTGCACCTCTCTACCACCCTAACCTGCCTCCCTCCTCCTCCCCCCTCATCCATCCATCCCTCTCCCTCTCTCTCTCTCTCTGCCTCTCTCTCTCTCCTCCCCTCCCTTTCGGCTCTCCAAGCATTGGCTGGGCTGCGGGCATCTCGGTGCCAAATAGGTGGGCCTTCTCGTCGCGCTGGCAGAGGCTCAAGCGATGGTTAGGGAGAGAACGCGGAGAGGAGGAGAGACACAGAAAGAGAGAAAAGGAGGAAAAAAGGAGAGGCAGCGCTCGGCTTTGCCAGCGGTCCTTTGCGCTGGTCCAACATTGATTCCGCTCTGCGTTTTTTTCCCGTTTTTTTTTTTTCCTCCTCGACTGCGCTTCGCTCTCCTCGGCTCCCCCATCTGTGTGTGTGTGTGAGAGAGTGAGAGAGAGTGAGAGAGTGTGTGTGTGAGGCGGGCCAAGGGATCAGAACAGACACCGCTACCAATTAGTGCGCACTTTGCCAAGGATTTTTTTTTTTTTTTTTGGAATTCGCAAAGTTGCGTTTTTTTTTTAATTAATTTTTCTGACAGTTTTTTAAACATTTTTTTTTATTTTACTTAAAAACTTGCTTCTAATGAACAGCTATTTATTTGTGAAAGTTTATTTTTAATCATCCCTCTAAGTGTTTTTTTTTTCTCCTTGCCAAACCAACAATTGCTTTACATTTGGGAGCGCAAAAAAAAAGAGAGAAAAAAAGTGCAGATTTTTTTTTTTTTTTTCACTTTTAGCGCCGTGCCAAATTTATGATGAGAGTGCAAAATGGTAACTACCAGGCCGTCTGTCTTCCTCTTGCAGTGCGCTTATCTGTGCTGTTTTGGTGTCTACTTTCAGTTTGTTGTGGAAATGTGACTGCTTGGAGCTCTCCTTGGTTTTTTGGGTTTCTTTTTTTGTTTCCTTTTTTCCTTCCTTCCCTCCCCTGCATGCTGTGTGTGTAGAGCGCAGATAGGGAAGGCTATGGCTGAGCTTTTAGCGGCGCATTTCAGCAGCGGGTTTGTGGCAGCAAAGCTTGGCGGCGCTGAGCGGCCGGTGTGTGGCAGCGCTGGCACCGGAGCGCTTTGGCGAGATCTGGGCTTTGTTGCCCAGAGATATGTAGTGAAGGTATTAGGACACCTTGGGCCACCTTTTCTTTTTTTTTTTTTTCCTCCCCCAACAAATAGAGAATCGACAGCGCAGCTTGAACCATTTTCTTCTGCTTTTGGATTTTTTATTTTTGTTTGTTTTTGCATTTCTTGTCATTATTTATATTTCAGCCTGATTGTTGTTGTTTTGCTTGAACAAGGAGGGTGATTTATTCATGATATGCTGTTTTTTCTATGTCATTGTGATTAATCTTTGTGCACATATAGAATAGAATAGAATAGAAAATCCCTTTATTGTCCCACAATGGGGAAATTCTGGTGTTTACATCAGCAAAAATTATAGAAAAAAAATTGTCACACAAATGTGGACCTTATAAAAGTGTGTAGAATAACATAATAGTAAAGAGTTAAAAGATAAAATAAATAAAATACTGTACTGTAAATTGTTTTAACTATATATATATATATATATATATATATATATATATATATATATATATATATATATATATATATATATATATATATATATATATATATATATATATATATATATATACATTTTATATAAATTCTGTGTTAAAACTCTAAAATGTACTGCATCAGTCACGTTGTCACACTGATGCAGTTTTTTATTTTTTATGCTCAAAATAAGCTGAAATAATATCTATTGTTTAGTAAAGGCATAATAATTTGCTGTTTTTTAAATTAAAAGACTATTTATTTGAGTAAGTTAGTGGAATAGGACATTTTTCTGAAAAACACAGCTCAGATATATGTCTTTAATTAGGTGACAGTTTATAATAAACAAAAATATATGTTGGTGAATATTTAAAGATTTAATTTTTGTTTTTAGTTTTTAAATGGTTCATTTATATATATATATATATATATATATATATATATATATATATATATATATATATATATATATATATGTATATATATATATATATATATATATATTGTTTTTTTATTTTGTTTTTATTTTGGTAGCCTTTCTTATTTAAACAGTTTGATAGGAATTTTAAGGGAAGATGTTCGCTCAGTCTTCCGTTAGCTCCTGTCACTCATGGTTTTTCTGTGAAGAACGCTGAAGCGGTTTTTGTTTTTCTGTGTTTTATTGTGAACGACACCATCAGCTCAGTAAAAGCCACAATGTCCAGGAAGTCGCTGTTCAGAGAGAATCTAACTTTATATGCATTTTAGCTCATTTAGCGCTAGGGCTAAGGTCAGACATGCTAGCATATTAGTTTTTCCCTTGTTTAAAAAAAAAGAAAAACGAAAACAAAAATAAGAATTAGATTTTTATTGAGGCTGAATTATTTATTCATTAAGGAGCATACTTGTGAAATTGATAAAAATATATCAAGTTGTACATTAGGAACCTCTGTTCCAGTAATAGCTAACAAACGTCACTTTATTATCGCTAAGCTAATTTAAAAAAAAGAGTGAATTTTTATTGTTTGTTCTATCTGTAGAAACTTAACTACGTCCTTAAATGTTACTTAAGTCCAGATTTAAGCTGTTTCTCAGTTTAGATCCTAATTTAGGATTTGTTACTACATTTAAATTGGTATTTTTGTCAGAGTTTAACCTTTACTGAGCATTAAATGTATAAAGTATGTAGATTATATCAATGGTTATAGTTGAAAGCTGTGTATAGTTTCTTAATATGTTTTTTTAGTAGTATTTGTTGCTTAAAACGTGTTTTTCTGTCCTCAGGATGAATTTCACCCCTTCATCGAGGCCCTCCTCCCCCATGTCCGTGCCTTTTCCTACACCTGGTTTAACCTGCAGGCCCGCAAACGCAAGTACTTCAAGAAGCACGAGAAGAGGATGAGCAAGGACGAGGAGCGTGCGGTCAAGGACGAGCTGCTGGGCGAGAAGCCGGAGATCAAGCAGAAGTGGGCCTCGCGCCTGCTGGCCAAGCTCCGCAAGGACATCAGGCCGGAGTTCCGCGAGGACTTCGTCCTCACTATCACGGGAAAGAAGCCCCCCTGCTGCGTGCTGTCCAACCCCGACCAGAAGGGGAAGATCCGCCGCATCGACTGCCTCCGCCAGGCCGACAAGGTGTGGCGGCTGGACCTGGTGATGGTCATCCTGTTCAAGGGCAGCCCCCTGGAGAGCACGGACGGCGAGCGGCTGGTCAAGTCGCCCCAGTGCTCCAACCACGGCCTGTGTGTCCAGCCGCACCACATCGGGGTGACGGTAAAGGAGCTGGATCTCTACCTGGCCTACTTCGTCCACACACCAGGTACGTTTCCCCCCCACGCATTGAGAAGACAGATCAGAAACCAGTACGGGTGTCAGGATATAACCTCCCACCCTGCAATGTTCGCCAAATGGTCCTGATGGCAAAACAAATGCCAGGTTTTTAATATTTAAAGGCTCCGCTAGTGCATCACAGTCCCCCCGGAGAAGAAAAAACAAACAGAAAGGCTTCTTTGCTGATTGATTTTTCTTTTTCTTTAAAGAGATTCTGACAGTTTGAAAGACCCCGGCTTAAAATCTGTGTTTACTAAGAGATATGTTTGCTTTGGTACATTTGTAGAAGCATTTGTGTGCAAATTTAACTAAATCCAAACGTGCATGTTTCGCGGCGCCGTCGGTAAACAAAAGCATCTGCAAGCGGGTTTATCCCTCGTGCACGCCATGGTGTGTGTGTATAATCCCTGCGAGCGTGCGATTGGTGTCTGTTAGTGTGCGAGTGGTGGTCTGGCCCGGTCCCAGGTAGTTTAGGAGGCAGCCAGCCTGCAGCCCCCAGGTCGCCTCAGCGTATCACACACACATCCACCCGACCCGGGGCTCTACCTTGTGACGCCCGGATGCTCCGCTCGCTAGGTGCCGGATTGTACAGATCAAAGCATCCTTGTTGTTTCCATGTTTTAATTTTTCCAGACGCGTACAGGAAATAAATAAAATACGGCAGCATGTATTGAATTCATTTGGAGGAACTTATTCACTAATAGAAATAAGAATTCCAGAATTCACTTTTTTTACACCTATTTTTTTTTTTATTTAGAATATTTTTTATCCAGACTAAATAGCTCAGATTTGTAAAGCAAAAACATTTTTACATTAAGTTTATTACAAATAAAAATTTGGCTAAAGGAATTTACAGTTATGAAAAAAAAATGATAAATTTGTTTTTGCAGGTAAATCAATTAAAAAAATATGTTTTTTTTCTCATTCTGGTGAAATTCAGTTACTGTTTAGGACATCCATGCTAGCTTTCCTTTTTAGCGTGCTGTATCAGAGCGTATGTGAGCAGCTCCATCGCTGTCGTCATCGGATTACCGCAGCGCCGCTCCAGCTGTCCAGCAGAAGGTCAGGTGTGAATCCTCGATGTCGGCGCTTTGCTTTTATAGACGGAGGGTGTCATTCTTCCCTTGGCTGAAAGGTGGGGAGCTCCCCGCAAATTATTGACCCCCTCCTTTGAGGCGGGTGTGTAATTCTGGGTGCATTTCTACAGCATCCCTTCCTGTTCCACGACGGACCCAGTACCGAGCACAGCCTGGTGCCTCCTTCGAGGAAAGACGTTTTTTTCTCCCTCCACTCCCCTCTGTGCCAACATCCACCGACTCCAAACAAACCAGCTTTCTCTACATGGTTCCTCCTTCAGCCCCTAAATGAAGCGTCTTATAAATGTCATTTAGAAGTTTTTAAACTTCAATCACGGAGTGTATTTTATATTTTTCCGGGAGCTCCCTCCCTCCTCTGATGGTCAGATTCCAGAGAGCGTGGGAGATGTACGTCAAGGTTTGAAAGCTGCTCCTGTTTCATTTCCCCGAGACACGTCGGGGGTTAAGCAGAGTTTAAAGAGGGACGGGGAGGCGGTGGCTCCACTCTGACCTTTCGGGTGGCAGCGTTACAGCGTTATTCTTAGCTCGCCATTCCAGGGTGTCTGACTGTGTTTGGCGGAAGCTGTCAGTAACCATGGACCTGATGATTGGACCGTAGCCGCCTCACCTGCCGCCCTTCTCTTGTCCTCGTTTTTAATTCCCCCTTTGCTTATGTCACTGTTGCCACCGATCGGAGGTCAGGAGCACAGATCAGGAGACCCTCTGTCCACAATATGCTCCTCTTTACACTAAAGATTTATCGATTATTTTAATAATTTGGTAATCAAATTGAATCATTGCTCAGAGTCAAGGTACTCAGATTCTAAAACAGACATTTTACCGAAGGAAAAACCTAATTATAAATACATAAAGATGAAGTTGTCCTTTTTGTATAGCAAAAAGTAAATATCTTTGCCAAATTAATCGATTACTGAATAATTGATGGATGTATTCCTAAAAATTGGAACAGATTTAGCATCATCTGCAGCAAAAATATATATATACTTAAAAACTGGAAATGATTGGAGCCTCCAAACAAGAAACGTTCTGATCAACAAACTGTTGGCATGATGCACTCCTGAAAATATTGGCTACATTTGACCAGATATGGATTCCCTTCTTGGACATTCTAACCAGATTAGACCTGAGAGACTGATCAGTATTGATCTTCACTGTGTTTCAATTATTCCAATAATTTTTTTTTTTTGTTGCGCTTAATTCTGACCTTTAAAAAGTATGGTTAATGTTTAATATAATATTACTACATTGTACATGTGTTGCTACATGGAGAGAGTGGGTGGGTTTTTTTTGTTGTTGTTTTTTTTATTGTTGTTTTTCTTTTTTTTGAGGTTCCAAAAAAGAGAACATTTAAAAATATATATTTTTTTAAAATTAAGAATTAAATTGGTAAATGGACCAAACAGTATAGCAAAACTCAAAAGTATAATGTTCTCGCCTTAGATGATCTTAAAATGTACTTTTATGCAACAACAGCAACAGAATAGAGAACTTTTAACTTTCAATAGAGCGCCCATTGAAAGGAGATGGAGGAGACTCATCCACGACCTCCGACACTAAACTCTCCTCCTCCTGCATGTTTCCGCTGTCCATAGCGTTCCTTGACAGTGTCGTTTCTAAGTCACCAATTTAGTGCTACTTGGTCCCAATGGAATTTCCCATTGGGAACCTGCTAGCACTAAGTTGCTAACTGGTTATCAAAATTCTTCCGAGAAACCGGCCACAACCAAACATGCTTGCCAACCTTCCGTCACAACAATCCCGCCCTCTTGTTAAACGACCAATCACATTCACTTTATTCACTTGTGTAAAGTCGTAGGGAAGCGGCTGTTCCAAACGTTGCATTTCGGAATTCTCCCGAGTGGTGCACGACTTTACACGAGTGAATAAAGTGAATGTGATTGGTCGTTTATCAAGAGGGCGGGATTTGTTGTGGCGGAAGGTTCCATCTTCCATCTAACTTGTGGCAGTAGCCTGGTTTGGTGTAGAAGGCCCCGTGAACACTGGGACGTAACTCATTGGGAAAGTAATTGGGTATTGCGTATATTAGCTGTGAGATATCAATCAAGATGATATGACCTAAAAAATGTGATTGACAGATGACCGTTGATATATGATTTGCTAAATTTAGCTGTTCAGGCTGACGTATAACTAACTGGCCTACATTAGATAATTGGAAAGAAACAGATTTTAAGACAGGATTTTTTTTTAAATAGAAATTTTTCTAAATTTTGGGACAATATGGTCTGATAAAGAGAACATTTATATACATGTTTAAGCCAGAATGATTTGACATTTATATGTGACTTCCCTACAACTTTAAAACTCTTGGCATGAACATATTTCTTTAAACTTTGTGATGATGTTTACCTGCACGCATCTGAGCTGGTTCCTTTTTTCTTAAAGTATGAAACTTGCTCCTTTTTTATTTTATTGAACAGTTTAAACTCCAAGAGGAGAAAAGAGGGCGTCTGACGTGATGTCGCCTTGGATCTCCCCCTTCGCTCAGTTCTTCTGTATTTGTCGGTACTGATAAAGCTGCGCGGTTCCAGGATTAGTCATGTTTGGATCGCGGGCCGCCTCATACGGCTTTCATTACCTCCATGAAAAGCTGTTTCTGAGAGCGCAGCCTCAATATTTGCTGCAGACAGGCGGAGAGCATAGGTACCCGGAGCCAGGTCTTAAAGCCAAACCGTGTGCACTTTGTTTCCACACTGCTGCTGCGCAGGAGCCCATTTTTACCCATCAGGGTGTCTTTGTGTCGACGTTACAAATGACCAAGAGAATCTCTTTTTAAAGAGACAAACAAAAGGAGGGACTTGGAAACGGACGGCGAGACTGATAGACTTAGCGCCTTCTCACGTCTGGCTAATCCATCAAACGCATCTTATCTGCGTCGCCCAATATCCTGAGCTTCAAATGGAGATACTATTATCAGGCCTGTGGTTACATAATGAAGAAGGGACCAAAAAGAACAAATGGGATTTGTCTTGTTTTTTTTCACACGAAGCTTTAGATTGCTGTGTTCTTTTAGGCCGAAAGTAGCGTCTGGAGTCCCCCAATGAAAAACAGAAAATAGCTCCACAGAGGGAACATTTAAAAGAAAAAAAAAATCAGCTCTCTGTGAACAATGGTGTTGTCCGCTGTGCAAAAACCAGACTTTCTACTGAATCTTTCCGTTGCTTTGTTGTCGTTCCACATTACGTGGGTCATAAAATTCGAGCTTCATCACGGGGTCCTCCCATGATGGGACAGCGTCAGTGACACCGCAGGGTTTTAATTTACGCACCGAGGCATGTAGAGACCTCTGACAGCCACCACTTGGCCCTCACTCAAAAGCCCTCCGTTTTCTTCAGCTGCCAGTGTGTATATATATATATATATATATATGTGTGTGTGTGTGTCCTACAGAGAGACAAGCGGATAGATACATATAGAGAAGCTCTTCCAGAATAAACAACCAGCGTGCGGATCTATGAAGGACATCTCTCTGTCCCATCTCCAGACCTCTGCTGACCGTTCTGTCAGAACTTTACGCCGCTCTCTGGTTCCGGAGCTTTGGGATCAGGCCAGCCGGCTTCATATTCACTGTAATTATCCAGTTTAGTGAATAATGTCGGCAAAAAAACACAAAGACAAAAGACTAAAGCGAATGATTGAATTAGGTGGAATTTTCAAACAGAAAAGTCTCAGTTTGGGAAATTGAAAAATTCTTTGTAGCAGAAACGTTTTGGTGGGGAGGGCATTAACAAGGAACAGATTTATTTCCTAATTTCACTGTACAGTGATTTTTAATTAATTGTGCAATTAAGAGTAATAATTAATTTTTGTGTCTTTAGCATGAACTATAGAAATACATTTATTTCTTAGGAGGTTTTTTCTAAAAAAATTCACATTACATGTTGTTCTGTAGGTTTATCGTATTATTTTATATCGTCCTAACAGTGTTAAATCTCTCTGCTACCGCTGCTCTCCTTCCTCTGTACAGGCGCCAGGCCTGAAATCTGTCTGTCCGCTAAAAACATACGTATCCCCCCCCCCCCTCCACGCACGCAGGAGGGGCGGCTTGGCTCTCCGAGCCGCCGGAGCCAAGCCGAGGGGGCAGAGAGCAGCAGGAACGGAGAGGTGAGCCGAACAGGAGGAGAAGGAAAGGATTTTTTTTTATTTCATCTTTTTTTTTAAATATTTTTGGGTAAATTCCAGCAGGATCCCGTCCACCGCGCCTTGTTCCTCATCCGCCGCAGCCCGGCGGAGCGGAGAACAAGGAGGCGGCCCTGTAACTGGGGCAGCTCCTTTAATAACAAAACAAACTGTAATACATCAACGCCTTCGGGTTTAAAATATTTGCATAAAACAGGTGATTTCACCCTTAAATACAGAAATAAAAATCTGACACGGATCAATAAACGGATCTAAATCTCCTCCGAGCTTCGTCGACATTCTCGTTCGGTGGCGTTTCTGTTTGGGGACGATGCCGGGCGCTGATATAAAGTAAAAAAGAAAAGCGTAGAATAAAGATAATGCAAAATGCCACACAGGAAACAAAGACAGAGGGAGGGCACACATTCAGGCTAGCGGGGCGGCTTGGCAGCATTTGGCACCCGGTGCTGCAGCTCTGTTTAGAAGGTGCCAGCTTTTCAAACCGACACACAGTCTCTGCCAACTTCTCCTCGTCTGCTCCTTTTTCTCCCTCACTCATTTTAACATTTTCTCCCCCCTTTACATCCCTGTTTTCACTTTACGCTTCCTTCCCTGTGTGTGTGTGTGTGCAGCGAACCCCTTCAATCTGCCTCATATGCAGAATAAATGCACATTTTTTATTTAGTAAGATTGAATAAAATCTATAATGTTTCCAGACATGCTCCTTTTTTTTGTTTCCAGTGAATTACAGCAGAGAGAATACTGTTACTCACTGGTGGATTCAGGTTCCCCCCAAAAAACCAGAACAAAATGGAGGAGAAAGTGCTGCTCTTCTCCAATCAGAACGGTTCCACGTGCGAATGGGAAGCATTAAAAGCAGGATTAGGATTATTTTCTCTTATTTTGACTTCGGCCAAATGTTTCCAGAAAAGGGACGAGTTGATTTATTCGGGGAATGCGAAGCTTCTGAGTGACGGGAGAAAGCGTTAAACGTTGGGCGTGGGGGTGGATGGAATTACCCAATAATGATCAGAAAATTAGAGCCATTATTAAGGGAGAGTAAACAGGCCTTTCTAAGTGTGAACGGCCTCCATTCAGCCAGGACCCAGAGCAGGGCTCCTTTCTTCCTTTCTTCCACCCATGGCCTCAAGAGCTCTCCTTTTTTGTTCCCTGGAAAAACAGAAAGGATATACGGGGCCCGCCGAGGTGGGGGTCCCGCTCTCCTTTTGATCAACACAGTGTGGAATATAGCTCCTCACTGTACCGAGCGTGACTTCCTATTTATTTCACCTACAAACAAGCTGCCTTTTCTCCGTTCCTCATTCATCCTAACTCGCCTAATTAGCTGTTTAATGTATTTACATAAGACGGCGTCGCTGAGTTCCGAAATGCTTGGCAGAGTGTTTGAAAAGTGTTTCTGAAAGTGCACCTGGGTGTCCGTCCTTTTTTTTCTTAAAATTATCGTCACTTAAAGGCGCAGTGCTCCTTTTTCTTTCTGCATCCGGAGAGAGTCGGAGGGGGCGGGGGACGGCGGGTGCAAACTGGGTGCTAATGCGGCAGCGGCTTCCGGGCTCGTCGGTGCAAACGTTCTAATTAGCAGCAAATGGATAAATAGATAAAGTTGTGTCTGAGCAACTGAACAAATGAAGACAGATTTACGCTCCTGTAGCTGGTGGAGAGAATAAAGGAAGCAGTTTTCCTGACCCCTACCCCCCCCAAACATCCCGTCCAAGCACTGACCTCCTTTAGATTAATACTAAACAAAAGCAATCTTTACCATTTGTATTTGAAGGTCCAGGATTTCCCCTCCTAGCATGTATCTTTGCAGCCACTCCCCCCTCTCTCATGTTCAGATGATGGATTAAATCGAGCTCTGTGAGAAGTTTAAACTTTTAGACTTTGTTTTTTAACCTAAATCTGCTTTTAGCGTCTCCGCAGCTTTATTCCCCTGCTGTGTTTCTTCTTTAACAGTTTTCATTAAATCATGCAAAGCTGATGGAGACGTAAAACATGAGAGTTTAGCTCTAAATATAAGGTTGGTCATTTGAATTCAGGTAGAATATGTTTGTAGGAACTATAAAAACTATTATTTATGTTTTTCTTCTGCTGTTGCTTGTTGATCCATCACATAATTTTCAAACAGAAAACTTGTATTGTTTTTTAATATGATAATAATCAGAGATGGCAAAAGTACTCACTTTCCGTACTTGAGTAAAAGTACAGATATTTGTGTTAAAAAATACTCTGGTAAAAGTGGAAGTACTGATTAAACTTCTTTACTCAAGTAAAAGTAACAAAGTACAGGCTTGTAAATTTACTTAAAGTATAAAAGCAGAAACCACTTTTTTCATGCCGTTGCCTACATTTTAAATGGATGTCTGCCAATAGGACTAGATCTCCGTTGTGTTCATTTTCAATCATCTCGTCGTCCATACTACTATGCTAACGCCAAGCTGCAATGATTTGCCACGAATGAATACCGCCGAATCTGTCGATTCATCTTGTAGTGGTGCGTCAAATGCAACGTAGATTCCCATCCAATTAGATTGAATTTGGTATTGATGACGTGAAAAATAATAACAGTAACTCCATTGAAATGAGTCAAAACTAAAGTAACGAGCCAATTTTTTAAAATGTAAGGAGTAGAAAGTACAGATATTTGTGTAAAAATGTAAGGAGTAAAAGTAAGAAGTCGCCATAAAAATAAGTAGTAAAGTAAAGTAAAAATATCAGAAAAATCTACTTGAGTACAGTAACGAAGTATTTGTACTCCGTTACTTCCCATCTCTGATAATAATTCAAGATGTTCAGTAGGTATAAAGATATTTTGAAAGGAAGGTCACTTCCTGTGACGACTCCGGACAGGTTAGCCTTCCTGGTTTTCCTTTCGAAGGTACAGCTCCATTTCACAGGGTTCTCTTTGGTAAGGTTCCCATCAGACTGGTTGGCTTTCTGGGCTAAACTCTGAGTCTACAGTTCAGTCTCATTTTAAATCCTCCTCTGCAGCTTCTGAGCATATATTTAAAATGTTTTTTAACCCATTATGAGATGTAATTAGTGGAGATTAGCAGAGTTTTAAAATTGCACTGTTGTATTTGTTCTTTTGTTGGTATAAAGAAAGGTTATGCATGACAAATTTTACAGTAAAATATTAAAGGGCTTATATTATGTAAAATCAACATCTGTGAGCTTTTAGCTATGTCATAATGCCAGGGTTTCCAAGGGTCATTAAAAATGATTAAAAGTAATTAAACTATTATTTTTTTTAATTAAGGCCTTAATTTACATCAAAAAACATTAAATGTGATTATCGTGGCATTTAAAATTAAATACAGTTATAAGAAATATTTCGCCAGATATATTATTTCCCGGTATATTTGCGCGGAACTGCTTCCGGTTGATTGTAAAGCCATAAGTTCGGAAAAGAAGCTTTAGGCAGAGAAAAAGCTAGAGAATGGGAAAATGCTAATTTCAACAAAAGTGACTGGAAAACGTGGAATTTGGGACATGGCTGCAAACTGTCCACGGTACAGATGACCAAGGATTTTGCCGTGTTATACATAATATATATAACATATATACACACACACAAACAGATATATATATATATATATATATATATATATATATATATGTATATATGTAGCTCTTCCCTTGCCTGAGAAAAAGAGCGGTTGGAGAACATCTACTAATGCCATATTTCCACTAACACGCAGAAACCGATCCGTGCCGAGTTCGGGCACAGCTTGGATTAGTTAACTGGGCCGAACTTCGTTCTTACGACCATTTACACATCACGCTACCATGGTTACTCGCTTCCTATCAGCATTCCACCTATGTGCCTGGACAGCGTCCTCCGCCACAAATTTCAATGAGAGCCTCGGCCTCAGCATCATCACAGGTCTCACCACGCTGTTGTGATTCTGTTTATTGTGAATTGGCTAAGACGTTCGTGTTGCGAACATGTAAAGGGATTTGTAGATAGCAAAGCCGAACACGCCGGAAGACCCGCAAAATTAGTACCTCACTGCACATAGGAGATTACGGCGTCTGCTTATGAGCTCTTTGTTATGTGAGCCAGAGCTGAAGCGCCATGAGCCCTACTGATGAACTAGTACTAGATTTAGCACGGTTCGGTTGTTTCTGGCACGGTCCAGTTCAGTTGTGTCCATTTACTCTCAACCCTTATCTCAGTTATCGTGTTTGGACCGTTTTCGGCACGGTTTCAAAAGGGTAGTGTAAATGGGGCTATAGAGCGCCCCCTTCAGGAAGCACCTACCTTCACTGCTTTGCTCCCTCGCTGTAAATAAACACAAACTTTCTTTAATCAGAAAGGGTGGTGAGAGTCAGAGCACCATGATTCCCGCTCAAAGTTAAGACGACGCGGCTCTTTTAGCTGCTAATACGAAATCAGCAATCAGGGTTGGGCAATATATCGCACATTTTTTAAATATCGCAACTTTTATAAAATCAGACAATAAGATAAGGTAACACCATGTAGAAGGTCTGCAATTCATTTTTATTATATATTTTTTTATTTTTCTACATATTTTGTCAGGTTTAGCTAACCCTGTTTTGTGAATTTTTTTTGTCCCATTTAAGAAAAAGAATAAATTCATAAGTACCTTTTTTATTATTACTTAATGTGAAGAAAAACAAATCCTTAATGAATGAATAATGAATATGGGCTGTCAAGTTTAAAATATCGAGATTTTTTTTTCAGAACTTTTTATTTAGATAATGTCTGATGGTCTACATTCAGAGGAAGGGGTTTCCTTTAGAGGCAGGAGCTCTGCAGGAACATTAGCAACATTTTTTATTAGTCCAGAGGGTTTCTATTTAGCTTGAATTAAAGATAATATAATCTGTGAAACACAATTTGAAAACAAAAAATGGAAATCACAAACAAATCTGAAAAAGAGAGATGAAAATAAAAACTGAAATTATCTGAACAAAAAAAAAAAAAAACAGAAAAAATCTGAAAAAGTTAAGTTATAAAAAAAAAATGATGGAAAATAAATGTGAAATTATATGAAATATATACAAACATATAATACTTTGAAAAAATAAAATAAAGAAAGAATTTTTTTTTTAAATTACAGTAATTTAAAAGAAATCGAAAAAAATTATGATAAATACATTTTAAAATACATACTATAATATCTGTAAAAAGAAAATCTAAGTTTAAATTTTAAGTTATAAAAAATGCCTTAGAAAATATAAAATATTTAAAAACATTTTGAAAAATTCATTAATTAAATAATTAGTAAAAAAAAATAGTTTAAAAAGGAAAATTGTTTTAAAGAAGTTTTTCAAAGTTTTAATTTCTGGATTTAACTTTTTTTTTCAGCCTTCAGAAGCGGTGTGATATAGCAAAGTGTTTTCATCTGAGGTTATAAGAAAACAACTTGAAGTTATAAAGACATTATTTCATCATATATTTTCCTTCAGTTGACTTTGGAAGGCTTTAAAAAAGGCAGGATGTAGGACCTTTAAGAGAACCGTATATGTACACCAGAAGGACATCTGAATAGTGTTTCCATGGTCACCAGTTTTCCCCCTCCCCTCAGAGCACCTTTCCTGGGTTTCATCCAAAGAGAGAGCGACTGGCCTGCTTGGCACCGTTAGTGGCCGTGCAGTGCTGGTCTGTTTCCGTGGCCACCGTGCGGGCAACCAGAGCACGGAGCTCTGCCAGAGGAATCCACTCAGATCACTTTCACTGTATAGAGGGCATCCCCCGCATGCCTGTAAACGTGAAGCCTATACAGTTGAACTAGAGAGAGGGTTAAAACCACAATTATATAATAAAGATGCTTTTTCCTCTGAGAAAAGCAAGAATATTACATTTTAACCCTCTGATCTTATGCTATTCCTGAACACCCTAAACACTTTTCATTGGATTTGGACCAAGTGAGACGTATAAAAACATCCCTGTAATATTGGAAGCGAAATGTTATTCACACATTCTGTTTTCTCGCTGCGGCGCAGTGGGCTTCTTACTCTTCTTATGAAGCTTTAAGCGCTTTTTGAACACATGTAGGCCAACCTCTCTGTTGACTCTGGCAGAAGCTCCTTGTCAGAATGTCAGCTGCTATATGTTTGAATTAATATCTACAAATTTAACCTTTTTGTTTATTCATGTGCATTAAGAATTACCGAGCCATAAAAGAACAAAAGTCGTAACATTTGCTCGCTCAATAAAAAAAATAGTCCAATGTCAGTTTCGCTTAAATGTCAATTTCGTTTTTTGTTACTCATAAACTTTAAGTGGTTTTACATTTAGAGAAAGTATTTGGATGCGCTCTAAGTGCATAAATCAGGATTTTTACACCAGTTAGGGAAATTATCCTGCTTAATGTGCGGTGATAAATTTTTACAAGAAAACATGCATGTTTCTCCGCTTTCTCTGAGGGTCATTTACAGACAAGCTGGTTTTTGCAGTGAGTTCATTTTGTAGGCACTTATTCTACACAACTAGAAACAGCATTGATTGTCTGTGAGACAGTTTGAGATTTCTCTCTATTTATATTTCTTTAGTGTTTTTAATGAATAAACTATTTGTGTAAATGTGTATGGAGCTTGATCAGTCTCTATTTTCACATTTACATAATTCATACATGCACAGGACAAGATCCACACATGCACAGCACGATTCACGCAAGCACAAAATGACCCTCCCACGTGGAGTACTTTCTTGTGATTGGCTTATACAAGCAATCTTTGTGATTGGTGGCAAACATCCCCTGTTTAAAACAATGCATTTGTGTATCGAGGAACGTCAGGGGAGTCTCAAAAATCCACACACAAATGCAGTGAAGATTAAAGACCACTGGTACTTTGTAATTTAATTTATAATTGTTTATGGACCAGAAATACTTTGGTAAATCTTGTTTTTGTGCATGTGTGGATCTTGTGTGCTTGTGTGAATCGTGCTTTGTGTGTGTGTGGATCTTGTACTGTGCGTGTGTGGATTTTTTTATGCTTGTGTGAATCGTTCTGAGAGCCTGTGGATCTTGTACTCTGCATGTATGAATCACATATGTGTATTTGTGAAAATTGAGACCGATCTATCTCCATATATGTGAATTTATTTTTTTTTATCCAGTAGTGTCGACGCCTATGGATTGTCAAAATCACCAAGGTTTTCGGTTAAAGTTGCATAAGCTTTGTTACATGCCTATACAAAAAGAGCAAAAACAATTTGATTGTGATAAAAATAAGGTTATATCCACCAAGCTTCTACCCTGATAGTGTTTTACTTTGTTCCTTTTTGAGCCTAAACAGATTTTAAGCATCAGACATAGTGCCATCTGCTGGCAATGTGACTAAACTACCATAAAGCCAGATGGCGACTAAATGGAGCCTGACTCCCCTGCAATAACTAACACTGCAAGCAGTTCAGCGTAGTTGAAGACCAACTTATATGAATTAAATAAAATGACCTCCAGTGACTCTAAGTTCTTGTGAATCTTGCCCAGAACCTCCTATCAGAATAAACAAACTGTAGACTAAGAATAGCATTGCTATCACTAGCTTCAGCATTAACGAAAGACGCTTGCACATCTTCGAGGTAGTTGCAGTCAGCAGCTTAAGAGTCCTCAGGTAATGAGGCAACAATCTTCAGTTGTGTGAAAGGGCCAACGAGAACCAGGCGCCACCTGGTGGTGGAGGGAGAACACACAAAAAACACAACCCACACAAACTGGATTCCTAACAGAAAGTGGGGAAATTTTGAATGGCTGTTACTGTAATTGGACGAAGAAAAATTTAATTTTGGCTCTAAGAATCAGCTCGAAAATATCAGCAGCTCATATCCTTGATTTGTTAGACTGATATTTAATATCAGCTTAGGCTTAAAGGAATAGTACACCCAAAACATGATTAGCCTTCATTTTCTACTCACTCCCATGCTGAACAACACTCTGGAGTACTTTTTTGATATCTCAAATGCATCTGGAGATCTGGGAGGCTTCTTGTTGTCTGCTGACATTCAAATAATGGAGGTCTATGGTGCCTGAGACAGAAAGGTCCATAAAAGTCCACAAAAAACGTGTCAATATTCCTCCATACTGCTCATCCAATGTATTCCAAGTGTCCTGAGTGGGTAGCATCCAGAATTTACTCGAAACGAAGTCATTTAGAATGTTTTTAGAGCATAAACAGTAGTGTATAGGATTTCCTGAAAGCGCGCGCCAGCGCGTTCAGGACGCTACGGAGACCAAACCAGATGAAAGTGCGCATTCAGCGTCTGCTCTGCCGATAATGCAAGCGTAGAAGAAGGAATTTGCTGTTTACCTGTGCAAAGAAAGAAACAACAAAAGAAAAATGTCTGAGGACTTCAGTGTTGAGGAAGAGCATGAGTTCTTTGCCGAGCTGAATGCGCACTTTCGTCTGGTTTGGTCTGCCGCGGTTTCCGTAGACTCGTGAACGCGCTTTTAGGAAATCCTATACACTACTGTTTATGCTCTAAAAACATTCTAAATGACTTTGTTTCGAGTAAATTATGGACGCTACCCACTCAGGACACTTGGAATACATTGGACGAGCAGTATGGAGGAATATTGACACGTTTTTTGTGGACTTCTATGGACCTTTCTGCCTCGGGCGCTGGGCACCTCCATTATTTGAATGTCAGCAGACAGCAAGAAGCCTCCCAGATCTCCAGATGCATTTGAGATATCAAAAAAGTACTCCAGAGTGTTGTTCAGCATGGGGGAGAGTAGAAAATGAAGGCTAATCATGTTTTGGGTGTACTATTCCTTTAAAAAAAGGTTGATCTGTAGAACCAGTTGCAAGACTTCCTGCTTACAAATGAAGCCAATTTAAATGTGGTTTGAGCTATTATTTAATTAAGATTGAGCAAACGCTTTAGTTAAATGTAGTTTTTTTTTTTATAACTCTCATTATATTTTTTCAGCTTTAATCCCATCAGTGGGGAACATGTTCTCTTGTAGCCTGATTTTCACATTTAGAATATTAAGTTCAGATCCCCAGAGACTCCTTGGCCCATAGAGGGGAAGTGTGTGAAGAACCCTTTCAAGTGCTTGCATATGCTTACTGATTGTGTGCGGATCCTCGTGTGTGCCAGTAAAAACAGGGTGAGTGACAACAAACGGGCCGAGCACCTGAACCCCCCTTCACACCTGATGCCCGAATGACTCTGATGAACTGATGAAAAGGGGAAAGGATCCGCCGAAAGAAATGGATGAGCAACCATACGACCCAGCTGGAGACTGGGCTTTAGAGGGACTGGGAGGAATTGGAACCAAAACCAGACCCAAATGGGTCTGCGCTCGCTGGTCTTTGACTGGGTGCAATCTGTCGCCGCAGCCCTGGAAAGTTTTAAAGCCACATGATCTCCTGAAAAATTCACCCAGAGGGAAGCAATCTGCAAATGACTCCAAGGTGCAGAGTATTAAAAATTCTGCTTGTTATTCAGGATTTCAACTTCTCTTATATCATAGGGCTGATCTGCTCTGTTATTGTCCCCTTTGTGCGGTTACATTTGATTGGTGTATTATTAGGCAGAGACCACCCGGCTTCTTAGCCTCTGCTTGAGTTTCCATTCTTCTGCTGCTTGGCTATAGCGTCAGGCTTTGGTCCAGAAACCCAGGCATAGAGGAGAGAACGCAAAGATGGGACAAAGGCACAGCACCCTGCAAGCAGCGCTCGGCTTCTAGAGAAACGCTGATAGAAAAACTGATTTAGTTTATCTGCAAGAGCTGATGATCTAGAGATGACCATTAAAAGCAGAGGGCAAACTATTTAAGAGCAGTAAATCTGAAGAGAGGAGAGGAACGCTGGACGAGGAGGGATCTTGCTTCTACGGTCTTCAGACAACAGTGAATAAGAGCAATCTGGCCTTCATTCTGCGGTTAGATTTCTATCTGCGGTTTTGGCTCTGGGATCATCCTCTGCTCCAGTTTTTTTCCCTCCCTGTCTGCTCTTTTATTGTTGTTTCTGCTCTTTTCATTCCGGGTTTACATTCCCTTCAGACTAGGCCGTAAAACAGACCTTAACAAGATACGGCTCACACCGAATGGCATTGCACCGCGTTCTGATCACACCACCGAGGCAAACATTTGTGTGATTACTGTACGGTCTGTTAAAGCTTTGCTCTGTCACATGAAGGGGAAATGTAGATTTATTTTGGCATAGACACAAAGCGTCCATCTTTTAAAAAGATCACAGTTTAGGGATAAGATGATGCTTTAATCATTAAACTAAACAAGGATCCCATGGAGACTATAAGTTAACATTTTCTCTTTTTTTCTTTAGATGTTTTACTGAATATTCTGCCAAAAATCCTGGACCTTTTCTAGAGCTGCCACAGATCAGCAGCTCAGGTTTAATGTTAGCAATTCAATCCAGTTTATATATATGGCGCCAATTCACAACACCTGTCATCTCAAGGCACTTTACAGTTCAACCAGATCATCCAGTCAAATTGATTCAAAGATTTCTATCTAAGGAAAACCAGTTAATTGCATCAACTCATTGACTCAAAGGCAATCCCTATCACTAAGCATGCCTGTAACGACAGTGGAAAGGAAAAACTCAGTTTTAGCAGGAAGAAACCTCCAGCAGAACCAGGAAACACACAGCCAGGCAGCTCCGATGTCAGAGGAAGAAGAGAGCACATTCAGCCAGTCACGGTCAGAGAAACAGGACTACACTGAAAAAAACACTTGAACTCATCGCCGTTTGTTAGATTTTGAATTGAAAAGGGTTCCTGGATGGGAAGCGAAACGTCTTCAAACTTGGAAACAAAGTCCAGTGGATTTAAAAAAAAAAAACTTTTTTTGATACATGTCAGCTGTTCTACACTAGTTGCTTCACTTAAAAAAATTGAATTCTAGATAAGTCATTTTTGCTTAAAATAAGTGCATTTGTTCTTAGATTGAGGAGGTAAAATACACATTTTTCCAATGGATCAAGACAATTTAAACTTAAAATAAGAAAGCACAATTGCAATGTCTTATCTCATTTTAAGAGTAAAAACACTCATTCCATTTGCAAACTATATCATATACCTACTCAAATTAAGGGTAAATACACTTAATTTAAGAAATGTTTACTTATTTCTAGATCGTTTTTCCAGTGTTGCTCAGATTGGTAAGCGTGCACAAAAGTTAATGGCACAAAATATCAGGCAGCAACCCCTTTCAGGTCTGTACCGCCACTAACTTTTTTACTGGTTTACAGTACCGGACGGTTCCGGTTTACTTTCAGCCTCGACCAAAGCGTCTTCAGTGGTGCTGTGTGCACTTGTGTGAAAAGAGTTCCTTGTCGTCGTCTTGAAGAGAAGGCTTTGACGTTCAGCTGCTGATGTCGGTTGGTGAACGTTCAGATGGGGGAACTCCATCCATCATTTTCTGGGGTTTCTTGGCATTTCTAGGCCAGAAGGATTATATGCAGCCCCTCCCAGATGTTTTTGGACTTCCACAGGTTCTCTTCCCAGCCTGAACCCCCTTAAGGGTATCTTTTCTATTGGACAGCTACTCTTCTTTTTTTAATGACAAGATGTTTTTGAAAGGAGTTGTAATTTACCTTGACATGTTTCAACTTTCACTTCAGTCTTCCTCAGAAATGTCATCTGACATCTTTGATGTGCCCCATGGGCCCTGCTCCCTGCCTCCAGGTGGTTTTTGCAGAGGAGAGTCTCATGTATGTAGAAAGCATGAACGTCCCCTCATCAAGTTTGATGGTGTCATTGGTACGTTTCTATGGCCTCCATCATTTGAATTTGTTGTTCTCTGATCCAACGATTCTTGCATTGTGTCATTCCATGATGTGATAATTTCCTTTGCAGTGATCTAATATGGCTGACTTGGGGTTTACTTGTTCTGCTCTTCTTATCCCAGATCTTAGGCTTTGCCCAGCCTCCCAATGGAGAAAACTAATTTCGACGAGTGCAATCTTTTTATCTACTCTCTCTTTTAGTATTGGTACATATTCTATGACCATACCTTAATGATGGAGTGAAGACAGGCTGGTAAACCAAGAGATTCACTTCTTTGTTCCGCTCTTTCTTGACATGGGCCAAATCAGTCCGTCTTTCTCCTGCTCTATTTCGCCATTATTTATGAACATTATTGATCTTCACCCAAGGCAGAGAACAACCACTCCACCAGAACAAATACAGGCTGCGGCAGTTTTCTGGTTGAGGACAATGGACTGAAACTAGGAGGTTCTTAAAGTCACTTTCTTCCCAGATAATTGAAACCTATCGTCTGCAAAAAAACAAAGAGGAGTCACTGTAACTCCAAAACTTTGCTTCGAAATGCCATTTATCACTACCACAAAAAGGAGTGGTTACTAAAGGGTAGCGGAACAGTTGTTTGGTTTGTGGCAAGATTGTGAACAGACCCGTTGCTTTGGCATTCAAGGACTCTTTGGTAACCTTTCCTCAGATCCACAAAACACATTTGGACCGGACAACCACATTCTTCAGTTTCCCTCATCTACCCTACATGGCACACAGTTCCAGGACCTGAACAAAAGCCACTATACTCATTCTAAATCAGAAGTCCAACATTCATTTGGACGCCCCTGTTCAACTCCCAAGGGTACGGGTTCATCCTCTTCCACCTAAGTACATAAAAAATGGTCTTCAAATATCTGTAGGGTTTTACAAGTTAGGAATTGAAACAGCTAAGAATTATTGCCTCACGCTAATTTGAAAATAAATGGTGTTGATTGAGATATGTTTCAGTTTGTGCTTCCAATATCTTAATAACCACTGCTGTACATCATCATCATCTTGTCAAATGGTTTACTGTGTCTGCTAACTGCTGTTGATTTAGGTCGTCCTTTAGGGGCCGTAACAGCTTGCTGATGTGTTTGTTTTCGCCATATCGTGTTGTGCCGTGCCGAGCTGACGCCTTTAATCCTCGAGAGACATATCTGAAACGTTATCCAGGACAGAACTGTGGTTCCCGCAGCTTCTAGTCTCCATCCCATCTCCGTTTCATCGGTCTTTAGATGTGTGATGAGGAAATTCCAACATATTCTGTATCTTAATGAAAACCAAACAGAACCAAATTACACACATTCTTCCCCCTCTTTGCTGGTTCAGCTTAGTTTTCTCTTTCTTTCCAGCTCTCTTCCCTGTGCTCTCAGTGGACTTCCCTGGGTAGAAGTCCAAAGTAAAATAGCTCCAGGCACAGGAATAATTTTGTGGTCAAATTTTTTTTCTCTCTCCGAAAGGTGTTTGTGAAAAAGAACCAAACTTATTTCCCTGGTCTTTACATGACTCCCCTCTCTTGGTCCAGGTTTGTCCTGATAAACACTCCTCACTGCACAAAACATGCAAAATTTGACAGTTTAGTGCACATAAAAAGTCTGCAAACCCATCTTAAAATGCCATGTTTGGTGATATTAAAAAAGATATCAAGAACATAAATCTTTTAAGACCTTTTCCCAATTCAAATAGGATTAATTGTCTGTAAGCTGCAAAAACTGTAAATCTAAGTAAATCAATTTTTCTTATTATAAGTTAATTTTCTCCTGAATTGAGCAGTTAAGTGAGACAGACTAATTTATCATTAAACAAGGAAAAGCAACTGCAGTCTTTTATTTGAAGTGTATAATATCTAATTATCTTTTTTTTAAGAGAAAATATACTAATTTCATTGGCAGATCATCTTATTAACCTACTTAAATTAAGGGTAAATACCCTTAATTTAAGACATTTTTACTCATTTTCAGAGTGTTTTTGCAGTGTATTCTTTTAGGGCTGGACATTCAAACCTCTGACACACTATTTTTGATGAAGTGAATGACTCTCTTTGCTCTCGTAACCTGATTGACGAAGACTAATGTAAATGTTTGAATAATCTAAGAAATCTGTGAATAATGACCAATGGAAATGGCTAAAGTCCAAAGCTTCCTGTCTTCACTTTAGCCTTCACTTATATGGTGGTTCAGAAGTGTTAACTCAAGTAACGTGGACAATTTAATCTGTTAAAAAGAATGTGCTTCATAAAATAGCATCTCCAAAAGAGATATTTGAAAAGATAAAATCTGAAAAATAAAGCAACATGCTATATTAGATCCATCTTTTGCATATACATACTCTAGTAATAGAACTATAGTAATATATTAAAAACATTTTTTGTTTTCGTTATGAAGTTTTTTTAAGGGTAAATTTTTCTGTCCCACTTTTTTTGGCATGATAAATAAAAGAGTAACATTATACGTCGAAAATTTAAATTTGGAATAACTTCACCAGCATCCACAACTAAATCAAACAAACCTCTTTTGGGGTTCCATTGGGGAATTATTAACAGTCTAAGCAGCACTAGATGATCTGTATACACACAGACATGTCAATACAGCACAGAGAGGGAAACAAAGCTATGACAGAAGAAAATGTTCCTGGCTTTCAGTGTGGGAAGAGTTTCATAGTCATTTCCAAACAATTTAGAATTTAATAATTTTTAAATTATTCAAAAACAGAGATTATTCACAAGTAAGAAATGTTTATCCCAGTCGCCAACCGTCCCTAGAGTGGAGCTCACTGTCTAGAAAAAAATCCCAATGTCAGATTTGACATTTCGGGACAAAACAATTTCAAAAAATTAAAATTGTAAGGTTTGTTTAGAAGGGTTTCTGTTATGAAACCCCTCTCTAGAGAAACATGGCTGCAAATCTTAGGTTTAAAAAGCTGAATGACTCCAATGAAAGAGTGTAGAGTAGGTATGAAAACAATAGAAAAGCTTAGATTTACTGATGACCTTTTTTGTTTGAAACAGAAGTAAGATTACAGATAAACCTTCTGAGGCTTGTGTTGGTCTGAATGGGAGAGAAATAAAAAGAGTCATGTATTTACCAATGGCCTAAAGTTCAGACGGCAAATTTAGACTGAATCTGGTTTTAGTGGACAGTGTGGCAGGTGGACCTGGGACTTTGGCATAGTTGTTCCAAAAGTGTCCAACATGTGCCAAATATTTTCCTTATAAAACGTAACCTGGTAAATTAAAGTGCTAATGTCTAGTGTTGCACTGATACCAATATCAGTATCGAGTGGGGCCACAATCCAGCACTAAAATGGTGGTATCCTTATCGGTGATTACCAACCAATAGGGCACCAATACCATTTGGAGAGTCAAAAGGTTATTCAACTATTGTCACCCATTCCAGTTAGGCAATAAAAAGTTCTACTTGATTCACTTTGTATTCGTCTTTTTTCTGCTTCACAAAGGTAGGCAGCAGCTTGACAAAGCCATGATGGCAATTATTTAACATCCAAGTAGTATGCAGTTCTTCATATATACACACACACACATACATCAATTTCACATTGATGGTATCGGTATTGGCCAATACTGCACAGCCAGGTATCGGGGCCAAAAAACGGCATTGGTGCGACACTGCTAGCAACCACACATAAAGCCATCTGTCTCCTCTGCAGCTAAGTGTGCAGAGAACACATTTAAGTTACACTAGCAGATTACTTCTGAAATGGTCAGACAATCACCTCAAACCCCTTGTTGAAAAGGTAAGAGCCTCCAGATCCCAATGATACCACCCATTAGGGGCTGTGACTAAAAATGGCTCCGTGCTGTTGCATAATTCTGGCAGAGTTCGACATGTCAGTTCAGTTTTATAATTCTATTTGTTTACATGGCTGTAAAACCAAACCTTTTCGTGCGAGAATAATTTTGACTTCTTTTTTTTTTTTTTAAGAAACCTTAAAGCCATTTCTTGAAAGGGTTATAAGAAACCCCACTGTGTTTCAGCTAGATTTATAATAGTTAAAAATTAGCATATGTCAGCTGGGCCTGTCAGGCTTAACGGGTTAGGACTTATAGAAGCACTCAGGAGCCGCTCACAAGCTGCCGTTTTTCTGCTTGACATGGAGGTTAAATGTTTGCTAAGGCTAACACTTAGCATAAGCTTTAGCAGACCTGGCAAACAGTTCAACAGGGGTGGAAGCGAGAGCGCCACTTACTGGCTGGGAGGAATTAAATGGGTAGCTTTTCATTTGATTACAGGATACAGTTCAATTCAGTTTATTCATATAGATTCACAACGTCATCTCAACGTACTTTACAATTCAACCAGATCGTCCAATCAAATTGATTCAAAGTTTTCTATCTAAGGAAAACCAGTTGATTGCATCGACTCATTGACTGAAATGCAATCCCTCACACTAAGCTTGCTTGGATTCAGCTTTATTTAGTTTTCATTTGATAGATTATCAGAAATTTCCGTGTCCCTGTTCAGGAAAAGCATGATGCTCCCATTATGCTTTTTACAGTGGGTGATGTACAGTGCTGAATTTTGTCCAAACGTAATGTTATGGGTGCTCCTGCTGAAAGTTCCCTACACGGCCCTAACACTGCCTAACACACTTTTAAATCTAAATTTTTTTTTGAAGTAGAGAACGACAATAGTTCAGTTTGGTATATAGACAATTTCCTGATTCACATATTTTATAAAACACCTGAACTGACCTTTCTTTTTAATGTCTTAATGAGAGCAGTGGTTTAGGCCGCCCTGCAAGGCTTTAAACCTGGGTTTGAATGGAGACAAAGCCATTCTCAAGCACATATCGAGGTGCTCATTTTGTAGCCTGGGTGCCATTCCGAACTTAGTCCCGCCCACAACGTTTGAGGTTGGGAAGTTCGGTCTGGCATTGCTCAACAGTAGCGCGAGTATGCTCGCACAATATCTGGTCGGGCCAATCAAATTGTCAGGGCGGGCTTTATACGATGATGGACAGATGATCAACAGTAACGTAATCAACCACGTCACCAAAGAGCGCATGGGTGACAACAACAATGGCTGCCGCTGGAGAGTTGAGGTGTGTAGATTCTGCTATTAGGTCTGTTCTAGAAGATATCGACAGCAAATTAATTTAAAAGAGGAACAGAGAAATGCGATCAAGGTATTTGTTGAAAAGAAAGATGTTTTTGGCGTCCTTCCTACGGGATTCGGCAAAAGTTTAATTTATCAGCTGGCTCCCTTGGTCGCTTAACATACGTCACGCACTCTGTTGCTCTTATTGGTTGTAGGTCTATCCAATTGAGTGCAGAGGCATTTTTTTTCCTGGTTCGTTCAAAACACGCCCCATAATCACAGCTCTACAGGTGCTGGTCATAAAATTAGAATATCATGAAAAAGTAGATTGATTTCAGTAATTCCATTTAAAAAGTGAAACTTGTATATTATATTCATACATTACATACAAACTCATATATTTCAGATGTTTATTTTGTTTAATTTTGATGATTACAAATGACAACAAATGAAAATCTCAAATTCATCATATCAGAAAATTAGAATATTACTGAAGACCAATAAAAACAAAGGATTTATAGAAATGTTGGCCAACTGAAAAGTATGAACATGAAAAGTATGAGCATGTACAGCACTCAGTATTTAGTTGGGCCTCCTTTGGCCTGTATTACTGCAGCAATGCGGCGTGGCATGGAGTCGATCAGTCTGTGGCACTGCTCAGGTGTTATGATAGCCCAGGTTGCTCTAATAGTGGCTTTTAGCTCTTCTGAATTGTTGGGTCTGGTGTATTGCATCTTCTTCTTCACAATACCCCATAGATTTTCTATGGGGTTAAGGTCAGGAGAGTTTGCTGGCCAATTAAGAACAGGGATACCATGGTCCTTCAACCAGGTACTGGTAGCTTTGGCACTGTGTGCAGGTGCCAAGTCCTGTTGGAAAATGAAATCTGCATCTCCAAAAAGTTGGTCAGCTGCAGGAAGCATGAAGTGCTCTAAAACTTCCTGGTATGTGGCTGCGTTGACCCTGGACCTCAGAAAACACAATGGACCAACACCAGCAGATGACATGGCACCCCAAACCATCACTGACTGTGGAAACTTTACACTGGACTTCAAGCAACGTGGATGAAGTGCCTCTCTTCTTTTCCTCCAGACTCTGGGACCTTGATTTCCAAAGGAAATGCAAAATTTACTTTCATCAGAGAACATGACTTTGGACCACTCACCAGCAGTCCAGTCCTGTTTCTCTTTAGACGCTTCTGACGCTGTCTGTGGTTCAAGAGTGGCTTGACACAAGGAATGCGACAGCAGAAACCCATGTCTTTCATACGTCTGTGTGTGGTGGTTCTTGAAGCACTCACTCCAGCTGCAGTCCACTCTTTGTGAATCTCCCCCACATTTTTGAATGGGTTTTGTTTCACAATCCTCTCCAGGGTGCGGTTATCTCTCTTGCTTGTACACTTTTTTCGACCACATCTTTTCCTTCCCTTCGCCTCTCTATTAATGTGCTTGGACACTGAGCTCTGTGAACAGCCAGCCTCTTTAGCGATGACCTTTTGTGTCTTGCCCTCCTTGTGCAAGGTGTCGATGGTCGTCTTTGGGACAACTGTCAAGTCAGCAGTCTTCCCCATGATTGTGTAGCCTATAGAACTAGACTGAAAGACCATTTAAAGGCTTTTGCAGGTGGTTTGAGTTAATTAGCTGATTAGAGTGTGGCACCAGGGGCCATCAATTTTGAACCTTTTCACAATATTCTAATTTTCTGATATGATGAATTTGAGATTTTCATTTGTTGTCATTTGTAATCATCAAAATTAAACAAAATAAACATCTGAAATATATGAGTTTGTATGTAATGTATGAATATAATATACAAGTTTCACTTTTTAAATGGAATTACTGAAATCAATCTACTTTTTCATGATATTCTAATTTTATGACCAGCACCTGTATGGAGCAGTATCAGACTCATATTCTGACTAGAATTGAGTAGGACTACGTCAGGCTACTCATTTTGAGCCTGGATCCATATTTATTTTTGATCCTGTTAATGGTGGAGAATCAGGTTGAGCCAAACTTACTCAAAATTTAGCTAGCAGCAGCAGCCCAGACTGACAGCAGCTTATTGGCTAATTTGTATCACATGCCGCCTGGTCCCAGATGCTCTGGAGGGCTTTACCGTATTACCAGGAGAATCTGCGCAAGTAAGGTTAGACACTGTCTTTGGACAACATGCAGTAATTTATAAATGTTTTTAAATCGGTTTGGGTCCGGATTAGTCAGCAGGTGGTTCAGAAACCTGGTCTGCTAATCCGTGACCTCTGGCTTAACATCCCACTCTTCCATAGATGCCAGTTTTGTATATTGCCTTCTAAATCATGCTAATTTGGGGCAGTAGGTAACGTTCACTGTTCTTTTCTTTCCTTTTTCTTCAGAAATTGTTTCAACTTTTCTCTAGGAAAACAAACAAACAAAACATAACTGAATCTTTGATTCAACTCCATTCTTGCAGATGTATGTACTTTTGCATGTACTTTTCAGAGAAATAATTCATGTCAGATTTATACACATGGTTTGTGGGATATATGATGTTCCAAGCAAGTGTTCATGCTGTGATCACCATTTACTTGGTTAACCAAGAAAAAGGCACACACACACACACACATGCTGCGCTCAGCCACACATGCGCTGTGCACAGCCTGTCATCAGAGACGCCTTGATGTGGTCACTGGGTGGCACTGAGGCCTCCAATTATTGTTGCTTTATGACAACTTTCACTCTCTCCTTCTTCAGATTTTCCCTCTCTCCGGTTTAGTCCCGCTTCCCTTTTCTCTCCCTCCTTTTTTCCATCCTCCAACTCGCCTATTTCTCTGGCTGTTGCCGCGGGATGCATGTTTGTTTTACGACTGTAAACCATCCTGGCACATGTCCACCGGGAGCAAAGGGCGGTGATCGGGATATTTTGTTTTTCGAGGCGGCGGGACAGCGGGGCCTTTGGCCCTCCCCCTTCTGCAGAGTTTTGAATTTCACTGTTTTGACCTGGGAGACAAGCAAAACAAGCCAAGATATTTTTCTTTGTATTTTTGGGGAAACATTGATGGCAACTGCTGTCTGTATTTTATACACAAATCCAAACTGAATAGCAAATATGCTTTTGCACGAAAGCAAAAGCATATTTTGCTTTCGTGCCCCTTTTTCCTCCATCTGCCAGGCTCTTGTTTTGCTTTGATAATGGACGGCCTCCTGATTTGTTTATAGTAGGTTGTACAGTAACTCATTGCTCCACTGACTCAGGTTGAATAAACTGAAATGATGAAATCTCCAGCCCCTGACGTGCCAGACGTTATGGGCAGAGACATCTCTGTTTGAGCGCAGTCGAAAACATTTATGTTCACAAATGTTTAGGAAATCAGCTTCATGTTTATATGAGAAACTGATTTGAGGTGACACACTCCTAATTCTGCAGAAATGGAAAGAGTTTTCCACCCTGACATCATGATTTCGTGTGAGCGCTTATCCACTCCGCCCCACAGTCACACAATCGGAGTCTCTGGCCTGTCGGCACCTTAATTAACGAGGTCTTTAGGGGTTCAGGCCCTGCAGCGCTGTGAGGTAAATGAGTGAAGCGAGTCACCTTTGGAACAGCAACGAGTAAATCCTGTTTAGATCAGCCCTAAGGTGCCACTTGGTCCCTAATTTGACTCTAAATACACTCTTTCCTGCCTCCTGTCAACTTAATCACCTCAGCATCTCACTTTAATCTATCTGTGCATCAGCTCCCTGTTTTGGGGACTTTGTCTGAACTTGCTGGATGTCGTCCTTATCTCAAAATGCTGCTTCTTGCACTGGTAGCTCAATACAACAAGCACCTTTTCCAGAACTGCCATAAATCTGGGTTTTGACTGGACCGTTTGAACTCACTAAACCAGTCCGCTGTGACTCTGGCTGTTAAGCTCAGGGTCGATTTAAATAGTAAATACAGCTGTTCAGTAAAACCTGACCTATTTTGACCGATATGGGCTTTTTATGGCGGATGCAGATATTGATTATTTTGACAGTAGTCTAAGCCATCGCTGATATGAGCTGATGATTTTTTGGGCTGATATATAAAGCCAATATTGCTCTCTCTTGCTCTATTTACTAAATGAAAAAAGACACAATAATGGCAAATGCTTAGGCTCGAGCTATGGAATATTTTATTTGTTGAATAATCTGATAATTGATTTTACTCAATATAAGGGGATTTTTGGCCTAGTGGGTTAGAGCAGTGCACTGGTGCTCCTAAAAGGTTGCAAGTTCCCGGTTCAATCCCTACGGCCTGCACTCTGGGTTCCTAAACAAAACCCTAAACCCCCGATTGCGCTCCGGGCGCCGCACAATGGCAATCCACTGCTCCCCAAGGAGATGAGTTAAATGCAGAGGTACATTTCTCCAATGTGAGATAAATAAAGTGAAATTATTAATTATACTATCTAGTTTTGTATAGATTAATTGCATTATCTTTCAGTGGATTGACATTTACAAATAAACAATTTGGATTTTAGAAAAAGATCCTTTATATTGCAGATATTGTTATGACAATACACATGTAAAAATATATATATTCTTATAAAGTGTATATATAAAATGTCTTCAATCCTAAATGGAAAATTTTTAGATTTTTCTTGTAGATAACCGCTGTAGGTAGATTATTCTTTCATCAATGGCAGGTTTTAGAATATGTGTGATTCTATTACCAATTAATCAATTATTGATCATTCACGATTTATCAGACGAATCGTCTCAGCAAATATAAGATTTTTTTTTTTTTTGTTGGGGGTTTATTTAAAAAATGAATCCAAGTATTTTTGAAGAATTGCTGGGAACGTAAAGCCCTGGTTATCCTCCAGCAGCAGGGTGTCGCAGTGAGCTTGTCGCAGATATTTTTGATTTATGCCCAATATGGAAGCTTGGTCTGAGCTATGTTATTCCACGTGACGATGCAAGAGGGACAATCACGAGCTAGCTGTTGGTCTAGATACGGCTGAAGCAGTGAGGAAGTGGGAGCAAGATTGTCCGACAATGGAGGGACATGAGGGCCAAAAAGAGCAGGGATCCAGGTGGAAAAAAGCTCCCAGCATTCTCGCGCACCTTGCTCTTCTATCACAATGGCGGTCATACAAACAAAACAAGCCGGTAAGGTACCAAACAGGAAATACGGATAGAGTAGAGCGGATGTAGTTTTGACCAATCAGAGGCCTCTTGTCTGCTGCACTGTCTGCAATCAACTGCAATTTTGGAGAGGTGCAGCAGTGTGCAGGTCGTCTGAATTAACTGCAGACGACCTGGTTTCTGAGTATAAATCAGCCTTTAGAGTGCGGTAGTCTCTTTGGCATTTGGAGGTACCTTTTAACCAAAAAAGGACCGAAGAAGGAAGTGGTCGACATCACGATTTCAGCAGACCCTGGGTTTCAGCAGTGCTTTGCTAAATGTTGCTGCTGATAGGCTGCTGGAGCTGCGGGGGAGGGGTTTCTGTGACAGAGAAGCGAGGACCAACCAGCCATTTTCTTCTGCTGACTGGATGCCACAAGACATTTAAGGATTCCTCAAGCGTACCGGGATGACGCAACCCAATACTCCCAATGGATATTATTACTGGATATTGGTCCGACATTAGCCATAGAAATTTATATCAGATTATATCGGCCGGCATCTAAAAATCTCCATTTCATGCTGATAGAAACAATCTGCACCTCCTTAAAGCTTCTGTAACTGATTGTACTTGATCAAGCCTTTTCTATCATTGCACACTATAAAGTAAATAATAAAAGTAAGTGTGATATGTGCTGATATCGTATCAGTTCAATATTAATATTGGTCAGTTCTCAAAGCTTCAATATCAGTGTAATATCAGAACCTAAAAAGTTCTATTCGGACATCTCTAGTGTTTTTGAAAAGGGGATATTTTTTTATTCAAGATACCGGCCCTTTAAACTGGGCAAGCAGTATTTCTTTCCATTTCAATCTGAAAAACTCACACGGAAAGAAAAAGACAATTAGAAGAATTTTTTTGATACAAATACTTTAGTTTTTGGCAGTCAAACCTTGGCAGGAAACAATATTAGCGCTAAATTAGTTTGATATGCATGAACAGGAGTAAAGAACATGTTTCCCCCCACGCCTGAAACTGGTGGTGGAGTGGAGATAGATGAAGTTGGTCAGTCTGTAGACTGCTGGTTAGTGAGACGGTCTGCTGAGCTTTATGGGGAGATCCAGTGGACTGCATCGGCTGATACTAGAGCTTCACTCAGGGAGCTTGAAGATGGAAGTCCAGCTTGGATAACACAGGTTGAGAGAACCTGTCCATGATGAGCAAGCATGAAGCGACAGTGGAGAGGAAAAACCAGGCAGAACGAGGCTCAACATGGCGGTCTTCTGCTGGACCGATTAAAATGAGACGCAGAATGCATTAAGAGTCCGGGAGGAGGTTTTAGCTACGATGGTGGAGGAGGGGCTGGAGGTGGGTTGAAATGGAGTCATATGAATTAAAGTCCGATACAACGCGCCCGCCGCCTGCGCCCTGTGCAGCAGACAGAGTTGTGGACTGGAGACCTTTGAAGATGAACTCTGGATGCTGATTGGACTATCGTGGAGGTGTGGTTCAAAGCTTATTGGCTGGTGTCGGAGGCAGATGAAGGCGAGTAATCACTTTATTCAGTTGAACTTCTGCCTAGGCTCCATTTATTTGCTGCGTTTGTTTCATTAGAAGGAGAGGATCAGTGATGTGGTATCAGTTTGGTCATGTGACAGTGATTCACCTCTAGACTGTGGTTGTTTAAATGAAGCAGAGGAGCCACGCCAGCTATATGATCGATTTCTTTGTGGTGTTCAAAGTTTAGAGAAATACACAATGCTGATAAATATCGATTATCGTCCATAACATAACAGAAGATTTTTTTCTTTCCATAAGATATTAAAGAAATGTGAGGAAATGAAAGGGGTTTGAATATCTCTGCGGTGAGTAAAGTGGTTTCAGATATAAATCAAACAATTTATATTTGGGCATGGGTAGAATGAAATAAAGTCTTTCCCCTTCAATCACCCAACAGTCAGCAGTGGTCTGTAATTAGCACCTCTAATTTTGTTAGCGCTCCTTATTCCATTTTTAATGTTAACCCATGGTTCGCCTCATTGGCATCACATGGTAGCGAAAGATGCAGCAAAAAGTGACTGCAAATAAGAACCTGCTCCCAAAGCTTCCATAAGGATCTCAATCCTCTCGACTCAACATTCAGGCAAGAACCAAACTGCCTAAATTCAGCCTCACTTTGGAAACATTTGAGCATTACTAAGAAACATATTGACTACTAAGAAAAGCTGGTACAAATGTCTTCTACTTCAGCAGACTTTTCCAAAGAGGCAGATGTCGGTGATCAGAACGTTTACAGGAATATTCTCTGCATATGTCTGTGCGGCTGTGGGAGCTGGTGTTTTTCCCAGTATTTTCTCATTACGAGTGTATTTATAACGCTGCTAAGAACCAATAGGACTCCGGCATTCCTTCCCGATCCATCTGTGCTCCTGGTGTGCGTATAACTTACAGTAGCGTGGAGGGTCTCCTGAGGTCAGGAAGCTGAAAATCACAAAGACATGTGGAATGCTGAAAGTTGGCCAATGCAAACAGGCAGGCCTGGCTTTCCATCCATACAGAGCTCAATAACCACCAAACTAGCCTTCTGCTCACTCTGTACAACGCCAGGAAGCTACTAAATGCTGCAGTATAAGAAATTAGATTTTTATATCAAAATATCAATACAGATATTTGTTTATTCCCACCTCTCTACTAAATAGACGACAGGAAAGATGTAGGAATCTAGTTCGGTAACTCAAAAGTACACAAAATGGACAATTTTACCAAAGTGGCACCAAGTAGAAGTATTCATCTGATCTCGCCATCATTTGGAATAACTAGAGAACACTGATATGTGTGTAAATAACTTGATTGGCTTCATCTAGAACGACCAAAAGCTGGCTAGTTGTGTTGCAACACGACACCTGCCTCCTCTCAGGTCCTCTTGTCTCCTTTCTAGATGTTAAAGCACATTCAATTATTTATCTTCCATTAACTGGTATAGTTTATTGAAATTGATTCAGACGGCAAACGCTTTTGCTACGTTCACACCTAAAGCAGCAGAGACAGCAGAAGCAGCTAGTTTACGTTTAAAGTCAATGGTTGATGGGCATCAAGGCGCAGCAAAAGGTCCTTAAGCGCATTTTGAGCAGCAGGAGCAGCGTCTCACGAGCTTCTGAGCATCTGAAGTGCTGAGAAATTAGCAGTTGCTGGAGTGGACGCGCCACATCAACCAATCAGAGAAGCTGATCTGGGAGCTGGCAGGGAGTCAGACACAGCACTGCTGGTACAGATCGCTATGATCACTCCTCTGAAAGTTTATCAACTTAAAATGCCAAAATCTGCCAGCAAAACATGTTCATGTGTGCAGTTTGGATTACGTACGTGAAAAATGCTAACATCTACTTCCAGCCGCCGCAAAAAGTAGCGGCAAACCGCGAAGAGGCAACCAGGCCAGAGGCTGCTGTTGAATGGGATTCCCAGCGACAGAGCAGCGCCGGTGTACGGGGGGCTGAGCGGCTCCGACAGAGAAGTAGTTTGAAAGCAGGATGGTAATCTGGATGAACTGACTGCACCATGTTTTCAGGTGGACTTTCTCACCGTAAAACATTTAAACTACTTTTTATCCATTGATCACAGTAAATATAGCTGCCATTGTTATAGTCAAAGAGGTATAGGCTAGCTCCGCCCAACGCGCATCAGACCCACTTTTTCCACCGCGCAGCCAGAGCAGCAAAGATGCTTCAGCCGCGCGTCAGAACTAAACTTGTAGGAGCATCAAAAATGAAGCAGCACGCAAGTTTTTGCCGCTCCTGCTGCTTGCGTTGATAACGTAGCGTAAGGATAACTGTGAAAGCCAAACGACCCCCATTTCAAAGGGGTGGACCCGTTCGTCCGTTTCAATTTCCATGTTTTCTATGCAAAAACAAGGCTTTGTTAGGGGTACTGTATAAAGCCTCGTACTCAATGCTATTTCTTCCTGGATGGGAAGTGAAACGGCTAAAAACTTGGAAACAAAGTCCAGTGGAGTGTTGATATTGATATCAGAAATCATACCAATATTATCCACAAAAAAAAAAACATTTGGAGTTATTTATTTTTTATAGAACCACCCCTTTTCCAAAAGCTTCTCCTTAAAATTTGTCACTCATTGGTTAATTTGTCGATCAGTTGTTCTTAGCGTTGTTGACTATGATTATCTTCATTTTTCTGACGTGTTTTCCATAGTAGTGCATGGGTCCAAAGTTGTTTGTTTAAAACCATTTTTTAGTGTGTCTTATGAGGAAAAAAGGCAGCAGTTTTTCTTGGCATTATTAAATCTGCTTCTCAGGGTGCTAAAAATCGCTAACAGCTAGATGCTAATGTAATCCTGGAAGCTTTATTGTCTCTATGACTCACAAATATCAATAAGGTCAATAAGGTTGAGACTTTTGGATTATTATTTTGATGTAAAAAAGGGAAATAGTTCTTGATTCGACCACCTGTGTTGTCAGTGGTGATTTATGCCACGAATGAATTATATCTGCAACTAGCAAAACTAGCTGCTAACAAAGCTAAAGTTAGCATAAGATTCATCGCGTCCAACCAAAGCGATCATTCCGCATTTTATAAGGTTAGGTTTAGAGTCTAAAACAGGGGTCTTCAATGTTTTCCAGGCCAAGGACCCCCAAACCGATGGCGAGATGGAGCGGGGACCCCCAAATTATATATATCGTATGAAATTGTGTTATATCAAACTGCTCCTATAGTCACTCTATTACAGATGGAGTCATGTAATGAAGGTAATTTCTCCCTGGGATTATTAAAGTATTTCTGATTCCTGGTTGATGGGACAGGTGTTGTGAATGAAACGGTGCCCAGCTTGAAAGAGCTCCTGTGTGTCGCTGAATGTGTGCATTGATGACTGAAAGACATCTTCTGCCTCCATTTATCTGTTTACTACAGTGTGCTGAATTCATGTTAATGTGGATTTAAAGAGATTTCAATTAGTGAAAAAAAATGCATCAACCAAAACTTTAGCGGCCCCTATGCAGTACCTCTGCGGACCCCCTAGAGGTCACGGACCCCCTGTTGAAGACCTCTGATCTAAAACATTTTACCTGATGAAAATGACTAATTCTACCTCTTGATTAAATGTAATGTAGATTTTAGGAAGATAACAGTTAAGGGTAGTTTTAAACGACAGTCCCATTTAGGGCTGGGTATTGTTCAAAAATTTTCGGTACCGGTACCAATACCGATACCTTCACTTCGATACCGGTTCCTGAACGATACTTTTTTCGATACCAGTTTTATAATATCAATTCGAAGAAAAAGAAAATTACTCAACATAAAAAAGTACAAATCTTGAGTTTTATTTTAAGCTCTGATTTTTCCATTTACATTTTTCCTCTTACATAAAAAAAAAAAAAATCAGTGTCTAATATTCACTGTAACATTGTGAGGACCTTTTTACTTAGCAGTTTTACTTTAGAAAAATTACCATGTCTGACAAACAAGCCCGTTGAATGGGATCCTATTGACAGCGCACCGCTGGTATGGGGGGGTCTGAGCGGCTCCGACAGAAAGAATATTGGAAGGCAGGATGAACTGACTGCACTGATTAAGTTTTCAGGTGGATTTTCCCACTTACAAACATAATAAAACTACTTTATTCCCACTGATCACAGCAAATATAGCTGCAAGGCAAATAAAGGATAGAGTAGCTCCGCCCAACGCGCATCAGAGCCACTTTTGCACCGCGCAGCCGGAGCAGCAAAGCTTCTTCAGCCGCGCGTCAGAAGCTGGTACAAGCAGCAAAAAAGGAAGCAGCAGACGTGATTTTGCTTCTCCTGCTGCGTCCAGTTTGAAATTGCAGCATTATTACATTATTACAGCATTACTCCGCTCTGGCTTTGCTCTGCCCACGGGCTGCTGAGAGGAGGATGGTCGCGCTGGTTGCGGTCCGCTCTTCTTGCAGTCAAACACCGAGCAACTTTCTGCTCTTAAATTGCTTACGTCTACTCTACACTATTAGCATCAGTCTTAATAAAGTGAAGCCGCACTTTTGACCTGGGGGGCATTTTAAAGGAGTTCCGCAACGCTCACAACCAGTTCACAACAGATACACATCAACCCTGGCTGTAGGCGGGACCACCTGTGTATTTTTCCTGGATGACGCAATCACGTTAAGTGTTACAGCCAATCACCGAAACTTGGTACCGAAAGACTAGGCATGTTTCGATACTCGGTAGAACCGAAGCATTTCGGTCGGTACCATAAAAGACCCGAAGTTCGGTACCCAGCCCTAGTCCCATTGTTGTTTTGGTGGTATTTAGGTTACATGCTGCATCGTTTTCTTGTTTTAAAAAACAAAACAATGAAATGTTGCAAGTCTGCAGTCTGTCTTGAGAAGGAGCTGACTTGGGTTTTATTTCTTCTGAACTTCACCTTCAGCTCAGTCTCTCTAGGAGGCTCAGTTTCTATCCTGGGCGGACATTCATAACAATAGAGGGCATTTTAGTCCAACGGAGCTCTAAATAAAGGGAGCAGTTAGAGTTTCACTTCCAGAGTCAGAGAAAGTGAGCAAAGGAGGGAGAGACAGTTGCAGGGAGAAAACAAACTCGCTGCGCTTGTTGAATTATGGGTAAAGACAGCTGAGGCTAACCAGGTTTGGTTTCCACGGTGCAGTGGGGGGCTTATTGGAAAACAGCGAATGTATGACTCAGCCCCGCTCTCAAGGAGACTTTCAAACCAGTCCGCTCTCTTTTCCTCTCTCCTCAGAAATCAAGAAAAAAAAAAGAATATGAAGGAGAACACCTTCAAAAACATAAAACCCATGGGTTCAATATGGTCATGAAAATCATCCACGTATTCTTACTTTTTATGCCAAAAAGAGGAGGTGGTTGGGGCGGAGAGGAGGGATCTGTCCTCACATTTGCTATCAATTTAGGGCTCTGAAAATAAGCACCAGGTTTCACTGGAGCTGAGCAGAACACCAGGAATGTTTTTCTATATAAAACCAGAGGGAGGGGGGGTAGGAGGTGAGAAAAAGAGAGAGAAAAACCTCTATATATTAATAAGTCGGGTTCAGAAAGTTCGACAAAGCAGAAAAACAGAAATACCCAGAGAGCCGTGCGGCTGGTTGACAGCAGCACCTTGGCACCAGATGTAAAGCGGCTGTAGTTTGACAGCTCATGGGCCAGAAGTGAAGCAGACTGTGAGTCATGGTGACCGCCTGACCTTTTTAAGAGGGACAAGCAGACAGTTTGACAACCGGTTCCTGAGCTGGAGACGTGTTTCAAGTGTAATCAGGGTGGTTCAGGGTCAGACGTTTCTACAGTAAGAAAAAAACAACCTTAACACGTGCATCTGCACACATCTGCGAAGGAACGGCAGTCACCTGCGTGTTGTTGTTAGGGGGTTTTCATAACATGCTCTGCATTCTTGACGCTCCACTTGGGGGTGTGTAATGTGTAAGTGGGCTCGGTGGAGACTGGAGACTCCCAAAGCGGGGCTGAGTAGGTACAGCGGAGGAGAAAGGTTGGTGCTGGGGGGGTTCTTTTGAGAAAATAATCGATAGCTCTAAATCTGAGCTTCTTTTCAGTCCTTCCACTGCCTGCGACACAGATTAAACACATGTAGCTAAATGTGCTCCTAAATAAAAAGCTGAGAAGTTGAATATTTTAGATATATTCCCCTTATAATTTGTCCAGCTGCAAAGTTTCTGAAATTGCCCTTTTTAATGTGTTTCATTTTATGACAAAAATGTATAAAATTTGAGGTCACATTTTTTAAATTTCTTTACCAAAAGAAAAGCAAAAAAAAAATTCTCATTATTTTTTTAGACCCTTTTCTTCTAATCCTCTTAAATAAAATTCAGAGCAGATGAACATATTCTAAGCCGACGTCTCTTTAATTTAATCTCAGTATAAATCCAGCTGTTCTATGGGGAGAATTTGGTTGTTTCAAAGAACAATTTTTGTAAAAATAAATTATAAAAAATGCAATCCAGAAAAGAAACTTTGCAAACCTCCGAATAAAAAAAGTTTTTGAGAGCAACTTTGCTGTTTCTTCTGATTTTCTGTTTTTATTTTATTTTATACATCTAATTTTTTTTGCCTTTTTTAACATATTTTTGATTTTTTCAACTTGTGTTTTACATGCTCCTTATTTTACCATTACAATTATTATTTTTAAGGTCTGAACTGACCAATAGAAATACTTCTTCACTCCAGAGGAGATTCTGTCCCCAGAAGAAGTCGATGCGATCTGAAAAAAAAGGTAATTTGAAAAGCATACAAATCATAAACATTTATCTAAAAACTGAAGTAAGAGAAATACCATTTGAAAATATAAAATCTGTAAAAAAAAAATAAAATAAAGTCTAAAAGAAGCAAAAAATGTAAAACAATATAAAAGATGTGACAGTAAAGTAATTCTCAAAGCCTTTTTTGATGAAGTTTTTCAAAGTTTCATTTCTTGATTGCACTTTTTTAAATTTCTATTTACAAAATTGCAAGTTTTATTCTTTTTTTTTTCAAATTACCAAACAAATTTACAAATTCTGTTTTTTTTTTCTTTCAGATGTCCATTTACAGCAATAATTAAATTAAATTATTATCTCAGATCTTGCAGAAAGTTGCAGAGAAGTTTAAAGCCCATCCAAGTTATAAAACAATATCCCAAACTTGAGAAAATTTCATAAACCGCTATAAATCCATCAGCTGAAAATAGAAACAGCATCATCCAACTACAGACTAACACTAAACTAAGAAGCCAAGAAAGAGAGCCAAAGCAAAGAGACCTGTGGGAACTATGGAGGAGCTGGAAGGATCCAGAGCTCAGGTTGCCAAATCTCACAACTGTGAATAGAAACTAACCAGAAGCAGGAAGCTGTTGATCTGAAGGCTAATTTAGACTCAGAAACCAGGTTGTCTGCGTGTGTCGCAGTGAACGCAAATGTGCCCTCGCCCCCTCTGCAGACACTCTGCAAAATTGTAGGTGACCGCATACAGGAGTCCTCTGATTGGTCCAATCTACATCCACTCTACACTATGCGTATTTCCTGTTTGTTACCTTACCGGCTTGTTTTGTTTGTATGACCGCCATTGTGGAAAACGACTAGTGAAGATGGACCAGCTAGAAGAGCGAGGTGCGCGAGAATGCTGAGACCCTTTTTCCACCTGGATCCCCGCTCTTTTTGGCCCTCATGTCCCTCCGTTGTCGTACAATCTTGCCCCCACTTCCTCACCGCCTCGGCTGTATCTAGACCCACAGCTAGTTCCTGATTGTCCCCTTTGCGTTGGGGCGTGGAATAACACAGCGCAGAGAACGCTTCAATATCAGCAGCCCTTAAGATGGAGGTCTTTAACAGGGGGTCCATGACCCCTAGGGGGTCCATGCAGGTACTGCATGGGGGTTGCGAAAGTTTTGGTTGATTAGACTTTTTTTTATATTCCCCCGTGTAAATTTTTCCCACTAGATGAAATGTCTTTAAATCCACATTAAGATGAATTCAACACACTGTAGTAAACAGATAAATGGAGGCAGAAGATGTCTTTCAGTCATCAATGCACACATTTAGCGACACACAGGAGCTCTTTCAATCTGGGCACCATTTCATTCACAACACCTGTCCCATCAATGAGGAATCAGAATAAGAAATACTTTAATAATCCCAGGGAGAAATTTTTTTATTTCATGACTCCATCTGTAATAGAGTGACTATAGGACCAGTCTGATATAATATATATATATATATATATATATATATATATATATATATATATATATATATATATATAATTAGGGGGTCTCTGCTCCATCTTGCTATCAGTTTGAGGGTCCTTGACCTGGAAAACGTTAAAGACCCCTGCTTTACCTCATCATTAGTCTCATTTGTAGTTCACTATAAGCCATACAGGAAACAGTGAACACATTTTGAGACACGTACCCTGATAAAAATAATGAAAGAAGGTGCAGATTTGTTCCTCTTCACAAGTTTTAACTACTTTGTGTTGAACTGGTAAATAAAACTCCAATAAATGGAAGGTGATGAAATAAAAGAAAGTTCTAGCAGAGAGCTAAAAGTTTCCGACACGCCGTGGTCGTCGCCACGGTCCTTCACACCAGACTGGATTAACCTTTGGAGTCAAGTGGCTAACAAAGCTCCTTTGCTCTGGTAGTTTGGTCCACAAAGTAATGTTCCTTTGTCGATAGAGAGAAAAAAAGTGGGGAGTTTAGGAGAAAGAAAACCAGAGAGCAGTGAAGGAGGGGGGGGATTGAGAGACAGACCAGATGTGTCTTTTGTTTAGATTTGAACTAAGCGGAAAGGAAGGGTGTAGGAGTCAGGAGGCGAGCTTTGCAGGGAGGAGAGAGAGTGGGAGTGAGGGACCTTCCTTTTTTCTCTGAGCTGAAACCCAAGCTTTCAGAGCAGAGCGTCTGTAGGTCGGGGGGAGAGGTGGGGTTGGGGGGGTGGAACCGTACAGTATGTGATTACCTACCAGCAAAACCACATTCATTATACTAATTGCTACAATAGTCCCAGTGGTTGGGGGCTGAAAAAAAGGGGGCTAACTGCAGGGGGGGCTGCATTGTTAACATTTGTTAGGCTCATTGACTCCAGAATTCATGGTGTCTGTCATTGTAGGTTGCTGGGATATTCTCCAGGGCCTGCATTTACCCCGAAACTGATAATCTGGAGGTCGAGGTGAAGACCTGCTTCCTCTAAATCTCACGGGTCTCCCCCCCCCCCCACCCCCCTGGAGACTCCTATTAACCATAACATAACCATAGAGGGGAAAAAAATGAAACGCCTTCCCTCCTTCCGGCATCTCGCTGCACAAAACAGACCCCGTTTCCAGCAGCTTGTGTCAATATTTCACTCTGAGACGTGCGTACCCGGTGTGCGCACAGAGCGCCGAACAGACGACCGATATGACAGTTTGAACATGTGTGATGATGAGCACGCAGAGACTCACACGGCTCAATCTGCTAAGTGTCGAGAGCCCACATCAACCCAGCTGGAGGAAAAGGGGGGGGTGGCACTTGCCAGTGGTGATCAGCAATATGGCCGACAGTTGTTTGCTAAGCATTCGCAGCACATCACTGAATTCTGAAGTGTGACTTCGCAGGAAATGAAGGTCTGAGTGGGTTAAAGCTCCACCTTCTTAGTTTGTCCGTCTCTGATTTATTTTTATTCACCTCAGCTGGACGGATCCCAACGTTATCGACCACAACGTGCAGGAATCTCTTCATTTTGCTGTCTGCATTGCAAGGCTGTTCATTTTTTTTTACATTTTGGCCGTTTCTCAATTTGTGTACTTGTGCGCCCTGATGTGCTCGTGTACTCGTGAAACGTCATCAGCCTCAGCCCTAGTATATTTCCAATTCACAAGAACAAGTAGACAGAGAATGGGCAAAGTCCTCGGCTGTTGTTCTTGCCCCTCCCTATTTACCCAGAATGCATCAGAGCAGACCTATCCGTTCTTGAGATTGACAGCTATCCCAGCATGCACTGCAGCAGCTTTCAATGGAGCACTCACAGAGCTCAGAGTATTAAATTAAAAGTTCTCTTTTCTGTTGCCATTGTTCAATAAAAGTACGTTTTAAGATAATTTGACGTGAGAACATTATATTTTAAGCGTCACTATATGGCCCAATTACTGATTTAGTACACAATTTCAAAAAAAAAAATAGTTCCGATGTTGAGAGCACTGTTGTAACCAGCGGAACTCCAAGGCTAACGGCAGCCAGGGCTAACGTTAGCCTATCTGCAGCAGCCAGGGCTAACGTTAGCCCGTCTGCAGCAGCCAGGGATAACGTTAGCCCGTCTGCAGCAGCCAGGGATAACGTTAGCCCGTCTGCAGCAGCCAGGGATAACGTTAGCCCGTCTGCAGCAGCCAGGGATAACGTTAGCCCGTCTGCAGCAGCCAGGGATAACGTTAGCCTATCTGCAGCAGCCAGGGATAACGTTAGCCCGTCTGCAGCAGCCAGGGATAACGTTAGCCCGTCTGCAGCAGCCAGGGATAACGTTAGCCCGTCTGCAGCAGCCAGGGATAACGTTAGCCCGTCTGCAGCAGCCAGGGATAACGTTAGCCCGTCTGCAGCAGCCAGGGATAACGTTAGCCCGTCTGCAGCAGCCCTCTCTCTGCATAGCCATGTGTGAAGTACCGCTTGCTCTGATGTTTTTTGTTTTATTTGGCAAAATGTTCATTTGTCTTTATCTGACTGTGTTCATTATTATTCCCTCAATAAATTAATAAAGTAATAATTTATTATTATCTAGAGACTATTAATAACAGGAGGTGAAATGCAGCTCCAGACAAGCCGAGCGTGTGGTGACGTCATCAGTGTGCTTCTGTTCCAATTGACCCATATTTATGCTGCATGCTCCTGTTCTCCCAGAGTCCACACGCTCCACCTGTTCTTCTCAAGAACATGCTTGGCAGAACGAGTCCGTACTCGCAATCTTTTGAGTTGAGAAACGGCCTTTGGCTTGAAAATCAAACATTAACTTTGGTGTAAGAATGTTCCACAATTTCGGCCCTGATCTGTCCAAATGGCCAAGAAGAATCTTCTTCTTCTACCAAAATCGTGTCCAGCTGTAGACGTTTTCAACTCTAGACATCCAATAAATTTGTTACCTTACTGAGATCCTTAACAACCTCTTAATCGCTGTGTTTCTACTACTTGTAAATGGCACAGTTAAATAAAAACCGGCACTCCTTCAGAGTGAATAAAGAAATATATTGTATAAAATCAATGTAAATATCAAGAAATTATCAAATATACTTTATTTTGTAAAACCAACTGCACAAGCTCCGGTCTGTCTTGATTTAAAGCTGGTTAGCATATAAAGCTAACTGGTGGCTACTGCTCTCAGTGGTGTAGAAAAGCTGGAGATGACGGTTCAGTGTTACCAACTTAGCAACTTTCTCTAGATTTGGGGACTTTTCAGACTCCTCCACTAACTTTTTTTCAAAATAACAATTAGATACTTTTGACAATTTAGATTTATTGATACTATGATGCAGACGCTACACCAGGCTGTTGTGGTGAGTGAAAATTGAACTTTATTGATTTCACATTGGAGAAATTTACCTCTGCATTTAACCCATCCCCTTGGGCAGCAGTGGGCTGCCATCGTGGGTTAAGGGTCTTTGCTCAGGTGAACTCATTTATATCGCTCAGACTGTACAAACAGTAGGACGGAAACACTTTGATCGAAGGGTTGGTAAATTCATTCCAATGAAATACATAGCATGTTTACATTGTTCTGGTGTTATACACTACAGTTTATCAAAGACATAGCTGACATATTTTGATGACAGACTTCCGTCTCTCTAACAAAGAGGGAAGTCCCCCACTGAAATATGTCAGGTATGTTTTCGACAAGCTGTTGTGTCTGATAACAAAAGAACTGTCCAGAAATTGTCAGCCTTTAGTGAAAATGTTGCTCTGCTATAAAAAAAAAAAAACATCCTTGTCACACTTACAACAAGAGCATAACCAAGTTTTCAGCATTGTCCTTTCTTGTCATCGGTCAAGCAGATCCTAAAAAACCCAACATGAGATTGTTTAATCTTTCTCCATAACATCCAGATGAAGAGGGTGACACCCCCCTTATTAAATAACCATCCCCCAATACCATCCCCTGTGACATTTTATTATTGAATGTGTAAAATGTCTACTATATGTTACAGTACTGGCAATAATATTGCCCTTTCAACTTTTGGCGGGCTGTGGGCTTATGAGTAGCCTGAGCAAGATAAATAAAGTCAAAGAAGTGTCCTACCATGACTATGAAGCTGATCCCAGTGGGACATTAGTCCCTAACCATGTAGGGGCAGTGATAGCCATGTCAGTCCAGGAACTGACTGCAGTTCTACTGTAAGGTGCCTTGGTCAAGGTCAACGATCGGCATGGAACAACCAGACCATGTAGGGATGTAAATCACACCCATCATGGCGATTTCATTCAGTATCAATTTCCTGGCCCAACGATTCAATTGTTTTCGATGCCCAAGAATACACCATGATCCGATTCAACTGGATTAATTGGTCTTTTTTTTTTTACCTTAGAGGCTAGACAATGTTTCAAATTTGAAATAAATCAATGAAAGCTGTAATATCATTATGCATTTTATTTGAGAAACAACAGCAAATAAAAGAAGTAGCAAAGTTGTACTCTACCTAGGCCAATGAAAAACTCATTCACTGAGCAATAATAATGCCTCTGTGTTTATGGGAGTGTGTGTATGCAAGTGGAAAGAGGGTTGTGGCTAAAGGAAGTGAGGTAGGAGGACAAAATAGGTTTAGCACCACCGCAGAACGGGAGTCAGAATTACGTACAGGAGCAAATGGTTAAAAGTAGACCAGAGAAAAAGCAAAACAAAAACATGAATCGATACTCTTGTGGACGTGTCGATGCATCGGATCGTCGGCTGTTGGATCGATGCATCGATACAAAACGATTGTTTTTTGCACCCCTGATACCACGTCTATTGCTTTAGGTTATTAGACTATATTAATTAGGCTATGTATGCTACCATCCCCCTTCCTAGACTACTGATAACATCAGTAAAAAATCCAGAATCTAGGTTTGGAAAAAAATGGCGAACAAATTCAATTTAGATGTGCTCATAGTTTTTGGAGATATCTTAACCAAAGTAATAGACTGTTTTTGAAACATAGTTCGCATTGTCTGGTTTTTAACTATGCAGGAGAAGATTACATACACACTGGTGCTTAACGGTTTTCCAAAAAGCTAAAACTGTGTTTTTCTGAGTCCTCTTTCCTCCCCATTTCCTCACCTCCCTGTCTTTGTTGTAGTTGCAGCTCTTGAGACGAGCAAAGACCCAGGAAGAGCGAGTCTGGCCAAGATGGCTGCTTCTTGCTTTCTAGCCAAAGTAAATGAGGAATTCCAACCCACTCTGTTGGAATGGTTATCTGATGAAGCCGTGGGCCAAAGTTGAGAGGGAATTCCTTTTGTTAATATCATGTAGTACGCTCTGGCTTTATCTCTGGTCATACGTTTGCACAAGTTGTGGATGTGCGTGCACAATCTGTCAACATAGCTGATGACAGTTTCTCATCAACAGTGTTGGCTTTTGCACAAGGTACAGAAATAGATGCTGGGTTATGTGGGAGCTGAGAAATCAAGTGGGGTATAATGAGGCTGGTATAATAAAAGTGCCATGAGCCTGCCTGCTGACTGGAGGCTGACAACCTCCAGATGATATTAGATTTCCTTACTTGGCACATCATGCTCATCAAACTGCATCGCCCCCCCCCCTTTCTCAAACTTCCATCCACCCATGCAGGACTGCCTGGGTGAATACTCCCTGGGTCAAAACTTAGACCGCAGGAGCCTGAGTAATCGGACCACACACAAACGGAGAGGAGAAAGGCGGTTAATACAGGAGTGCAACACTGTAGGGCAGCAAGGAGGACAGGGGAGCTGAGCTTGAGGTCTCCAGTGAGAGCAGCTTGGCGTGTGGACGGAAATCTTCCAGATCCGGGAGGAGAAATAAAAATAAAGCTGGAGGAAGAGACTGACATGACAAGACCAATGGGGCTAATTAGGACGATGAATTTAAGGGGGAAAAGCTCAGCAGGAGCCGTTCTATGGAAAATATCCTCTAAGGCTCCCCTTGACCGCTGCAATTTCATCAAAACGGATGGTGGAAAACCAAACGCTTTGCCAAAAGGCCGATTCCTGTGACTAAAGAAACTCTACACAATTAAAGAACCCGAGAAAATTCTGGATTTATTCACATATTCTTATTCCCAGATTCTCCCCCATTCAAACTGACTGAGGGCCCTGTCACATTTTGCAGATTTAGCCCGACGTCCCAGAATCTCCTAAAACACTGGAATACGTCCTTCAGCGTGTTTCAGCGTACTTCAGCGTCCTTCAGCGTACTTCAGCGCGTTTCAGCGTACTTCAGCGTACTTCAGCGCGTTTCAGCCTACTTCAGCGTGTTTCAGAGTACTTCAGCGTGTTTCAGCGTACTTCAGCGCGTTTCAGCGTACTTCAGCATGTTTCAGCGTACTTCAGCGTACTTCAGCGCGTTTCAGCGTACTTCAGCGCGTTTCAGCGTACTTCAGCGTACTTCAGCGCGTTTCAGCCTACTTCAGCGCGTTTCAGCGTACTTCAGCATGTTTCAGCGTACTTCAGCGTGTTTCAGCGCGTTTCAGCCTACTTCAGCGTGTTTCAGAGTACTTCAGCGTGTTTCAGCGTACTTCAGCGCGTTTCAGCCTACTTCAGCGTGTTTCAGAGTACTTCAGCGTGTTTCAGCGTACTTCAGCGCGTTTCAGCGTACTTCAGCGCGTTTCAGCGTACTTCAGCGTGTTTCAGCGCGTTTCAGCCTACTTCAGCGTGTTTCAGAGTACTTCAGCGTGTTTCAGAGTACCTCAGCGCGTTTCAGCGTACTTTAGTGGGTTTCAGCATACTTCAGCATGTTTCAGCGTCCTTCAGCGTGTTTCAGAGTACTTCAGCGTGTTTCAGCGTACTTCAGCGGGTTTCAGCGTACTTCACCGCGTTTCAGCGTACTTCAGCGCGTTTCAGCGTACTTCAGCGTGTTTCATCGCGTTTCAGCCTACTTCAGCGTGTTTCAGAGTACTTCAGCGTGTTTCAGCGTACTTGAGCGCGTTTCAGCATACTTTAGCACGTTTCAGCGTACTTTAGCGGGTTTCAGCATACTTCAGCCCGTTTCAGCGTACTTCAGCGTCCTTCAGCGTGTTTCAGAGTACTTCAGCGCGTTTCAGTGTACTTCAGCCTGTTTCAGTCAACTTTAGCGCATTTCAGCGTACTTAAGCGGGTTTCAGCCTACTTCAGCGGGTTTCAGCGTACTTCACCGTGTTTCAGCGTCCTTCAGCGTGTTTCAGAGTACTTTAGCGTGTTTCAGCATACTTCAGCATGTTTCAGCGTCCTTCAGCGTGTTTCAGAGTACTTCAGCGTGTTTCAGAGTACTTCAGCGTGTTTCAGCATACTTCATCGTGTTTCAGAGTGTTTCAGCGTGTTTCAGCGTCCTTCAGCGTGTTTCAGCATCCTTCAACGTGTTTCAGAGTACTTCAGCGTGTTTCAGAGTACTTCAGCGTGTTTCAGCATACTTCAGCGTGTTTCAGCGTACTTCAGCGTGTTTCAGCCTACTTCAGCGTGTTTCAGCGTACTTCAGCGTGTTTCAGCGTACTTCAGCATGTTTCAGCGTACTTCAGCGTGTTTCAGCGTACTTCAGCGTGTTTCAGAGTGTGTCAGAGTGTTTCAGCGTACTTCAGCGTGTTTCAGAGTACTTCAGCGTGTTTCAGCATACTTCAGCGTGTTTCAGCGTACTTCAGCGTGTTTCAGCATACTTCAGCATGTTTCAGCGTACTTCAGCGTGTTTCAGCGTACTTCAGCGTGTTTCAGAGTGTGTCAGAGTGTTTCAGCGTACTTCAGCGTGTTTCAGCGTACTTCAGCGTGTTTCAGCGTACTTCAGCGTGTTTCAGCGTACTTCAGCGTGTTTCAGAGTGTGTCAGAGTGTTTCAGCGTACTTCAGCGTGTTTCAGCGTACTTCAGCGTGTTTCAGAGTGTTTCAGCGTACTTCAGAGTGTTTCAGCGTACTTCAGCGTGTTTCAGCGTACTTCAGCGTGTTTCAGAGTGTTTCAGCGTACTTCAGAGTGTTTCAGCGTACTTCAGCGTGTTCCAGCGTACTTCAGCGTGTTTCGCCGTACTTCAGCGTGTTTCAGCGTACTTCAGAGTGTTTCAGCGTACTTCAGCGTGTTTCAGCGTACTTCAGCGTGTTTCAGAGTGTGTCAGAGTGTTTCAGCGTACTTCAGCGTGTTTCAGCGTACTTCAGCGTGTTTCAGAGTGTGTCAGAGTGTTTCAGCGTACTTCAGAGTGTTTCAGCGTACTTCAGAGTGTTTCAGCGTACTTCAGAGTGTTTCAGCGTACTTCAGCGTGTTCCAGCGTACTTCAGCGTGTTTCAGCGTACTTCAGCGTGTTTCAGCGTACTTCAGCGTGTTTCAGAGTGTGTCAGAGTGTTTCAGCGTACTTCAGCGTGTTTCAGCGTACTTCAGCGTGTTTCAGAGTGTTTCAGCGTACTTCAGAGTGTTTCAGCGTACTTCAGCGTGTTTCAGCGTACTTCAGCGTGTTTCAGAGTGTTTCAGCGTACTTCAGAGTGTTTCAGCGTACTTCAGCGTGTTCCAGCGTACTTCAGCGTGTTTCGCCGTACTTCAGCGTGCTCATACCCTATACAAAATGTACCCATATCTTATCCAAGGTATGCCTGCGTTTTTGCCAGATTTTCTCTACCTCAGGCATACGTTGGTCTAAACCATCAAGGTGTTACAGGGGCTTTAGTTTTTTTTTTTTTGCTTGAATAAGTTAGGATTTTAAACAAGATGTAGGTTGGTCTCATAGTTACAAAACTAACTTCCTGTGTGTTGCACACATTGAACCTTTTTGTCAGTGTGTATAAAATGCTGCCCTGAGTTGGAGGTTTTAGCGGACGTGCAGCTTTTGTGTCGGTGAACACTGCGGCGCCTCGTCCTCCCCTTCCAACCCGCCCTCCTGTTCCACGCTGCTCAGACCCTTTTATATTTCTGTGTGGCACGAGGGGCTTCCATGCAGGGTGCATTTGAAGTGGCTTCTGGGAGGCCCGGGAGCGTGCTGCGGGGTCAGGGGTTACAACAACTGGGCCTCCCAGGACCCCCTTCACCCTCACCCCCTTAAATCATGCTAACCCACATGCTCACTCCTGTTTCCAGACCCCTTCCAGTTCCCCGTGACACAGCAGAAGCAGACGCTTTTAGCTCCACGTCTCAGCTGACATCTTCACTTATAAACCTTAAACCGCCATCGTCGCCCCGGTTCCTGAATGGGCCTTTGTGTTTTCTCTTGCATTGAGTTTTTCCTCTTCTGGATCTTTTTGTTCTCCTCCCCACAAACACACAAGGATCTGTCGTTGGCTCAGCGAGGTGTGAAATTACACTGCCATCCACTTCACCTAGCAGAGAATGACTCAGATCCTCCGAAACACTCGCTGAATCCGATTATCTGCTGCACACTTTCTGCTCGTTTCTTTGCTCCTCCACTGATCTGTATCTGGGTTTGGCTGCGCAGCGTTTGCCACATCACCCCCCAAACCCCACCCCCCCCCCCTTTCCTCTCTGAGTTTAACATCTGTTTCGAGTGAGGGCCAAAAAGGGGAATGTCGAACTCTTAAAATTAATTAGCGCATTACCAAATGCTCAAGTTAGAGGAGTTCTGTTTAGCTCCCCCACTAACCCCCGTTAGCTTGTCTCACTGAGCCCCCTCCTTACCTCTCCCTGCTCCACCTGGCCCGTGGGGACTGGTTTATCACCAAGGACCAATTAGAGCAGTAAGTGAGGTCGCTGACCCCCCGTCAGGCCTCATAAGCTCCCGCAGCACCTGACAGGGGCCATACCCCCGACAAGAGTGAATGTAGAGAGACGGGGCCGACGAGCAGTTAGGTAGGCTTCAATATTCCTTCCTCATGTCCATCCATGCATAGAAATATCTTAAATATAAACGCCAAAAGTCTACTTTAAGAGTGGAATAAAATGAGCTGCAGTCTCCTGGAAAAGATTGAAATCAAAATGTGAAAGGACCCTGCAATTAGAATGCATTTTTTCTTGATGTGGTATTCCTGTTGGAAATGTTTTCAAGGAAGTTTAATTTGGTTTTTTTTTTTCAGGACTAATTATGCCATCCTCTATGGAGTGAATTTTGTTCCGTTATTGTTGCAGGAAAAGACCACATTTTGTTAATGGAATTTTGAAATTAAAATGTTGTCGACAAAAAAAAAGGTTTTGAGAAAAACTTTGGTGTTTTATTAGATTGTTTTAAAAATATATTTTTATCTTATGTTTTTAAATGTTTTTTCAAACATATGTCTACAGATTTTTTTTAAACAGATTTTATATTATCCTTATTAGTCCTTTTTTTATTGTATTTTTTTTTTGATTGAGTTTTACAAGTTTTATTTTATTCAAAATAATACAGAGGGGCGGACTCCCCTCTGTATTGAGGAGAAGATGCATTTCTATTGGGCTGGTGGACGTTTTTATCAGTCAATCTGTGTATTCAGAGTGAGCGTGAAGAGAATGTAAACATGAAACACAATTTGAAAAAAATGCAGTTCGTAAAACTGAAATCTGAAAAAAACAACAATAAAATCTGTTAAAAAAGCAAAATCAAATATATTTCGAAATAAAAAAAAAACTCAGCATTAAATTCAGAGAAAACATTAAAGTTACATTATAAACTTTTTTTGATTAATCTAGTTTTCATAGTTTCAGGTCTAGATTGTTTTTTTTATTTTAGTTTGTAAACCACGTTCTTTGCTTTCAACAATAATGGAACAATATTCACTCCATATAACCCTTCACTCCAATTCACTATCTGCCTGCATTTTCCTCCAGTGTTAAAGTCATTATGCCGTAATTGACAGAACAACTTGATAACAACATGCTAATGACATAATAGAGTGTTTTGTCAAGTTTTCCGACTTTTATCCCTTGCTTCTTTTATATTAATTCAGAGCATAAAACAAGATGTAAACATTAGGAACCAGGAAATAGTCAAAACATAAAAACTAAAAGGAAAGCTAAAGATTCTTATCCTCAAAATGATAGTAAACTGACACCACCTATGTACCTTACATACCTATAGGGTTAAAACTGTGAACCTGTCAAAAATGTCATTTAGCAGGAAGGCTGAAACTTTGCCTTCCTGATAATCTCTGTCTAGAATACATCATGATGTTGCAAAACCTGTTCGTTCTCGAAGCAGCAGCCTCCACCAACAGTAAAACCTTGGAGACTGGAAGCACTTTGTGGTAGTTTTCAAAAACAGCTTCTTGTAAAACTTAGTCGCATGTATATTTATAATTCAACCACTGCGGAGTATTTCATGACAGCTACTCACAGCACATATAAACCATTTATTCATGGAGTCCGCTCTACGTATACAGTCAGATTGATTTGTTTCTCAGTTAGGACACACAAGACGGCACATTTCGGTGTAAAATGAATATTCAGGAAGTGGATTAAGGCCATCGATGTCGTAGTGAACTAATGTGCACAAGCAGCAACACTGGTCCTGTTTTTGTTTTTCCTTCTTTAATTAATTACTATTTTGCCGAACTTAAATCACCGACATAACTGTCACACCTCATGATTTCAGAACCAGCGGGTACAAAAATCTAAACCCAAATTAGTCAATAATCAATCCTTGCCTAAAGTGTATACTACGGAAGCTTGGAGGTGTCGTACTCGACTTTATTTATTTTTTTCCCGTTGCCTCCTCAAGATAATGACATATTCATCTCATTATCACGAGAAAACAGTTACTGATTTCTCAAGATAACAAGATGGCTGACTAACAGCCCTGGATTCCCAGTCCATCCATTCCTGCAGTGCCCATAGTTGTGCAGTCTCCGTACCGCGTGTGCGCAAATAATCCGTTTTTTTGTTTCCTTTTTATTTTCACTCATTGTCAGGTCGTGGCGGATGATTGGATTCCATGGAATACAATAGAAACAAATCTTGTCCTTTTTAATGAAAATCTTTAATCTGGAATCATTTTTGGGGTTAATACATCTTATACTAATACAGGTGAACATCAGGGCTGTTTAGAAAACACCCGGCGCTAAGATAGTTATTACGCCCGTGTTAGGAGGCATAAGTCTAATTGTTTACGAATCAGAAGTGGCAGCAAATCATGAGTGTTGCACTGATACCGATACCAGATAAAAGTATCAGAGGGACATGACCGCTCTGGGCTTCCGTTGTAAATCAGATGTTAACGCTCCACAAACTACAGATGTGAAAAAATAATCGGCATTCCATTAGTCGTGTATTCATTTTCTGTACACAGTGGCCAATGTTTCATAGGGGTGGCCACTAAAATCTTGGGGTGGCACACTGAAACTAAAAGCCATAATTTCAGGGTTTGATTCTAATACTGTGGTAAACCTGCCTGTAGAAATCATAAAGACTTAAGTAAACCCTTGGTCTAAACTAACAAGTTTAGACCAAGGGTTTAAACTTGATTTGTTTCTTAGTTAGGACAATATAATAAACAATATTAGTTTTTGAGCCTGGTTGTGCTGGAGGTTTTTGATCCTGTTAAAAGAGAGTTTTTCCTCTCCACTGTCGCTACAAGCATGCTTATTGTGAGGGATTGCATTTGAGTCAATGGGTCGATGCAATCAATTGGTTTACCTTAGAAAACTTTGAATCGATTTGACTGGATGATCTATATAAATAAACTGAATTGAATTCAATTAATCGCCTACTCATATCTTGGTTTATTGTGTGATTTGTAATGTTACATCTCTGGCTGTACATAATAGCATGAAATGCTAAACTGATGCTACTACAAGTTACCCTGGTGAGTGGGGTGGTCAGTGGGGTACACCAAGGTGGCACCACTGCCTGTTAAGATCAGAGCATGTGAGCGGAGCTGAAGAAATATGATGGTGTGCAGAGCAGTTTTTAATTCAAAGGCTGGAGCGAGGATTTCCCGCCGCTCCAGTTCGCTCCGCTAGCTTACAACGTCAAATGAAAATGTTGGACTATAAAATTTGTAAAGTAACATTTATTTGATTTACATCTATGAAAATAAATTAGTAATTTGAATGGTGCGAGGCGTTACGTTCACAGCTGGGAAACAGTGCGATAATTTAAGACAATACACATGTATCGGTCGCATCATTAAATCAAACGCTGTGTGTCTCAGTGCCCTGGCATCATTGCAGGAAGGAAAATTGTCAGAAAATGCCTTCTCCTGAAAATTTAAGCTAGAGTGGAGTGATTTCGCCGGAGTGGCAGGAAAATTAAGTGAGCGAGGAACAGGAATTGCGGAGCGCTCCACCACGTTCACATGCTCTGCAGTGGTCAATGTTTCATAGGGGTGGCCAGATGGGCCACTAAAAATCTTGGAGTGGCCACTGAAACTAAAAGCCATTATTTCAGGGTTTGACTCTAAGATTGTGGTAAACCTGCCTGTAGAAATCAGAAAGACTTAAGTAAAAGCCAACTCATATCTTGGTTTATTGTGTGATTTTGAATGTTTTGTCATATGCATAATGGGATGAAATGCTAAACGGATGCTACTACAATTTGTAAAGATGTTCAAGCTTGTTGTTCGTTTTTGTTGCACTTTAAAGCAAAATGCGTACAGTAGTTGCTCACTTAACAGTTGAATATAAAGCTGTTTCATTCTCATGGTTTTCCTTTGTCTTTTCTTTTTCATGTCTGCTCCTGACCCACTGCTGTCTCAACAATAGGTAAGATTTTTTCTACTTTCTGTTTTTAGATTATTTCTGTTTTCTACTGAAAATATATGGCATTAGCGATTGGAGGTTGTAGGGGTCTATAAAACAAAGGTTGTATTGTCTGTTTTTGTGGTGCATTTTCCATTTTCATCATTCTGGCTGGACTATTGTAACTAAGAAACCTAATTTAAAAACTTTTTTTTTTTACTTGGACTTTTGTTAAAGCTAACTTCATGAAAAAAATGTAAATGTTATGCATCTTATGTCCTTGTTGATTTTGGAATTGTATGAATGTCTCATAAATCCAAAGAAAGAATGATGTCCAAGAGGACATTCTTCACAGATATTAACGTATAAATCAATTTATCCACTGACAAATTTCTAGCCCAATGTTTGTCGGCCATCTTGCTCTGTCTACCATCTCTCTGTTGCAGCTGACAAGGAGAATCTTTTTGTAAAAGTACAGTTGGAGTTTCGTTTTTGGCTTCTGTTCGACCGACTCCTCTCCATGGTTCTTCATCTTTGGGTCGACAAACTGCCTCTTTCTTTGCCATGCTTTGTTTATTTTCCTTATATCTAATAAAATTAGCTTTTTATCACTTTTCTCATTTGTTAAATTAACCAAGCAGGCTGTTGTGGGTCGATGTTATGAGGAAAACAGATACATTTTCTAGTAGGAGTGTGAGTTCACGATAACTTGGTGTAAAAATGTGATTTATCATGATACATAGAGATGATATATATATATTTATATATTTTTATATTTTTATATATATTTATATATTTTTTTCCACCTTTTATTGTCATTCCACTGTCACAAGTACAGAGCAACAAAATTAACTCTCCCCAACTCTTCTGGGGAGCAGTGGGCTGCCATTGTGCGGCACCTGGGGAGCAGTGTGGGGTTAAGGGTCTTGCTCAGGGACCCAGAGGCTGTGGCAGTGGGCCTCGAAACACAAAACCTTAGGATTGCAAGCTCTGTGCCCTAACCACTAGGCCGCCACTCCCCTGATATTTGTGATTTTTATAAAGAAATAGCTCCAGCTATTGGCTATAAACATTTCTAATACATTTGCAATCCATTCAACCATGCTGAATTACTACAAATATTGCAATATTAAGATACTTGAATTAATTAAATTGACCTGAACTGTAAAAATATGAAAAGGGAAAGAAAAACAAACTTGGCTGATGACCTCGCTCTCGCAGACTTAAAACCTTCCTTTGAAATAACTTTTCTCCACAGTTTGTGTTTCCTCTCCAGTTAAAAACTCACTGGTGTCGTTCCTCCCACAGTAACAACATCTACTATGAAGAGTGTTCATTTACAGTAGATTGGAAATAAATCTGAATTTTTGCATTTTAAAGTGAGGCCAGCAGGTTTTACCACAGCTTTTTTTTTTCAGTGTTTTTCATTGTTTAAGGAGTAACTTGTTTTCTCCATCCGATCTTTGTCGTTTAGGGAGGTTGTAATGCGTTCGGAGAAATTAAAGCAAAGTTTAGAACAGTTTGGATCATTTTGGCGAAAACTCTGTCATTGTCTTCTTTGGTCCAACCTCACTCCTCCTCTCCTTCTGTCATGTTTTGACAAAAGCCCGTTAATTTACTATTACTTCATAATTTTATCACCTCCCTCCTCTCCCAGTCACCTCTATCTCCACCTCCTCTTCATACCTCTTTAATATCTGGTCTCTCTTGATTTTTTTTTTCCTCTAATCCCCCTTCAGATTCATCTTCCACGAATCCTCCTCTGTAACATTTGCTTAATCCTGCTCCATCTCTGCTCTCAACATCTCTGCTTTCTTTTTCTCCTTCCTTCCTCCTCGCCCTCTCTCTCTTTGTTCCACCCCCCCCTCTTCATCCCACTCTTCCCATTTCTGTTTGGGCCTGTTTACCTCGATCGTTCCACCAGATGGTTTGTGTTAAAACTCAACATTTGACAGCTTGGATTTTTTTTTTTCACTTTTTTTCCCCTGATATTATTTTAATGTCAAGGAATTGCTCAGACCTGGGAGAACACAGATGAAGGACAAGCAGGGGGTATAAAGGAAATTAAAATATGAAAAACCCTGATGTATTAAAAGCAATTACTCTGTCAAGTGAGGGCTAGCAGTCGTCATTGGGGCATTGCTGTGTGTTTTTTTTTTTTTTGTTCTTTAACATAACCCCGTATAATGTAATATTGATTTAAATCACATCTGTTTGGGTGATTTCATCCCCTTCTCCCTGTGCTCCGTGTCTTTTGGAAGGGAGTAGGGGCCCAGCCTGCCAGAAATAATTGCTTGTTTTGCTGGTATTTACTTAAATCTGTCAAAGATTGAGACAGCAAACGAGCATGGAGATTTAAAAAAAATTATAAGAAAGGGAGATTTAAAAAGCACGCAACTTCATCTATCGAGTGTATCTTATCATCATAAAGTCTAGAATTGTATATGACGTCCTGTCATCGCCATGTTTGGGACTTTTATTTTGAGGTAAGAAAGGAAATAGTCCTTTAGTTTAAAGGACAACTCACCCCTGAATCAACTTATTCTTTTTTTTGCTAATAAACTGTACAAATAAATGTCTTCTAAAGAAGTATAATATTCCAGGCACTATTTCACAAATTACTAAAAGTTTGACGCCCTCCTCAGGTTAAAAAGGTTACTGCATCTGATTTTTGCTATTAGCTTAGCATTGGATGTTAGCTCGTCGTGAAAACAATGAGCTCGTCAGCTATACTTTCTGCTGACTCATCCTCCTACACAGAGGGCTTCACCTACTGACTGTCAATGAGTTAAATTATTTTTTCTTATAGTTAAAAATCTAAATAAATTATTGCATATTTTTGTTATAAAAGTTAATTTAAAAAAAAGTTAATTGAAAAAACTACGATAAGAAAGGGAGATTAAAAAAGCACGTAACTTCGTCTATCCAGTGTAGCTTACCATCATAAAGCCTAGAATTGTAGATGACGTCCCGTCTTCGCCATGTTTAGGACTTTTATTTTGACGTAAGAAAGGAAACAGTCCATTAGTTTAAAGGACAACTCACCCCTGAATCAACTTATTCTTTTTTTTTGCCAATAAACTGTATAAATAGATGTCGTCCAAAGAAGTCTACAAATCCCAGGCACTATTTTGACAAAATACTACATGTTTGACGTCCTCCTCAGGTCAAAAAGGTTACTACATCCAATGCTATTAGCTTAGTATTGGATGTTAGCTCGCCGTGAAAACAATGAGCTAGGCAGCTATATTCTCTGCTGACTCATCCTCCCACACAGAGTGGTTCATCTACTGACTGATGAGTTAAATAATTTTTTCTTATAGTTAAAAATCTAAATAAATTATTGCGTTTTTTGAAAAAAAAAGAAGAAAAAACATTAAAATTGGACAAACGGGACTGTGCCCGTCTTTTTGTTGTGAATAATGATTCAGCATTACCTTTGAACGATTCATAAGAGATGAAAGTTATACATTTTTATTCAATAAGAGTATTCGATATGGTTATTTATGCTTACAGTAATAGCGCCCCTAGTGGCTAAAAACAGTAAAACAGTTTTTCTTTAGTTTATTTCGAATATTATTTGGGTTTAAAGGCTTTTTTTCGGAGCCTGTTATTGTGCATAAACATAACATTTTAAAACTTACCATTTTTTTTTTTTTTTTTAAACAGCAATCATAATGTTAGCCTTACCATACATATTTGGCTAGTGATAATTATTTGCTACACTTACACACACTATATACCGTGATTTCAGATGTTTAGTCAATTTAGTTTATTAAGAAATCTGCTAAATAATTTTTTTATTTGATAGATTAACAGTTGGATTTAAAGCTCTGATAATAGAAAAGTCATCCAAATTAATCAAAATATTAGATAAAAAAAAGAAAAAAGAAACTGCACTACTTTGATAGTTCAGTAGCTGGGTTACTAACTCGGTTAGTTTTTAGGAGAAGTAACTAGCGAGTATAACTAATTACTTTTTAAAAAGTCCATGCCAGAAGCTTGTAGCACTAAGCTATTAAGCTATTTTCGGGTTTTAATGAGCTTTCATTACATCATCTATGGTTCAAAGTCATAAATGCTGAGAAACCAAAGGAAAAACAGAACCTTATAAAATAGAAACTCTGAAACTAAAAATGAAGCGTCCACATATTGAACCACCAAGACCTAAGTCAGTGGTTCCCAAAGTGTGGGGCGCGCCCCCTAGGGGGGGCGCAATGCCATTGCAGGGGGGGCGCGGGAAGCGGTATGGATGAATGAAGAAAAAAAAAAAAAAAACAGCGCTTGCTTGACTGAGCATAATGGACAGTTGTGACACTATAACCCAGATTTGAGAAGATCTACAGCAAAAAGCAGGCTCACTACAGCCACTGAAAAGATGGGAGGATTAAAGTACAAAGAAAAAACTCTCAGGGAGCTGTTCAATGTTTTCACTCCATTTTGCACAGAGGCTTTTTTAATGTATTGATGATAGCAAAGTTAAATATTGTTACAAATAAAAAAAAAGAAATATGTTTAAAATAACACAGACAACAAAGAATCCTCTTCTAATCTACAGTATAGAACTATGAAAAAAATACAGTTACACAAAAAGTGTTCCACTGTAAAGATGGTGTAGTTTATTTTGTTGCAACCTGAAGTGTGAAATAAACTTCAGTGGAGTTTTAAAACAAAATATGTGTATAGGTTTATTATATGTGGTTGAACGATGTGTGTGCCCAGTTGATTCATTTTTTTTTTTTTTTTTTTTTTTTGGGGGGGGTGGGGGGCGTGGACATTTTATTGTAATCCAAAGGGGGGCCCAGAAGAAATTCTTTGGGAACCACTGACCTAAGTGATAAATCAGTGTTTTTACTGTTTTACTTCCACAGGTGTTCCCCTGCCAACACACATTAATATGGGCTTCAGGTTTGCTTCTTGTGTCCCAAAATAAACTATCCATCACTTTTAACATGAGTGAACCTGTGATCCTCAGGTCCACCCAGTCACCTCTACTCATGTCATTTACTTTATTTAAACTTTGAATTCTGGACAATGAGATTCCATTAAATATTGAGAAAAAAATGATTGTAAAATGTGTAAAATCTCATAAATTAGTTTGATTAACTTGCTTCTTATTATCTGAAAACATCCTTTTATTTCTGTTTCTGATTTGTTAAAAATTGTGACAACTTAGGATCAAATCAGCACTGATATCTTTTGTGAATATGGCTAGATTTCTTTATGATCATTTACATTTATTCAGTTCAATCCAGTTTATTCATATAGCAAGGAAAACCAGTTGATTGCATCGACTCATTGACTCGAAGGCAATCCCTCACACTAAGCATGCTTGTAGCGACAGTAGAGAGGAAAAACTCCCTTTTAACAGGAAGGAACCTCCAGTAGAACCAGGCTCAGTGTGAGCGGCCATCTGCTGAGGCCGACTGGGGTTCAAGGAGACAGAAGCAAACATTAGAGTTTAGAGACATAATTTTAAAGTCTTTGGCTGTTGAAGCCTCTGGGAATTGTCCAAATATGAATGTCTGCTGCTAAAGCAGTTTCCTCTACCTAAACAGACAACACAAAAACAACATTTACATCTGGTTCATGTTTCCAAAAACGTAAATAACTTCTCAGATGGAGCGATTCACATTCATTTATAGTTTTATTTGAAATATTTTTCGTTCCCTTCATCCATCTGGCAGAGGCTGATGTATGGATGTTGGTCTGAGAGATAACGCTGTTTAGGAACGTGATGTTTAGTCTGTAAAAGGCCCGAGCGTGCGGATTTAACCTCCTTATTGTGGGGGTATTTAATTATGCGCCACCGCTGTTTGATTCGCAGTGTGTTGGCTGTCTCCTGAGCAGCATTAGTCTGATTATCTAGCAGCTTGTTTGTCAGGGAGGCTTCTTTCTGCAGGGCCGATGCTCTGGCCTCTGCCTTTGCACATTTCCCACCGCCTGCCTCCTCCTCTTCTCCTCCCCTCGTCCTGTTTGCTTTCCCTCCTTCGCTCAGTTAGTTCCCTCCCTGAAGAACCGCACACAATAAACCCTCTGTTACAGTGAACCTCCTCACGTGTTCCCCTCTCTCCCTCATCCCACCCCTTCCACAGTTCTCTGTTACTCACTTGTTGCTCGCTCTATCTCCCTACGTAGCTGCTCAGGTTTTTGTCTTCAGTCATATCCCCGGGGCGATTAGGGACTTGTTTGCGTACGCTTAGAACAACGATGACACACTCACAAACTTGGTCAGGCCACGAGTAACTCCTCCACTCCAAGCCAATGACAGCAGTGCTTAGGATCTTGAAGCACTTGTCAGACTTTGTGGAAAGAGGGTGTGTTTGTGTGGATGTTTAACTGGTACATTATTCTGGCTGCGGCGCCGCCGCTCGTCAGAGCTCCACAGCAGCGGCAACAACAGCAGCGTCGGGACAGAAAACAGATGTTGGCCTAATCTTCCCCTAATGAGATTGGTCCCTCATTCCTACCATTTTATGGAAGCTGCAAGCTGGCAGCTCTTTATGAGAGAACCACTAGGAAGACAGAGACAAGTGTATCTGCGTAGAGTAGGGATTGTTTTTTGTTTTTTTTAATGGCAGACAGGTTAAATGAGCCAGTTGAACTAGCACTGCGTCGGCACCGGTTGGTACAGATGCAGGAGCGGCCTCCTGTATCCTACGACATGTAGGATACAGGAGGATGCAGAGTCCCTCACTCGTCATTAGATTTCCATCAAAGTTCAGCTAATTCAAAAGATTAATGCCACTGCTGGTTTCTCGGACCACTAAACCGTTTCTTTTTTTCCGTTGAGTGAAACTCATTACAAGCCATCCAGGCTTTGCTACAGACAACGGTCTGCTTGGGCAACAAATTAAACCTCTGTGAAAAGATCCGTGGCAGTAACTAAGTCATTATTTTGTCGATTATAACAGATTTCACAGAGTGATCTCCAATCAGACTGAACACAACATTAAAAGGCATGCAGCAATCAGAAAGGCTGCGTTTGGTTCGGTAAAAGCTTGACCTGCTAATTTTAGCCAAATTAATCCCAGTTTCTTTGCTAAATGATCGCTAACAGTGTTTATAATCTGCCATCAATAATTGTACATATCTTAGGAGAAAAGGTGACGTCACACTGTGTGATAGAGAGCAGAATATGTATAAAAGTTCTTACTTTTACAGCAAAAAAGGGTCCAGTCTTACAATCATATATCCTGCCAAAAAGTTATTTTGATTCACAAAGCGAGAGCAGATTATGTTAGATTATTAATCTTGTTTTGAAATGACTCATCTCATAAATAATGCGCAATAATCTGGCAGCGCAGTAAAACAATTACACTTGGTAAGATTTCCTGATATCATGACTCTTATTCTCAAATCAAGGAGTCTTACACAATCTGCACCTGCAGATTATTTAACCAAGAAGATTAAAAATTTCAGAGGATCTGCAGTTCCTTAGTGTATAAATGGCAAAACGATGTCGAAACAACTTCTTTGCTAGACCTCAGGCTAAGGTCACGCTGCAGGTCTTGTGCATAATTCACATTTTTTGATAAAATGTGACTTTTATTTCTGTTTGGTCGTTCAGACTACTATTTGAACATGGCTGTGATCAAGCAAATCAGTCCTGAAAGAAATTAGGTAGAATCCAAGATAAAATGTGAAACAGCGCAAAATATAAACAAGCCCAAAGGGATCAGACATAGGGTTGTGGTCATTATACACCTAAACCGTTGGGGATCTCTTCAGTGGGACCTAAATTCTTTTTAAAGATTAAGAATTGCCAGCAGATGGTGATCGCGTACAGAAGTATTTACCTCTACTTCACACGTGGTGCAAAAAGTATTTGTAGACTCAAAAGGACAAAGTAAACACTGTCGTAAGGAACGTCCGGTTGTTGCTTCATTTCAACGTGAACTTGTAATTTTAGGACTTTATTCTTGTGATTTTACGACTTTATTCCTGTAATGTTACTTTATTCTCGTAATTTTATGACTATTCTCGTTGTGACTTTATTCTTGTAATGTTACGACTTTATTCTCATAATTTTATAACTATTTCCGTAGTGACTTTGTTCTCATAATGTTACGACTTTATTCCCGTAATGTTATTTCTTTATCTCCTAATGTTACGACTTTATTCTCCAAAGTTTATGACCTTTCTCGTTGCAACTTTATTTTCGTAATTTTACTACTTTATTCTCGTAATTTTCTGACTTTTCTTGTAATTTTACGACTTTATTCTCGTAATGTTACGACTTTATTCCGGTAATTTTACGACTTTATTCCTGTAATCTTACTTTATTCTCGTAATTTTATGACTATTCTCGTTGTGACTTTATTCTCGTAATGTTAGGACTTTATTCTTGTAATTTTACTACGTTTTTCTCATAATGTTACGACTTTATGCTTGTAATTTTGTTACTTTATCTCATAATGTTAAGACTTTATTCTCCAAAGTTTATGACTATTTCCGTTGCGACTTTATCTTCGTAATTTTACTTTATTCTCATAATTTTCTGACTTTTTTCTTGTAATTTTATGACTTTATTCTTGTAATGTTACGACTTTATTCTCATAATTTTATAACTATTTCCGTAGTGACTTTGTTCTCATAATGTTACGACTTTTTTCCCGTAATGTTATTTCTTTATCTCCTAATTTTACGACTTTATTCTCATAATGGTACGACTTTATTCTCGTAATTTTACAATATCTCTAGCCTGGACCTAATATTCTGCTTAACAGTAACAGTAAAATTCTTCAACAATGGACTCTGGACTCTGAAAGTCCTAAAAACAATAAAACTGTGGAGTGAAACATCCACATGCTAATGGTTATTGTAAAGGAAAAGCAGAATAAAATCATAGTGACTTTATTGGTTGAAAAATGTCATTCAAATGTCATTTTTTGGCAAAGTCGTTCAGCCCTAATCTCATAGGTTGGTTCTATTTTATATAAAAATATTAGGTATTAAATCAATACACCATAGATAAAACTGTTTAGTTTGTGTTTCCTGATATCTGCCTTTTCTTTGACCTTTTTAAACATTTCAGTGATAATCAGTAAAGCTTTAGGATTGTGTCTTCCCATATTAACAACGTCCACACTGAAGAGTGGTACAATGCAGTCCTTTTGGTAAGGTTTTTAATGTGTCACCATCTGAATTGACTGTGACCTTTAGGTCATTATTTTGCTCCATCCTTACAACATTTTAGCCTCATAGCTCTAGAAACTTCATTTGGTTTCTGCGGCACATTGTCCCTCCTTTCTTTTTCTGTTACTCCTCATCTTTCTCCAGCAGGAACACACACATGCAGTAATAATAGATGGGTTAGAGTGCACGGCCAACCACTGGACGATTTCTACAGAACGCTAGCATATGTCAAAAGCTGGCTTATTGAACTTAGACCGCAGCTCGAAACAGCCCACTGCTAAGCACAGAGCGGCACAGAACTGCTCTGCGCTTTGAGCAAGAAAAATATTTACACACTGCCATGCAGGCTGAGGCGTATATAAAGACAGAAATGTACAGATACATATGCAAAGGCGTAGATGCCGGGAAGGGCTACTCTGTGCGTTTTTCAAAAACAATGACCTCACTTGAGCCATTTGGAGGCTGCGGGCTGAATGAAAAGCAGACGAGGCATAGAGAGAGAGAGGGATGAGGGGAGGAGAAAAGAGAAATGTCACATGAGAGTCTGTCACGCATATTAATTTCCGTGTAAGCTGATAGGATCGCTGATGATCAGCTTTCATCTTGTGTACAATAATGACCTTAGTAAACGTACTTACCACATGTTGTTACGCATGATTGCACACGCTGTATTTTTCAGCTCGTGTGTTTACCGTAGAATAAAAGACTGATCAGGTTGTTTTGTCCAGCCCATGTCTTATCAAGTTACTGGAAAGGACTTTTATCTAAATATATCTAAAACCTTTGGGTAAAATAATATATTTAGTGGAAGCATAAGTTAGCTTTAAAAGGGGGAAAATATCTAACAAAAGTTTAAATCTGCCCCTCATAACTGCAGATATGAATCATCGTATTGTGCAAATATGGTTGCTCACTCTAGATTTGCTTCCAAACTCTAAACTATTGAAAGATAACATCCTAGTTTGGCACCTTGTGGTAAATGAAAATACATCCCTAACTTTATAAAGCTATAAAGGCCTCCAGTTTCATCTGGAAGGTCAGTAAGTTCTGCAGCTAATTGCTGTCAGAAGTCTACTGAGGACACATGCTTTAAAAAGGGAAAACATATGACTGAACGCTCATCCGTAGCTAAATGAGACAGCTACATCATTCAAGTTTATAGACTCGTGGTCATTATCCTGGGAGAAAACTGCTGTGTTATGATATGTTCTTGTAAGCAAACTTGACATCTTTTAAAAGCGTAAAAAAAAGTAGCATGGCTGTTGAGGAGAACATGCTTTTTACAGTTCGGTCAGGGTGTGTCGCATTTAATGTTTTAGCTATTCCCCCCCTAAAAAAAAGAAAAGTAAAGCAGCCCAGTCAGATAAAGCTGCTGTTTATCTATTTGTTGTATCAGTAAAGATCATTTTGCCTACTTGGCTAATGCTAATCTAACCTCCCAAAAAATATGTTTTCAACTTATAAAAAACAGCTTTATTTGTATTTTTTATTAAATTGAGCTAAAAGTGACTCCATTATAAATCTGTTGTGAAGTGAATCAGAATATTAGCGTTAAAATGACTTTTCAGAAAAATATATCACATTAGAAACGTTTTGTTTCAGTTTTTTATTACAACTCCATCTGTTTCCCAGACCCCTCCTTCAGAAAATTAAAAAATGCCATCCACCTGATTTTGCCACGGTTAAACTTCGGTGTGACCACCACTGACTCTGTGCTAAAGTCGGGAATCTTTCCTGCTCAGTAAAACTGGCTCCTAGACCATCTGGCACAGGAACTGCCAGATGGCACTGGATGGATATCCCAAAAGAACAAGTATATCACTAAGAGGCCTTTCAAAGTAAATAACAGAGAACTTACATCATGTTGGAATATAAGCAGCGCACACATTTCAAGACAACAAAGACATCACCATTTTGCAAAAGGTAGATGTGCAAAGAATACAAACTACACTGCTTAACTTGAAAACAAGAACATGATATAGTGAATTTTATTCAATACAGATTAAAAGACATCAATGTTTGTGCTTTTACAGACTGAACCAGATAATAGCAGCTACCTGTTTAATATGGCTCTTAAAAAGAAGAATGAAGTTAGCAGAAAGAAGAACATTAACCTGTTAACTGGCCACACAAACCCCCCAAAACATATGAAAATTAATAAATTAGATCCACTGATTTTCTTTAACCCCTTGGAGGCTCTGGCCTGCCATATACAACTGTTTTAATGGCAGAAGGCAGCTTTTTTGTGTCAATATGAGGCTCCAAACATGGAAGCAATACATTTGTTGCATGTATTTACATGGGAGAGTGTAGAGTCTACACTCTTCCCATGTAAATACACGCGACAAACTCTACACTGTCGAGTTTTTCAGCTCTTATTATTCAGGAAAATGTCAAGTTATGGTAAGGTTTGAGCATGTGTTTTGAATCAAAATGGATGTTTTTGATTCAAAACAAGCTAACAAGCTTTCTGCTTTGTCTAAAGATCACACCATCGTCTGCATACTTGTCATTATTTATTTCCATTCTGACATAAATTCAGCAGGAGGATAATGATTAAAGGAAACAGGCATGGCCCAGATATGAAGCCTTGAGGGACACCAGCTTAGATCGGGAGTACAAAGCGAGAAATCTGGTCCCCTCGCTCCCTGATAGAAAGACCGAAGTTACAGTATTAAAAGTTCGCTTTAGTATCTAGAAATACGACTTTACAACCATTTCTGTTTAATGTACCTCTGACTTCAAGATGGTCTTGGCTTAGTGGTGGGCAAACTAAAGGGCAGGTTATTCTCCTGCAGCAGTGTGTTGCATATATTTTTGACTTATGCCCAATATTGAAGTGTGGTCTAGGCTAGAGGGACAATCATGAATTAGCTGTGGGTCTAGATATGGCTGAGGCGGTGAGGAAGTGGAAGTTTGTGTGACAATGGAGGGACATGAGGGCGAAAAAGAGGGGGGATCCAGGAGGGAAAAGGGTCCCAGCGTTCTCGCGCACCTCGCTCTTCTAGCTGGTCCAATTTCACGAGTCGTTTTCCACAATGGCGGTCAGACAAACAAAACAAGCTCCAAGGTACCAAACAGGAAATACGCATAGTGTAGAGCCGATGTAGATTTGACCAATCAGTCTGTGGTCGCCTACAATTTTGGACAGGTGCTCTAAGAGGAGTTGGTCAACCTATTTTTTTTAGAATGAGCATAAACATGAAGAAATAGACGTACTAGAGATATCTTCTTGGTTAAATATCCCTATTTTCAGATGGGATGAAGCCCAGATCAAGGCCTGTTACCGGAACATTCTGTTTTATGTTGTTTTAGGAGCCTGAAACCATCCATTAAACCAGATTTGGGTGATTTTTTTAGCTCTACATTTTTATTTTAAAGGATAAAAGGTCACCTTAGGTCAGTCGCAAAGTCTGGAAACGCACCTGATAAAGTCTAGAGAGGGTAGCTGGAGTTATCACACTGGAAAAAATCTAAATCTAGATAAGTCTTTTGTTTTTTTTTTAAATAAGTGCATTTGTTCTTGGATTGAGAAGGTAAAAGAGATATTTTCTCAAAGGAACAAGACAATTTACGTTTAAAATAAGAAAAAACAACTGTCTGTCTTATTCATTTTATTTCATTTTATCTAAATATCTTATTTCAAAAGTAAAAATACTCACTCCATTAGCAAACTATGTAATTTACCTACTCAAATTAATGGTAAATATACTTCATTTAAGACATTTTTACTTATTTCTAGATTGTTTTTCCAGTGAGGGGACTACACCCCCAACTCCATCCTCTTTTACTTTAATCTTTCTTCTTCTTTTCCCTCGTTTCTCCATCTCCAGCACCGCGCCATGCCGCTATAAACCGCCTCTTTGTGTCTTAAATCAATTTTCTGGCAGATTTTCTTTCATGAGAGAATTACCTTATGGATGAAAAGAGGTTTTCTATAGATAAAAGAGGTTGTATAGAATAAACACATTAAACAACGCTGCTGCTTCCCCTTAAAGTATCAGGAAGGTGCAACAGATTGTCTGTGACACACAGGGGCTGAAAAAGATGAAGAAATCTGTTGCTTTAAGAGGAGAAGAATGCTAACAAGCAAGGAAGTGAAGGATTTTGATGCTTCCAAACCTTGTATGTTATATATATATATATATATATATATATATATATATATATCCTTTATATATAAAGGATTCTAAAGTTCAGCACAGAGCTGAACATGATAGATACAGACCCGGACACACATGCAGAGCTCTCTGTGGTGTCCTGAGCCTGTGTGGCCCAGTGCTGGGATGCAGAGTGAGGCAGGAAATGTGTGAGCCATGAAGGCATGTGTTTATGCTGGCTGCAGCCGCCCATCACCAGCCAGAGGGAAAACAGACACCAGCATCGCTCCGTTTGCTCTCCAGCTCCCTCCTTCTCCTCCGAAAACCTTCGGCCTCGACGTGATCTTTTCTCAGCTCGCTTTCATTTGGATTTCTTTTTTTTTTTATAACTCTTTTGCACATGTTTCACTGTTTTATTAATTTCTTTTCCTTGCTTATTACTTTATTTAGTTATTAATCATAACTGGCAGCAAAAGTCAAAATAAAGATAAGATCATTGTGCTGATATCAGACATTCAGTTCATGAAGCTTCAAGATTAGAGAAAATCAAAACAAAAATTGAAGTCATTTCTTTTAAAACTCCCCACAAACAGTAAAGTAGGCTCACTCCACATGCTTTATGGACTAATGGAGATGGAGAGTTTAGAGAATTACAAATGAATTTACATACATGTTAAAGTCAATGCAAAGCAGTGGGGCTGTGTTGAAAGAAGACTTACTACGTTGCTCCTAACAGGGAAATAAATTGAAGCAGATTAGTCTAACTTGTCTGGATTTCCCTCCACGGCTGGCCTCGGCCCTGAGTAAACAGTTTGTTCACGTCAGAGCAGTTTTTCCTTACGCTTTGGACAGTAGGAACTCCCATCATTCTGTTGAAACGCTTTCAGTAATTCTCTGCGTGTAAGACAGCTACATTAGCTTAATCGTTACCGTATGGTTCCTTTGGTTTATAGGGGTGTGTGTATTTATGCAGTGACCAACGGCAGCAACGTGTGATTAGGATTGGCCCTCCTTTCACAGCAGGTGCTGGAGGACGGTAGAGAGATCTTTGTTTTGTGGCATTATTGACTTTTATACGATAGCGTGCTGACAGGAAATGGGGTAGAGAGAGAGAGAGCAAACAGAGCAAAAGTTCATTTGATACGATTTATTTATATAACAAATGTCATCTAGAGGCACAGAGATGATTGAACCAGATCATCAGATTGGTTCAAAGTTCTCTATCGAAGGAAAACCAGGCTTGCATTTTGTGGTTGACTCGACAGCAATCCCTAACACTGAGCATGCATGCAGCAACAGTGGAGAGAAAACGCTCCCTTTTTACAGGAAAGAACCTTCAGCAGAACCAGGCTTAGAGTGTGAACAGTCTTCTGGAAACGTAGTCTAAGGGTTCAAGGAGATAGAAGCAGACATACAAATCAAACACAACCACTGATCTATAACTACTGTTAGAAAAGGTAACTGTAAACTAGCCCCATAGGTGACACTGTCCTGAAAGGGAACAGTTAACCAGACTGGTTTTCATGTCAAAAAGGGTTAAAGAGTGCACTTACAGTTGGCCACAGTAAAAGCAAAAAAAAAAAAACACTTTTTTAAAATGTCTGGGAGAGAAACTGGACTAAGCACTGAAAAAGAGGCCGTACTCTGTCTTCTATAATTAAAGTTGTCAAAGGCAGTAGCCCAGCTGATGCCTCCTTCCAGGATGGTGTCACAGCAAACAGGAACAGACCAGATGAAGCTGCCATGCCCAGAAAAAGCAGAGAGAAGATAAAGGTATCACAGATGATGCAGAATTGGATAATAGAGACAGAATGAATCAGAATGATGAAAAGTGGTTCCTATGTCCTCCAGCAGTCTGAGCCTATAGCAGCATAACTGTAGAGATAGCTCAGGATAACCTGAGCCACTGTAAGTCTGGAATTGAAGTTGAAAACAATGTAATTTGTGCAACTCAGTCTCAAATATAGAAAATTGGAAAAAAAAAATTAGATTGAATAAAAAAATAAAAATAAAAAAAAATCTGTAAATAATTAGAAAATAGTTTAAAAATTAAATAAAGAAAAATATTGAAAAATTTTTAAAAAAAAGGAAAAGAATTTAAAAAAGAAAATAGAGTGATTGACTATTACAATCCAAGTCTCATTTCTGGATTGCATTTTTTGCATAAGGAAGAATGATTTTGCATGATAAGGGCCCTTTCTGTTTTCCTTTTGATATTTTTATTATTATATAAAGCAAAAAAGATGTTATGACCAACTAGGAAGGAGAGATCTGTTCAAACCTAACCCAGTGATGCTGCGGTTTTGTTGCTTCCATTTGAATTTGGTTTAAAGTAATGGAAACTTTATTTTCCATCATAAAACCTGTATTTGGACCAGGTTTTTACGTGCCCAGTCATAAAACATGAGACCTTGTGAAAATCTCCTTGCTCACAGGTCACTCTTCCAACTCACTGTTTCTCTGTCACTGAGCCCATTAACGTTTGCTTTGGGGTTCCGGACACGTTAGGGTTTTGCAAGTGCTGCTGGTACTGTTAAAGAAAATGTGCTGTTATCCTTTGAAAAAACTCATTACCTTGTATGGTTTGTGTGTTTCCTTTGGTGTATATGTCGAAAACCTGCTTAAAATAGTCCAAATATGTCCAAATCAAAACCAATCTCTCACTCTGTAAAGTGAATTTTGTTCCATTGTTCTTTGCTAAGAAGAGAACATTTTAGTAAAAATTCTAAATAAGTCAATTCCAGAAATTAAACTTCTTTATCAAAAAGGTTTTTTTCAAGTAGCTTTTGCAGTTTTATCAAATTTATTTTCTTGACATTTTTTTTTTCATTTACATCGTACTATTTTCATTTTTTACTTTTCCCATTTTTTGAGTTTCTTTACAGATTTGATATATTTTATTTTTTTTGTTTCATTTTTTATTCTAATTTTTTTAAACTTTATTTTTTCAATTTTCTTACAGATTAAATTATTTCGCATTATGTTTCTCAATATGTGCTACAGATGAAAATCTGTAAAAAAAAAAAAAAAAAAAAATGTGTGTCAGCAAGGAATGATCAATGGATCATTATTTATGGCTAAAACTAATTTAATGAATTTAGTATTAATCAGTAAAAAAAAATAAAAAGAATAATTTTCTGGGATTTTCTGGGAATTTCTGCCATTTTTGTCCAAATATAGTAACACCTAACTCCTAACATCTTCCAGCAGTGACGTCACGGTGCGGTAAGCCTAGCGCCATTCTCCCTGCTTTACAAGCAAAATTAACGGGAACTACTAGACACATCTGCAATCAACAACAATTATTGAAGATTTCCAGAGGACTTCACCATTGAAATTCACCCGAGCTTTAGTGAAACTGACAATGCTCACGTGCATGGCAGCTGGATGTTGGAATACATCGGGTAAAAGTGAAAATAATTTAGTTATTTCACCTTTCTGATTCATGAACCTTCACGGACGGGTTCGTTATTGGCTTGCCAACTTGAAAATGGAGGATTTGCCATCAAACTTCTGGCCATAGAAAAAACACGTAATATGTAGCCAAAATTTGAAAGAAGAATGTTTTCAAGATGACTTGGATAATAGCGCGTTGTGACAAACATCAGATACAGCACTGGGACTTGATCAACAGCCGATACCGCACCGTGACGTCACAAACCAGTAGGTGGCAGTAGTGTTCTTTGACAAACATGGATGCCTCCAGTAAAGCACATTCACATGAAAATTACTCTTATTTAAAAACACATCATTTATTGAACAGTTTGTAATAATTTCATATTTAAAGTACTTTCAGAAGTTTGGATTCTGAATATGACCGGACTTTTTTCTTCAAAAAAGGGTTGAAAAAAGGAAATATAAAAGAAAAAGAATTTCAAAAATTATATCTGAGGAAACTTTTTGGACTAAGGTGTTTTTTTTATTTGTGATTATTTTTTAATCACTATGTATGTAACATCCTTTTTATTTGCAACAATAATAGAGCATCATTCCCTCCATATGATTCTGTACCTGCGCCCCGCCCCTTACCGTTACGTTACATCATCAGCCTCTTGCTGTTTTGCTGATGAAAAACTTGGTGAGTACAGTCAGAGGTGGAGGATGATCGGCTGCTGCGTGGGTCAGCGTCAGAGCAGATAGATTTATCGGTCCTGCCCCGGTCAATGTCAGGGGGATCTGGGAGGCTAAGTCCCAGTGAGTGCGTGGATCCCTGTGAATGACTGATTGAGCGCTTAGCGTTTGAGCTTGCGGACAGCCCAAACAAGTTAATCTCCACCCCCACCGCCGCTAACCTCCCCCGTCCCACCACATCCCTTTGCTAATTCCAATGTAAGAGGAAATGTGGCAACTTTAGTGGAGAGGGGTTTTGGTTGGGCTTGTCAATAAAAGCTTCTTAATGATTTAATCAGCAGAGACATTTATTTGCTGTAATGCTCTTCTCTCTGAATGTGGTCCGAGGGCCAGAGGGGGGGGCAGGCCCGTGCAAAATGGAGCTGGATTAAAAAGAGGTTGTGCTTTTTTTGATTAGGGACAGAATCCGAGCCAGAGGTCAGGCAGGCTTGTTGGCATTTGATGATACTTTATAGAATCCACTCAGACTCACAGGCATGCAAACTGCAACACTGCAGATGTTTTTACACACAGTATAAAGGAAACCTTGATATTAAATCCTAAGATTTATGAGTAATTTAGCTTGTATTTACTGATGGACCTTTTGAAGGTTTGACTGTAGGAATATTTCCATTTTTCTCAAAGCTTATTTAGTGCATCCAGCTGCACCAAGGGTAATTTCTTTACTATTTTAGTCTGAAAACTTACTATTTACCACCAAAATAAAGTTAATGAGATCAATTTGCAGAACTTAAGGGCTGGTTATACTCCTGCAGCAGTGGGTTGCAGTGAGCTTGACGCAAATTTTTGATTTATGCTCAATTTTGAGCACGGTCTGCGCTATAAGCTGTGGGTCTAGATACTGCAGAGGCGGTGAGGAAGTGGGCGCAAGTTTCTCCGACAATGGAGGGACATGAGGGCGAAAAAGAGCGGGGATCCAGGTGGAAAAAGGATCCCAGCGTCCGCTCACACCTCGCTCTTCTAGCTGGTCCATCTTCACCAGTCGTTTTCCACAATGGTGGGCATACAAACAAAACAAGCCGGCCTCCTGTCTGCAGCACTGTCTGCGGTCCCCTACAATTTGGGAGAGGTGCAGCAGTGTGTCTGCGGAGGGGGCGGGGATGTCGTTTTGTTCACTGCGACACCTACAGACGACTTGGTTTCAAAGTATAAATCAGCCTTTACTGTTGCCAGTTTAGCAATGACTGTGGTTTTTGTTCTGTTGAGATTTTAACCCCATTTACCATTTTAACCCTCTGAAAACTGATCCGTGCCGAGCTTGGATCAGTTAACCGTGCCGAGCTCAGTTCCTTATGACCGTTTACACGCAACGCTAGCATGGTTCCTCGCCTCCTAGTGACGATATACGGTACTACTGCTCTCTGGAGGGAAACAAGAAAATCTACAATGCGGCGCAGGCAACGTTCAGGAAGTTTGCGGAGAGTCAGGCGAAGAAGGCAGCCTTTGGTGAATTTACTTGACAGAGTCGGAAATTGGGAAGTGGATACGACAAACGAAGGGAACAAATACAGACACTATACAGAATCATCAACGGAAATCGTGCGGCGCGGCTTATTCTGTTAGCTGAGAACCGAGCCTGAACTGCACCATGCCGAGCCCTACTGATGTGTCGGTTGTGTCTGGTACGGTCTGGTTCAGTTGTGCCTTTTACACGCAACAGTTATCTCGGTTACTGTGCTCGGAAAGATCCTGGCACGGTATCAAAACGGTAGCATAAATGGGGCTTTTGTCGACAAAGTGAACAGGGCTTCCACGGGTCATTTAAAGTCATTAAATTATTATTTTTTAAATTGAGGCCTAAGTTGGCATTGAAACTCATTAAATGTGATTACCGTGGCATTTAAAATGCTTTATTTATAAAAAAAAAGTTTATAAAAACAATTCCGTCAGATATATTATGTGAAATATAACTGGTTCCACGTGTTTGCAAAGAGCTGCTTCGGTTGATCGTAAACCTGTACCAGAAAAGAAGCTCAAGGCAAAGAAAAAAGCTAGAGAATGGGAAAAATGCAAATTCCACCAAAAGTGGCTGAAAAACGAGGAATTTGGGACATGGCTTCAGGCTGTCAAAGGTAAAGATGATGACGGATTTTGCTGTTTTTATATATATATATATATGTGTGTGTGTGTGTATGAGAGTCATATGTACTTGTTACTGGCTTTAAAATAATTTCTAAGAGCATTAAAAAGCATTAAATTATGCTCCCTCTGAGTTGACAGTCTTCAGCAAGCAGTGAGTGCTGCTCCAAGCCCCTCCCTCCTCCACAGCATTGACAGGAAATCCCAGTCTCCTCTGGAGACAAAAAGCACACCAAATTGATGACTTTTTTTCCCCCCAAGGTTTCAGGTTTGGTGTGAACTACTCTTAAGAAGGAGACCTTTCACTTTTTGAGTTTTGTTTACACTGTATAAAATGACGAGGTCTTAGATGGTGCAGCTTTTAGACAACTTATGATGCTTATCCTCAACTTTGTAGCTGTTATATAAGCCCAAAAGTGACCATTGCTTTAATTTCATACATACTTTTTTTTTTTTTTTTTTTACATTTCTGCTCATCAACGTTCTTTTGGTCTGATTGTCTGCTTATCAGTTCATCCTCCCTTCCCTCCTTCCTGCTTTTACCTCTCATTCATTTCTTCTCATTTGGGGGTTTCACTTATTTCTAGAGCTTCCCAGTTGTTTTAATAATACCGTAGTTAAAATGGTTTAGTACTCTGGAAACCTTAGTTTTAGTCTTATTACCCTTCCACTTTGTTCCAACCATTTATTTGGAGGTTGCTTCTCTGCCTTAAAGACAAAATAATCAGATAACTGTACATTTGATTAAAATGTTTATTAAAAAGATGGTATTTACTCCATGTCTCATAGTGTGTCTTCATAAATGATGGTGTTAAAATACCCCAACAAAAAGCCCCCCCCCCCGCCATCTGTTCAACGCTCTCGGTGTAGGAAGGTGAACAGGGCTTGATGCTATGCAAACGCCTATGAATGGATGGTATAGCTGTAGAATAATCCGTCTAAGTCCCTGCATCCTCTCCTCCTGCAGGTAGTCTTTATGTGCTGCTAAGCGTGCTTATCTCCTCTCTTTCAGCTGTAAATCTATGGGTCTTAAAGGTGTTGATGCGTTCAAGGTCCTTAGGGCCTGATGAGGGTTTCCAAGCTGTAGTACTGCAATCTGTGCAGTGGGTAAAAAAAAAACAAAAGAGAACAAGACTGAGAGGACATGAACATATATTTATATTAGGGAATATAGGTAAAACGCTGCACCTTAAACAATACAGCAGTTGGTTTCACATGAATATGACATTTGCTGCTGCAGCAGGATCACCTCATTGGCTTTTGGCAAAGTAAGCAACATATTCAGTACAAAGGAAGATTTGATGTGGAAAGTCTGGCAGGCAGTGGTCCTGAAATTACCACCTGCATTTCTTCACTGACATTGATCTTGGCTCTGCTGCGTTCATTTAGAGCTCTGCTGACTTAACATTTTGACTGCAATAATCAGGGCCTTCCCTCAACGCTAAAAGTTGTTTTTCAGTTCTCATTCAGTGCTGCTGTTACCGTTGTGTCATTCCTCTTCGACTCGCCTCTGCTGAATGAAGAGGATAGAAGCATTTAAGGACAGGGGGGGGGGAAAGCAGGCTGTCACTTCCCTGTTGGGTGAAGGATGAGACAGATTAGAAGGAAAAGAAATAAAGAGGTGAAGTGGAAAGATCCAGCTTCAGATCGCACCAATTACAGCAGCCTTCAGGAGCCAGCGTCTGCTGAAGACATTAGCGACCATTCCTCAGTCATCTTCAACTCTCTTTTTCTGGCTCACTTTATCCTTCGTTTTCTGGCCTTTTTTTTTTCTCTCTTTTTCCATTTTATGTTATGACACCAGAGGGGTTACCATTGGTGAGGTACTTCCTGCAATAAGTTCCCTTCACTGTTTCTACCTTGGATGGAGAATCTATCATGGAACAATTTATTTATTCAAGCAAAGATGTTCAAAAATATAACACATTTATACGTGTTATATTATCGATGACATTCTGTCTAATGTAAAAAAAGTCTCCGGCGTTGTGTTCCTGCACATCTGACATTGTAGCTTAGGTGATTGTATGGGGTGAGATAGCTCCCAGTAGAAATGTATGCATACACTGGAAAAAATCTAAATCTAGACAAGTCATTTTTTCTTAAAATAAGTGAATTTGTTCTTGAACTGAGAAGGTATTTTGCCCATGGAACAAGGCAATTTATATTTAAAGAAAGAAAACACGATTGCATTGCCTTATTTCTAGTGCATTTTTTCTAAATATCTTATTTTAAGAGTAAAAATACTCATTCCATTGCGAAATCATCTCATTTAACTACTCAAATTAAGGGTAAATACATTTAATCTGAGACACTTTTACTTATTTCTAGATAATTTTTCCAGTGCAGGTGTCTGAAGCTCTTTTTTTTTTAAATAATAGCATTTTTCTTGAATTGAGCAGGTAAATGAGACACTTCTCCAAAAAAATGCGACAATTTGCTTTTAAAATAAGAAAGAACAGCTGTAGTCTCTAATTTTAAGTGCATAATAGCTAATTATCTTATTTTAATGGTAATAATACTAATTCCATTGAAAGATCATCATATTTACCTACTCAAATAAGGGTAAATACACTTACTTTAAGAAATTTTGACTTTTTTTTTCTCAATCATTTTTGCAATGAAAAGATGAGTCCGTAAACTAATCTGGTAAAAGCCAGATTGATACCATGTAGAATTTAAAAAGAGAGAAACATGCTGCATAATGTGCCCATCACAGCAGAAGTAGCAGCTTGATTTGTTTGACAACTAGCGGAGTTAACTGCTGCATCAAACTCTTATCAAATCCACTCAGGTTTTTTTTTTCTCGTTTTTCAAAAAAGAGAGCAGGAGACTAGGCTGACAGGAAAGGGCATACGAAAGACATGTAGCAAAGGACCACAGGCAGGATTTGAACCCCAGTCAGCCATGTTGAGGACTAAGGCCTCCATACATCGGTCATGTGCGTTAACTACTGAGCCACCAAAGCACATCTGATCTCTGCTTCATGCTAGCTTCCTACGTCTACTTCCTGTTTACAACTGCGAAGAGTGACTTTCCAAGTTATGATCTACAAAATGGCACAAGAGTCAACCCATGACACAAGCTATTAGTTGCTACAAAAATTTCTACAAAGTCAATTTTTTTTGGTTTTGGTTCTGTTTTAAGTTTTCTTGTTGAGTTTTCATTGGTTTTATTTCCAATCTGTGTTTATTTTGGTTGTATTTGAGTTTTAGGTTTTTCTTGTTTGCCCTCTGTTGCCCTCTTATGTCAGCCTTCTTCTCCTAGCTCCCTTCTAGATTATTCTATCCACACCTGCTCTCAATCTGCTGATTAGCCTAGTCTTTGTTCAGTCTCCCATTTATACTCCTTCACTTACTGTTTGCTGGTTCCTCGTTGTTTCTTTGCTCCTTGAGGCTTTTCCCCGATGTATCCCGGATTTTGTTTTTTTCGGTATTTTGTGTGTGGATTTTTGCTTCTATTGCCAGCTTTTGGATATACATCTACAACAAGCCACCTCAGCTTCTGTCTCTGCATTTGGGTCATCTAGAAACCTCCTCTCAACTTGACGTCAGGACCCACAAACACAGTACTTGGTTTGGCCAATTTTAAGTGATCATTTTATATCTAAGTGCACTTCAAAATAAAAAATTTTTTTTTTTTATTCCCCTAGTGGATCTCAAGGCCAGAAACTGGTTGATTAGGTTCCCGACCGCATCTAAACATATGAAGACATTATGCCTTGCATCCCTTGGTTAATTCACTCAAATGGATGGAAATGCATCGAATTCTGAATACTTTTCAAAATATTGAAAGTTTTTTTTAAACGTATTGGTAGCCCAGTGTTTGGAAGGTCAGGTCTTGGATTTATAACTCTATCGATGGCCAGTTGAGAAGTCTATCAAATTTCAGACTCTTCAGAGAAAGGCTAAAGTTTAAGTTGAAAAGACTGAAGAGATTATGATGATTCTCCTGTTAGTTTGACCATTAAAGAAGCGGGTCTATGTGAAAACAGCAGAAGTTTGTCCGATTTTGACCAACCAGACAGACATATTAGTGTGCTAAACTGACTTTTCCTAGCTCAGCACATTTGCCTGCACATCTGGGATTACTATATCTGCTTTGGCCAGAGAGGTGTTGATTAACTCTGATGACTTAATTGGTCACCTGGGTGGTGGAGGGTGGGGGGTATAGTAACAAGACAAGTTTTACTGCAGCTATTCGGGCTTTAAAGGCTTAGAGTAACAAATGATGGGGGAAGTAGGATGAGGGAAAACCCGCCTCTGGCTTGTGCAAAGCTCAGTACGGGTCCAGTTGATGACTTTAGCAGACACAGTCCTGCCTTTAAGACACCTAAAAAAATAAGAACATGAAACAGACAAAAGCTTCTCCATTTCACAGAGAAAAGTTAAGGTTCTATGTTTTCCGTGCTGCCAAGTTAGCACTCTTTCTTTGTCAGGCCCAAGCGTTTTTACGTAGGTGTGGTTGGCGCCCAACATCTGGATTTTTTCCTCTCTCTGCTTTTGGGTAGTGGAATTTGAAACTTTAGTAAAATATACAGGTTCTTTCATCAGGCCCTGTCAGAGCGCGGAAAGAGAGGAGGGAAAGAGGTAGAGACAGGGGGGATGACCACTAGTCTGTTCTTCTCCGCTCTAGTTTCTCTCAGAGATAAGTGAAATCACATGTTGGCGGCCATTCCAGGAGAAAATATACTGCAGAAGAGGAGCAATAAGAGAGAAAAAAAGTTTCAGGCACAACAAAACAGAGCAAACTGCTATAAATTAAACTTCGGCACTCATAAGAAGTCGATGAGACAGTAGTTTAAGAGCATTTTTTTAAATTAAATTTGTGCTTTTATGTTGGAACACAGCTCTATTATAGATTGTAGATTTTATTTGAAAGGCCAAAGTGTTAGTTTGTCAATGTTGTAATGATATAAAGCTACTTGTTTAGCTAGCAGACAATTATACGTAGTAGTGATATCCTTTTTACCGTATCGGCATTTAGTAGCGCAATTTTGGCTAGCTACAGCGTGTTGAATCTTTTCCACATGAGAGCTAGCACACGTTAAAAAAGATAGTTTCATAAAACAAACTTCACTTTCATGAGAGGCATTGAATTAATTTGATATATTTAGATCTTGTTTGTTTCCTACTTTTCACAATACAAGACAAAATCAGTGAGTTCCCAATTTTCATTTCTATAAACATATTCACTAATAGATGACATCATGTATGTGACTTCTTTAACAAGATGTACTGAGGCAGTTTCTCAATTCACTAGAACACGAGTACGGACTTGTGTCCTTGCCAAGTGTGTTCTTGAGAAGAACACAGGAAAGTCTGGACTCTAGGAGAACGGGAGCACGTAGATTTAATATGGACCAATTGGAACGAAGCGTACTGGTGACATCACCACACGCTCAGCTCGTCTCGAGCTGCATTTCACCTCCTGTTATTAATAGTCTCTGGATTATAATAAATTATTTTTTCTTTTATTGGGGAATAATAATGAATACAGTCAGATAAACACAAATCAAGTGAACATTTTGCCAAATGAAACCAAAAAATCACCATCTGCAGACGGGCTAACGTTAGCCCTGGCTGCCGTTAGCCTCGGAGGTCCGCTAGCTGCTGCGGTCCTCTCAACTTCTAAAATATTTTTTAAATTACACATTAAATCAGTAAATGTGCCAAATGGTGACATTTAAAAATATAATGTTCTCGCCTCAAATGATCTTAAAATTTACTTTTATCGAATAACGGCGACAGAAAAGGAAACTTTTAACTTAATACTCTGAGCTAGGTTAGCGCTCCACCATATATGCGCGGAAAGCACAAAGCATTCTGGGATATATCTGCCTCTTCTGAGGCCTTTCTTTTCTTCTCATAGACTTCTCATATGACCCTCGGCCTTTTTCAAAGAACGGTGGTAAAAAAGTGAGCTTTAAAGCCTGTCTCACCACAGATATACGCCTGAAAATGCGCATGTGCAGAAAAAGATGGCTAACGTAGGATGACATTACGTAAACATATTTACCAGAATGATTGACAACTAGGAGGACCACTTATTTAGATGATCCACCAAATAAAAGATCATCCTCTACACCTTTAAAGATGTGAGACAACTTAATTTTAAGAAAATCCTCTTTGTTTTTCCGTATTCCCACCCACATCTCTGCTGCTACTTTATGTTGTAGTAATGAGTTTCTGTTGAACCAGGTTTCTCCATCCACCATAAGGTAACCCCCCCCCCCCCAACCCCCTTCACTTCCAAGGCCAATGTTTTCTCCATATATTGCATGTAGGTTAAACATTTATGGGGAAATTTCTCATTGGCTTGTCATTTTCTCAGCTGGCTGAGGGAATTCAGCATAGTAATCAGCCTGTCATTACTTATCCCTCAGACATTTTACAGCAGTCTGTCTGTTGTCAGCTTGTCCTCAGCTGTAACTGCGGCATCCAACAGAAACCTCCATTGATCTTCCAACTTCTGCCTTCCTGAAACATAACCCTGCAGCTCATTCTACCTGACAGGCCCAGCCACTGCACGTTGCTATCTCTCCTCTTCTCACAGCCCCTTTGTTGCCCTCCTCTTGGACGGCAGCCAACACCACAGACAGTGCAAGTGATCTACGTGAGCCGCATATAGTTTCCCCTCCTTTAACCTTATTTCTCACTCGCTCACTTTTACCCTTCCTTGAGTTAGCACCCCCAACGGGACTCTAATCCACAGCGAGGAATAATCCAGTCCCTGGTGCCAGTGATAATGTGGGCTTAATTTCATTAGGGTGTTTAATGGGCACAGCAGCAAACTGGGTTACATGGCTGTGATGCTGTGTGGTTCCCTGCTTTCATGGCTCTTCCCAGAGCGTTCTCACAGCCTAAAAACAATTATTGAACCCTTTTGTTTAGACCTGTTGTTCAAGCTGTGGCCTTCATTTTGCCCCCATGTGCCCAGGATGACTGGTCTCCCCTACTTTGATTGATCAAGGAAAAAAAGGATCATGGTTTAGGTTCAAGATTTTTTAAAGTCGTAGGGAAGCGGCCGTTTCCAACCGTTTCATTTCCGAATTCTCCTGATTGATGCACAACTTTACACGAGTGAATAAAGTGAATGTGATTGGTCCATTATCAAGGGGGCGGGATTGTTGAGGCGGAAGGTTGGAAAGCAAGTCTGATTGTGGCTGGTTTGTCGGAAGCATCTTGCTAACCAGTTAGCGACTTAGTGCTAGTAGGTTCCCAATGGGAAATTCCATTGGGACCAAGTAGCACTAAATTGGTGACTTAGAAACGACACTGTCAAGGAACGCTATGGACAGAGGAAACATGCAAGAAGAGAGTTTTGTGGCGGAGGTCGTGGATGAGTCTCCTCTGTCATACATTTTTTATTTAGAGGAGGAAAGCGGGGACGAAGATGTTGTGGAAGAGGACGCCAGGGCGGCAGAAGCTTGGTTTGGTGTAGAAGGCTTCCAGCCGTACATGTTTGAGCCCTTGCCTCGCAACGCTGCCAGTTCTGTTAGCTCTACGCCTGCTGAAGACACAGACGTCCATCCCCGTGAACACTGGGACGGAACTCAATGGGAAAGGGAATGATTCTAATTTCAACCGTTGCGTATATTAGCTGCGACATATGAATCAAGATGCTATAAAAATATGATTGACAGATGACCGTTGATATATGATTGGCCAAATTTAGGTGTTCAGGTTGACATAGAACTAACTGGCCTGCATAAAATAACAAAAAAAAAAACCCACATATTTTAAGACATTTTCTACATTTTCGGACAATGTGGTCTGATAAAGAGTACATTTATATACACGTTTAAGCCAGAATGATTTGACATTTAAATATGATTTCCCTACGACTCTAAAGAAGTTTGGCACCTCTGGTGACAAGTTGAAAACTGTTTATGTTTAGTTTTTACTGTGATTGAAAGTTATTGAATATTAAGGTTAATATGAACAGAGCATCTTACAGTAGTAGCCATTCAAAATTTCCCCACTTTCCTTGATGGGTCCTTGGCTGGTCCCCCTTCAATTCCTTTTTTAAACATCAGTCTTTGTACTAAAATATTCTTTCTGTCATGATTCCGGACATTAAGATCTAAAGAGAGGTGTCTTCTCCTGGTCAGACGCTGTAATTCAGTGAAAGGTCAGAGTTAAAAAATATGCAAGAGGGGGTCACTCTAGTGGCTGGAAGTTGGAGGGTATTTTTCTGGAAGCTGCAGGAAAGTGGGCGGCCATGTCTGCTACTATAACTTCCTTTATTTGGTGAAACCAGACCCAATATTTCATCTTGTCGCATTCAATCACAGATCAAATATTTGTCTGATTTGTCAGTTTTTTGATGCACTAGACAACCGTTTTTATCTTGTTACTCTTATATAGGGTCTAAGTTTGGGGTTTAGGTGATTTTTCAGCTATTCTACAGCGATAAAAAAAAAAAAAAAAAAAATTGGCCTGTGTTTTCTCATTAAATGGAAGCTGAGACTCAATAAATTAGCCAGATGAATGAGAGCACAAGCAGGGCTGACCTGAATCACTCCCTCATGAACAGGCTGATTGAGCCGATAGAGGAAAACTCATTTTACATGTTGAGCAGTTATAACAGCATGTATGGGAAAAAAATAAAATAAAAATCCCACTCGTTGGAAAAAATAACCTTTTAGTTGAAGCAGATCAAATTCTAATCAAGTAAATGCTTGTGATGTGTTACTAGGTCAAACTCACAACAACCCTCTTCAGTAAGGACACAGTTACTGAGTGAAAAGCCAATAAGGTTAGCTATCAGTCCATATTTATGATATGTGCGTTTAATGATTCATTAGTGTATTTGGCCGCCATGCTTTTCGATCTTTTGAAGTGCATCCATACATGTTTGCTCCATCTATTATCTATTGTTAATGTTGTTGTTTTTTTTAGTAATAAATGTTGCCTTTTTAAATTTTAACTTCTATAATATTTGTTATTATGATGACATTTCTATCATGAGGAAGAAAAGCAAAATCGGCCCCCAAAATATCTGCAGCTTAAATCAGGATGGGTTAGATTGATGTAAAAATAATTGGTATTGGCATCGGCCTCAAATAACTTCTATCGGTTAATTAGTAATAAGTAAATTAGAAATTTGGTGTTTTCTCAGATTTTGCTGTTTAAATGTTCTTTTAACCCTTTTTTTCCACAAATTATTATTATTATTATTTTTAGTTTTACAAGTTGCATTTCACAGATCACATTCTCTTTTTTTCATTTTCTAATTAACCTCTTTTGTATCTTATATTTTTGGATGAATGATGTAAAAAAAAAAAAAAGTAAAATATGATCTAGAAATTTGAATTGAAAAGATTCGATAAACAAAATCTGAGAAAACAGCAAAGTCTTTTTTGATTTAAAATTTTTTCAAAGTTTCATTTTATTTACAGTTACTTTTTTGCCATGTTTCTCTTTACAAAAAAATGTTTTCACTTTTAACAATATTGGAACAAAGTTCACTCCATAGTGCTCTTGCTGAGACCTTTTGTTCATGTTTTTTCGTGTAAAATCAACTCACTGAGGATTGATCCTCCCATTTTAAGAGGTGAATATTGGTGCATTAAACCCAGAAATTCTCCAGATGTTGGAACACAAACTGCTTTTCCTTTTCTTTCACTTTACAATATTAACTCTTTGTGGCGACTCCAAATCCCACCTACATCTCCATCTGATGGATTCCATCATGGAGGATTGTCTTAAGCCTTAGTGTCCACTTAGAGGTGGGGAGTAACTAATTACATTTACTCAGTTACACAAGTTCCTTTCTAACAAAAATTACTTTAAGAAGTATTTTCACTTGAGTAATATATTAGTAAAACATTGATAAGTTTACTTTAGTAAAATTTATGGCTACGCCCTACAGTGTGAGCAACCTAAATGGATTGCCAGCAAGTTTGTTTCACAATTGTTTATGTTTTGTTCACCAGCATACTTTATAACTTGTGGGCCTCCTGTTACATTTGAAGGCAGATGGCGGCTCACTGTCCGCTCAGAGCCTGGTTCTGCTGGAGGTTTCTTCCTGTTAAAAGGGAGTTTTTCCTCTCCACTGTCGCTACAAGCATGCTTAGCGTGAGGGATTGTATTTGAGTCAATGAGTCGATGCAATCAACTGGTTTTCCTTAGATAGAAAACTTTGAATCAATTTGATTGTATGATCTCATTGAACTGTAAAGTGCCTTGAGATGACATGTGTTGTGAATTGGAGGTATATAAATAAACTGAATTGAATTGAATTGAAGGTTTAACTTATAAACATTAAGTATTAAATATTGTTGCTGGAGGTTATAGTGTTAAAAAGAAAAATTGCTTCCTCCGCCTGGATTTCTTATTTTTCAATCACATTATTCATTTGGTTCAATTATTCGAGTACAGACTTTAAAGTGACAGAATTTGCAAACAGCTTTATATACTTGTTTACTTTTAATACTTGTTTACTCTTACTTGAGTCATTTCTTGGAGGGCTACTTCTCGCTACTGCTTCAGTTAAAATATGATGAAGTAGTGCTACTCTTACTTTAGTTTGAGGCTACTCTACTCATCTCTGGCTTTAAGCGCCTGGTGCTGTGCTGATTTATTGCACATTTGTACAGAAAAATTTGTTTTAGCAATAAATAAATAAGTGCATGTAGTAAATTTAATGGAGAAACATCTAAATTAGTTTAAATATGTGTTTCTGCTTGTTTTAGACGGACAGATGATCTTTTATTGGGTTTCCTTCATGCTCATTATTTCTTTCCAGCTGTCTCTTAAAAGTGGTGTAAAAAAAGAGACTGAAGGCACCTGATGTATGGAAGCAGGACTCTTCTCAGTCTTACCTAAATCACAACCTGATTCCATTCAGTAACTCCATCCATCATGTCACACCTCCCTCATTTCCTTTCTCTTCCACTTCTTTCCAAACCCTCCACAAGCCCCTAAAGTCCCCTTTTTTCTCCACATTTCTTCACCCCACCCTAGCCTGTTTTCTCTCCTTCTTTCCCCTTTTCATTTGCAGTTACAGTAATATGTAACATCAGGCGTGGTGAGCTTTAGGGCTTTACCTTACATAACCCTAGGATTTAGCTGCAGGGTTTTAAGGCTTTTCTGAGCCGCTGATCTGGGGGCAATCGGGCCTCTTTAAAATATTTTCAAATAGCTGAAATCCCCAAAGGGCCAATGAGCATGTAGGGATAGGAGGGCTCTGAGGGCCTTGATAAAGCACCAGCATCATCGTTTTGTATTAACACAGGTCCATTGAGAATACAGCCTTGTCTTTTCTGTTTGGTCGGGGTGTGTTCACAGAGGAGGGTCAAAATCTGCACATATACGCTCCCTGGGCATCTTTTCTGAAAAATGTATTGTTTAAAATCACTAATTTAAGTTTATATTTAAATATTATGACATTTTACAGCCAGCAGATCATAATTGCACAGTAGAAAATTATTTCTATGTGCTTTTTGAAAATGAGAATCTGAAAAGTGCGGCATGCTTTTGCATTCAGTGCTCCTCAGTTAGCAATTAGCTAACTTACTGCATCCTAATTACTGAAATATTTCTTAATACTTCATGCAAAGGACCTCAAAGTCAGGCGGACTGGGTGGAGGAAATATAATAACATCAGTTAAAAAAATCTCCTCACATATCGTGTATGTAAGTCCTTTTTCCTGCTTTAAAGGGGGAACATGTTGGCCTAAATACGTTCTTATTTTCTCATTATACCTTAAACTAATAATTACTTGAAAAATTACATTTTGTTTACATTTTTTTATTGTCACACATGAGATATCTGTAAAAACAAATCAGCTTGTGATCTAGTTTTCCTGTATTACACCATTAGCAGAAGCTAACATTAAATCAAAATTAAATATCAAGATAATGAAGGACTGTTTGGCGTGACAGTAAACCAACTTTCAGTCATTGTAAGACATCGTTCTGATGTATCAGAGAAAATATTTCGATACTGATGCTAAAAGTGCGCAGCGTTAGTTTGAAACTGGAGTTCTTTGTAGCGTAGCTCTGGGTTAGCTCTTCCTAGCAGCTTATTCGGACAACTCTACCCTCTTCTTTGATTTGGTCCTCCTCATCTTCATCACCTCTGGAGATTTCTACATGTCCAAATGTCTGCTCTAACCCCTAAACCCCTCAATCACTATATAGAGCGGGGGCTATATAGTGGACTCAGTTAACTGGCCGTACAGACAGATGATCACTACTTTTCGCTCCCCATTGGTCATGGAACTCGGCCTCCACTGCGAAGTGCCTGCGCCATCTTTGTTATCAGTCACCACTGTCAGGTAGCGACAGCCTGTGGCAACAGTGGGCCGCTGTTACAGCAAATCCCATAATGCTTTGCGAAGAGAACCCGCCACACAAAGCAATCCAGGATATACACTGGCAAAAATCAAAATCTAGATAAGTCTTAAAATAAGTGCATTTGTTCTTGGATTGAGGAGGTAAAAGACATTTTGCCAATGGAACAAGACAATTTACACTTAAAATAAGAAAACACAATTGCATTGTCTTATTTCAAGTGCATTTTATCTAATTATGTTATTTTAACAGTAAAAACACTCATTCCATTGGCAAACTTGTTCATTCACTTCCTCAATTTAAGGGTAAATACACTTCATTTAAGCCATTTAATCATTTCTAGATTGCTTTTGCAGTGTAGCTGCTCGTCTACACTGGAAAAAAAAATAATAGAGAAGTAATTTTCCCCTAAAATAAGTGCATCTGTTCTTGAATTGAGGAGGCAAAAGAGAAGTTTTGCCAATGGAACAAGACAATTTACATTTAAAAGAAGAATAAAACAATTCCATTGTCTTATATCAAATGCATTTTATTTAAATGTCTTATTCTAAGAGTAAAAATACTCATTCCATTGGCAAATCATCTCATTTATCTACTCAAATTAAGAGTAAATACACTTATTTTAAGAAATTTGGTGTTTTTAGAAAAACATGGTGCCAAAAAAAAAGCAGCCTTTTATGTTCAAATTACGGAGCCCCGGAAGGGACATGGAAGGAAAAAATAAACTTTTGCAAGATCCTGCTATACTATTAGTATTATTTTTTGAGATCTTGCAAAAGTATTGCGGGATCTTGCAAAAGTTCTTTTTTTCCCCTCCATGTCCCTTTAGGGCCTCCGTATCAAAACACCCAATTCCACTTAAGTTGTCTTGGAGAGATGAACTTTGGTAGAGCTCTCAGAGAGCCAGCTAAAAGTCTATTGCTGTCAAACGTTGAATCATACGCAACGTCGGGACTCTTGATTTTAATTTCAACTGTTTTTCATCACCACAAATATTTATTTATTCATTTTTTTTCTAAGTGCCAACGGCCATTTTTGTGCAGTTCTATCGACGTTTAAGGAGTGTTTTGTTTTTTATTTTTTTGGGGGGGCATTACAGATGCTTTCCTTAAATGTAATTTAGTTTGATACGACTTTATATTTGACTGTAAAAAAAAATAAAAGAGTAAAAGGAGAGGTTTGGGTTTGTTCCACCTCAACTTAAGCTTGATTTTTATTCTTTGATTCTCTCTATTTTTTTTTTTTTTTTTACTCCTCCTTGAGGCAGGCCAAGCGGACAGGCCGTAAATTTAAAATAATGAACTGCCTTGGCTGGACTTGGCGGGTCGAGCGGGGAGGGAGGTGGATGGTGGGGATGAGAAAGGAGAGAAAACAGCCTTGACGCATAAGCAGAGCGAAAGAAAGCAGCGGAGGATGTCATCTCAGGACAGCGCAGGGCCGTACACTCCTCCACGTTATACACTCTGTACATCTGCGCGCTTAGAAAAGCTTCCTTTTTTAGCTTCTAGAGGAAAGTATTTGAAATGGTCCCTGGCTCAGATCCTTACCAGGAGTTGCATTAAAAAAGCTGGGATTAGTATGAGATGAGATGACCTTCTTTGCAGCAGGTCGGGGATGAAGAAGAGGATGAAGCAGGAGATGAAAGTGTGGGAAAGATGATGAAGTTTGGGTTAAACGTCCTTAAGGACAAACAGCTCAAGTTCTGACTGAATCCGGGAGCTTTTACAGCGTCTCACTTTCTCTAGCTGCTGTTTTTTTTATTTTTTCTCCTTTTATTACTGCTCTCCTTCTGCTTTAACGGGCTTTTATAAACCGGCCACAGCTGCAAAAGAGAGTAACGTTGGGAAAGGGGTATTTAGAGAGGGCGGGAAAAAGGGAAGGAGTGGGAACTGAATCATGAAATGAGGACCATATTTCCATACTGTGGTCCTTCCATTTTTGGGTCCTCTCTCTCTCTCTGTCCTCCTTTGTGTCGCTGAAGTGCTCGCTGCAGCTGTTCATCAGTAGTTTTCTGTTTGTTTGTCTTTGCCCACTCTTTCTATCCCCCCATCTAAACTTTTAGCTCGTGTAAACTTAGTTTCTCATTGCGCCGCTTCCACCGCCGAGCGCCTCTGCTTTTGATTAAAGTTTGAAAAAGCGGCAGACCTGGCTCTCGCCCCTTCTCCACTGTAACTAACTCAGACGCCATTTAATTTTTCTCCCTCTCTCCGTCCCTTTTCTTTTTTTTTTCCTTAATTTTTCCCCCTCCTGCTCTCTGCAGCCGTTTGTTTAGGCCACGCGGCTCTGGAAAAACTCCCCTTCAACTGTTTGTTGAAGGGGGAGTTGTTGTTATGAATGAAAGGGTCTGTAATTAAGACAATATGTTTATTAAAAGCATAAGAAATGTTTTAAAGGGGCTCAGTCCCATGTCTTAACAAACGTTTTTTATACTTTGTATTTGATATTTGTTAGTAAGCTGAAGCATTTTCTCTATTTATAATAAATGCACATGCATTTATTATAATGCAAATATGTGCAATAAGTAAATAAGGAAGGAAGTTAGCCATTTAATTCCCAGCAAAGGAATGGAAAATTTGAGAAAAGGCCTATACCAAGCACAAAAAAGCTAATTCTGCAAAAAAAAAATAAAAATACACATATATATATATATATATATATATATATATATATATATATATATATATATATATATATATATATATATATATATATATATATTTAAGTAAATCCTTCTTGAAATAGGTGGGTTTATTTTTAGTAAGTAAGTAGAATAAGACTCCATATCATTTTTTTTAGATGCATTACATCTAATAATTACTTTATTTTAAATACAAAAATACTAATTTTGACTTATTCACCTGCTCAGATTAAGGGTAAAAACCCTTCTTTTTAAGAATTAAAAAAAAATTTTAGATCAGTTTTTGTGTTGCAAAAATCTTAGACGCTAAGAAGGTTAAGAGACAAATAAAATTTGAACAAACAAAAGTCAGCAAATCCATGGATGCATCAGTACCGTCTGCAGAGTTCAAGGGTGTGCAGCAGTATTTATGTCTTCTGATCAATGCAAAATCGTCTATTGAGGCACAAGACAACTAAAATGTTGCTTTATTTTAACATAAACATTTTGGTTTTTTGTTTGTTTTTGTATATACAGTAAGTAACTAGTTCCTTTAAATCTGAATCACATTCCCTGTACTCTGACAAGATGTGCCGTATAGACTCAGCCGCACATAACGCCTGCATGTTTTCCTCGGAAGATGCCAAAAAAGCTTTTTTCAACATTTTCAAAGTTTTATCCAAAGTGCTAGTATTTTTTTCAGAATCTGTAGATTGATTACATTTATCTAAATGAGCAATTTCATTTAATTTAATGAGCAGTGGGCTGACATTGTGCGGCGACCGGGGAGCAGTGTGGGTTTAAGGGTGTTGCTCAGGAACCCAGAGTGGAGGCTGTGGGGATCGAACCGGGTTCTTCTCAGAGCACAAGCGCAACGCTCTAACCCAGAAGGCCAGCGCTAATCAATTAAAAATCAGCAGGGTCCGAAAATCAACAACCAGTAAAGGTCCAGAAACGTTTTTGATTTATAATCTGTCACTTTAAACAGCATTTAACAGCCATGTTATACATTGATTTTTTTTAAATAAGAAAATTAACATTTTTACATTTTAAAATGTAAAGTGTTTTTTGAAGTAAAGAACAACAATCGTTCAGTTTGGTATATAGACAATTTGCTGATTTATATATTTTATAAAACACCTAAACTGACCGTGTGATATGGCTTAATGAGAGCAGTGGGCTTTATGCTGCCCTGCCCCCCATATTTATTTTTGATTCTGTTCATGGTGGAGAATCCTGCTTCACAGCAGCAGGTTGAGCCAAACATACTGTAAATGTTCAGGGTCATCTTTGAGCACCATTTCACTTTTCTTTCACCAGTTCACCGCAGTTCTTCCAGCAGTCCACACTTTCTCTGCTCTCTTTTTCTCATAATCTTCTCCTTCTTTCCCATCGCCCGGCTTGCCACAGGTTTGCCTGCTGTGTCTAAAAGTAGTAGCAGCAGCAGCAACCCAGACTGACAGCAGCTCATTGGATCATTTGGATTTACCGTATTAACAGGAGAAGCGGCGCAAGTGAAGTTAGACAACATGCATTAATATATGAATGTTTTAAATCAGGTGGGTCCGGATCTGGACCACGGTCCGTTAATCCGTGAACTCTGCACCCGACCAACACCCCCCATTATTGATTTATTGATAAGATTTCTAAAGATGTTTATATTTACTCTCTTCAAAAAGAGCTGTTGCGCATCCACCATATTGTTTGCGCGTAGTTCCCAGCATCGATGTGCAGTGTGGAAAATCAGCATGTGTCAAACATAAACCAGGCTGCAGAAGCTTAGCTTGTTAGCAAGAGGGGCTTTAGTATTAGCATCGTCGCTAATAAGTTGAAGCAGTATAGCAGTTTTCCATAAACATAGTTTGTTTTAATAGTTGCTTAACTTTACATGAACGTTTTTGATTTAAAGGAATAATGGTGTCTAAAGTTGACGGCGCTCCTTGCAGATTTTGTTGCCAGTCTGTTCCCACCGTTCTCCCTCTGACCTCGGCATCGTTTAGATTTCTCCCTCTCTTCCCTGCCGCTGCTCCCGCCTCAGCCAGACACGCTGCAGCTGAGTGGGCCGCAAGCATCTGTTTACAGTGCTCCTTCTGCAGTGTGAGATAATGATGGCCAGATACAGCCCACAGTTAAATAAACACATTGCCACCTCCCTCCTGCAGGCCTGAATTCATGCACAGCCTCACTGCGGAGGGTCTAACAACAGCAGCAGCTCCAGACCTAACAGGCTCCAGCAGCCTTCCCAAATATGTTCCCCCGAGTGTTATTACTGGATGAGCGCGGGTCGGAGGAAGACGCGCGGGAAGACGCCAGACTCACGTGATGCGAGTCCAAGCTGGGTGGAATATTATGAGGATGTAAAACGACTGGAACAAGGTCGTATACAGAGATAAAGATGCTTTGACCTGCTTTGGATACCAGATGGATGGCGATTACTGCGTCCGCTTTGGGTCAGGAAGGTTCACAGGAAACCAAAACAAATAGCATGTGAAATTCTTTCCAGTGGTTGTCTAACCGTTCTGGTATTGCAGTTTATGCTCCAAAGGGTCTAAAACTCATTCATCTCCAAAAGTCAGCAGTTTTGTTCCGGGGGATTGAGTCTGTTCATTATTTTATTTATTTTTTCTTGTGTGTGGATCGTAGAAACAAAAGAGGGCAAGTCATACAGTAGGTCAGCAGTTATCTGAAAAACAATGTAACAGTTATCTGATATGACTCATTCACACATATATTAATTCAGTTCAGTTTATTTCTATAACACAGGTGATCTTAAGACACTTTACAGTTCACCAAATCATCCAGTCAAATTGATTCAAAGTTTTCTATACAAGGAAAACCAGTTGATTGCATCGACTCATTGACTCAAATGCAGTCCCTCACACTAAGCATGCTTGTAGCGACAGTGGAGAGGAAAAACTCCCTTTTAACAGGAAGAAACCTCCAGCAGAACCAGGCTCAGTGTGAGCGGCCATCTGCCGAGGCCGACTGAGGTATTAGTCGGGCTATTATTAGGTATTACATTAGTGGCATAATATATATCTGACCTCAAAAACACTAAATGAGGTACATGTTTGAATTATCTGCTAATCAATGTAAGATCATCTGCACCCAGAAAAAAAACTAAAGATTATTTATTTGAATTAAAGATCTGACATTGATGAACAGTTTCCAACTTATTGTGATTTTTCTTACCTGATAATAAAGATTTGAGAAGACTCCAAATTCTCCTTATAAACTTAAATGTAAGATAAGAACAGCATATAAAATCATTTTTTCATATCAAAATCAGATGAGAACAATTTTTCTACCTCAACCTTTTACTTTGACAAAAACCCGCCAGTGTAATGAAAAGTCTGATTTCTGAAAAAAGTTATAAAAGATGTAATTTGCTCTACTTTGTTTATCCTTCCTGTTATCTACTGAAAACCCTGCTCTCTAATTGGCTGAAAAAGACAAATGTCACACTGAGCCTGGTTCTAATGGAGGTTTCTTCCTGTTAAAAGGGAGTTTTTCCTCTCCACTGTCGCTACAAGCATGCTTAGTGTGAGGGATTGTATTTGAGTCAATGACTCGATGCTTTCCTTATGTAGAAAACTTTGAATCAATTTGACTGGATGATCTGGTTGAATTGTAAAGTGTCTTGAGATGACATGTGTTGTATAGAAATAAACTGAATTGAATTAAATAGGTTTGGTCAATTAGCTGATTAGGAAAATATCCGACTGTTAAGCGTCTGAGCAAAGAATCAAAGTTAAGACTGATCACAAGGGGAAAAAAAAAAAATTTTAATCACTAGCTGATTAAAATGTGCCTCGGCCAATCACTGTTGTGAATTAATTCGATTTACATTAACTGGATTGAAATGAGGAAAAAATTATAACCAGAATAAAATGGGATTTTAACTACTAAAGATATTCATCATCTTTAGCAGTAGCATTGATTCTTCCTTTGACTTTAGATGCTATTCCTGCCTAAATGAGGAACTAATATTAACACTGAATATGAATAGGATTTATTGATATTTGTAATAATTGGATTAAATTATTTAACTACTGTGGAAGTAGCTTCAACCTGCAGATTTATTTGCTTTTATTACTAGCCACAAGCAGGAAAAAAAACTGCCACAGACGGTTTTCTTTCTCAGGTTGGTTCCACCGTTAAAGTGACAAAAGTTGACAGGAGTTCTGAGAAACAGGTTCACATGCGAGTAGGAGAGAAAGCAAGAGAAAGAGCATGGACACATTGTGACACATTAGGGCCTCATGGAATTGAATCTGCAAGAAAAAACCTTCAAAGTTCCCAAGAAGAGTCATTTATGTCTGTGTGTTTGAAATAAAACTGCTCAAATGATGATGCTTTTTTCACGTGTGACTTATACATTTCAATGGGTTCACTTTAATTGCAGCAAAATTACATTTTTCCTCTTTCCTGAAGTAGCCCAACAAATTAAGCAAACATTTTTTTGGTAAGTATGGGATTAAAAACCCAGGATAAAAGTTATCCAAATCCAAAGAACCACTTCAAACGACCTTCAGGAAACCTGAGAAGCTATTGATCACAACCTTACTTAAAGATCAAAAAGAGCCTGGCTCATTTGAAGTAACTTATATTAAAAAATAGCGGCAATACTCAAGTGTGAAACAGCACCATATCTGTCCTGACAGATGTCAAAGTATTTTATATAACTTCAGAAACCCTTTAAATTACCTTTCATTTCACTCCCAAACCTTAAAGTAAGGTCTTTATAGATCTATAACGAACAGTTGAAAGCCACGTCTTTGGCCCACCTGTTAGAGAAAGATTAAAAAAGCAGAATTTTCTCTGAGCGAAGCTATCAGACGGCTCAGATGGAGACCAAACTGCAGCCTGGGCTTCAGGAAGCGGCTTTATAGGGAGGACCAATCACAGAGTAACGGCGTTTCACATGTAATGCAGCTAGTTTTCATCATGCATGCATGCAGAGTCCTGCAGAATCAGCTTCACAGCTTAGACTCATTGATTTACAGTATCCTACTTTGGCCGGCGGGAGCATTTTTAATGTGTTAAAACTTGTTCTTGCACCTGTTATTCACCTGAATCAGCTCACTTATCCAATAGGGGGCCCAGATGCTCCTCGGGGGCGCCAGGAGAACCCATGCAGGCAGTCACACACACAGGCGCCGCCGTCGGGATGGAAAACATCACATCATCATCTAAAATGGCTCGCTTTTTCATTTCAGCTGTCCAGCCTCCCCCTCTCTGCTATATCTCTCTCTGTCTTCTCATGTCATCCAGCTCATCTTTCTTTCCCTGAGGCCGCTTCCAGTTTTTTTTTTTTTTTTTTGGGCTCCCCCCCCCCTCCGTTCTTTTCTGTCTTTCATGAAAGCCCCGGCTGGGTCCGAGCCAGTCATCCCACAGGCAGTATGGGTGAAACGCTAGACATCTCTGAGCAACGTCCAGACAGATGCAGGCTCATCTGGCCTTTCCTGTAATGTGAACATCCTCCGCTCTTAACGCCATGGAGCAGAAAGCAGCAGGGCAGCCGGTGGTGTTTCACCACTTCGACGAGGAGATATTTAGTGGGAGCTCTCGTTTAGCTAAGCATCATCAACGACAAAACCTCAGGAAGATCTCATCCATGTGTTCCCCCTGTGATTGGGCCTGTTTGCTTCTATCTAAATGAATGAATTTGAGATTTAACTCCAGGTTAATATACATATACACGTCATCACAAGGCACTTTACAGAGGCAATTCAACCAGATCATACAGTCAAATTGATTTAAAGTTTTCTTTCTGTGGGAAAGAAGTTGATTGCATTGACTCATTGACTCAAAGGCAATACCTCACACAAAGCATGCTTGTATCGACAGTGCAAAAGTACAGAAAAAAAGCACAAACATACGGCCCCATCCAGGAATCGCACAGCCAGGCAGACGAGCTCCCACGTCAGAGGACGAAGAGAGCACATACAGGTAGTCACATTTAGCGAAACAGGACTACACTGAAAAACAGGCCAAGCTCCAACATCCACAACCAAAGGTGTTGATGGCAGCAGCACAGCTTATATTTATCTCCAGAATGGAGTCACAGCCAAACAGGAACAGACCAGATGAAGCTAGTATGAGAAAAAGCAGAGAGAATAACGTTAGAGATTGAACTAACAGATTCTGCAGAGTGGGAGAATAGAGATAGAATGAAGCAGAATGATGAAAAAGGGGTCCCTATGTCCTCCAGCAGTCTAAGCCTATAGCAGCATAACTATAGAGATAGCTCAAGATAACTTGCCCTTAAAAGTAGGGTGTCTGTCTCACGGACTAGAACTGGTAGTTGGTTCAACAGGAGAGGAACCTGATAAGTAAAAAATCTGTCTCCCATTCTACTTTTAGAATTTCTAGGAACCACTAGTAAACCTGCAGATTGAGAGCGGAGTGCTCTGTTAGGAACATGAAGAACAATCATATCTGTGATGTAAGGTTTAGGGTCGTTGTCCTACTGGAAGTTGAACTCAGTCCCTTTTTTTGTAGCCATCCATCCACATCCACTGTTGCTATCCCTGCTGCAGAAAACCCTAAAGATATGAGAGAAACATAGTGCTGAATACTAACACTTACCAAACTTCTGCTGCATTTTAAAGTTTTCAGCTTTAATACTATAAAACTTCCTAGAAGGAGTAAACACGGATTTATTAAAAATGTTGATCTAGTACTGATGAACTCATCCTGACATCCAATTTACGGTTTAAAATTATGTAAAATGACAGAAAAAAGTTATATTTAACTTATATTTAAAGGACTATAATAAAATATTATTTTGTATAACAAATCCAGGCTGAAAAGAAATGTTTTTTCAAATCAATTTAGGTCATTTATACATGTTAAGAAAGTGTAAACTACCTCTAGTCGCAATATTTACTCACTACTGTATATTAGCTTGACCTCTGAATTTTATGGTAGGCTCATAGCCAATCAAATTTTATAAAATACAAATTTTGACATAAACATTAATTGTGGAGCACTTTTATTTAAAACAAGAGAGGCGAACCATTTTACTCAGTAAGACTAGCTATGTCTTATAAAGATATAACTGAACTAAAAATAAAAGTATGGTGCAAAAGGCCTTGACTGAAAATATATTTTTGTGTAAGGGTTAATCAAGTAAATATAACTGCGTAAAAGTAACAAGTTATTACCCACCTCAGATTAAAATCGAAAAAACTGCAAAAGTTCTTCATTTTGCAGATGATCAATTACTATTTTTTCAAGATAAGTGGAATTTAATTGCCATTTTTAATCTCATTTGCGCTCATTATTTGTATTCATAGGTGCTTTTTTAACTGTTATCTGCGTTAAAAAGTTAGATGTCAGGAATAAATCTCCAATTATCAGCTTTACCAAAGGAGAGGCTGAGCCGTAAGCTCTCTGAATGGGGCTAATCCTCTGTTCTATCATGTAAGGCATGCCTTCGCTGGTCATCTGATTGGACTAATGCATATAGACTGTATATTAATGTTATATAGAAGGCTCTGATGGTTCCTGAATAATTGTAGTCTACTCATACAGCAAATGCTTTTCCTGATTTACGGGGTGAATTCCTTTGTCCCAGTGCCTGGGATGCTGGTTAAGGTGGGAGGCCGCTGTGTTTATCAGCCGCCGTGTCAAAGACAGGAAGACCAGGACAGCTGTTTACTCACGTTATCAGCCCGACAGATAAAGCCAGCTTTGACACAGACGGCAGCACGGACGCTTGGTCAAGCGCACAAAACACTGTAAGACTCATTAGTTTAACTGAGCGCAAGACTGCAGCTGTCTGGGTGCGTGCACGGGAAGCAAAGTTTACACGTGCATGTTTCCCCCGCTCCGAGCCACTGACCTCGGGGTCGGTTCATACGGGGACACAGACTGACAAATGCGGCTGGGCGGTGACTCCCAGACAGCTGGTGGTCAAAGGTTCTCTGGCTATCTGTGCCTTCATTGAGCTGATTGTTTTTCTCAGGCATCATCTGCTTCTTTCCGTCTGCCCATCTCTTCCTCCTCATCTTCCCTCTCTCTTTCTGGCCGCTGAGAGAATAAATCCTAATTTCATGCCATAGGTATGCAGATCTTGTTGATTTTTTTCTCAAGAAACACAGATTTCTTTTTCGTTTGGCCTTTCTGGTCCTCTTGGCAAAAGCCACAACAATCTTTGGAGGATGTGTACAAACAGCTCCTCTGGTTAGTTCAAGAGTTTCCACACATACAAACCGTTTCCAAAGCAAACAGGTATTTAAATGGATGGTTCATGGGTTTTTTTTAACTGTGACTGGCTGGAAAGCAGTCAGAATCTAAGCCGCATTAGACAGCTGTCAGAGCTGTGCCACCTGGGAGAATCAGTAAGAGAGTTTAATTAGAAAGTCAAGCTAACTGCTAGTTGTTTTTGTGCAAAACAGCTATCCTAAATGTATTTCTATTGTCAAATGTTGTGTACTCTTGTTTTTACTAAAACATCGTAGACTCTTATAGTGAGAGACTGATACTCAGCTGGCAGATATTAGCAAAAAACACGTCTCCTGAAAGTTTCGGAGCAATGTTCCGCTATATAGCAGGATTAGCATGACTAGCATTATAATCATTACGTTTAACCTTCCTGTTAGCTGTTGTGTTCTCTCTCACTAATTATTGCGAATTCAGCTACAGATTTACAAAAATGTTGAGAGAAGTTAACTCTAAAGTTTAGCATCTTCTATAAACTTTAGTGCTTATTAGTAGTGTTGCACCAACACCGATACCTGTATCGGGCGGGGCCCAGATACTGCAATAAAATGGTGGTATCAGTATCTACGAGTATCGACTAGGGATTCACGATATTGGGATTTTGGCCCATATCCGATATGCCGATATTTTAAAACTCCTGTAGCCGATAACCGATACCGATGTTAAAGCTGGACAAAAATAAGTAGTCATTGAAAATAGCAGTTTTGTTATCCATTTCTGACACTTTGAAAAATAATAAACTCAAATATATTTTCATATGCTGATATCAAATTGATTGTTAAAAACGCGGTATCGATCTATTTTACTTTCAAAATCTCGTGAAATTTCATCGTTCTGTTACAAACTCTCGTGATATTTTGCAAATTCTTGTGAGATTTTGTTAGTAAAATAGATCGATACCGGGTCAATATATCAACTTATAAAAATATGGCAAAATTTCGTGGATTTTCGGGGGATTTCGTAACATAACAATGACATATAGCAATATTTCATTCGTAAAAGATTGATATGGTTTTTTTAAATGGCAATATATCAGCATATGAAGATATTGTGATATTTTATTGTATCAATATTTTTTCCTTCGTCTTTAGAAGTTTTTAAGTCTGTAAAAAATAATTTTTTGAGGAAGAAGTAGTAGTACTTATTTATTTATTTTTTTAGACTTTAGAAAGTCAGAAGCTGATCAAATATCGGGTTAAATATCGGTGGGGTGGCCGATGTCCGATATTCAGTTTTAAGGCCGATACAGGCCGATACCGATGGGGGCCGATTATATCGTGCATCCCTAGTACCGACATTACTACACTGATCTTTATATTTATAAAGAGTTAAAGAGAGTTAGAGATAGTCTTTTGGTGCATTATATTTATAAGGCCTGAAATAGTCGATTCTGATGCCAAAATCGATAAATTATGCATCACTAGAATGTATAATCTCAATTCCATCCATCAATTCAGAAAAAATATATGGGTGTGCTACATTTTAAATATAGTATAGCATTTTTTTTCTTGTAAACTTTCAGGTAAACTTAGAGATATATTTTAAATCTGCAGCTTACCTTATTTTTATGCTCTGTTTAATAAAAAATTATGAACTTATTTACTAATATGATGATGCCAGAAACAAAATTTCAAGATATGTAGAAGCTCTGCTGTCTGATTCTGTCTGCACAATAAGAAGCTCCGTATGTCAAATTAACAGATTTTTCGGTGGCATCTCTAATTTTTTTTTTACTTTTACTTAAAGACCAAAGTAGCTGTCAGTTAATATTCAGTGAGTGCTGCTGTGTATATCTCCTTGAACCACGCAGCGGCTTTGTACACAGTGAATTTCGACTGCAAATCTGAGCAGGTCTGAACACAGTAAGCTGCACCCAACTCTGTTACCTTTGCCTAAAGTAAATGAGCGGAAAGGGAGAAAAAAGCGGAAATTATTAGTGGGGACAGTTCACACCAGGCCAAAGTTGGTAGGGACATGTCCACACCAGGCCAAAGTTGGTGCGGACTGTCCACACCAGGCCAAAGTTGGTGCGGACTGTCCACACCAGGCCAAAGTTGGTAGGGACATGTCCACACCAGGCCAAAGTTGGTGCGGACTGTCCACACCAGGCCAAAGTTGGTGCGGACTGTCCACACCAGGCCAAAGTTGGTAGGGACATGTCCACACCAGGCCAAAGTTGGTGCGGACTGTCCACACCAGGCCAAAGTTGGTGGGGACATGTCCACACCAGGCCAAAGTTGGTGCGGACTGTCCACACCAGGCCAAGGTTGGTGGGGACTGTCCACACCAGGCCAAAGTTGGTGCGGACTGTCCACACCAGGCCAAGGTTGGTGGGGACATGTCCACACCAGGCCAAAGTTGGTGGGGACATGTCCACACCAGGCCAAAGTTGGTGGGGACATGTTCACACCAGGCCAAGGTTGGTTGGGACATGTCCACACCAGGCCAAAGTTGGTGAAGACTATCCACACCAGGCCAAAGTTGGTGCGGACTGTCCATACCAGGCCAAAGTTGGTGCGGACTGTCCATACCAGGCCAAGGTTGGTGGGGACATGTTCACACCAGGCCGAGGTTGGTGGGGACATGTCCACACCAGGCCAAAGTTGGTGCAGACATGTCCACACCAGGCCAAAATTGGTGGGGACTGTCCACACCAGGCCAAAGTTGGTGGAGATATGTCCACACCAGGCCAAAGTTGGTGGAGATATGTCCACACCAGGCCAAAGTTGGTGGGGACTGTCCACACCAGGCCAAAGTTGGTGGGGACTGTCCACACCAGGCCAAAGTTGGTGGAGATATGTCCACACCAGGCCAAAGTTGGTGGGGACTGTCCACACCAGGCCAAAGTTGGTGGAGATATGTCCACACCAGGCCAAAGTTGGTGCGGACTGTCCACACCAGGCCAAAGTTGGTGCGGACTGTCCACACCAGGCCAAAGTTGGTAGGGACATGTCCACACCAGGCCAAAGTTGGTGCGGACTGTCCACACCAGGCCAAAGTTGGTGCGGACTGTCCACACCAGGCCAAAGTTGGTAGGGACATGTCCACACCAGGCCAAAGTTGGTGCGGACTGTCCACACCAGGCCAAAGTTGGTGGGGACATGTCCACACCAGGCCAAAGTTGGTGCGGACTGTCCACACCAGGCCAAGGTTGGTGGGGACTGTCCACACCAGGCCAAAGTTGGTGCGGACTGTCCACACCAGGCCAAGGTTGGTGGGGACATGTCCACACCAGGCCAAAGTTGGTGGGGACATGTCCACACCAGGCCAAAGTTGGTGGGGACATGTTCACACCAGGCCAAGGTTGGTTGGGACATGTCCACACCAGGCCAAAGTTGGTGAAGACTGTCCACACCAGGCCAAAGTTGGTGCGGACTGTCCATACCAGGCCAAAGTTGGTGCGGACTGTCCATACCAGGCCAAGGTTGGTGGGGACATGTTCACACCAGGCCGAGGTTGGTGGGGACATGTCCACACCAGGCCAAAGTTGGTGCAGACATGTCCACACCAGGCCAAAATTGGTGGGGACTGTCCACACCAGGCCAAAGTTGGTGGAGATATGTCCACACCAGGCCAAAGTTGGTGGAGATATGTCCACACCAGGCCAAAGTTGGTGGGGACTGTCCACACCAGGCCAAAGTTGGTGGGGACTGTCCACACCAGGCCAAAGTTGGTGGAGATATGTCCACACCAGGCCAAAGTTGGTGGGGACTGTCCACACCAGGCCAAAGTTGGTGGGGACTGTCCACACCAGGCCAAAGTTGGTGGAGATATGTCCACACCAGGCCAAAGTTGGTGGAGATATGTCCACACCAGGCCAAAGTTGGTGGGGACTGTCCACACCAGGCCAAAGTTGGTGGGGACTGTCCACACCAGGCCAAAGTTGGTGGAGATATGTCCACACCAGGCCAAAGTTGGTGGGGACATGTCCACACGAGGCCAACGTTGGTGGGGACATGTCCACACCAGGCCAAAGTTGGTGCAGACATTACCACACCAGGCCAAAATTGGTTCAGACATGTCCACACCAGGCCAAAGTTGGTGGGGACTGTCCACACCAGGCCAAAGTTGGTTCAGACATGTCCACACCAGTCCTTCACAACGTTTCGCCTGTGGTTTGTGTTTGGCTTTAAATGAGTGTTGCTTTTCTCAGTTAAAACAGTGAAGCTAAAGTTAGCTTAGCTCATACAAAGTTCAGAATCAAACATTTATCATTTTAGAGTATATTTCTACTGCGGTTTGATCACATTTCACTCTGTGTTAAACTAATACCTACAAATGCAGATAAGTGTGACATTCCTGTTTTTATTGATGATGATAATGATGACCTTTTTCTCTTAAATTAGCTTTGCTCCAAGTAGCTGTAGATTAAAAACGCCAATGTTTTGTAAACTGAGACATTTGTGACTGCTGCCTCCTGCTGGTCCGATTTTGACTTATCATAACCACTCCAGATAATCAATAAATGGTCTTTTTGAAACCGAGAAATGCATGGTTAGACTGGCATTCGTCTTTTTATTGGTGCATAAAGCTTTTGCTGCGTGCAGAGCTTTTTTTAAATCTAGAGAAAAGAACACATGCAGACATTTTTAACCTTTATATGCATATAAACATTTAAGCATCAAACTGTAATGTGTTCAAATCAAATGGCTCCTGGTGCTTCTGTGTGTTGGAATGCGTGTGTGTTTGTATGGGGGTCTAAAGGTTAAAGATAAGCAGCCTCATGTGGTGCTACTGAAAAGACCACAGACATAAGCAGCAGAATATATTGCAATACAGTTGAGTGCAAAATAAACACACACTTTCAGCCAATTCACAAATCATGGACGGCACAGAGTAGGTCGGCTCTGGCCTCGTCCAGGGAGGATGTGGAGTTTTTATGCAGCCATTCATCGCTTGCCCCTAATTCATTAGCCCAAATGAGCAGTTATGCAGAGCACACATTATTTTTACAGGCACGCTTTTATGTGTTTGTGTGGAGTTTTACAGCCATCATAAAACACGTTCTCCAAGCCCCGGATAGTTTTGCTAGCATTTATTTGCATAGTTCACAAACCCCCAAAAAAGCTGCAATGTTTTCTGGCCTGTTCTACATTGGACTGGATGCCTCTTTGCGTAAATCATCCGGTCATTTCAATGATACTCTCCTCTCTTTGTGTCACAGGGATTCTTGATTGTTTTACAGACTGAGGACCGGCTTCAGGAGTTTGGTTAGATGTGATCAAAATCTCTTTTGCATGACATTTGTGGGGCTAGGCTTGATTTAAAAGGATTCACATCAACTTTGGTTTGATAAGGCGTCAGTTGATATGAATCTGTAAAGTTTAGATACCAGGACGGTTGTTGTAGAAAGGAGACAAGTTTATCTACAAAATTTAAAGCCAAGCTAACATTGGTGATAATGATGGCCTATATATATTTTAACATCTTACAGTGGCAAACTTTTATGTGATAGGTCAATAAAAAGTATCAAACAATTGTGAAAGGAAGGTAAACATACTTTTTAAGTTGTTTTACGGTGAAGTGGGTAGCACCATTGCCTTGCAGCAAGAAGGTTCCGGGGTCTTCCTGCATTGAGTTTGCATGTTCTCCCTGAGCCTGCATGGGTTCTCTCAGGGTACTCCGGCTTCCCCCCACAGTCCAAAAACATGACTATTAGGTTCATTGGCTTCTCTAAAAATTCTCCTTATGAATTATGGATTAATGAGCATCCAGGAAGGGTGGAAAAAATATTTATTGTTTAGTACTGTTTTTGTGATGAGGGGCTAAACATAGACAAGCAAAAACAGAGTTGACATAAATGCTTTTAGGTGTATATAATTTGGAATAAAGAAATGTGAGTTCTAAAGGAATTTTACGAGATTAAACGGTGAAAAGTGAAACTTTTTGCAGAGCAAGTGCCCATGAAATTATATATATAAAAACATTATTATATAACATTATTAAGTAAAGATAAACAGTAGGTACACAGATGTGCTGAGATGTTTGTTCTGTTTCTGTTTTTTTTTTTCCACTCTTGAGGCTGATTTATACTCAGAAACCAGGTCGTCTGCGTGTGTCGCAGTGAATGCAGAGATGTCCCCACTCCTTCCACAGACACTCTGGTGCACTTCTGAGTGGTCAAACTACATCCGCTCTACTCATGCGTATTTCCTGTTTGGTACCTTACCGGCTTGTTTTGCTTGTATGACCTCCATTGTGGAAAACGACTCGTGAAGTTCGACCAGCTAGAAGAGCAAGGTGCGCTTTTTCCACCTGGATCCCCGCTCTTTTTCGCCCTCATGTCCCTCCGTTGTCACACAAACTAACTGCCTCAACCGTATCTAGACCCACAGCTAGTGTCGTGATTGTCCCTGTTGCATTGTGGCGTGAAATAACATAGCGCAGACCACGCTTCAATGTTAGGCATAAATCTAAAATGTCTACGTCATACCTGCGACACACTGCTGCGGGAGTATAACCAGCCTTTTACACAGTAGGTGTCCAGGGTGGAAGGGCTCCATTGCAATCTTACCTACTCATCTCTTGGTCCTGGAGGTGTACAGTTCCTTCAAAGAAGGAACCTTCCATCAGGGTCAGAAAAGCTGGAAAAAACTTTGCTGCAATGCTTTTCACATGTCGCTATCACTGTTTACATCTTTAGATCACTGATGTTCATGTAGGGCTCTTTCCGGGCACCCAGGTCGTCTGGTTTTGTCCTGCTTTTGCTTTCCTGCTTGCGTTTGGCATGCGTTCTTCTTTAAGCCGTCTGCACCCCTTCCAGGGCGGATTCTCTGACTCCATCCTCAGGCATTCTGGCACAATCGGGGATGAGCATCAAAAGCCAAGTCAGGAGTTCACAAGGTCACGCTTCCTCCTGCCAGTGGGGCTACTGCCCTCTCGCACATTTAGAGCCGTGACGTGAGTGGCAGGTAGGCAGGAGGTCTCAGCCGAACGGGGGAACATTCAGAGAAATACTTTTTAGGGTAGATTTGCACTATTGACCCTTTGGCAGAGTGATGATACCGCCTGGCCGTAGCCGTGGCGTGCGGCGTGTTTGCATCCTCCCCTTGCAGCGTGGGAGGGGGGGGAGGTTTGATCGTGTCCGCTCCCTGCCTGGTGCCTCCTTTTGTGCCATCTTCTGCTCTGCCAACAACTCCCTCATTCTCTCCCTCTCTTTCCTCCGTTTTATTATCTCCGCTCACTTCTTTCTCAGAGAGGAGAGACGTTCCCACAGCTCTCACAATCCCACCCTGCCACCGACAAACACCCCCGCGCAGTCATCTCCACTCTACCTCTCCCCTTTCTTCCACTCTTTTTATTCAGCCCTTTTTTCCTTGTCTTGTCTTAACTTTTCTCCCCTCCCTTTCCTTTATCTCAGCCTATGAATCCTTCTCCTCGTACTTGTCTGCCCCCCCCTTCCAGTCTCCTTGGCAGGGACTGGCATCACATGATCCACTAAATTCCCACTTGTGCCCTGGACACATACACTCAGAAACCCCCCATTCATGCATGTTTATTAGAACATGGGAGTGCAGCTGGGCGGCGATCGTCTCTCATTCATAGCTGTACGTTAGGAGGAAACTTCATGTGAGGTGTGTGGAAGTGCTGCAGGATTTTTGTCGGACCATATGAGAGGCTTCTCCGTCCCTTCTGGTCCGATTCCCTCCTGTCAACAGGAGGGAATCGGACCAGATTTCTTTAGCATGTGTTGCTGCTGTAAGAGCCCCCCCTGCCGCTGCCAACAAGCGACCCCTGCTGGCCGAACGGAGGAATACTGTGCATTTTTCAGATCAAAGATGCAAAAAGGGATTTTTTTTTTGTAATATTTTCTAAAAAATAAACCCTCAACGCTTTGAAAATGTTCTGCCCTGAGAAACCCCCCCCCCCCCCCCCCCCCCTGCGCCTATCCTTTCCCTGAACATCACAGCTCATCAGCATAGCTAGAGATAAAAGAAAGAGGGCAGAGGGAGAGAGGAGGGGGTTGGTGGGCAGCCAGCCAGCTCCTCCATCCTCCTACCCCCTGCCCTCCAGTCTCTCCCATGGTTTATTCCCTTTAGGCTCGCCTCTCTCACCCCTTCTCACCCCTTGGCTCCCCGGCTCTGTGCGGCGTTGGCACAGCTAGGGCGCAGGCGGCACACAGACGGCCACGCAGATGGGCAACGGGCAACGCAGGGCTGCCTCCCCACACCTGCTCCTTGCTGGCACGGGGCTCAGGCCAGGCTGCCACACACACCGCACACACAAACACAGATGTGGATCAGACGCAGATTTATCTCTCCGTCGATTTATTGAACTTTCCCACATATAGACAGAATTTAGGGGGGGGGGGGTTTACACATGCAAATACTCCCACAGACGGCTATATAGGCGCGGCGCAGGCATGCTTATGTGTTTTAATAAAAGAACACCATCTCCCTCCCACACTGTACCGCTCAGGCTGTCAGTCACAGATGTTTACACGCTTATCTCCAACTGCGGCTCAACATGTGCTCTCCAGAAAAAAAATTAAATTATAAATTTTTCACACACAGACGATCATAAACATATATAACATGCAATCTCACATCCACGGCCACCCAATGGTGTATTTATAGTTGGGCACCCACACGTTCACACTTCAGGACTACTAGCACAGAAACACATTTCACAATTAATCACGTCGCCCCGTGCTGGGCTGTCACATGGAGTTACATGCCAGACATTCACGGAGATACGCCATTGTCACGTTTAGACGACGAATGTGGGCACAAAGATTGATTCACGAGCAGAAAGGCGATTGAGCACATCTGAGGAAAAGAAAAAAAAAAAAGAGTGAAGTGAAAACGTAGAGAGCCCACGACGCCCGTAACGGTTACGTGGTCGAGGACCGCCGCCACCGTGCCGGGAGAAAGTGCCAGGTTTGTTCCGGAGCTGCCGGTTTTAATAGGTAGGGTGTGGAGAGGGAAGCCAAATAAACTTCCCAGGAAGGCGCCAAAAATAGCTGAAAGGAAAATCCATTTTAAAACAGAAAACCCCCAATGTTATTCCTTCCATTTGTGAGAGCTCAGCCTCAGTTTGGGAGGAAAAAAACGAGAAGCTGTCAGAGGGAAATGGACCATCCCTGCTGCCACAAACACGGGGCAGTTTTACTGGAGCTTTTTTTCTGTAACGGGAACATCAGAAGTGATCAAACAACTTCTGCATCTCTGAATCTGGCATTTTGTTAGGCTTATTTCCCCCGTTTTCTGTTTTTCCCATTTTTATATTAAAACAATTAAACCTTAAAGTTTTTATCCCTAATGCACCACAATGGTCCCATCCGTGTTTCACCCGTCCATCCATCCATTCATCTATTCACCCATTCATCCATCCATTCATGAATACATCCACCCATTCATCTATTCACCCATCCATCCATCCATCCACCCATTCATCTATTCACCCATCCATCCATCCATCCATCCATCCATCCACCCATTCATCTATTCACCCATCCATCCATCCATCCATCCATCCACCCATTCATCCATTCATGCATACATCCACACATTCATCCATCCATCTATTCATCCATCCATCCACCCATCCATCCATCCATCCATCCACCCATTCATCTATTCACCCATCCATCCATCCATCCATCCACCCATTCATCCATTCATGCATACATTCATCCATCCATCCACCCATCCATCCATCCATCCATCCATTCACCCATTCATCCATCCATCCATTCGTGCATACATCCACACATTCATCCATCCATCTATTCATCCATCCACCCATCCATCCATTCATCCATCCATCCACCCATCTATCCATTCATCCATCCATCCACCCATCTATCCATTCATCCATCCATTCATCCATCATCCATCCATCCACCCATCTATCCATCCACCCATCTATCCATTCATCCATCCATCCATCCATCCACCCATCTATCCATCCATCCATCCATTCATCCATCCATCCATCTATCCATTCATCCATCCATCCACCCATCCATCCATTCATCCCTCCATCCATTCACCCATTTATCCATCCATTCATGAATACATCCACCCATTCATCCATTCACCCATCCATCCATCCATTCACCCATTCACCCATCCATCCATCCATTCACCCATCCATCCATTCATCCATCCATTCACCCATCCATCCATTCATCCATCCATTCACCCATCCATCCATCTATCCATCCATCCATACATACATCCACCCATCCATCTATTCATCCCTCCATCCATTCACCCATTTATCCATCCATTCATGAATACATCCACCCATTCATCTATTCACCCATCCATCCATCCATCCATCCACCATTCATCCATTCACCCATCCATTCATCCATCCATCCACCCATCCATTCATCCATCCATCCACCCATCTATCCATCCATCCATCCATCCATACATCCACGCATCCATCCCTCCATCCATTCACCCATTTATCCATGCATTCATGAATACATCCACCCATTCATCTATTCACCCATCCATCCTTCCATCCATCCATCCACCCATTCACCCATCCATCCATTCACCCATTCATCCATCCATTCATTCATACATCCACACATTCATCCATCCATCCATCTATTCATCCATCCATCCACCCATCTATCCATTCATCCATCCATCCACCCATCCATCCATTCATCCATCCATCCACCAATTCACCCATTCATCCATCCATCCATCCATTCACCCATCCATCCATTCATGCATACATCCACCCATGCATCCATCCATCTATTCATCCATCCATCCATCTATTCACCCATCCATCCATCCGTCCACCCATTCATCCATTCACCTGTCCATTCATCCATCCATCTATTCACCCATCCACCCACCCATTCATCCATCATCCATCCATCCATCCAACCAACCATCCATTCATCCATTCACCCATTCATCCATCCATCTATTCACCCATCCATCCATTCATCCATCCAACCATCCATCCATCCATCCATCCAACCAACCATCCATTCACCCATTCATCCATCCATCTATTCACCCATCCATCCATTCATCCATCCATCTATTCACCCATCCATTCATCCATCCATCCATTCATCCATCCATCCATCCATTTATCTACAATTCTGTCAGATTTTCTTTCTCTTTGACTGAAGAAAACCAAAAACATATCAGATGTTACTTCAAGACCAAAGTACCTGTTTACCTTTAACACCATTTTTGACCATATACATTTTTCAAGAGGCAACATTACCTGAAATTTACTTTAATTTTTTTTTTTAGAGATTTTACAACAAGAAATAATGGAACTCATTCAGAAAACTTTTCATCCCACTTTTTGTTTCTCTCAAAAGTATGCACAGGAATTTAACTTGTGTGTTTCAAATGGAATTAGCATTAGCAACATTAGCAATATCGTTTCTCTTGCCTTGCGCACCAGGAGTTTCTAACTTTCCCCTCACTCTGGGAAACCCAATCTTAAACATTAGGTAAGGTAAGAAAGTGCACGCTTATGGACCTTATTGGCTTAAACAATGAACCATACATATAAAAACATAGCCACTTCAACACTCTTTATTCTCCGTCAGGCTTTAAAAGAAGCTCAAAACAAACACATGCAGGTTTCAACTTGAAAAGTCAGATTTCTTGGTGTTGATATCATTAAAAACTCATCCTTCATAAACCTGCTGCGGGTTGCTGATATATAGGTGCACGGACCCGGACATGTCCCCCTCTCCATCACAGGGTTACCAACAAAAACCAGCAACTGTTGACATGATGGCCCACAGAGCTTCTTAGAATCTCCCTATACCCTAACATGCATGTTTTCTGCAAACAAACCTATCCTGTGTGGAAAATGGTTTAAATATAGAGGGCTGAATCATCATGAGAAAGTTAGAAAACACATCGTTGGTGAAGTTGTAGAGCTTTGTAAACTGCCACAGCGGATGACTCAGTGTGTAGAAGCTTAAGTGGCAGCTCCAGATGTCCAACTAGCTCAGCAGGAATAACCACAATGGCCTCCCCATCCCTGTTATTATCTTGTTACACTTAACTGGGCATTATCTAATGACATAAACTCCCATGAAACATCCAGGGCCGCTGGCACAGAAGTGGTCACACGCCATCACTACACACACACAGAGTCACCAACCGTCTGTGACTGAAGGACCAGACTCTCATCAGGATTAACTCATAGAAGACGCCTCAGAAATGCAGTGAAGGGGAGGGGCTTGATGGAAGACTAATCAGAGGCTGAGGTGTAGTTTTCTTAAGCGAGTTGCTGAATGTAATGGGGGCGGGTTCTGAGATGAAGTCCAATAAAAGAGCTGGGTGAACATCTGTGTGGGATAGCCGTAGGGATTAGGAGGGTTTGGAACATTTTAAGCGCATTAAGGATAAAAAAAAAGGGTCAGAATGTTTAGCAACATACCGATAAACCTCTTAAGCGAAACCCAATTGGGGATGCTGCTTGGTTTTTTTATCCCGAGGGCAGCCGGATGGGTGGAGGAGCAGGTGGAAAGTAGAGTTAGACATTTTTATGTGTGCTTAAACTCACACGTGTTTATGAGAAACTGCTGGTGACTTTCTGCTATCTGTCTGACATCAAAGATTAAGTCTGGCTTCATGCATCCAGGCATGGGCCTTTATCAGGGTGTGCAGAGGTATATAATCACTACACCCAGTAGTGGAGTTGTAAAAAAAAAACAGAAAAGAAGGAAGATGGTGGAATTTTTTATTTGTTTTCTTTGGAAATATACATAGCCTAATTAATATAGTCTATAAACCTACAGCAGTATACATGTTTGTTCCATGTCAGCAATGCCGGTAATTGACCTTGATTTGATCAAGGAACCTTACAGTAGAACTGCAGGCAGTTCCTGCACTGGCATGAATATCACTGCTACAGAGTTAGCATGGCTATCACTGCCCCTACATAGTTAGCATGGCTATCACTGCCCCTACCTAGTTAGCATGGCTATCACTGCCCCTACATAGTTAGCATGGCCATCACTGCTCCTACCTAGTTAGCATGGCTATCACTGCCCCTACCTAGTTAGCATGGCTATCACTGTCCCTACATAGTTAGCATGGCTATCACTGCCCCTACCTAGTTAGCATGGCTATCACTGCCCCTACCTAGTTAGCATGGCTATCACTGCCCCTACATAGTTAGCATGGCTATCACTGTCCCTACATAGTTAGCATGGCTATCACTGTCCCTACATAGTTAGCATGGCTATCACTGCCCCTACCTAGTTAGCATGGCTATCACTGCCCCTACATAGTTAGCATGGCTATCACTGCCCCTATATAGTTAGCATGGCTATCACTGCCCCTACATAGTTAGCATGGCTATCACTGCCCCTACCTAGTTAGCATGGCTATCACTGCCCCTACATAGTTAGCATTGCCATCACTGCCCCTACCTAGTTAGCATGGCTATCACTGCCCCTACCTAGTTAGCATGGCTATCACTGTCCCTACATAGTTAGCATGGCTATCACTGCCCCTACCTAGTTAGCATGGCTATCACTGCCCCTACATAGTTAGCATGGCTATCACTGCCCCTACATAGTTAGCTTGGCTATCACTGCCCCTACCTAGTTAGCATGGCTATCACTGCCCCTACATAGTTAGAAGAATCTTTTGCCAATGAATCTATTAAGATTATTCCAAATTCATCAATTAAATTGAAACAGCTGAAATAATTTTCAAAATCTGAAAAAAACTGCTTACAAATTCAAATATATTACAATTAGCCTGAAAATGAAATAAGCCTGTTTAAAATCTAATAATTTTACTCAGCTTTCAAATATTCATTGTTTATTTTATAAAATAGCAGAGAATCAGTATTGCTTCAATTGGCTGATTTAAAGTAAGCTAGGCTACATGCTGGCAATGAATGAGTTAAAACTATTCTAACAGGTCCTTCGAACTATATTTATGATTGATCGGACAGCAGGCGTTCTGCAAGTCACACGAGGGAAAACATTCAATTCATTTATGACCAATGGCCAGACATTAACATCACATTTGGTAGTTTCAAGATAATAATCTCTATGGCGTTTTTGGTTTTTTCGTGTTTTTTCAATTAAAATAATCCCAACAGTAACAGTAAATTAGCATCATTCACATATTTGCACACCAAATATATTTACCTGCTCAAATTAAGAGCAAACATTCTTATATGAAATTTCTACCCAGGTTTAGATCCATATTTGCAGTGCAGCTCATTTGCATTTTGCTGCTTTTTAATTTTTCTTATTTGGTTTGTGCACTTTTGTATTAGTTTCATTTCTGTTTTTGCAGGACTTTTGCAGGAAATGCAGTGTTTTCATGGAACAGGAGCGTGTTTGCAGCATAATCTAACCTTCATTTAAACCTTCAAGTAGAATTATCTAGTATTTTCGTGTGCAAAATAAGATAATTATATAGTGTACTGCCCTTAGAATAAGATTATAAGGATGTTTTTATCTTATGTGCAAAGATTAAAATATTTGCACATGAGAAACTTAATTTTTACCTCCTTTTAGTTCACTTTTCTGCAGTGTAACACTTTGCTTTCAATTACTTTAGACTTAAACATTTTGCTGTTTCACCATAATTGTGGAAAACATGGGACAATACATGGATTAATCCCAAAAGTTTTATATTTTATAATGATTTAAAACTACTAAGGGGATATTAGTTTTAAAAAAAGCAACCTTTTTACTAAAGGTTATCATCATTCGAATCTAACATCTGGCCATGCGTATTTATACGTCTCTATGGTCTGTACTGTCCAGTGATGGCTGCTTATTTGGGTCGAGAAGAATGAATGTCACACCTCAGCCGCATTTCCACTTTAACCCTTCGCCCGAGGTCATTGGATGCCAAATAAAGCAGAAGGAATCACAGGGTTTGGACCTGCGGGCCTGAGCGCTGCTTTTAATAGAAGAACCAGCAGAGATGATGAGGAGAAAAGGGCAAAAACAGAGGTTCAAACTGAAGACAGTGAGTCTGAGGAGAGGTTGAGATGAAGAAGAGAGAGAGAGACGAGAGGTGGATCTGTGTGCTGATTTCTAGCGCTGGAAGAGGCGCCTATCATTTGACTGTGAACTGAACCACGTCTGGAGGAGCTGTCCTTAAACGACTCCACAGACGGAGGGTGGAGCCAGAGGGCGGGTCCAGAGGGTCACCAGCTGGAGGCTGCCGCTATATTAGCCGTCAGATCCAGGCAGATGTACACATTCTTTTTTTATGCTGAGCTTAACGGTTGTTGGCGTCCATCATAAAACAGAAACATGAAAGAATTTAGAAACTCTAAAAGTCTCATTTTGAAACCTATTCTCATGTTTATCCTCTTTCGTTTGAAGACTGAGTCCAAGTCAGGAAGCCAATAAATCACCTCTATATAACCTCAGTATTCCAAAAATAAGAGGAGAAAAATGGAGGAAGAGTATTGAATGATTTTTTAATTTCCTACTTAAATAGCTTGTTGGCAATAAACGACTATTTAATAAGGAGCACATATTGCCTCTGTGTTTAGATATTGTTAACAGAGAGAAGTAGGTTTATTTAGCTCAGAGGTTAATTTCATATCAAATTTTTGTTCATCTAGAATGGATTTATGAAAGAAATCTAAGTTGAAACCTCGGATCACTGACGGATGAGCTCTGTAGGTTAAGGCGATGAAGCAAAGCACGTCAGATCATGTAAGGGAGAAAAAAAACACACTATAGCAGAGGTCACGGATTAGCGGATAGCGGTCCGGTCCAGACCCAACTTGATTTAAAACATTTATAAATTTGTCATTGTCTAAATTCACTTGCGCTGCTTCTCCTGTTAATACGGTAAAGCATTCCCGAGCGTCCGGCACCAAGCTACTCGTGATCCAAATGACCCATTGAGCTGCTGTCAGTCTGGGTTGCTGCTGCTGCTACTTTTAGACACAGCAGGCAAACCTGTGGCAAGCCGGGCGATGGGAAAGAAGGAGAAGACGATGAGAAAAAGAGAGCAGAGAAAGTGTGGACTGCTGGAAGAACTGTGGTGAACTGGTGAAAGAAAAGTGAAATGGTGTTTTTAAAGATGACCCTGAACATTTGGAGGATGTTTGGCTCAACCTGCTGCTGTGAAGCAGGATTCTCCACCATGAACAGAATCAACAATAAATATGGATCCAGGGTCAAAATGAGCACCTTGATATGTGCTTTAGAATAACTTAGTCTCCATTCAAACCCAGGTTTAAAGCCTTGCAGGGCAGCATAAAGCCCACTGCTCTCATTAAGCCAGAAAAGAAAAAAATGAGTCCAGGTGTTTGATAAAATATGTGAATCAGGAAATTGTTGTTCTCTTTTACAAAAAACACTTCAGTTTTGTTGTTTTTTCTATTCAATGTAAAACATGGATACATAAAAACATAATTTTATTTCAGTGTTAAATTCTGTGTAAAGTAAAGTAAAGTAGACATTAAAAATGTCTCTGGACCTCTACTGGTTGATGATTTTCTTTATTCCGACCCCCTGATTTTAAATTGGTTACCACTGCACTATAGCATAAAGAGATCTAGTGTTTCTAGACTTTTGCTCAAACTTTTAGGATCTACAAGCATTAAAGATCTGCTATGCTGTGATTTAAGATACTTTTTTTTATTTCTTTTTGTTTAATATTTCTCTATTTGTCTGAGAAGTAAAGCCTGAAGTAAAAACTGTAGATTATTCAGTAGAAAGTGATTTTAACGTGGTTTTCACCAACTCAAATCCTAGATGCTTTTTCTGCTCAGCAAACACACCCTACCAGATGCTACTAGGTCACACTAACAACAACAATCTGCATTGTGGAAGTTATGACAGAGTTAAAAACACTAAAGATAGAAATAACAAGAAATAGCAAACTTGCTATAGTACCAACTTCCTAGTTTAGGCTCGACAAGCTTGTTCTCATCTAGACTGAATTTATTCCCTTCTTAAGTTATGATTCCTATGGTTTAGTTCCAGTGTTAGGTTCCCATTTCCTTTTCTAAAGAAAAAAAACACTTAAAAAGTCACAAAACACATAAAAATCATGATGCACCTGCGTCTTATGGCTTGCTCTCTGCGCTGTAAATACTTTTAGAAAACAGCTAAAGCTTGTTGTAGTTCTCAGGCTAATTATTGTTTAGCTCCTCTCAATCTATTATTGCCTAGACAGTTAAATCCAGAAGTCATCTGCTTAACCAACCGAGCAAACTATTAAACAGACTACCCCCCCACCCGCCATCACACACACACTGATGTAATCACATGCATAAGTCATAAACGTTTAAGCTACATCTGGACAGCTGCTCCGTGTGTTTTATGCACCTTCTGTCCTTGCTGAATATAGCATGTCTCAGTTTAGTTTTTCTGAAATTATTTTTGCATTAATCTGTGTTTTGTGGCATATGCGATGATTTAAAACAGGGACAATACAAGGTGATTCAAATTACATCAACATGAAACTAAGTCATGAAATGATTAGAATAGATGCAAGCAAATTTAGAAAACAATGTTGCTTCAGTCATTCCCGCCCTTCAGACTGCCATCAGGTTTCACATCCAGAAAGCTGTTATAGTTAATCCCCAGTCCTAAAACTGATGGCGTTTTTTTTTTTTTTTCTTCTCAGTCAGCAGAAGCCCTCGCTCCTCCTTGTGCACATTAAATTAAAACGAGGCCTGTTTGCTCGTGTGCGCCTGTGATGCCCAAAACAACACAAACACTCCAGGCCGCTCGGCAAATTAGCTAAACGTGTACTTTGTGCTCTCGCAAACGAGTCCATTAGCTGACTGGCAGCGGCTGTGCCGGTCGGCGCTCTAAGTGGAGTGCGTGTTTGTGATTTTTACATCCTAGTGTCTCTTGACGAATGACTAAATGCGTATTCATTTGAGCGCTGTCTGCTTCACGTGTGTTATTTGAGCTGTTGCATAACTTTGACTTCCCAGTGCGCGTGCATTAGCTCAGGTGCGCGCTTTTAGCCTCCGTTGGGTGGTGAATGCACGCGCGCTGGTAACTCCTGGGAGTATGTCAACAGTTACTATATAGCGTATTGACCAGGCACCAAAATGAACTCACATTGTGTGTGAGTGAGTGTGACTAGAGAGATTGCATGGTGTGTTTGATGGCTGGTGGGCGTGTCTGTGTTGTATTATCTCTGGCGGGGCATGTGCAGGGGGCCTTGGGGCGACTGTGTGCAAGAGATAACGGTGATTCATCTGTATTTGAACGTTCCGAGCGCCTGTGTGTGTGTTTGTGAGCAGGTTTGTGCTTCAGAGCGCGAGCACTTGAATGTACACGTTAGAATAAGTGCCTCAGCCGGCGTCATGCGTGCGTTATCGCGTGGGCGTGCGCAGAGAGGTTTTTTTTTTTTTTTTCTTGTGGGGATTGAGGTCTGCTGGCAGTGATTTCTCCCTGCAGGTGGTCTATAGAGCATATATAATAATATAATAATACACAGCCTCTCTATTGTTCGCTGTGAGAGGGAAGCATCTCCTTTTATTAGAGCCGTCATGCTCCGTGCTCACAATTACTGCTGTACAGGCACCTTTTGAGCTCAGCCACAATATATATTTATATATCTGTCACCCTGCCAAGGATTACACACACAGACAGGAAATGTTTCATACACATGTGCAAGTAGAAATGAATGTGATTAAGTGGGAGGGAGGAAAAAAGTGTTCAACTTCAACAGGTGAAAGTTTAGGTTCACATTGATTATTATTTATTTTTAAATTAATTGGGGGAACATCTGTGGATGGAGTTTAGGGACGCGACTAATATACAATTCTCTCTGAGAAGATAAAACATAAGGAAAATAACACTGATTCAGCTTTAGGTCGAAATTTCCAATGCCTGAAGGTGGAGTGTTGATGTAGGAGGGACTGGTGCACCGCACGAAATAGATCATATCACAAAGATTTCACTTTAAGGTCCAATAGTGAAGCGGCTTCTCAATACATCAATCAGGAGATTAAATCAGTGAAACAGGCCTTTTAAATGAACAATGACCCTCAGCACACAAACAAATTGGTCGTAAAGAGGCTTAAGAGGATTACAGCATTTTGAATTGGACTCAGTTATTTAAGATATAATAAAAAAAGACGAGATGAAGTTGATATATGTGGTCAGAACCAAAGATACCAATGGTTTAGGTGAATAAACATGTTTATTAACTATGGAGTAAATCCGTTCAACCATCATCCACCCATCCATCCATCCATCCATCCATCCATCCATCATTAATCCATCCAACCATCATCCATTCATCATCCACCCACAACCATCTATCCTCCATCCATCATCTATCTCACCATCATCCATCTGTACATACATGCATACAACCAACCATCCATCTAACAAACCATCCATCCATCCATCCATCCAACCATTCATCCATCCATCCATCCAACCATCATCCATTCATCATCCACCCACAACCATCATCCATCCACCAATCCATCCATCATCTATCTCACCATCATCCATCCGTACATACATTAATCCATCAAACTATCCATCCATCCATCCATCTATTCATCCAACCATCCATCCAACCATCATCCATTCATCATCCACCCACAACCATCTATCATCCAACCATCTATCATCCATCCATCCATCAATCCAACCATCCATCTTCCAACCAACCAACCAACCATCCATCCATCCATCCATCCATCCATCCATCTGTTCATCCAACCATCTATCATCCATCCATCCATCCATCATCCAACCAACCATCCATCCATCCATCCATCCATCCATCCATCTTACCACTTTTCAATCACTAAATGGATATAAGAGCTTCACCATAATAAGATGATCATAATATTTTCATAAATCCTCTAATAGTAAACCTTTGATTTAAAGGAACAGAGGTGAACTTTTAAATGGCAAGCTGCTCCCATCTCAGTCCATCAGAGGATATATTTAGGGTTCCACATTACTACTGAAACACTCAATCCTGTTACCCTGTGTTGTCCCTGTAAGGTAGGCATGCATGTCCTGGACATTGCATAATTCCAGCAGCCACATGGTACACCCCTTCCCTACCATACCTTTGAACTAAAAACCTATAACTTGTAATATTTGGATCAAAGCATCTGACAGACATTTAATTACAGCTTTTTAAAATGGCATAAGGGTTTAATATGAACCACAACAGGGGAAGAAGCATCTTTAAGACCTTACCTATCCTCTAATATTTCTCTTGTTTAGACTCAGTACATCTTCCTAAGTCTGTTAGGTGCCCTACTTGCCTCAATGAGGAGAATTAGGACTCATTTTTATTTTTATTCTGGAAAGTAAAATATCTGGATCTCATTCATGTTATGAAACCATTCGAGGGAACAAATGACCTCACTGAACTGTCGTTTCCTTTGTATAAAAATCAACAACAAGTAGTAACTATGTTATTCTAAGATGGAGAAACCATTAAAACCCAGTGACTAATGTAAAGTTTGGAAGAAATGATCTGGATGATTGATCACAACTTTGGATTGATCAAACTTTGGTACACACTTCTTTGGTAGCTTATGAGTAGAATTGCCTTTGGAAACCCAGGGTTTAGTCTTCTAACACGCTGCCGAGGGAGGCAGAGAAGTTCAGAGAGCTCAGTTAGGATGTTTGATTTATAACTAGAGCAGTTTTAAGACCCTCAAATGGAAAACAACTCATATAGCAATAAAGTCCACCTCGTGATAGCGTAGCGCACAGAGCTCCCGGTCCGTTCGGTGCCAAGAGATCTTAAACAAAACAACACGTTGAGCCGGTGCCAGTGAGCTATATTATTATCTCCATTTCAACTAATTGCAAGGCCAAAGAGCGGCGCAGACACGCATGCGGGCCTCAACAACCACTCATCATTAGGGGACTTGAAAGTGTATGGTGCCATCAGGGTTGTCGTGACAACCGGGCACTGATTTTTGGCTTGCATGGAGATAGTTTTTGCATACAGAGAGATGTACCATCAGGTTTGTTGGGGTTGAGCTTCTGTAGTCTGGATTTTTTTTTTTTATCCTGCAAGAGCAACAAAATTATTTGTTTTTCAAACACCTCTTTTTGCCATTTTAAGTAGACCTGCCTCCCCTGATCAACTTGACTGCCTTCTATAAGTGCAGAGGACCGCAGAGATCCGTCCCAGCGGTTTTTACCCTGTCTCCATTAGCATTGCATATCCTCTTTAGGTCTTTTTATCTTTAAGACCATTGGGGCTCTTTGTGCAAGAGAGAGAGAGTGAGCTAAGCGTGTGACTGTGTGTGTTTTATGTGTGTGCGTGCTGTCAGCTAGCAGGAATGCACGGGTACCGCCAAATCTAAAATGGCTGCCAAGCGCTAAGATGGCTGCCAGGATTCCACGGAGTGGCGGTGCGGGAGAGACACAGGATCAGAGACACGACAAGTGTGAGAGACGTTATGGAGGGGGGAAAAAAAAGACCTGAGGGTTGGCCTCGACACTGTAGAACGAGACAGGAGTGTTTTTAGAAAAGAAAAGACCTCATAATCCGTTTGCCCGTCGAACCATGAGGTGATATCGTGTCTCCTTTTGTTTGGTTTTGGCAACCAGCGGACGGGCTGAATGGTGCAGCAGTTTGTTGGCATGGTCTGTTGCCACCCAAGATTAGGACTCTGATTTAGGCTTAGGGGATGTTGAGAGGCCTGACTATGGCTGGAGGGGGGCGGGGGGGTCACGCTCTGCCTAAGAAGTGTTGTCTCAATGTGCTCTTAAAACCCCAGGCACTGTGGGGTAATTGGCCTAAACACTATATATGATACAACACATCAGAGGAAGAACAACAACACTCAGGCCAAAGAAAACCCGCTGAAGTAGGCAGTTCATGTACTCCTGCATGTCACCCCCCCCCCCCCCATAGACGGTAAGGTCGACTCGCACAGGAGGTTCAACCTAAATTAGACCTTAAATATGAAAACGCACACCTCACAAGTTGGCAGCTCTGTGGAAGGCCTTTAGTGGGAAAAGTTTGCGTCAGAGCCAGAAAATGTACCGCTGTTCAATCTCAGCTGGGTTCATTAAAAAAAGATAGAGTGAAGGAAGGTCTGTAACCTCGAGCCACGCGTGGCTCTGTAAAATACCTCTTTTACTGAATGGAAATAGGAAAAAAAAATGCATGCATGAGACCATTCCTGTTATATCCACAAGATAAATCTGCCATCTATCCAATCTTATATCTACCAGAATGTCTTTTGGATCCTGGTTTTAATCATTTCTACAAAAATGACTTCTTTAGGAGATGTAAGATTGTAAACGGCTGGTTATCCTCCTGCAGCAGTGCGTCGCAGTGAGCTTGTTGCAGACATTTTTGATTTATGCCCAATATTGAAGCGTGGTTTGCGCTATGTTATTCCACGCCAAGAAGCAAGGGGGACAATCAGGAACTAGCTGTGGGTCTAGATACGGCCGAGGCGGTGAGGAAGTGGGGGCAAGATTGTGCGACAACGGAGGGACATGAGGGCTAAAAAGAGCAGGAATCCAGGTGGAAAAAGGGTCCCAGCGTCTTCACGAGTCGTTTTCCACAAAGGCGGTCATACAAACAAAACAAGCCATTAAGGTACCAAGCAGGAAATCCGCATAGTGTAGAACGGATGTAGATTTGACCACTCAGAGGCCTCCTGTCTGTGGTCACCTACTATTTTGGAGAGGTGCAGCAGAGTCTCTGTGGCAGGGGGCATATCTGCGTTCAGACACACGATGGATTCTGAGTATAAATCAGCCTTTAGACTTGGTTAGATGGACGAGGTGGAAAAGTGAAATCCTAAGATTGGTCCGGTTTGCTTTCATGAAAAGATTTTTTAAAACCAGGGCTAAACAATGTCATGCAGTTGTCTTGCAGGTGGTGTTGATGGAGAGGGAAGCAAAGCATGTTTGGTCTGAGATTGATCAGAACCAATGAGCTGCTTTCCTTTTCCACCAATAACTCAGCTATTCCTTCGTCCTTCCTCTAAATATTTCAAACATCTCCATCATCTTTTGGTAGACTTTGTTTTCTACTAAATTTGTCACTCTTTCGTCCAACCCTCTGCACTGGATGCACGGGGACCCATAATCTAAATCTATATCTGCCAATGAAATGAATATTTTTACCCTTAAAAATAATATGCTTAAATGTTATGTACTAGAAATAAGATAATAAAGTTGTTTTTTCTTATTTTAGATTTAAATCATCTTATTCCAAATGTCCTTAAAATGGGAAAAAACACCTTTTTTTTAATGTTCTTGTTTGTATTTTACTTTTTGCTGTTTGCTGCGAGTGAACCATCCCAGGGTTTAGATAAGTAGTAGAGTACATTTTTTTGGATCCTTTTTAAGTGTCGGTGGAAACGAGATGCGCTCCAAAAAAAGCTATCCAAACCATTGGTTCTGTAAAAGAGCTTAAAAGAAGGAGTTTTCCACCAAATTTTTAGGCTTAAATTTCACAATTCTAAAAAAAGAAATGTAAAATTTCAAAATATTTTTTAAAAGACTAGAATTAGTCAAACGAATAGACGTAGAGAAGATGGCCGTGGCTTCAACTGTAAAATGGTCATTTTTAAAGGTTTTATGTTTAGTGAACAATTTGAATTAAATGTCGACAGTAAATTATGGTAATCCTACTAAATTCATAAGGCATCAAAAATATTTTTTCTTCCTCTTTTTTTTTTAAATAAAGAAAAAAAATAGATGTATGATTAAAGGTTTTAAGAACTATACAGAAAAAAACTGTCCTGGGATGAAAACATTTCATAAAACAGATAATTAGTAAACATTTTTCAACTTCATAAAACTTTATTTTAAATTTGAGGAAGTGGAATAAAGGCTGTTAGGATTGTAAAGGTTGCCGTGATCTAAGCAACACCCAGAAGGTCGACATTCTTTCAACCATCCTCTCACTCCTACACTAGTGTGTCTATATTTTCATAGGTGTTTTTCTCTCCTGTGATGTGAGAAAAGTGAGTTTAAACACTTCTATAAAAAGTCTAACTTCCTTATTATAGACGGACTCCAGAAGCAGAGACTTGACGGAGTTTTGGCATCGATTTGACTTTGAGCAGAAATTCGGCTCAGGTGGAAATCTGCTTCTTTTTTATTTTTAATCTGAGGATGATATTTCCTGTCGAGTCTTTGATGAGAACCGCCGGCCTTAACCTTGGTAGAAACCGACAAACTTACCTGGCATTTCTCTCTGTTTCTCTTTTCTCAGAACAATCAGGACAATCAGACAGTTCAAACCAGCAAGGAGACACAGACGTCAAACCCCCGGCTAATGGTAAGCGCACTGCTCTTAATCAAACCTTCACGTTGAAACTATTTAGACATTAAAAAGGCAGACACATGCTTGCACACCTCCCACCTTGGTCTGGGGAGATTTGGGACCAGTTTATTATGGTAAAGAAAGTCAATGGTACTGTACCGTGGAAGGGGCTGCGCTCGGTTTGCGGTGGGGCGCTCATAAATCACAGGGATGTTATTGGAAGATGGGAACCACATGGTCGCCGCCGAGCTGAGCGCTGACCTCATGCCTCGTCCCCGCTGCGGTTAACCCCGGGACAAGGTACTAAGAAAGGGAGGAAGAATGGGGGGCTGGATCAAGAAAACAAAAAAAAATTTGATGGACAGTTTAAGTGAAGGATAAAATAAAAAAAGAGGAGGAGGAGAGCAATGAAGGCCTCCTTCCTAATGCACTTTAAATCTCACATGGATCAGCCTCTCACTGAGTACAGATTATTATTTTCTTAATTTTGGTGAAACATGATGGAGTCTGAAGCTGGAAGCAGATCTTCTAACATTCAAAACAATCAAACAGTGTTCCTAAGTCAAAGACAAATTCATGTAGTTCATCAAAGTGTAACAAAAGTAACAAAAAGAAAATTCCTGGTGGAAGATGAAGGAATTTCTAAGTTCATGAACATTTTTTTCCAGAATTTTCCTACATATATTGATAAATTTTATCTCATGAATCGAAATAAAATGGGGATTGAATGAATATTGGTGCGTCTGTTTTCTAGGAAACACCAAAATTATATGAAACAATCATGTAATCCTGAAAATGAACAAAAAAAGGAATATCATTTCAGATTTAGAAAAAGACGATCATGATATTAAGATAATAGAACAAAAAGTTTCAGTTGATGAGCATGCAGGTGAGCAGTGGTTAGTGCACACGACCCATGTACGGAGGCCTTTATTCTTCGACGCGGCACCGACCCGGGTTTGAATCCGGCTTGTGGTCCTTCGCCGCATGTCTCTCCCCCTCTCTCATATGCCCTTTCCTGTCAGCCTACTGTCACAAAAACGAGCCACTAGTGCCTTAACACCTAAAAAAAAAGAAGAAAAAAAAGTTAGGGTTGAATTAAAGAATAATGGGCATAAAATTTTATATTAAAGATAAAATGAAGCAGAGTCATGAAAAGTAGACCCTATGTCCTCCAGCAGCTTAAGCCTATAGCAGCATAACTAAATGAACTAAAAGATTGACTAAAAAATGTTATAATAGGTTTTTAAATGGAAATTATTAAAGTAATCTGTAAAAAAAAAAATCTAATCTTTGTCAATTCTTTGTTTTTTATTTAAAAATTACTTTTACCAACCACAGTCTAACCTTTAATAGAAACCCATTTTTTATAAAAGCATGAGCATGTGGTGACAGTAGATATTGATTTGCATTTTCTTGTGATTCTACAGCAATCCCTCACACCGAGCATGCATGTATTGACAGTAGAGAGGAAAACTCCCTTTTAACAGGAAGAAACCTCCAGCAGAACCAGGCTCAGTGTGAGCGGCCATCTGCCGAGGCCGACTGGGGTTTAAGGAGACAGAAGCACACAAAGGAAACATAGAAGAACTTATCTATAAATACTTTCTATGTTAGAAAAGGCAACAGTAAATTACCTCCATAGAAAGTTTTGTCTGTGAAAGAAAGAGTTACACAGATGAGCTCAGGGGCAGCATTCATGTCAAAGGGATAAAAGCACATACAGTTAAGCCTTGAAAGGCCCAAATACAATTTTCCGACAGAAAATTGTTTCGTAAGAGGTTGTGGCACACATTGAGAGTGAATGGGGATGAACACACCTGATATGATTTTCTTCTAGGAGGCTGGCGTAACTCCGACCAAGACCTCAGGTTTATTTTAGTCAGACTACTTAACTATTCAGAGGCAATTTCATAGGAAATACAAATTAAAAGCTCTGACAGCAGGGGAAACCCAACGTGATTTCCACTTAGGTCCATCATCAGACAGATTCGTCTGGGAACACACACTTCAGCATTTGGCTCTTGAAGATGGACGATGAACGTCTGATCATTAAAGCCATAGCTATGGGCTCAACTTTTAGTGGCAAAAGCTGAGCCCATAGCTATGTCTAGGAGAGAAGCAGGACTAAGCACTGAAAAGCAGGCCTAACTCTGTTATCCATATTGGAAAGTGTAGATGGCAGCTAATATTTCCCTTTAGTACGGTGTCACAGCTTAACAGGTCCAGGCAAGATGAGGCTACTTAGATGTGAAAAGGCAGAGAGAACTAAAAAATAGGGGTTGAATAAATGAATCATTTACATAGAAATTTACAACAGAGTGAAGAAGAATGATGAAAAGTGGACCCTATGTCCTCCAGCATCCTAAGCCTATAGCAGCATAACTATAGAGATGGATGGACTACAAAGTTTTCCATGCAAATTATTAAAGTAATCTGTAAAAAATATTTTATATATTTTATAGCATGACAACTTATCAGAACTATTGAATACTAATATTACTGGTATGCGCTTTTTTGCGTAAACCTAAGATAAAGTAATTCATACAGATTAATTGTGATGAGATTGCCATTGCTAAGATAAACACTATGCAAACTCAACTAACCCCTGCAGAGCAGACCTCTTAAAAAATGCAAAAGACAATTTATTACTTTCATAATAGAATAACAGCTCTGCTGCATCCATATCTTTTGACTTTTTCTCCATCCTGACAGATGTTCATATCAGATATATTTAGTGAGTCCAGCTGATCCACCTGCAGCCGATATGTGTGACACAGGGAGGCAGCAGTGGCTACCCACTGGCACAGCAATGATGCTGCGTTTTATTGGATAGACAAAAAAAAAATCACTGAGACCATCGGCCAGTTTGGCTTGACAGACCAGTTTTTTGGGAATCCTTCCAAGCTTGGACATCCAACAGGTTTCTCTCTGTCCACTGATAAGTTGGGAGCCCTTTTCTTACCCTTATTTGCAAACAATGAGGTAAATGTGTTAAAAAACACATATAAGTTGTCACGCTTATTGCAATTCACTATATTGGCCTAATTTAAGAGTCATTTTGACGACTTTCAACATAACATAACAGTTACGATCAAATGCACTGCAAAAAAATGTAAATCTCAATAAGTCCTATTTTTCTTAAAATAAGTGCTTTTTTTCTTGAATTACGGTGGTAAGTTAGAAACTGCCAATGGAAGAAGGCAATTTACTTTTAAAATAAGAAAAAAAATATTATATTGTCTTATTTCAAGTGCATATTATCTTATTATCTTATTTTAAGAGTAAAAATACTCATTCCATTGGCAAATCATTTTATTTACATACTTAAATTAAGAGTAGATACACTTGATTTAAGAAATTTGTACTAATTTTTAGATAGTTTTTGCAGTGTGCGCTGGAAAGAACCATGTAGGAGGGCACCAAGGTGCCATTTAAGGGCCGATATGCTTATAAGAGGTGAGCTTATCAGCCTAATTTCAGCGTAGCGGCTCACTAGATTAAAATACGCTGGCCAGAACCCTAAGTTACAAAGTGTTCACATCAAGTAATGCCATGAAGCATCTCCACTTGGACGCGTGTCAGATGCTCTGGATGCTCGATGCTCCAGTTGTTGAGCTGCTCTGTTTCTTGGTGTTATCTGCTTTGAGGAGTTTGAAAAAAGTAGTTTTATTTTATTTTTTTTAAGCAATACAGTCCACATCTAAGCACCATCAGTGCAGTCAGATGCAGAGAGTCTGTTTTATAGAAGTGTGGTAAAAACTGCAAGTCCCATAATATAAAATTGAGCATTTTTTACTGACAGATCTTGACATTTTTCGTCAGTGTAGGTATTTGTTAACTGTTTCACCACAGTTTAGTAAAAATATTTAAGTGGCCCAACAATAATCAGAGCTATCACTTTTCTCAGTACATGCAAATCTATTATTCTGGCTTTTTAGGTAAAACCAATGGAGTTAAACCCATTTATACACAGTAAATTCCACAGTGTTAAAGTCGTAGGGAAACCATATTTAAATGTCAAATCATTCTGACTTAAGCATGTATATAAATGTACTCTTTATCAGACGATATTGTCCCTAAATTTAGAAAATTTCTATTTGAAAAAGAATCCTGTCTTAAAATCAGTTTTTTTTTCTTCGTTATCTTATGTAGGCCAGTTAGTTATACGTCAGCCTGAACACCTAAATACACCAAACCAAGCTTCTGCCGCCCTGACGTCCTCTTCCACATCTTCGTCCCCGCTTTCCTCCTCTAAATAAAAAATGTATGATGGAGGAGACTCATCCATGACCTCCGACACTAAACTCTCCTCCTCTTGCATGTTTCCTCTATCCATAGCGTTCCTTGACAGTGTCAAGGAACCAAGTCACCAATTTAGTGCTACTTGGTCCCAATGGAATTTCCCATTGGGAACCTACTAGCACTAAGTTGCTAACTGGTTAGCAAGATGCTTCCGACAAACCGGCCACAATTAAACTTGCTTGTGAAACTTCCGCCACAACAATCTCGCCCCCTTGATAACAGACCAATCACATAAACTTTATTCAATCGTGTAAAATCGGGCACCACTCGGGAGAATTCGAAAATGCAACGGTTGGAATAGGATTCCCTACCACTTTAAATATTCAGTGTCAGAGTACATTCATTTTTTTATACTTATTACAATAACTGGAGTAAGATATAAACTATGTAGAGTTTAATTTAACACTAATTGAGAGTGGGACCAAATGCACTATGTGTTAAATTTAAGTCTTACAGTGTTACCCTAACAATGCAAATTAATTACTTTCAATGCAATTACTGTTGTATGGATGCATTTTTCATAGCTTTATGCTCTGCAGAAACAGAGATCACAGCTGGGGTGTCGTGTCTTTGTCCCAGACTGAATCAGCTTCTCTAGTTGGTTGGCGCTCAGCGTCCAACTGCAAAAGTACAGATTTACCATCTCCGGCATCCGCCATCTTGGATGCTAGAGCGCTCCAAATGATGTTCTCCCAATCCTCTAAATTTTTGCTGCTGGGTCTCCTCGATGCTAACGCCATAATGTTTCATTAACGTTTAAACAGGGTTTTCGTAAGTCATTAAAAATCATTAAAGGTCATAAAATTATTTATTAAATTAAGGCCCTAATATGCATTAAAATTCATTAAATGTGATTATCGTGACATTTAAAATGCTTTATTTAAAAAAAGATTTTTTTATTAAAAAAAATGTGGTCAGATATATTATATTAGATATAACTGGTTCTGTGTATTTGCGTGGAACTGATTGCTCAGAAATGTTTGAAAAAGGAGCTTGAGGCGGAGAAAAAACAAGAGAATGGGAAAATGGACGTTTGAACAAAATTGGCTGGAGAACGAGGAACTGACGGTAAAGATGACGAACGACTTTGCTGTGTTATGGGTACTTGTTGATGGCATAAAAATGTTTTCTAAGTGCATTAAAAAAGAGCATTAAAAGCATCAAATTAGAGTTATTCATTCCTGTATAAACCCTGTAGAAGTAAAAACAGCATTAATATTGCATTCATGTAAATGTTAAAATCAAGATTCAGCATTTCCTCTACCGCCATCAAAGGTTTCTACTCTTATTTTTATACTTATGCTTTTATACTCTGACATTCGTTATGGGTCACTTTAAATTAATTAAAGTAATCTTCCTTCCACTTCAACAATATATCTAATATTTTGTCTGTTTCCAGTTTGTCTCCTGAAATTTGATGTATATGATGGGATGTAAATGTAAGGGTGTGAATACTTTTGTAAAGCATTGCATATAAATAACGTGCAATACGTCATTCGTCATAGATGTATGTTTGTAGATTTTATCCAGACCTGATTAGATGTGTTACATTATGTCATGTTTTTAATCTTATAGAAAACACATGTTTCCCTGCTGGATCACAGCAGCAGCCTGTATAGCATTTCCTTTTTGTACCCATTGTGTCGTCTCATGCGTTGCTTGAAATTTCATCCATATTTGGTGTTTTGTATCTCCCAGACAATCCGCTCCTGATGTACTCGTCTTTCTCCGTCTTTTTTACCCAGGCCACTTGAGTTTCCAGGACTGCTTTGTGACTTCAGGGGTGTGGAACGTGGCGGAGCTGGTCCGCGTGTCGCAGAGTGAGTCATTGCTGTGATTTCTAATATCAGCCTGCATCTCTGTTCCCGATCAAAAGCAGACTCAGAGCATTTTCATGTAAAACCTATGTGTGGGAGCTTGGTGCAGGTCAGGGGAAACCAGATTTTATGATAAAACAGCTTCGATAAATTATATTATGCTGTTAGAAAATCAATAAAATAAGAAAAATATTTGCAGTCAGGTTCTTAGAATAGCATTTTCTGCTATGTAATCACTAGAAAAGATGCAGACATGTTTGGTGAAATCTTTAGGTTCTCTGTAGAGATTAATTCAATTCAATCCAGTTTATTTCTATAGCACCAATTCACAACATCTCATATCAAGGCACTTCACAGTTCACCAGATCATACAGTTTAATTGATATAAAGTTTTCTATCAAAGGATAACCAGTTGATTGCATCGACTCATTGACTCAAATACAATCCCTCACACTAAGCATGCTTGTAGCGACAGTGGAGAGGAAAAACTCCCTTTTAACAGGAAGAAACCTCCAGCAGAACCAGGCTCAGTGTGAGCGGCCATCTGCCGAGGCCAACTGGGGTTCAAGGAGACAGAAGCAGAGATATTAGCAGATAAATATCTGCTAATATCTTTCCAGCTGTAGGAAACTCTCTAGTTTGGAGAAATTATAGTTTGTTGCTCATAAAACAACCTAAAGTAACAGAGAAGATCCAAAACTGCGCCTGCACACCGAACTATAATGATTTCAGAACGTTGGACCCAATATTCAAGGTGAGACAGGCAGTGGGAGAGTTCAACGCGTTTATTCAAACACAGACAGAAACGCAGGGGCTGCTCATCAGCTGGATCCTCTGGCAAAGATAGAAACTCAGGTTAGTGACTTTAAATCTAAGACGGGCCACGACTACGAGCATAAGTCACTAACCTGGTTCTCAGTTCAGTCCGATTCCGGAGGAACACTGAAAACAATTATCTAACCACTTTTGGCATTTACTAAATCATATGTAGCAGCAACAGTGTCCATGATGGGAAATCCAAAGCAGGAGTCAGAAGACAGCTCCAAGTTCAGAAAGCCGGCAGAATCCAGGAATCAGTCCAGAACAGATCAAACTAAGAGCAAAACAGGGACAAAGCAAAAACTCAGAAGACCCAACAGCTGAAACAGGTCAGGATCAGAGAATCAGAATAATAAACTAAATGCTAGAGTTAATCTCACAAACTGCTCCAATAACCTGATGCTGATAGTAGGCAAGCAAACAACATATATAGCTGAGGAACCAAGTGGAAATGATCGGCGTTAGCCGGGCTTACGCTGTACGATTTTTTGCCCTTTTCGGGACAGTTCTCCAACGAGAATTGGTCCGACTTCCAGCCTGATGGTGCGTCGTGTAGTGCACAGGGGGTAGCGAGGGGCGATCAACCTCTCACCATCACTTCCCTCACAGGAATCGTAACATCCGGAGAAAATCAAACACGATTGAAATTCATTCAACTGTCATAAGATAGTCATGGGCAAAACGCTAAGAGGGCAAACAAGGACTCTTCTTCTTCCTCTCAGATGAAAACAAAGAAGCATGGCGGGGGTGCAAATGAAATGGAGTTCTTTCTTCAAATCTTACAGACCGTAGTAGCCACGTTTGCTCAGCCATGTCTTTTTTTCAAATATGTCGTCGCCTTTTCTTTTTAGAGCTTTCAGCACAAAATTCCACAGTTTGCCAAGGCAGCTCGTTTCACTCTAGTGAGCTTCATATTCCTCTTCTACTGGTTTGGCTTCAGGATAGACAAGTCCAAGTAGCGCCGTCTCACTGCGGAGCTCAGTCCCACATGGTTTATAGACGTACAGTGTGAGCAGGTAGATCGCATCAGAGCGTCGGGCCGCACAGTGTGAGAACATACATTTCGAACTGTCAACTCACACTGTACAATGAAACCCTGTGGTTTTATTCTCATAATTTCATTATTCTCGTAATTTTACAACTTTATCCTCGTATTTTACGACTTTATTCTCGTAATTTTACTACTTTATTCTCATAATATTACGACTTTTTTCTCAAAATTTCATTATTCTCGTAATTTTACAACTTTATTCTCGTAATTTTACGACTTTATTCTCGTAATTTTATGACTTTATTCTCATTATTTTATAACTTTATTCTCGTAATTTTACAACTTTATCCTCGTATTTTACGACTTTATTCTCGTAATTTTACTACTTTATTCTCATAATATTACGACTTTTTTCTCAAAATTTCATTATTCTCGTAATTTTACAACTTTATTCTCGTAATTTTACGACTTTATTCTCGTAATTTTATGACTTTATTCTCATTATTTTATAACTTTATTCTCGTAATTTTACAACTTTATTCTCGTAATTTTACGACTTTATTCTCATAATATTACGACTTTTTTCTCAAAAATTCACTATTCTCGTAACTTTATTTTCATAATTTTATAACTTTATTCTCATAATGTTATGACTTTATTCTCATAATATTAACTATTATTGTTGTAACTTTATTCTCATAATTTTACAACTTTATTCTCGTAATTTTACGACTTTATTCTTGTAATTTTATGACTTTATTCTCATAATTTTAAAACTTTATTTTCGTAATTTTACAACTTTATTCTCGTAATTTTACGACTTTATTCTCATAATATTACGACTTTTTTCTCAAAATTTCATTATTCTCGTAATTTTATAACTTTATTCTCGTAATTTTACGACTTTATTCTCATAATGTTACGACTTTATTCTCATAATTTTGACTATTTTTGTTGTAACTTTATTCTCGTAATTTTATGACTTTATTTTCGTAATTTTACGACTTTATTCACGTAATTTTACGACTTTATTCTCGTAATTTTATGACTATTCTTGCTGCAACTTTATTCTCGTAATGTTAGGACCTTATTCTCGAAATAGTAGAAAAAAAATCTCTAGCTTGTTCCTAATACTCCATCGTATTTTTCCACCTTCATGCAACAGTAAATTAGTAAATCAGTAAATCACCATCAGTAATTTTCCCATTGTATAACAGAGTAGCATTATTTTTGTTCTTAACCAAAGGAGTTGTGTTCATAATCTTTGTTTTTTAATTTCTTCCTGTTTTTCTTTTAATGACTGTAATAAAGGAAGAACCAATCATCCCTATCTGTATATCCTGTGGAATTGCAATTGTCTAGCTAGAGAATGCTATTGTAATGAACAGATAGCTTTAGATGACACATGTATTGTTTAACATTGAAATTAACAATAAAAATAGAATTGAAAAAAAGAAGTCTGAACCTTAGAGCGTTCTGCTGAAAGTCGGCCACTTCACAGAGGCCGTATGAGCCTCCCTGTCCGCAGCGGTTACCGCGCTCTGAGCTTCCCCACCACAAAGCATCAGAGACGTCCAACCCCAGCTACCACAGGTTGCAGCATTCAAACGTCACACATAGATTAGAAACACAGGGACTCGTGGGTTTTAACCCCTGTACCAATTAAAGTGAAATTACAGTAAAATGGTATTTAACTGTGAAACATTTATTAGACCTCAGTGAACCTCAGCAGGCGAGCTGACCCCAACCAGGCAGAAACAATCTGTTCATTGGTCACGCTTAAAAACTTCAGCCTCAAATGAATGAGTATCTGTGTGGTTTTCTGCTGTGTGACGGGATCTCTATGTTTGCATGTCTCAGCTCCCGTGGCCACGGCGACAGGCCCAAACTTCTCCCTGGCAGACCTGGACAGCCCGGGCTATTACAATATCAACCAGGTCACCCTGGGACGCCGTTCCATCACCTCCACCCCCTCCACCAGGTACATCCACCTCCAACACATTCCTGTTGGTACCACTGATTACAGATCAGTTTCCTTTCTAACCTTTGACCTGGAAAAAAAACGGATTTAGGTTCATAGCTCTGTTTACAACTTTCACTATCAGATCCAGAAGCACAATCCGTCCTGCACATGCGCAAACAGATATACATTGTGTGTCCATATATATTGTAATTATGGGACTAAAATTACTTCTTTAATCTTTAACTCTCTAAAGAATGCTAATACGCATCTTTAAATAATGTTTTTTGACTTTTGTAAGACAATTTTGATGCTTTTTACATTTTCTTCGTTCAACTGCTTCTCTGTCGTCATCATAGGACAAAATATGATTAAACCATGTTTATCTGAATTTTAGTTGTTTCTTTCTTCAGATTACGCACCATATATCATAAAGTTAACACAAAACAAAAGCATAGACCTCAAAAAGACTAGATTTATGTTTAAATCCAAAGCCGAAAAAGTTAGCTCCCGGAAGTAGCGCAGGATCCCATTTCCTGTGCGGATCGGACACGACTGAAAAAAAAGAAAGGATTTTAATGCATTTGTTTTCCCAGGAAATACATTATTAACCTTTAACACATTATAGTTTAGTATGCGTATTTCTTTTTGGGAGGGAAAACATCATTTAGGTCTTTTTAACAAAATAAAATCGAGGGCGACCCGGATGTATATCTGGATGCGCAAATGAGCTGATCCGCCGAACGGATTTTGCTTCCTGGACGGATCGGGTAGTGACGGTAAGAACTGCTATCGATTTGTTTTTTTTTCTCTAGCCTTTATGGTAAAGACAGAATAAATACAAAGGTGACTTTTTTACAAGGTATCCAGCAGGAATTGCTGATATAATCAGCCGATATTAGCTTTAAAACTGAATATCAGACATTCCGCCAATTAAACTCAACTGTTTCTAGGGTTGCAACTAATCCTTTGAATTCATTGAAGATTTTTTATTGTTAAAGAATTTGATTAATTAAAAATATGTTTTAAAAAATTCTATATGGTAGTTAAATATAGAACATAATGCAAAAAAAATGAACGACAGCAGTTAGCCTCAAGTCCTTTTTTTGATTATGAGATTTTTCAGTTTCATTTCAGAACACATTTACAAAACGTGTTCTTAGAACAAAGTTTACTCCAGATGTAAAATAAATAAATGTAATCTAACAAAAACTTCCAACTGTTTTTAATATTCTTTTTTTGTTTCTGCATTTTTTATTTTATTTTATTTATGTATTTATTTATTTTTCTACTTGCTTTGATTCTGTTTTATCTTCCTGTATTTTAATCATGTAAAGCACTTTGCATTGTCTTTGTACTGAATTGTGCTTTACAAATAAATTTGACTTGCCTTACCTTGCCTATGTAAGCAGGTTAGCAGCAGTTATCTGCAAGTTGAATGATTTAAACACCAGCATGTCAGCCAGAATTTCAGTATTGTGCATCCCTGATGTTTACTTTAAGATATTCGTGTTCAGTGCAGCTAACATAGATGTAGATCTATAGAATAACTCTGAAATTTATAAGATTACACCAGATTTCAAAAATTGGAAGCTAAAAACGTTATATCGTTCAGCCTTCCTGTTATCTGCTTGGTTTCTCTCTCACTCAGAATGAGCCACAGGCATCATCATAGAGTGATGCCTGTTTGTTCTCAGTTTGTTCTTGAAATTTTTCTTGCTTTGCTTCTGATTGTCGTCTTTCTTCTCCCTTTTCCTTCCTCTTCACTCATTCCAACTCATTGCCTCTCATTTCCCCGCCAACCTCTCCCTCTCTCTCTCTGTCTCTCTCTCGCCCCGTCTGTGTCCGTGTCTGTTTTTACTTCTCGCTCTCTCTGCTCTCTCCTCCCCGTTCGTCTTACGCTGCAGGACTGAAATGGAGCTTTATGCAAGTCTCCCACGGAGGTAGTTACACTCTTTGCAAAATATCTCCCCCGACACTAATGTAACACAGATCCCTCCATCGCACTCGAACAAACCCAACACACGCACGCTGTCACTCATATACGTGCGTTCTGTACACTGGCAGCACCCCCCGTTGCTTTATTGGTCACAGATGTATAAGAATCCGCCAACTCGCACAACAATGCGTGTTTGGGATCAGTCGGTCTGCTTTCTAACGTGAGGCCGGCATTTTGTTAATATTTTAGCCCTGTTCCTGTCACACTGTCTCCAGCTGGCCCTCTCTGTCCCTCTGGCTGTAACATAATATTAAAACAACACACTAAACACAAATCTTGACATGGGGAATTTTTTATTAGTCTTGATTTTTATGCAGACCCCTGTTCGGACTCCCGAGGAATTATGCAGCCACGTCAGCCCTCAGAGGTCCATGGGAATTATGCATGTACATTTATTAGAATCTCAAACACAGTGCATTGCAGGAGCATTCATACGCCTGAGGCCTTTTTCACATTTTATTACATTACAGCCATTAAAATGTATTAATGATTTGGGGGATTTTATTCAACACTGGAAAGAATCATCTAAACCTTTTATCTAAGCAGGTAAGTTGAATATTTGCCAATGAAAGAAGTATTTGGGCCTCTAAAATACATACATAAACCGTACTTTATGTTAAATAATGGAAATGTTTTTTGTGGTTTTGCAAAAATCATTTTCTGTCAGCAGATTATTCACTTATCTCCTCAAATCATGTGCAGATACACTCACCTAAAACTTTACGTACATTTAGTCTACTTTTAGCAGAGAATGGATCTGCATATATTAGGGCATAACGAAAGAAAGACAAAAGAAAATTATTCAAAAAAAAAAGAAAATTAAAAATCACTGGACTTTGTTTCCAAGTTTGCAGATGTTTCGATTCCATTCCAGGAAGCTTTTTACATTCAAAATGTCAGGAATAATGTTGAGTTCAAAGCCCAGTGGATTGTTTTTAATGTTCTTCTTTTTGGAATGACTATGACCTGGATGACTGAGAATCTTCACCAGCAAAAAAAAAAAATGGTATTAATAGTAGGAATGCACCAATATGAAAAAAAAATTTCATCATATCCAAAAACAGCAAATACTGGATTGTTATTATCGAAGGATCTATATATCCAGAGCTTCACTGTTACCAGTAGATCTGGTAGAGAGACACTCGGAAAAAATCTGCAGAGGATGTATGGATAAAACAAATAAACGCCTGCCACACTTTTCAGATTTTCAATATGATTCACAATTCTGCACCTCTTTGTGTCGACACCTCCTATAGGATCTGTTGTTTATTTTTAAAAGCTGTGAAAACTTTTGCAAGTAGGTTCCACCATCGATATCACACACAGACGTAACACCCTTAATGTCCTTCCTCTTCTCCTTTTCAACACTTGGAAAACAAGCTTTCTCATGTTTCTCTCCTTCTTGTTCCAATTCTCAGCTCCAACAAGCGCAAGTCCATCGATGACAGTGAGATGGAGAGCCCAGTGGATGATGTGTTTTACTCGGGCCGCTCCCCCGCGGCCGGCAGCAGCTCTCAGTCCAGCGGTTGGCCTAACGATGTGGACGCAGGTATTGTTACTGGAAGTGTGACATCACTGCGGCCTCTGCAGGAGATGGGCTGAGGCGTCGCTAGTGACGAGAACGTGTTCAGAGTTTTTTTAGATAAAGGATTCTGGTTTAGCTTTCCTGATCAGTTTTAAGTTCCAGAGGTTTTCCTTTGGGATTAAAGGAATCATTTGACATTTTTGGAAATATTGGATTCATGTTACAAATTTTTTATCTCAAATGATATTATTCTGGTTGTAAAACAATGTTTTTAATTTTATTCTGAAATGTACTCATTGTGCAAAGGAAGTTATTTTGGATATTTTGGAGGTTTTTAAGGATCAATAACTTATTATTGCTTTTCCTCAGTCCACAGAGGGTCACAATTACATAAACATTGTCTAATATTTCTTACATCTACTATTACCAAGCAGCTTTTAGTTATAATTCTGACTGGATGCATGAGATTATCTTAAAGGTATAAGTAACAATTGGCTTTGAGCTGCGGATTATGTTGCCTGCTGAATTTATGTTGTACATTTTAGGATATTTTTATGTCTGAGGAAAAGTTTTCAGTTCTCAGTAGAAAAAAAAGCTGTCAGGTCTCCAATCTCAGAAAAATAGGAGTTATGCTACGTTCACACCGCAAGCAGCAGGAGCAGCAAAAACGCGGGTACTGCTTCATTTATGATGCTTGTAAAAGTTTAGTTCTGACACATGGATGTACTGCAAAAACAATCTAGAAATAAGTAAAAAAAATATCTTAAATTAAGTGTATTCACCCTTAATTTGAGTAGGTAAATGAGTATTTTTACTCCTAAAATAAGATAATTCGATAATATGTACTTGAAATAAGATAATGCAATTGTGTTTTCTTATTTTTAGTTTAAATCGTCTTCTTCCATTGGCAAGATGTCTCATTTACCTCCTCAATCCAACAACAAATGGACTATTTTAAGAAAAAATTACTTATCTAGATTTCGATTTTTTTCCACTGTGAAGCATCTTTGCTGCACAGTCGAAAATTGGGTCTGATGCATATTGGGCGGAGCTACCCGATCCTTTCTTTGTCTGTAACAATGGCAGCCATATTTGCTATGATCAATGGGTAAAAAGTAGTTTTAACACATTTTTAAGTGAGAAAGTCCACCTGAAAACTTCATCTGTGCAGTCAGTTCATTCAGATTAAATCTTTTCTTCAAATATTTCGCTGTCAGAGCCGCTCAGACCCCCGTACTCCGGCGGTGCTCTGTCCTTAGGAATCCCTTTCAAGAGCAGCCTCTGGCCTGGTTGCCTCTTCACGGTTCGCCTCGGCGGCTAGAAGACGGTTTTCATGTACGGAATCCAAACTGCAGGCACCAGGATAATAAAAGCGAACATTTTTTGCCGGCAGGTTTCGACATTTTAAGTTAATTTAGGCATTAATAAACTGTTTCAGAGGAGTGATCATAGCGCTCTGCATCAGCAGTGCTGTGTCTGTCTCCCTGCCGGCTCCCAGATCAGCGTCTCTGATCAGTTGATGTGACACATTGAGCAGCAAAAGTAAAATTTTTCCAATTCGAGCAGAAGCTGCATTTGCAGCACGACGCGCGCATCAGACGCTCGGAAGCTCATGACGCGCTGCTCCTGCTGCTCAAAATGCGCTGCAGGACCTTTTGCTGCGCCTTGATGAGCATCAACCATTGACTTTGCATGTAAACCAGCTGCTTCTCCTGCCTCTGCTGCTTTAGGTGTGAACGTAGCATTAGACTATTTTAAACATACATGAAATGGAAAACAAACCAAAGATCAGCAAAATAGAATAACTGATAACTGAAAACCAAAACCTCAAAGTCCCAAAAGAGGAGAACCATGCAACAGGGTCACAAGAAAAAAGATGCTGGCAGTAACCTTAGCAAATTAAAATACATCTGAGAGTTTTAGTGCTTCCTATTTAAAACAATTCCAGTTGCAGTTTTGGATTTTTACACTGTGTGTTGGCTGACATTATTATTTTTTTCCTCCTGGAGAAAGAATAATTCAGATGAATCATCCAAATCTACAAATAACCATGATATTATTGTCCATATTTATAGAATCTAAACCTCTGGTCTCTATGTTCTTACTTCTTGCAACTGTTTGTCGACATCTTATATCTTCCAGAAATGTCAAATGTTTCCTTATATCTGAAATAGTAGAAATGTAAATGTAAATGTATAGCAGAAATGTTTTCTTCTCCTGGTTTAGTTGAAGCAGAAGCCGCAGCTCACCTTCTGCCATCAAACATCTGTTTTAATACTTGTTGCTTTTATCTCCTGCTCTTCTTCGCTTTCCTTCCTCATCCTCCCCATTCCCAACATTTTAGTCCCCATTTCTACTCCACTAAAAACTTTTATCAAAGACGTTCCACCAAACAGAGGCAGAAGGACAATCTGCTGCCGCAGCGAGATTACAGATTTAGAGGCACTTAGCAAGATTCTTCTTATTTTATCTTATTGTTTAAAGAACCGGTTTTGAATTACATGTTCCTTTAAGATTGTCTCCAGTGTTTTAAACTGTGTTACCTTTATCAAGGCTTGGCTGTCTGCTTCAGTTTTCACGCCAAGCCTGTCTGTGTCTTTCACAAACACAGACAGGCTTGTAATAGAAGGGATGCAGACGCAGAAGAAGGATAATCTGTATCCTAAGATCCTAACCCATTCATTTAATCTCAGCCACGTTTCTTTCTTATTTTCAAATAGAGCAGTTCTCCTCAGCTCTGTCTCCTAACTCCCACTCACCGTCCCACGTGCCCTTCAGTCTCACTATTCTCACCACTTTCAGTCGTCCAGTATCCCTTTAAAGCAACCCCCAGTTTCTCTAACCCAGTGGTCTCACACTCTAATCCTTAAGGATTGCCCTAAAAACCCCATTCAAAGGGTTAAACTAGCTCACGAGCCTGAAGCCGAGCTCTGCTAACGAGTTATGCTGAAGCAGAAAAGTTGTCAGGTCTATGGAAAAAATATGACTAGATGTTAGAAAATATGTTTCCAGGTCTCATGAAAACATTGAGAGTTCTCAGAAAAAAGGTTTTCAAGTCCAAAGAAATTGTTAGGTCTCAAGAAAAAAGTTGCCAGGTCTCAAGTAGGAATGAGTATTGTTAAGGGTTTTGTGATACGATATGCATTGCGATACTTGTGCCAGGATACGATATTGTCACAAATTGCAAGATCAAGGTATAGGCTAATGTCAAAATTAAATGTAGAGATCAAAAATCAAGTGCTGTATACTCAGTAGAAGATATTTATCATTCAGTTATTTTGTTGTTTGGTAGCCATGTTGTTTGGGGTTTTAGTCACTCAGCATCTGCTACTGCAATTGCCTCGACTACATGCACAGCAAAAGGGCTCCATGGCCCCATATACCGGAGTGGGGGTGCAGAAGTAGTGCATATTTCCCCATTGTTTTTGGGAAAATTTATTTTTAAAAGAATCGATATTAGAAACTTAAGGATCGATATTATATTGGTAGTCAAAAAATCATGATATACTGTATTGCAAAATCGATTTTTTTTTCCCCCAAACACCTAGTCTCAAGTAATAAGACGTTGGATCTCAGGAAATTGTTGTCATGTCTTAAATAATAAGATGTCGGGTCTCAGGAAAAAATGCAGGTCTCGAGAAAAAGGTTTTCAGGTGTCAGAAAATATTGTCAATTTTCAGGAAAAAGGTTGTTAGGTCAGAGGAAAATGTTAACTCTCAAGAAAACCACTCAAGAAAAGTTGGCAGGTCTCAATGAATAGTTTTTTAAGTCTCAGAAAAATATAGTCAAATATCAGGAAGAAGGTTGTCAGGTCTCAGGAAATATCTTGTCAGGTCTTAAGTAATAAGATGTTAACTATCAGGAAAACCTTGTAATTTTTCGAGAAAAAGTTGTCAGGTCTCAATAAATAGGTTTTATGTCTCAGGAAAATTTCAGGCCTCGAAAAAAAGGTTTTTAGGTCTCAGAAGATATTGTCAATTTTTAGGAAAAAGTGGTCGAGTCTCAGGAAAACCTTGTCATGTCTCAAAAAAATAAACTGTGAAGTCTTAATAAATAGGTTTTATGTCTCAGGAAATATGTTGTCAAGTCTCAGGAAAAATATTGTCAAATTTCAGGAAGAAGGTTGTCAGGTCTCAGGAAATATCTTGTCAGGTCTTAAGTAATAAGATGTTAACTATCAGGAAAACCTTGTCATTTTTCGAGAAAAAATTGTCAGGTCTCAATAAATAGGTTTTATGTCTCAGGAAAATGTCAGGTCTCGAGAAAAAGATTTTAGGTCTCAGAATATATTGTGAATTTTTAGAAAAAAGTTGTGGAGTCTCAGGAAAACCTTGTCATGTCTCAAAAAAATTAACTGTGAAGTCTTAATAAATAGGTTTTATGTCTCAGGAAATATGTTGTCAAGTCTCAGGAAAAATATTGTCAAATTTCAGGAAGAAGGTTGTCAGGTCTCAGGAAATATCTTGTCAGGTCTTAAGTAATAAGATGTTAACTATCAGGAAAACCTTGTCATTTTTCGAGAAAAAGTTGTCAGGTCTCAATAAATAGGTTTTATGTCTCAGGAAAATGTCAGGCCTCAAGAAAAAGGTTTTTAGGTCTCAGAAGATATTGTCAATTTCTAGGAAAAAGTTGTTGAGTCTCAGGAAAACCTTGTCATGTCTCAAAAAAAATAAACTGTGAAGTCTTAATGAATAGGTTTTATGTCTCAGGAAATATGTTGTCAAGTCTCAGGAAAAATATTGTCAAATTTCAGTAGGAAGGTTTGCCAGGTCTCAGGAAATATCTTGTCAGGTCTTAAGTAATAAGATGTTAACTATCAGGAAAGCCTTGTCATTTTTCGAGAAAAAGTTGTCAGGTCTCAATAAATAGGTTTTATGTCTCAGGAAAATGTCAGGTCTCGAGAAAAAGATTTTAGGTCTCAGAATATATTGTGAATTTTTAGAAAAAAGTTGTGGAGTCTCAGGAAAACCTTGTCATGTCTCAAAAAAATTAACTGTGAAGTCTTAATAAATAGGTTTTACGTCTCAGGAAATATGTTGTCAAGTCTCAGGAAAAATATTGTCAAATTTCAGGAAGAAGGTTGTCAGGTCTCAGGAAATATCTTGTCAGGTCTTAAGTAATAAGATGTTAACTATCAGGAAAACCTTGTAATTTTTCGAGAAAAAGTTGTCAGGTCTCAATAAATAGGTTTTATGTCTCAGGAAAATGTCAGGTCTCAAGAAAAAGGTTTTTAGGTCTCAGAAGATATTGTCAATTTCTAGGAAAAAGTTGTTGAGTCTCAGGAAAACCTTGTCATGTCTCAAAAAAAATAAACTGTGAAGTCTTAATGAATAGGTTTTATGTCTCAGGAAATATGTTGTCAAGTCTCAGGAAAAATATTGTCAAATTTCAGTAGGAAGGTTGTCAGGTCTCAGGAAATATCTTGTCAGGTCTTAAGTAATAAGATGTTAACTATCAGGAAAGCCTTGTCATTTTTCGAGAAAAAGTTGTCGGGTCTCAATAAATAGGTTTTATGTCTCAGGAAAATGTCAGGTCTCGAGAAAAAGATTTTAGGTCTCAGAATATATTGTGAATTTTTAGAAAAAAGTTGTGGAGTCTCAGGAAAACCTTGTCATGTCTCAAAAAAATTAACTGTGAAGTCTTAATAAATAGGTTTTATGTCTCAGGAAATATGTTGTCAAGTCTCAGGAAAAATATTGTCAAATTTCAGGAAGAAGGTTGTCAGGTCTCAGGAAATATCTTGTCAGGTCTTAAGTAATAAGATGTTAACTATCAGGAAAACCTTGTAATTTTTCGAGAAAAAGTTGTCAGGTCTCAATAAATAGGTTTTATGTCTCAGGAAAATGTCAGGCCTCAAGAAAAAGGTTTTTAGGTCTCAGAAGATATTGTCAATTTCTAGGAAAAAGTTGTTGAGTCTCAGGAAAACCTTGTCATGTCTCAAAAAAAATAAACTGTGAAGTCTTAATGAATAGGTTTTATGTCTCGGGAAATATGTTGTCAAGTCTCAGGAAAAATATTGTCAAATTTCAGTAGGAAGGTTTGCCAGGTCTCAGGAAATATCTTGTCAGGTCTTAAGTAATAAGATGTTAACTATCAGGAAAGCCTTGTCATTTTTCGAGAAAAAGTTGTCGGGTCTCAATAAATAGGTTTTATGTCTCAGGAAAATGTCAGGTCTCGAGAAAAAGATTTTAGGTCTCAGAATATATTGTGAATTTTTAGAAAAAAGTTGTGGAGTCTCAGGAAAACCTTGTCATGTCTCAAAAAAATTAACTGTGAAGTCTTAATAAATAGGTTTTATGTCTCAGGAAATATGTTGTCAAGTCTCAGGAAAAATATTGTCAAATTTCAGGAAGAAGGTTGTCAGGTCTCAGGAAATATCTTGTCAGGTCTTAAGTAATAAGATGTTAAATATCAGGAAAACCTTGTAATTTTTCGAGAAAAAGTTGTCAGGTCTCAATAAATAGGTTTTATGTCTCAGGAAAATGTCAGGTCTCAAGAAAAAGGTTTTTAGGTCTCAGAAGATATTGTCAATTTCTAGAAAAAAGTTGTTGAGTCTCAGGAAAACCTTGTCATGTCTCAAAAAAATAAACTGTGAAGTCTTAATGAATAGGTTTTATGTCTCAGGAAATATGTTGTCAAGTCTCAGGAAAAATATTGTCAAATTTCAGTAGGAAGGTTGTCAGGTCTCAGGAAATATCTTGTCAGGTCTTAAGTAATAAGATGTTAACTATCAGGAAAGCCTTGTAATTTTTCGAGAAAAAGTTGTCAGGTCTCAATAAATAGGTTTTATGTCTCAGGAAAATGTCAGGTCTCGAGAAAAAGGTTTTTAGGTCTCAGAAGATATTGTCAATTTTTAGGAAAACAGTTGTCAAGTCCCAGGAAAACCTTGTCATGTCTAATAAAAAAGCTGTGAGGTCTTAATAAATAGGTTTTATGTCTCAGGAAATATGTTGTCAAGTCTCAGGAAAAATATTGTCAAATTTCAGGAAGAAGGTTGTCAGGTCTCAGAAATATAATTTTAGGTCTGAAGAAAATGTTAAGTCTGCCAGGTCTCAGCAAAATGTCTCAAGAAAAAAATTTGCCATCTCTAAGGAAAATGTTGTCAAGTCTCTTGAAATAAGTTTCAGATCTTTGAAAAAAAAACCTGTCAGGTTTTATGGAGAAATGTTCATGTATGGATTCAGGTGTGTTGAGGCCCAGAGGAATCTTTGAGGACTAGAGTGTGAGACCTTCAACCCTCCCTGCTTCTAACCGTCATGATGACTTTCTCTCATCGGATGTATTTGCAATGTGACTTCATTGGTGCAGTATTTGATTTCAGGGTTTGCTTAAGGAAACTCCCTCTTAAATGCTTCCCATTTGATAACTATTTTATAATATTGCTGCTCTCTGTGTTATTAAATACCCATATGATTTAACCCCAGTGCTCTGTTTCTCAATCTGTTTCTCTCTTTCCTCTGTCATTATCTCTCCTCCATTGTTAACTCTTCCCTTCTCCCCTGTTTGGCCTTTCAGTGCAGCACCATTTGGCCAGTGTGCAGGAGAGGAAGATTAAGCATGAGAGCGATGGAGTGCAGTTTCCTTACCATGGTTAGAACATTAAACATTCTACTGTGTACATGTATAAGTTGCTCTCCTTTCCGCTCACACCGCCCTCAGCTTGTGTGTGCATCTCTGTCTGTTCTGCCTTTCCTGTGGGCTCTCAGAGCTTTGTTTCCCGCTCCTCTTCCTCTCTCTTCCCGCTCCCTTCTTTTGTGTGTCCTGTTCTCTGGTTCTGTTGCTGCTGGGTGTGGGTTGTCTTTCTACTGGGTCTCTGCTGCTTTCCATCGCGGGTTCACCAAAGTCTTTTGGTAGCCCAGTAGCTCCATAACATCCTCCATCTGTCCTCCTCCGTGTTGTGATAAGGGGGAAGGAATCAAATGTGGAGCTGTTTGCATTTAAAAACATGGATCCAACCACATTTACAACATGTATGAATTCTCAAAAGCTCCTGCAAACTGAATTTTATTGGTATTTGTTTTATTATGTCCAAAAAAGACCCTCTATGTCAGCATTTTGCAACCACAACTCCAATGTGTTTGGGTGTGATTTTAGACAACGGACCCACACAATGCTAGTTTGAAGTATTCCTTTTAGGTTTCTCTTTCCTAACTTTCTAACAAAGCCTGTATGGAGAGCCAGAGGTGTAACCAAAAAATGTTAACAAGGGTTGCCTGGCAATTACCAATCTACACTGAGGGGGGCCGAAAGCGGATAGGCGCCAGAACCTCAGGGTCAATCTACACTGTTCCAAAAGGAAAATGAACAACCACAACATCCATATTTTCTAAACAAAGACTAACTACACTTTCCTACAGCCTTTGATAACAAATTTAAGCTGTAGGGGACAAAATTCTTTCAAGTTTGAGTTCTGGGGCGAACACCTTAATCATTGTCATTACTTGCATATTTTGTATGCAACCCTAGACAAGGCAGGTTCAGAGTCCAGAGTCTAATGGTTCCAGAAGCGTGCCAACGCAAGTACGCATAGATGCAGACGGGCAGGCTCAGTGGTTGACAGAACAGAGACAAGACACTGTACCAGGATTTCAGCAGGACTTTAAACTGGTCTCCTCCTTGGAGCCAGGCTTACGGGAGTAAAACTGACCTTCTCCGCATTACGAGCCAAAACCCTGAGGGCTCCGCGGAGAAGGACCAGGACATGATCAAAAGACAAGACAGACACTAAAACCCTCTCACTCCACTGGCCGCCAGGAACCAGGACATGAACCTTAGAACTAACTAAAACTAACAGAACGGAACACAAAAATAAAGCAACAGACGCAGGTGGATAAGATGAGTGATAATTTGAAAACCAGGCAGAGTTAGTCAGGTGAGTGAAATGAACAATTAAGGTGAGCCATTAGGACAGATCATATCATATTCGTTCTGCATAAAATCAACATTTCAATCTTCTAATATCTTCGCTTAATTGATTACTTATTATTAAAGTAGTTATTTATCTCTGATTTCACTGAAGACTCCTAGATGACTTGCAAAGACATAATTTTCTCTTTACCCCATAAGAGAGAATCTAGTTCTAGTGGATCTTTAGTAGTATATTGATGTGATTAATTAACCATAATAAATTGTTTTCAATTAACTGTTAATATATGAAAAATTTAAATGTTAAATAAGTTAGAATATTACACTTGAGATTATTACTGCTGCCACCGTCAGTATTAGAGGGCAAAACTGGTAGGGCTGGCCAGAGGGTAGTGTTGCGCCGATGCCATTTTTCGGCCCCGATACCAGATACCTGATTCCTGGCTGTGCAGTATCGACCGATACCGATACCATACCGATACCATCTGTTTGAGATAGATGTGTGTGGGTATATATGAAGAAGTGCCTACTAATTGGATGTAAAATAATTGTCATCATGGCTTTGTCAAGCTGCTGCTTACCTTTGTGAAGCAGGAAAAAGACTAAAACAAAGTGAATCCAGTAGAACTTTTTATTGCCTACCTGGAATGGGTAATACATGAATGAACAAAATGGAATCGGTGCCCTATTTGTTGGTACTCGCCAATACCGATACCCCGCCCGATACTGGTATCGTTGCAATACTACCACAGGGGTGGCTGATGATTGGCCAAGGGTGGCCATGACCACCCCTGGCCCTCCATCTAGCTCCGCCCCCGTGAAGAGCATCTTTGAAGATCAAAGCCCTGCTATATAATTCCAGTTTGGATTCATGACAGCTCAATTGTTGCTGCTAAAGAAAAGACGGTTGCTCACTAATGCTCTCCAGCAAACCTCTGTGGCTTTCAGAGAACAGCTGGATTGATGCTGAGATTAAATCACACAGACACAATCCCTATTTAAAGCCCTCTGGATTATATTTAGGGGGGTTGAAGTAAATGGGGCTGAACAAAAATTGAAGTTTGTGGTTGTAACGTAAAAAAAATGTAAAGAAAAAATAAAGATTAAGCAGCCTGATATTCAGGGTGGGAATGAAGTTCCAGCTGCTTGTTTAGGCAGAGCAGCTGAAGGCTGCAGCCACCTGCCGTCAGCCTGGCTCAGCTGTCTATGAAAGGCGCAGAAAGAAAACCAAAGCTCAGGTTCTCAGGTGTGTCATCAGAGCACAAGGATCCCTCAGACTCCTCCCGTTCACAAATGTCACACAGAGAAAAAAAAAAGATATCAGAGCTCTTTAACTGATTTACATTCTCGCACATATAAACACACACGCTCCACCCCATCTGGAGAGGAACAGCGTTCCGCTCCAGATGGCACCTCCATGTGTCTACAGCAAAGGGAGCTACTGGGTTACTGCAGACATCTGTTCTGGAGATGGTGGTGGGAATGTTGGGAGAGATGTGGAGAAAAAAAGGAGGAGAGGGGAGGAGGGAGAGGGGAAGGCCTCCCCCTTGCTCTGGAGGTGTAATCCTTACCTGAGTGAGGAGCTGTGAGGCCTTGCAGGTGATCATGTGATTCATCATGAAGTCTGCTGTGTCCCGATCAGCTGGGCTCCGCTTCTCCTCCCGCCTGCTCGCTCTAGCTGCTGCTCTGTGGTGCAAATAAAAGAAAGAAAGGAGCATTCAGGTGAAAAGGGAGCGGGCTCGTTTCTTATGCTTTTGTGAGCAATGTTTTCCTTTCCGATCCTGTGATGATTGTGACTCTCCTGCTGTCCTCAACACTCTCGGTTGTGCATGTCTGCTAACAATCAGCGAGGCCACAAGGAATGGCAGCCGTCCAACCTCTGCTGTCGTGTTATCATCCACCTGAAAAGCTACGCAACATATTATTTTAATTTTTTTAATGAATCTGTGTCGCTGCTCGTGCGCTAGCCGACCACTTCACCGGGCTGTTTGTGTGGTCGCTGGCTTGTTAGCGTGGCAAGACTGCAGGGTCATGGGAGCAATTGGCTGCCAGGCTGCCTGCGCAGCGTGCCAGGAGCAGGACACAGAAATAATGAAGAACAAACAACTGTTTTGTATGTGTGCACAGACACTCCAACCAACACACTATAAGAGAGAGAGAGATCAGAGTAACTTCTGTTAGCTTTATTAGACAAAGCTTTCACTGGGCATCTGGGCCTCATTTGCTGTTCCTCGCTGATATACCACCAGATATTTCATCAACATAGAGACTAATTAGGAGATATCACAGGGCCTAAAAACAGTATGTATAATTTAAAGCCATTTATGAATAATAGGCTGCTTTTAATTGCCGTTGGTGTGTAGGAAGCTCAAAGCTAGCGGCTGTCTTTGATTTTAGCCTCTTTCTTTAAAAAAGTTTTATTTTTATATGATTCTGTTTACTGATGGCTGTTTATAGAATAACTGTTGGGCATTTAGGATGTCTGTGGTTTGAGCTACATGAGACACTGTATGTTATATTCCCATGATGCAACACTGTAATCCTCACTCCTTCGGTTGGAGAAGAATGCATTTTTTTTGTTTTTTTTCCCTGCGTGTCAAACCCAGACGGCCCTGATGGCATCACTTTTGCATCATCTGAGTTTGCATAGTTTAGCAAATGTCACCCTTGGGCCACAGAATACATCATAAGCAGAGGAGGACTTTTGCAATAAACTGTAACACAGATAGCCACAATTTTTGCAATTTTTTCAAGGGACAGATAAATACAGAACTAGATGAAAGTGTGTTTTGTTAAAATCAATTTAAAGGTGCAGTAGGAGATCTTTTCTGATGCATTTTTTACCATGTGGCCTTAAAGATCTCCTCACAGCAAACAGTGAAATAGAAGGTCTGGAAGTGAAACTAAAATAATTGGTCCCCGCTAAAGTGAGAAATCAATGAATAAAACAAAACCAATCACAAAAGACGGTCCGTTGTACCCGATTGGTTCCTGAGACGTCAATCATGGTCATCTGCTTGTCCCTCCCCCCCGTGCACGTACCCTGGTACATGATCGAATCGACCCCCCAATGCTCATGCAGGACGTCATGGCAGGAAGCGAGCCACTGTAATCCCGGACGGTTTTGAAACCCCCCCCCCTCCCCGACACTTTTTTAAGGAATGAAAAGTAGGACATGTCCGGGAAAAAGACGTCTCCTTGACGTCTGGTCACCCTATTCACACCTAGAGCAGCAAAAACGTGTGTGCTGCTTCATTTTTGATGGTTGTACAAGTTTAGTTCTCACGCGCAGCTGAGGTATCTTTGCTGCTCTGGCTGCGCAGTGGAAAGTGGGTCTGATGCGCGTTGGGCGGAGCTACCCTATCCTTTCTTTGCCTGTAACAATGGCAGCTATATTTGCTGTGATCAGTGGGTAAAAAGGAGTTTGAATCTATTTGGAAGTGAGAAAGTCCACCTGAAAACATGGCCAGTGCAGTCAGTTCATCCAGATTACCATCCTGACTTCAAATATTATTTCGCTGTCGGAACCGCCTCAGACCCCCGTACACCGGCGGTGCTCTGTCACTGGGAATCCCGTTGCAGCTGGAAGGCATTTTTATGTACGTAAACCAAACTGCAGGCACCAGGATAATAAAAGTGGACACGTTTTGCTGGCAGATTTTGGCATTTTAAGTTCATTTAGGTTAATAATAAACTTTCAGAGGAGTGATCACAGCGCTCTGCATCAGCAGTGCTGCCTGTTTCCCTGCCAGCTCTGTGCGACGTGCCGCTTCAGCTGCTCAGACGAGCTGCAGACAGCATGCGCGTTCATGTGTTTTGAAGTCGAGGTTCCGAGGGCTTTGAAGGGAGAGGCTTGGTTGTGTATGTTTTCAAAAATATAGCTTGCTGGAAACGTTTTTCCAAGATCTACTGCAACTTTAATTCAGTTTATTTCTATCGCTCCAACAAGTTCCTTATATGTGTAAAACTACTATATATCACAGGTATGAGAAACTAAAGTGCCTGTGATTGGCTACTTTCAGGAAATCCTGCCTCTTGAGACACTGTTTCCTTCCTAGTTGTGGCGAGTAACGTTAGCAAAGCAACTTTAGGCTAATAGATGTTCTCTCAAAGATTAAACGCTGGTTAAATGAGGTCATCATTATAAGACTTTAACTCAGACGTGAGTGTGTTCTAGCACTGTCACTACCCAACTCGTCCCGGATCAGGTCAGAAGCCAAACCGGCTTCTGACCAGAGTTCCTAGAGAGCGTGCGGATCAGACGCCAGCCGACGCCGAGCAGCAACCGAGTCCAAGGGGGAAATCCAAAGGAGTCAGAAGACAGGTCCAGGTTCAGAAGCCGGTGGAATCCAGGATCAGATCAGACAAACAGAGCAGACAGGGGCAAGGCAAAACTAGAGATCCTCAGGGCAGAAACTGGTCATATACAGGAAAACAGAACAGACTAAAGAATGCTAGAATACGTCTCACTAAAACTTTGAATAACCCGGCGCTGATGGGAGGAAAACACACAACTTAAATAGCAGAGGAACCAGGTGGAAATGATCGGCAATAATCAGCCGCAGAACCAATTAGACAGAGGAGCAAGGAGCAAAGGAAAAAAAACCAAACCATCATAAGATCATGACAGAAAGAGTCTTTTTTCAATTAGAAAAAATTACTTTTTACTGTCACAATAACATTTTATACCTTTAGTTTACAAAAAATGAAAGTAAGCTAAACAAACAAAAGTTCTTACATTGACCTAATGAGATTGAATTAACATTTATTCAGTGGAAGTCTGTGGTGTAAATGGTCACAAAGTAGTGCAGAGTCCAATTATATATAGAATTGAACCCATGTTGTGTCCTTAAATGTCAGGTCTAGATTTATTTTTTTATGAAATAAAGAAAAAGCTGTAAAAATCTCCACGGCCCAGAGAAATAAACTCTTTTCAAACGACCCTATAAAATGGACAGATTAAATAATGCAGATTTTACGTGTAAACTTCTCTCAAAGTGATGTTCAAGTTGCAGTTTAAAACTTTGTTGTTCTGAAAATCTTTGCCTGCAGCCTAAACCACATCTTTAATGTAAAAAAGTTTGACCTTTTGTACATTTTTGGATTCATAATTTCTCTAATTGAGTTTATCTTTCAGGAAATGCCACATTTTAATGTCTGTGTTTCTCCAGCTAATAATTATTGGATTACTAAATGAGTTAAGTTGTTCAATATCCAATAAATCACCATTAGTCTGATTATTTGTTTCAGCCATACATATAGTTCTGGAGATATACATATACTTCATGGACTTTTTTATTTATGAAACCACTGTTTTGCTAAAAAAAAAGTAAAAAATCTTACAACATACAATTTTAGTAGTTAAAAAGGATAGTTAGTGAACCATTTTCAACCCTTACAAAAATGTTAGTGAACTTTTCATTCCAAGTTGCCAGGAAAACAAACACATTTTCAAATTCATAGTTTAGTTTTTGTGGACGTTTGTCCAGCTTTTTAAGCTTTTCTATGCATGTTAATTTGCATAGAACTAGCTTTTTGACATCCAAACAGAACCAAATACTCTTTCCACACAGGAAGCAGAAAAAGGAAACCAAACAAAGCAGAAGGAACCATAGTAGGTGTTGTAATTACAGATGTTCAGATCCAGTTTGTTCCCATCCCATATAGATACCTGGCTGAGCAAATCAGCCCATATCCAACATGATTCATGATTGAATGAATCAACCATACGTATCTTACCATGTGAGTAAAGGCTTTAGCTCTGACATAAACAATGTTAAACAAATTGTCAAATTAACTTAGTAAATATTCTTTATATTATTTATTAATAAATAAGCAGCAATAGAAGGAAATAGCAGTTCCATGTAAAGTGCACAGGATTGGATCTCCAATATCAAATCACTGATGTCCAGTCTAGCTAAATAATCAGTATTGGAGCCGATAACCGATCAAGATATCATAGTATCATAGCATCTCTAGATGTAATACCTATGCCAGGCCACTGAGTGGCAGAGTAGCACTGCCACAGAAGTAATGAAGGAAAAGAGGTGAGAAAAGATGATTTGTGGTCAGACAACCAGTAGGCTGACAGCAAAGTAGATGAGCTCTTTTCATGGGACCCAGGTTCCCGCAGGTCCTTAAAAAGTCCTAAAATGCATTGAATTCTTCAAAATAAAACCTTAATTGGTATTAAAATGTCTTAAATCAGTCTTTTCTAGGTCTTAATTTTTTTAAAACATCATAAATAGGATTATCTTTATTATGATTTATTTTTGTAATCTAAATAAAACATTAAAATTGACCTTTTTTTTTATTTAAAAAAAATAATGCTCGCAATGTAACAAAAATTGTCTCCAGCCAAGAGTTTTCTCCATGGCTAAAACCAGGGAACATACATGAGGCTCAGTGTATTTTGTGCAAGAAGTCATTCAAGCTCGGAACGATGGGAATTAAAGCAGTGGAGTCGCACATGCGAAGCGCGAAACACAAAGCGTCAAAATCGAGTTACCGAGAAACAGCCGGTATTTCTCAGTTTAGTTCCACCCTCGTCTCTACAACGCCTCCACTTATCACCAAATCAAACATACTAAGAAAACCATACAAAGAAAAATAGCTGCAAAAAAGACTTAGCACGGGTTATGTTCTGGCTTTAAAACTGATTTGTTTTGTTCCCTGCTAAAACAAAGTTTGTGAATTCAGTTAAATAATTGCTAAAATATATCTGTCATTTGTGTGTTTTTAGCTTTCTTCCTGTATGGGAAGCTTTTCAAAATTTGAAACATTAGTGCAGTGGTTTATGTTAAAATAAACCTTTGGGTTAAGTTGTCGCAAGCGGGTTTTTCGTGTTTCTTGTGAATTTGGTCTTAAATTTTATTTCAAGTGGCATTTAAACGTCTTAAAAAGTCTTGAATTTAACCTGCTTTATGCTGTAGGAACCCTGGGGACTGTACTATCTTTAGCCGGGGATACTCTGTACGACTTTTTTTGCCCTTTTTGGGCCGATTATCCATTCGTGCAAGAATTTTTCAATCGGTCTGACATGGGAGCTAGCTCTGAGCTCTGTGCCTGGCTATGTGTTTCCTGGACGGGGCCGCCTTTTACAGTTGCTTATTGTATCTCTGCTTCTGTCTCCTTGAACCCCAGTCGGCCTCAGCAGATGGCCGCTTACACTGAGCCTGGTTCTGCTGGAGGTTTCTTCCTGTTAAAAGGAAGTTTTTCCTCTCCACTGTCGCTACAAGCATGCTTAGTGTGACTTGAGTCAATGAGGGTATCAATCAACTGTTTTCTCTTAGATAGAAAACTTTGACTCAACTTGACTCTATGATCTGGTTCAATTGTAAAATGACGTGTGTTGTGAATTGGCGCTATATAAATAAACTGAATTGAATGGAAAACTTCCCCACAGCATAACATTGCCACCACCATGCCTGAAAGTCTACACAAAGTTTTAAGGAGTTTTCCAGACTTAACTTCACTCCTCTAAACATGCTAGCTTAAACAATGCCTTGTCTAATCGAATATTTGAGAAGGTATTTGGATTCTCCATGCGACAGCTGCAAATTTCAGTTTAACACCACTTCTTATTTTAAAAATTAGCATAAGACTGTTAGATTATCTTTCCATCCCAGTTAAAGAACAGTTCAGAAGTCCAGAATAACTTCAACAATAGAGTGAACTTGGTTTTGCTTTTTTTGTTTTTCAAACTTGGATTCCCACATTTCCCTTTGCACATGGCTTTTTAAAAGTTACCATCACACTGTTTGTTATACAGCGTGGGAATGTGACACAGACCGAAATAAAATATTCCAACAAGATGGATGTCACCTTCCTTTATTGTTATTTTGTGATCAGGTCTGATCTCACCTTTTTTTTATCACGTTACCAACGAATACGAGCTAAAGGCTGCGTCCGCGCCTCCCTCCTACATGTGGAGATAACCGCGTGTCCAAACATAATGCTGGCGCCCACCTTTTTTCTATACTTGCCGTTGCCCACACAAGAACAGCTGCATACGAACACTCTGGGTAAACAGTGATAAACATTTCCCAGCGTGGCATAAAAAAAAAAAAAGCCTGTTCAGAAATCCGCCGTTAGACTTTATACGCTTTCACTCATAAAAATCTATTTCCACATCTCTTTTGGCCGTGTTGGAGTAACCCACGTCTTTATTTGCCTCTTGTTTGTTTTATATGTGTGAATATTGCGCCATTTAGAAGTTTATGGGCCTCTAGCCTCTCACCAGTGTTGTTTATCACTGTATTCTTTCAACTGAATTTGAAGCAAGTAGGGAAAAAAATAAAAAAACACAAGCAGAGTATGTTCCAGGGGATAAAAAAAAAAATCTGCTCTTTGTCTGAACTGAGGCACTTTTCTGTATTTTCCTTAATATTCCCTGTTACATCCATTACTCTTGTTTTATACTTTGGTAACAGCATATATTAAACATTGTGGTTCAAAAAGCACCAGTTGGAGCTTTTTCCTAAACCCAGAAAGTCTAAATTGTGCCGTTGGTTTGCCATACATCAAAATGAATTCCCTTACCGCGCACCACACCGGCCTTTCCCCACAGAACAGAACCTCTTTTATCGGCGGCGCTCACACTTATGGCCGTGTTTCTGGTCCATCAGCGAGCCGAGTCTTTTCTAAGGATGTACATATGGATTATATTTTATTTAGCCTTTTAGCCTCTCTGACATTCACAGGCACAGGGAGACACTTTAATGTTTTTTATCTCAGTGTGCCGGCCATACTGTCACTGCTCGTCCCACGTTTAACTTCTATTTTCCTCTAGCGCCCACATGAAGCGTTCCCTGGCAGCGTTCCCGTCGTTCACCACTCCACCTGAGCAGCGTGTGTGTGCATGGGACTGTCTGAGTGTGTAGGTGTTCATCAGAGGATAACTAAAAAAGAAGAAAAGAGCTTTTAGTTAAATACTACATGTCTTAAAGTGGCTGCATAGAATGCCTGTCGGAGCTGCTTGAAAGGATCAGTCGGTGTTTGTTTTGGCAGTCTCCTCCGCAGCTATATGTAGCTGCACAGGTTGTTCTGGCAGTAGACAGAAAACACAGTCTGCCCCAGATGTGAGGCCATTCAAGATCCCGTTCATTTCTAGAGAGCGGAGCGTTGGCTGGTTGGCGTGTTTATTGAGTTCCTGAGGCTCTCAGCTGCTGTGCTTCACTAAAAACATTCACATCTCTTTAGCTTTTCCTGTCTTCCTCACCGTACAACAACAAAATCAGAGGTATTTTCTTTATGACCATTACAAGATAGAGCATAATGGAGATGATGGCAGATTGTTATTTGTTGATTTTTTATCAATTTTCTGAGACACTTATCCCTGCTGGGGTTCCAAGGGGTGCTGGTGCCGACCTTCAGCTGACTTCAGGCGAGAGGTATACCCTGGACAGGTCAACACACTGAAAAAATTTGTTAAATTAAGTGTATTTACCCTTAATTCCAGTAAATAAATGACATAGTTTACCAATGGAATGAGGATTTTTACTCTTAAAATAAGATAATTAGATAATTAGCTCTTGAAATAAGACAATGCAATTGTGTTTTTAGTGTAAATTGTTTTCCATTTGCGAAATGTATCTTTTACCTCCTCAATCCAAGAAGAAATACACTTATTCTAAGAAAAAATGACTTATCTAGATTTTGATTTTTTCCAGTGCAGGCTAGGGGTGTAAATCACATCCATCACGGCGATTCGATTCAGTATCGATTTCCTGACCCAACGATTCAATTATTTTCAATTCCCAAGAATACACCACGATTCGATTCGATTAATCGATTAATCGGTTAAATTTTTTCTTTATTATTTATTTATTTTTTTTACACCTTACAGGCTAAACAAAGTTTCAAGTTTGAAATAAATCAATGAAAGCTGTAATATCATTATGCATTTTCTTTAGAAACAACAGCAAATAACAGAAGTAGAAAAGTTGCATCAAAAAATACTGCAAAAATACTGCACAATATCAGTGTAATGAGTTCAATGCAATATCTCGGCTCCAAAGAAACTGTCCAACATATTTTTTTAGAATGTAATAAATATACTCAGGAAAGAGAGATGTTGTGTAGAGAGTTAGACAGGAATAAAAATAAACTAGATATAAGGGAATTGTTTCAAAGGTCATCTGGGGATGATTTTTAATTTTCTAAGAAGAACGGGTATTTTAGGGAGAATATAATAGTTTTTCTGGTCCATACTCCATTCTGGAAGGTGGCGGTAATGCACCTATAAGTTGTTTGCCAACCGCCATTAAAAAAAAGAAGAAGAAGAAGGCTCCAGAGTGTCGACGTCACCGCCCCCTTGAGAGACGCTCTGCTGCTCCTCTCCCAGATTGTAGCTGACCGCAAACAGTGCAGCAGACAGGAGGCCGGCTTGTTTTGTTTTTATGACCGAAATTGTGGAAAACAACTCGTGAAGTTTGACCCGCTAGAAGAGCGAGGTGCGCGAGAACGCTGGGACCCTTTTTCCAGCTGGATCTCCGCTCTTTTTGGTCCTCATGTCCCTCCGTCGTCGGACTAAACTCGCCCCCACTTCCTCGGCCGTATCTAGACCCAGTGTGTAGCTCAGACCACGCTTCAATATTGAGCATAAATCAAAAATGTCTGTGTGAAGCTTGCTGCAACACACTGCTGTAAGAGTATAACCAGGAAGCGAGGTAGGAGGGCAAAATAGGTTTAGCGCCACCGCAGCACGGGAGGAGAATTACGCCCAGGAGCAAATGGATAAAAATAGACCGAAGGAAAAAAAAAAACATGAATCGATTATCTTACGGACGTGTCGATGCATCGGATCGTCGGCTTTTGGATCGATGCATCGATACAAAACTATTATTATTTACACACCTAGTGCAGGCCATCGTAGTGCAACACAGAGACAAACAGGACAAAAAACCATTCACGCTCACACCTAAGGAGAATTTAGAGAAGCCAATTAACCTAACAGTCATGTTTTTGGACTGTGGGAGGAAGCAGGAGTACCCAGAGAGACCTCATGCATGCTCAGGGAGAACATGCAAACTCCATGCAGAAAGAACCTGGGCCAGGAATCGAACCAGCAACCTTCTTGCTGCAAGGCATCAGTGCCAAGTAGCCAAGTAGCGTAGAATCTAATTTCTGGGGCAGATCGGGCAGAGACGAGTGATAAAACAGAAAGAAAATACATTATTAACCTTTAACACATTTTATTTTAGTATGCTTATTATTTTTTGGGAGGGAAAATGTAATTTAGGTCTTTTTATTAGGTTTAACAAAATAAAATGGAAGGCAACCTGGATATATACCTGGATGCGCAAATGAGTTGATGGCGATGCGCTAGCCTGACGTAGTCCTACTCAATTCTAGTCAGAATATGAGTCTGATACTGCTCCATAGAGCTGTGGTTATGGGGCGTGTTTCGAACGAACCAGGAAAAAAAATGCCTCTGCACTCATGGATAGACCTACAACCAATAAGAGCAACGGAGTGCGTGACTTATGTTAAGCGACGCATAGTTGTTGTCAACAAAAATCAAAGCGTGCAGTTTCACGCCTAGAATAAGAAGATGAGCCTTGATCACGTTTCTCTGTTCCTCTTTTAAAATTAATTTGCTGTCGATATCTTCTAGAACAGACCTAATAGCAGAATCTACTCACCTCAACTCTCCAGCGGCAGCCATTGTTGTTGTCACCCATGCGCTCTTTGGTGACGTGGTTGATTACGTGACTGTTGGTCATCTGTCCATCATCGTATAAAGCCCGCCCTGACAATTTGACTGGCCCGCCAGATATTGTGCGAGCATACTCGCGCTACTATTGAGCAATGCCAGACCGAACTTCCCAACCTCAAACGTTGTGGGCGGGACTAAGTTCGGAATGGCACCCAGGCTAGCGATGCCCAGGACGGATCGTGCTTCTGGGACGGATCAGGTAGTGGCAGTGCCACAACAGTGCTAGAACACACTCACGTCTGAGTTAAAGTCTTATAATGATGACCTCATTTAACCAGCGTTTAATCTTTGAGAAAACAACTATTAGCCTAAAGTTGCTTTGCTAACATTACTCGCCACAACTAGGAAGGAAACAGTGTTTCAAGGGGCAGGATTTCCTGAAAGTAGCCAATCACAGGCAGTTTATTTTCTCATACCTGTGATATATAGTAGTTTTACATATATAAGCAATTTGTTTTGCTATGGTGCTGCTCATGGACAAACAAATATACAGCAGATGTAAAGAACTTAGAGGCATAAAGAAAGGTAACGTGTACAGGAATACTATAAGAGAGAAGAATAGGTGGACTTTTTCCAGAGAATCACGGTAAATACTGAAAACAACAGAATGAAATAACATTAAAGGTGGGGTATATGATCCTGGATAAACGGTTCCTGCCAGCTACATTTTTGAAAATACACACCTTCAGCCCACCCCACGAAACCACGCCTCCAAATTACATGAACGCGCCTGCTGTCAGTCGAGAATGTTCGGATGTTCCCGAGAACGAGAAAGAAACAGGCCGAGACCTCGCGAGTGCACGTGACTCGGGATGAGGCGAGAAGCTCATGTCTATTACTAGCTAACCACAACATAACAGGCTAACTTCCATGATGGCGTCGTCTTCTCCTAGTACGGTAAGAGTGTTGAACAATTCAATATGGTCGTAAACAAGTTGTCACGGTTGTCATTTCAAGAAGTATTGATTAGGGTGACCAAACGTCCGTATTTCCCGGGACATATCCGTATTTCACGTCCTGTCCCGGGCGTCCCGGGTTTTTTTTAGAAAGTGAGGAAATGTCCTGATTTCACTGCGCACGACGCTCCGTGTGACGTAATCCCTGAGCCGCGTCAGTGCAGGCAGCCCTGCTCTTAATCAGAGGCTCTGTTCAAAAACCTGGGCTGCATCCTCCAAGGACGCGGTCTACCTAGACTGGACCCTTCGAAGTCCTTGAAAATAAGGAGACCACAAGAGTTCTGGGGGGGGGGGGGGGTGTCACGAGTCTGTGAACGCGCAGGGGGGGAGGGGTGGGGAGAGCTCAGAGCTGACGGTTGATGGGCGTGCCAGAAACCAGTAGAAGTAGGGATGATAGTTACTTCTATTGGTTTGCGTTTTCCTCTGACTACGCCCTCTACACTGGACTAAAAGATTTCGTTTTTTTTCCAAACATTCTATCTCAGTTGGCGCAATGGGCTCGTGAGGAGGTTTTCAATCAGTATGGTAAAAACATGCTCCAGAAAACATCACATACCCCACCTTTAAATAGTAGGCTTTGTCGTATATTTTCACATTTTTTTCTTCTTCTTTTATTTATTTTTTTTCTTTTTAGATGGGAAGACGTTTTTTTGTGGCAGCAGGTTTTGTCCCTTATGGAATTGTACCTGCTGGCCTCTTGGTCCTGGAGGTGTACAGTTCCTAAAGAGAAGGAAGATCGCAGCAAAAAATAAAGTCAAAATCCAAATATAAATCCATTTAACAATATTTATCATGACCTCAAACTCATCGCTCAGGTGATCTTTATCAAGGGTGGTTGAGCTTGTTTTGCTAAACAAGAATAAAATATTTCCATCTTTAGATGTGAAACTTGTCTACGTCAACAACTAAAGCGGGTATTGAATCATGGAAACTTAATACAAATGCTAAGTTTTATTCTAATGTGTATTTAATTCTGTATTCTTCTTTGGAAAGCAGATATGAATTTCCCTTCATTTAAAAAAACAGGCACTATTTTGTGTTGGTGTATCGTTCAGGATGATAGCAAAAAGAAAAAACAACAGGTTGATGTAGCATGAAGACGTGTAAAAGTTCCTGTAAGTTTGAATACTTATGCAAGGCACTGTGTTGGTGAAGCTACGATGATAAATCAGGTGTGTTGTTAAATAAATGACTCGTCAAAGCAGGTGTTGTTCTGAATCCTTCCATCGGTGGGAATTCTTGGATTGGCGCGGTATTTTCCAGCTCTCCTCTGTCCTGAAGCTAAGCCCCTGGCCTCTTGACCCAACCCACACCTTCCTCCCCTCTCTCACGCCCCCTTTTTCCACGCTGAACCACTGCTGCTTGAAGACATGCCCTATCGCTGGACCCTACATCCCTCCCATCCCCCCCTGCCTGGACAGTCCACTGACTCTACATGAGCAGGAAGGAAAAATCCAAAGGAACCCCTGTGTATGTTAAGATAAACATTCCAATCAATGAGCAAATCAATTATTGATCCATCGTTTGATTCTTTCAATCAAATAAAAGATCAAATATTTGATTTTCTTTCTTTTTTTTTTTTTACGTTATTTTATTTTGTTGAGTAGAGTTCAAAGTAAGAAAAGCAGCCATGTTTGATTAAAACCTCGTCTCTGTTCTGCCATTCTGTTGATCCCCTTTTTGCCAGGACTCTCGTCGCCTGGTTCTCATAAGAAGCTGGGGAAATTCGATTTCAGCGCCCTGTCCTCCCAGACGAGGTCCCCCCGCATGGCGTTCACCCACCACCCACTGCCAATGCTGGCGGGAGTGAGACCAGGTGAGACCAACCCAACCAACCGACAATCCCAGCTCCCACTGATCGCCCACCCCCCCACCTACCCTCCAACCCCTTCCTCTTCACCATCTCCTCCTACCCACCCCACACTTCTTCCAGGACCCCCTCCACACCCACCCCTCCCCTCCTGTGGTTAAGAGGTGGGGCTGTTGTCTCTGGGAGATGAGAGCATTTTAAAGCTCCGTAGGTCTGTGCCTCCTTCTGTCTGTCCTCCAGGCCTGAGGTGTGCCGGTCGCGTTGGTGAGGGAGCTTCTTGGTCTCTGGGTGTGGTTTGTTCAGACTATTTTAGTGGCTGGTTGGTGGTGGGAAATCTGTGCTGTGCAGGGTCCTGGTATATTTCCGATGCTATGGAGTGAACTCTGTTTCGTTATTGTCAAAAGCAAAGAATTATTTTTATAAATGAAAATGTATAAATTTTCATTAGTAAATGAAAATTTGAAAGAATAACAAGAAAACATTTTGTAAACGAAAAATACAAAAATATAGGCATATATATATATATATATATATATATATATATATATATATATATATATATAATTTTTTTTTTTTTACAGATTTTATGTTTGTATTTTTCAATGTACTTTTTTGCATTAGGTTTTATTTAATAAAATTCTTTTCAAACTAAATTTACCAAATAACATTTTCTTCACTTCTGGGGGCGGGCTTTCATATGGAGGGAAGAGGATGATGGCAAAAACATTTTTATTGGGCTTAAAGTAAAAATAAATTTGTAAAAGTCAGTCTGAAAATAGAAATAAAAAAAAATAAAGTATGTATGTGGGAAAAATTTATTTTAAATTTTTTTTTAAAAATCTGTGAAAAAAAAAAGATTTGAAATATTTGTTCCTGATTAAGAGGTTGTTCAAAGTTTATCTTTTTGATTGCTTTTTTTTTTTCAAATTTGAATTTTCTTTTTTTTCAACAATAATGGAACACATTTCATTCCATACAATACTTCTACCCTTTTTCTGAAACTCAGATGCTTCAGATTCAATTACAGTGCCTTGCAAAAGTTTTCATTTTTCTACAGCTTTTATCAACTCTTCAACCACGAGCTTCAAGGTATTGCATTAGAATTCAGTGCAGTAAATCAGCATAATAACATAAAATGGAAGGAAACTGTTGCATTTTTATTTTGTCTCAACACAACATAACCGATTCTTTTCTTCAGCACAGACGGAGAAGCTGGTTGTAGTTTGAAGAAAATATAAATGGAGCTCAATAGAGAGTTTTAAAAGCTGAAGTGATGCTGGTTAAACCCTTCTGTCTTTCTCTGCAAAGAACTACTGTATCGGCATCAGCGAGTACCAACAAATAGGGCACTGATAACATTTTGAGAGCCAAAAGTTTATTCAACTATTATCACCTATTCCAGGTAGGCAATAAAAAGTTCTACTGGATTCATTTTGTTTTAGTCTTTTTCCTGCTTCACAAAGGTAGGCAGCAGCTTGACAAAGCCATGATGGCAATTATTTCACATCCAAGTAGTTTGCAGTTCTTCATATATACACACACACATAAATTTAATACAGATGATATCGGTATCGGCCGATACTGCACAGCCAGGTATCGGTATTAAGGCCAAAAAAAAAATACCTTTAGCTTAAGTAGTTTCCATCTCTCTGGAGACAAATCATCCCATCAGCATGGCGCTGCCACTACCGTGCTTTGGTGCAGATGGCTTAAATGGACTTTATCTACTGTTTAGATGGCTTCTTATGAGCATCAGAGTAAAAGTGGATGCATATACACTAAATGAAAGGCATGAAATTTCTCATTTTTGTTTATAAAAAGAAAAAAGTGGTTGTCAAGTGAAACATGGAAAAAAATCCAGATCTGTTCAAGGCTTCATATTTAAGAGGTTGAGGATATTTTTGAAGTTTATTAACTTCTAATAGAGGTAAAGTTTACGCTTTGTTTTTATTTCGTGACTTCATTCAGTCGAGTACAAAAACCATTAAATTCACATTTCCTAAAAAGCGACGTAGTTCTCAAGAGTTCTCCAGTTGTTTCCCAACGCCACAGTTCGCTGTCAATAACGACCATTTTTTCTATAAACCCAGATGTGAAATATTGAGTATTGGAGGCGTTTTAAAACAGCTCTCCATAATTTAAACAAATAGGCCGGATGATGTCATAATAATGCTGTCATCGTGTCAGCCCCAGCTTGACATTTAAAATTGTTAGCAGAGAGTTTGCATGACTAAACGCTAAACTGAAGAAGAAGGGTTGCTTTTTTAAAATATTTTTCTGGAATGGATATTTGAGAAATAAATATTTGAATTAAAGTTAAAATCAGAGAAAGTGGAAAAATAGATTTCTGTAAAAAAAAGGAATATTTATTCCGTAATGTGCATCTTTATTTTCCCATCTCACTCCTTAAATTGTAGTGAAAAATGTCCAGAACAAAGTTCTTTAAACTCATTCTCAGCAATGCCACTAGGAAAGTTGTAATATTATTGTATATTGCAAGTCATTTTTCTTTCGCTTTTGTAGCTCTTAGTGATGAAATAACAAATCAAAACATTTAAAAACCCCAGGAAAGGATCCTTTTAATAGTTACACAGTAAAAAAGAACAACTTGGACCCATTTAGGTGTTTTTTTGCCGTATTACATGAGTTTGCCTCTTTCCTTATTAGGGCTTTAATCCTGAGCAAGCTCAAACTCCCCAGATATCCATCATATCAAAGCGGTTATAGACATAAACCATCGCTCTCCTATTATTATTAATTTATTACAACCACAGCACGGACCAAATATGCGACTTTCTCTGCTTTTCTTTTGTAAACTCACCCAATGGAGGAGCTCATTGTGAATAATTACACATGTGCTTTAGTTCTGCAGCTAAGCTTCAAAGCATTTTTAAGTCATCGAGCAGATGTGAGGTTGACCGCTGTGTCATTATACCCTCCTCTGCGGTTGTTGACATACCCCGTGCCTCTTGAGATGGAAGCGCAGCAGATCTGATCCCCGCGCTCGCCTGTGCACCGCGCTCATTCACACCAGCGCACGGTGGTGTACACGCCGTCCCCGCGCTGTCGTGTTGTGATTTCTTTTCAACATTGAGTTTGGTGCCTTGCTTGTGTAAAGCTGCCGGCCACATCATTAGCTCTGTTGGCACGTGGGTCAAACAAGGTTCACAGGATTTCAGCGGCACGAGAACGGGGATTGTGCAAAATGGTGCAGCGAAGCACATGTTGTTGTGGTGATGCAACGAATCAATCATATGTGATTTAAAGGAGCATTTATTTACCTTTATAGAAGAGTTTCCCCCTTTTTTCAACACTTTATGATATTTAAACACACAACTGAATCCTCTTGCGCAGCATAAGCATAGCTGAGATGCTATATAAATAGCTTTAGTAGTGTATTAGCTCAATGAAACAATACAAAATGATGAATTTATCTGTTAAAATGAGGAAGTTATGTCCCCTAAAAAAAGGCCGCTGCACCTCGGGGGCTTCCTCAGTTCTTTTGCTGGGAGCAAGTTATTTACTACTATTAACTCAAACTGGGTAGAAACATGTAAAAAGGACTATAAAACAGGAGTAAAAAGTAACTGAGTTTATTCCAGATCAGGTCGTTACAGGACAGAGAAAATGCTTGGAGTTTGCACAGCTGTGGGCTCAAAAATCACGTCCGCGAGCATCCGGCAAAGATTGAGCCCCGAACAAGCTGCTTCTTATAGCTCATGAGTCTATGTGTTGCACCAGGTGGATGCTTAGTTGTCCGTATCAGAAACTGACACGTCATCCATGCCCAAGGATTACAGATAGCTCTCCTCTATCAGTCCGGCTCCAAGATGTGCCCATATCCTGTGTATTTTTAAAGACACGAAGGCTGCCCTGATTAGATGACCTCCGTACACACAGTGACATCCACCATGTGAAGGAAGGCCATCTACTCTGTCTAATCTGACTAATAAAGTAACAATGCACATGATGTATAAAGAGTAAACCTAATATATCTTATAAATATATTGTAATTACATGTCTTTGGTTAAACACATGCTAATTTTAGGCTTACCATCCACTTCATTTTGGAAAATTCTCGCCTATTTTGCATACCCAAATGGAAAAGCAAATAACTTAGGAACTGTAAGCCCAAATTACATGTGTGACACATTATTTGAAAGCTAACACCTTCTAGTTTTAAATATATGCATGAAAATTGGGTGAGTAAAACACAGCCCAAGCTGCATCAGTTCAAACTTGACTCAAAGTTGTTTGTATTTATTCTTGAATATAATAGTAGCAGTAATAAAGACATGGTTGCTTGTTGCGGCTGGTTTGTCATGTCTACATTTTGACATGCTGCTATATCTGTGTTAATTGCACTTTGGTGCTCGCTATGTCCATAAAATGAACTTGGTGGTTGAATGGAATTGAATTCCAACAATGTCTAATATGTCTATATTGGTAAAGCTTTTACTAGTTAATTTTCATGCATTCTGAGTTTTCCATATGAATCCCAGATTGTTCTTCTTTGCCTTTTCTACAAAGTGTTTTAAATCAGTCCTAACTTTCTTTATCCACGCTGGGTCAGATCCGGACGTTTGAAAAAGGAGGCAGGGAAAGCAGAATAAAGAGTTAGCCTCGCTGCATGCAGGTAGCCAAGCCTTGTAGCTAAACAAGGTCCTGGAAAAGGACGTTTCTTGCACCATTTCTCTCTCTCTCTCCAATGCGTTTCCAACTCCCGCGACTCAACCTGTCAATCATCCGCAAACGTCTGCACTATGGCATGAGGTGGTGAGCAAATACACTTCTTGTCCTATACTTTAGTATTGCAGAGGAGCTACTGCATATGTAAAACATTTAACGGGAGTCAATGGGGAAATATTTTTGCAACCTAAGCTGGAAATACGTCACCAATCTGACGAAAAGCTTCACTCCTCATTAAAGATTAAATATTTATCTTGCACATCTAAAAATATATATAAGCCATATATTTAGAAATATTTTACATATTGTTTTAAATTAAGAAATCTTCATCTACAAGGAAGAAAGATGATTTGAGAAAGAGGTTAAGGAAGCCATCTTTGTTAACCTTTCAACTACTTACAAAGCACATTTAGGAACAATACCAACAAGATTCACCTCTCTCCTGCCCTCGACTCACACTTCAATGAGTCATGTGACAGAAACCACTCTGACGAGGCAGTTAACGAGCAACCAGAAACCCCTAACCACTATTAACCACTCAGGTGACCTCCATGGCCAATCCAGTAGAAGGGCTCAGACCTACCTTTTGTTCCACCTACAGTACATTAATCTCAGTGCTCCCCACCACTAGTTATAACTTGGGAAGTCTCTTGGATGAGAGGTGAAACGTCTTCCAGAAAAACTTCATGTCCAGTTGTCTAGACTGAACTTTTCAAGCTTCACTCTGACCTGGACGATCGAGTCTTCACAGATATGTAGAGCCTGGTGTAGAAAGCGAGGGTTAACTCTGAGGTCATTGGTCCACCACCAGGACAACCGTGACAACGTACTGCAAAAAGCTTCTAGAAACAGACGGACACAAAGAGATGGCAGATGAACATGGCTAGCAATGAGTCCGGATCTAAAACTCATTGAAAACTATCCTTTAACTATTAAAGCCCAACAAAGAGATGTTAGGAGCTTGTTAACGGTTACAGGAAGTAAATTATTATAGTTGGGTTTTTTTAAGGGGTCTCCATCTATTTAAGAACTTGTTTCTTTTAGTATTTCTGGCTCTTATCTGTAGTTTTGTGTAAAATGTTTACTGCTTTTTGGTTGTTCCAATCGTCACAAAGAAATAAACCCGTTTATAAAAACCTGTAATTTAAACTATTTTTGTCTTTGTACAGTGAAATTCTTTACAAACCGTCTGTAATCGTTTGTTACCTTAACTTTTTCTCCTTAAACTAACTCTTTTTAGCTTATATTATGCAACATCTATGACAAATTTAATGTGAAGCTAGTTTGATTTTAACAATCTAGAATTTGCAATGGCTGTAAAAACTTTTTAGAGCCACTGGAAAGAGTCTTGTACAGTTTAAAGTGAAAAGTTAAGGCCTACGCCAGCAAATATCTTCTTTGTGGTGGAAAGAATGAAAAAAGAGAGATATTGCTGATAACAGGAGTGTCTGTACTATCCTATATCAAGTGGGTTTAGCCCCAGGTAAGATGCCTTAGTTAATGCGCGACACGCGGCCAAAATCACTTTAGCTGGGCCCTGAGCAGATTTTCATTGGCAAAATGTGCCCCTTTGGAGATTTAACTAATTTTATGATTTAAAATGGTCTTATGTTATTCTATATAAGTTGGTCATCATTAAGGTTTATCAAGTTATGCTGTTTACAGTGATATACAGTTTAATGTTACAACTATGCCTAATATGATTGACTGTGGAGAAAGATTATTGTTTGGTGAAAACTAGCCCAGGATCTTACAACGTTTAATACCCAAAGAGCCACATGGAGCCACTTTCCATGGGAAAGAAAACACATGGAGCTGCAAATTCTTTTCTGATAACTAAAATGAAGATATGTTTGTTTTTTTCTTCAGTTTTATGCAATCCCTACTGCCAGCAGCAGAGCAGCTCTCCGGTGAAGCCGGGCATAAACTGTAAGATTTTTTGCCCTTTTCGGGCCGACTTTCAACCTGATTGTGCAGAGAACAGGGGGTAACAAGGGGCAATCAGCCTCCAGATTAGCAATCCTGAGGTTGAGAGATAATCAAACGTGTTTGATGTTCAGTCGACCGTCGTGGGCAAATCGCTTAGTGCACAAACAAGGACTCTTCTTCTTCCTCCCTCGGGCGAAAACACAGAACCATGCGTGTTAAATGGAGTTTCTGTAAAACTGACAGACCCTAGTAGCCATGTTTGCTCAGCCATGTCTTTGTCCAAATACGTTTTCGCCTTTTCTTTTTAGGGCTTTCAGCACAAAATTGCACAAATTGTCAAGCAGTTTCACTCTAGAGAGCTTAATATTTCTCGTCTACTAGTTTGGCTTCCGGATAGACGAGTCCGAGTAGCGCCATATCACTGCGGAGCTGACTCCCACGTGGTTTTTAGACGTACAGTGTGAGCAGGTAGATCGCATCAGAGCGTCGGGTCGCACAGAATGAGAACATACATCATGAAGTGATGAGCATGAAGTGCTCACACTGTACGACGAAACCACAGGGTTTTGAGGTACAGTGTGAGCTGTAGCTCAATGCAACGATTGAAAAGCTCACATTGTATGCCCGGCTTTAGTGACAGGCGGCATGCAGGTTGAACAGGGTCCCAGTGCCCCCCAATTTACATTACTACTACATTGTCTAATTTAACAGGGTTAAGAGCTGATCAGATAATGTTGAAGTAAGCTGGTTGTTGAAGTAAGCTTGACAAAGCTACGATGGCAATTACTTTACATCCAAGTAAAATGCAGTTCTTGATATATACACACTCACATCAATGGTATCAGGTATCAGCATCGGGGCCAAAAAATGGCATCGGCGCAACACTAGTATATAGTACAAAAAAAGTATAAAAAAAATAACGCCGGCTTTTGTGAAATCTTGAACAACAGAGCCAGCAGACACGTTAGTCCAAGCATCTACAATCCATCCGCCAACGGTGGTGTAACTTGCCCGGCGCTGCCTTCCACTTATCCTGAAACTGTGGTCTCCGTCGGTCATCCATCGCTCCCACAACGCTCGCAGCCTTACTTTGAACGGCCGGTTCACACCGATGTCGAGCGGTTGAAGTTCCTTTGTCAGACCCCCGGGATAACAGCGTTCATTTGATTCACCATTTTTTTTCACATCGGCTGTGAGATGGGCACGCAGTCACAGATTAACAGCGATGGTGATGCGTGGAATAAAAAACACCTGGTCTCACATACACCTCCCTCAGCCACGCTTTCATCATCTCCTCATCCATCCAGCCTTTTTCATTTGCGTTAATATCATATGTCATCAGAGCGCTGTGTCTGTCTCGCTGTCAGCTCCCAGATCAGCTTCTCTGATTGGTTGATGCGGCGCGTCCAGCAGCAAAACTTCAATTTTTCCATCTCGAGCAGCAGCGCGTTGGCAGATGCTTAAACGCTCCCGACGCGCAGCGCCTGCTGCTCAAAAGGCGCTGCGGGACCTTTTGCTGCACCTATACGCGCGTCAACCATTGACTTGCATTTAAACTCGCTGCTTCTGCTGCACCTGCTGGGTCCGGTTCACACCGATGTCGAGCGGTTGAACAGCGAGCACAGGGTTAATTTGTTTCACCATGTTTTTCACATCAGCTGTGAGATGGGCACGGATGGAGTCACAGATTAACAGCGATGGTGATGAGTGGAAAAAAAACACCTGGTCTCCTTACATTCAGCCACTCTTTCATCATCTCCTCAATGAGGTGGTCTCAAAAGTCGCAGTTACAACACACATAGGGCACACCGCACCAAAGGGCGCACCGCACATTTTGAGGGAAAAGGGGATGTTTAAGTGTGCCTTATAGTCGTGAAAATACGGTAAACAGGCTACACAGTAGTTGGCATGGGTTATTGCACAATGAGAGAGAAGAGTATTGCACATGAGTGACAATAGCTAATGCAACCAGCTCCGTGTTGCATGTTCAATAAAAAGATAAAATCTTACAGCAGAATAAATTAAAGGGTAAAAAGGAGCTGAAAAAAGTTAAAAAATAGTGAACAAAGAGTAGAAACTAGAGAGCTACTGGAGAGGCTGAGGTCTCCTACAGCGCGGGAAATCACTGCAACATACATCTATTCAGCTTTAATGTGTGCAAAGAGAATTCACTGGTAAAAGGCAAATGTTTTTGTTATAATTTCTCATGATTACAGCTGATTTTGTTTGAGAAGTTGGTTATGTTGAAGTTGATTTTGCTGAAGTGTGACTGCAGCCTGTAACTGTGGACTTAATATACCTAAAGAACTCTTAATGTTGTCTTGTATGTATTCATGGGATTGTTTATGTAACATAAGCAAATATATTTTTTAAAATGCTTAAATCTTATTGTTTGTTTTACTCTTTCTGTCACTCATTTATTACCTAAACTGTCCTTTTCATTTGAAGAATGTTCTTTTCTCAACCCCCTTTTTTTAATCCTGTCCAGCCTGTGTCCATCTAACACAAACGTCTGTGTTCACAGGGAGTCCCCGGGCTTCAGCCTCTGCCCTACACTTCCCATCCCCCTCCATCATCCAGCAGTCTAGCCCTTACTTCACCCACCCCACCATTCGCTACCACCACCACCCTGGACAGGACCCCCTGAAGGAGTTTGTGCAGTTCGTCTGTGCTGATGGCTCAGGGCAGGCCTCCGGACAGGTAAGGCTCTCCAACAGCGAGGAGGGAAGCTGCTCCGTAAAGCTGGAGCCTCAGATAGAGAAAATATGATAAAAAAAAACAATATTACAAAACATGGAATCTAAAAGCAGAAAATAGAGCATGTTAGTAGAAAAAGAATGGAACAGAATGCTACTTCTACAAACTTTTGCTTCCATAAAAAAAGTGTTTAGCTTGCTTGACATTTACCTACTATATTAGTATATTTGACATACAAATAGTGTAAATTTGTAGTACAGAAATAGGTTAACGCCACAGTTTTACAATTATTTTATTGGGATTTTATCTGATAGACCAACAGCAACAAAAGTGACATGTATTCATAATTGAACGCTTATTGAAGCATTTTTTCTGCATTTATAGCTGCAGTTCGTTGTCTCTACCAGATTTGCATGTTGGTAGACCAAACTGAATGGAGAGCATCCACAAATACAGAGTTCAAAACTTTTTAGGTATATACAGTTCAATCTGAAAAACTCACACAGAGAGAAAAGACAATTAGAAGAAATTTATTGATACAAATTCTTGGTTTTTGGCGCTCAGACCTCTGCAGGAAACATAGGTTTGAATTTTGATTGATATGCATGAACAGGAGCAAAGAATAGGGCTGTTTCCCCCAGGCCTGAAACTGGTGGTGGAGTGGAGATAGATGGAGTTGGTCAGTCTGTAGACTGCTGGTTAGCGAGACGGTCTGCTGAGCTTTATGGTGAGATCCAGTGGACTGCGTGAGCTGATATTAGAGCTTCACTCAGGGACCTGGAAGATGGAAGTCCAGCTTGGATAACACAGGTTGAGAGAACCTGTCCATGATGAGCAAGCATGAAGCGACAGTGGAGAGGAAAAACCTAACCTGACTCTGCCAGATGGATTTGCTCCGCATATCCATCTGGAAACCTTCCGTAGAAGTAATTTTGGGAAGGGGCGAAAATACTGGTTAGCTGATTGGCCTATGTTGGTGATAGACGGGCCAAATAAACCAATCAGATCAACGAAGCATATGACGTACTAACAGAGCGATGACAAAAACACAACCACAAGCCAGGCTACTCTTGCCAAAACCAGTCGGGAGAAGAGCAAAAACATCTTTTCCTCTGAGAAAAGCCTCCAGAGCAGTGTTTTGCTCATCTTCCAGTGAAGAAATACTCTGTAATTATGATAAAACTAACTAACTAGCTAACGCTAGTTTCATCCGCTGAAGCCGCCATGTTCTTTAGACTGAACTGTCGAGCTTCTCATTGCGTCACACCTCAACCCGCCTCAAAGCCAACGCTGATTGGACGTTCGTTTGGTAAACGGCTCCAAATTTTCTTCAACGGAGAGTCTCCAGACTGATCTGTGAGTGAAACCTTGAAAGCTCGGATCAGGATGGTCTCACAAGGCTAGAAAAACCCCCATTGGGAAGAAACCTCTGGCAGAACCAGGCTCAACGTGGTGGTCTTCTGCCGGACCGGTTGAAATGAACCGCAGAATACAGTAACAGTCTTGGAGGAATGAAACTCTGACAAAGTTTTAGCAACGATGGTGGAGGAAGGGATAGAGGTGGGTTGAAACGGGGTCATCTGAATCGAAGTCTGACACAGGCAGCATCATGAGGTAGCAGGCAAGTTGCGGATCGGAGGCCTTTTAAGATGAACTTTAGATGCTTATTGGCTTTCAGCAGAGCTGATTGGCAGTGTCACAGGTGGATGGAGGCGAGTAATCAGTTTATTCAGTTGAACTTCTGCCTAGGCTCCATTATATAGATAGATTAAGATCTAGCCTTTGACTGATCCATTCTGACACATGAACATACTTTGATCAAACACAGTAGTTCAGCTTTGATTGTATCTTTAGGGTTCCATTTTAGGTGTTTTCTTCTCCACACCAACGTTAATCGGATCACTAATCTCAGCTGAGCAAAGAGCACGTTTCCACCATCACTGGGTTTAGAGGGAAAAAGCTTTAATTTTCTTCCAAGCATATTGTTTTTCATCTAACAAGACTTTTCAAGAGTGAAAGCTGTGACAGCCAATCACACAAGAAAAGACGGTGGGCCAATCACGAGCTTGTGGGTGGTCTAAACTAAGGAAAGCAGGCTTTAGTTTGAGCTGCGGTTTTCCACTTGGTCCTGGTGCTCGACTAATATCTGTGTACTGTAGCGTACCATCGTTTTTAGACAGTAAAAAGTGCAGGGGACCAAAACGGACCTTTGAAAAAGTGCATTTGAGAGTTCTGCCCTTTAGTTTTTGTGTGAATTTTCATTACCAGCCATGGAAGGCTTAAGGCCTATTTTGGGGGGGATGAGGCCTCCCCAAGTCCTATAATTGTTAACAAACTCCTAACATCTCTTAGCTGGGATTTTAAACCATTCTTCTGTTGGTCTCTAATAGTTAAAGGATGCCTTCTTCTTCCACCAGGGATTATATAATTTCCATTGAGTTTTAGATTCAGACTCATTGCTAGACATGTTCAGACTGCCAGCTCTTTGTGTCTGTCTGTTTCTAGAAGCTTTTTGCAGTACGTTGTAGCCTCTGTCCTGGTAGTGGACCAATGACCTTAGAGTTAACCCTAGCTTTCCAACACCAGGCGGTACATATCTGTGAAGACTCTCAATCATCCAGATCAGAGTGAAGCTTGAAAAGTTCAGTCTAGACAACTGGACATGAAGATTAAGTTTTTCTAGAAGACTTTTCGCCTCACATCCAAGAGGCTTCCTCAGTTATAACTAGTGATGGGGAGCACTGAAAAAGTCCCCCCCATCCCGCCCAAAAATTACGTCCATGTTGGGCTGTATCCTCTAAGAAGCTTGAGGTCAATGGAAGTTGCTTTCTTTCAATTATATCTTTCTTATGGCCAAATTGATGAGGGCATCAATGAAAGTTGTTCCGTCAACAGTTTGCCTTACTCAAACTGCTGGTCTCTGTAGCTCCACTAGACCTGCCATTGGACTGTTTACTGCCGCCCTAGTGAAGGCTTCATTTTTCACATGAAAGGTAGATGAGTGCTCGGTGGGATTTAAACCCAACCTCAGTCTTCATGAGGCTGTTGGTTCACTGATGTTCTAGCAAACCTCTGAGGCCTTGCAAAAAAGTTAAAAAAAGAATCCACTGGACTTTGTTTCCAAGTTTGAAGATGTTTCGCTTCTCATCCAGGGAGCTTTTTTCAATTCAAAATGTCAGGAATAGCATTGAGTTCGAGGTATGGGGCTTTGCAGGCTAACAAAAGAAGCCAAACGACCCCCATTCCAAGGGGTGGACCGTCGTCCGTTTCAACTTGCATGTTTCCTAGAAAACAAGGGCTTGTTGGGCTACTATATAATGCCTCAAACTCAAGGCTATTTCTGACATTTTGAATTGAAAAAGCTTTCTTGATGGGAAGCGAAATGTCTTCAAACTTGGAAACAAAGTGCAGTGGATTGTTTTTTAACTTTTTTGGAATGACTATGACCTGGATGACTGGGCATCTTGAACAGCACTCTGAGGCCTTCACATAAAAACTGGATTTATACTGAGATTAAATTCAAAAGGGGAATGTTGGCCTAGTGGGTTACAGCAGTGCACTTGTGCTCTGGGAAGGTTGCAAGTTCCCTGTTTGATCCCCACTGACTGCCACACTTGGTTCCTGAGCAAAACCCTTAACCCCACACTGCTCCCTGGGCACCACACAATGGCAGCCATTGCTCCCCAAGGAGATGGGCCAAATGCAGAGAGTGAATCTCCCCATTGTGGCACAATAAAGGGATGTACTATACTTTTTTTTTTTTTTTACATAACAAAACAGATGGACGCAAATTATGGATTAAGTAATGACTGAATACATTTTTAGGTTTTATTTAAGGGGTTTATAGTAAACAAGGCTGAATGTACTTTTTAAGCACTGCTTTGTGTTCTGTCGCATGAAATCCCAATAGAATAAGTCTGTGGTTATAACCTGAAAAGTGTTTTTCATATTTAGATTACTTTGACCACAGACTGCTTCTTTCTTTTAATGTGACCCCAGGACTAACAGCACAAGAGACACACCCACAAATGCATCACACTAGTCACATACCCAGCCAGCTGGTCTAGAAATCTCTGTATTGTCTCGTCAGTGTCATTTTGCTGTTTCTTGTTCCAGACCCCCAACGTTTTCTGCTTCTCCTCTCGTTGTTTTCTTTCTATTGCTCCACCCAACCCCTCCAAAGTTACAACCATCAGCACGAGTCAATCAGTCACGGCACGCTTCAAGTCAAACACACCATTCCTGTGTTGTGTCATTGTGTTTGTTTTCATCTCTATAGCTGTTCCGATTTCAGTTGTTCAGTTTTTTTGGTTGTTTGGGATTTGGTATCGTTGGTGGTGTTGTTGTGATTGTGTAGACGAGTGTTCTGCCATGGTTTTAATTTCTTGTCATCTGCTGGATGAGTCCAGTCAACTGGTTCTCTCACTCCCCTCCCCCACCCACTGCTTCCACAACCTCCTTTCACCCCACACGGATCACCTCGATGGAACCTGGTCCCGATCCAAATCACTTCTTGTGGTGACTTTTATTTTCTCACACCTTCATCAAAGATGGCGTCCGCATACTTCATTCGTTTAGTTTGTTTTTTTTTACACTCCCGTTCTTTTCTTCCGTCATGAAATTGTTTATTTTGGGCCCGGCCTCCTCCAGCCGCTCCCCTTGTCCATTCCGTGTCTGCGGGTTGTCGCATGCCGCCCTCTTGATCCTATTTGTGTTGTCCGCAGCCGAACGGGAGCGGCCAGAGCAAAATGCCAGGCTCCTTCTTGCTGCCTCCACCTCCCCCAGTGGCCCGCCCAGTGCCCCTCCCCATGTCCGACTCTAAACCCAACAGCACGCCCCCAGACGGCGGACTCTCCTCGCCCGCATCACCGTGTAAGTGACCCCGCAGAGACCGTTTTCAAAGTAACGACTAAAACAAAAAACAAACCCTCCCTGTAGTGACAAAGCCCAGTGTCGTGTTGTTCCCTCTCCAACCTCGTGCCATAAATCTGTACCAGCATCTCACTCTCCCTTCCTTCCAGAAGAATTTGGAAACCTGCACAGAAAATAACGGGCAGCCCAAATGCTGCAGAGTTTTGATGATGTGTCATTGTAGACATGCGTGGCACTCCACATGGCTTTTTATTCGGCCCCCTGAGCTTTGGTGCCACCACAAGCTGAAGCTGCTTAGCGTGTTGTACCATGAAAGCTTCGCTACGCCTCTATTTCGTCTTTTCCTCCCCGAAAGGACTTACCGGCAAACTTTCAGGTTTGAAGTGTAAACTGTCTCCAGAGGGGCACAAATTTAGGGCAGTTTTTTTTTCCATATGGACTCCGAAGCAGAAACTGGGACATTGCTGGATGTCTTTTTTTTCTTTTGTAATTGATTTAAACTTTGAATTTGGATACTTTAGATTTATGAACCTTAAACAGGAAGAATATGTCAGGTGTTTAAGGTAAGGGAGTGATGACAGAGATACCTTTGTAGCAGAGGGGCACTGGATGGAGCGCCTTTTTTATTTTTAACTTTTAGCTCTTCTTCTAAGTTAGTGTTTTCCTTTTCCCCCGAGTCAGTGTCTCCAAGTCTTTAATGTCTTTTGTATGTTATTTCAATTCTTAGAAACACATAGACGTATGCTGTACCTTCCTTCCTGTGTCTCTCATTACTGTCCTTCCTCCCTTTCCTGCACACAAACAGACCACACGTCTGCACACTGCTTCCCCGAGTCCTTCACGAGGTTTAGGTCTCTGGAGTCCGTGGGGGAACCTCAAACTGCCCTAAATTTGTCAGAGACGTTGATGCCAGGGGGTTTTGAATATCCCCCGACTGATCCTCAGCGTCAGGATTCAGCTGCGTTCAATCTGTCAGCGCAGAGTTTGTCAACTTGATTTAATCACTTAGGGAGATCTGAGTTTGCATATCTGATTATGGAAAACATTTCCGTGGGGTTTAACTGACCTCAATGATGTGCAAAGCAGTACATCTTTAATTGGTCTATTGGTGTATTTATTGACTGGCTGTTCAGAAACTTAATGTCTATATAACTCAGATCTGCATGATATTCACCAAAGGTGTAGGTGCCATTAAACCTTTGATAAACTACTTTTCTGTATTTAAAAGTCTTCTCTCACAATGGTGCAGATGTGCATAAAATAAGTTGCTTGTTAGGAACTCAAAATCATATTGATCCTACAATTTAAAGAAGATGCCAACAAAGTCGCTGAAGTGACGTAACATCAGTTGACTGCAACAAACATAATGAAATTTAATTCTTTACTACAAGATTAACCTGTTTTTTTAGAATCATATGAAAAACAAGGACATCTATGTGATTGAAACAACTGTTGTCAAGGTAACGCTGTTTTAAAACTTTGATTCGCTTCAGACTTAAGTTACATTTCCTGCAAATTCACCTAAAAGCATATCGGTAGCTATATATATCGAAATAATGCAAAGTTATGCATATTTTAAACATACCAAGGACTTAATGCAAACACTTATGTTTTGGAATCTTAACCCTTTAAAACCAAGTGTATCATATTTGAAACATGCATTTCTGAGATCACTTAATCGTCATGGTGATATTTTGGTTCTTGAAAACCCGGACTTACACAATCAGACACGTGTAGTGAACAGAAAACATATAAAATATTATACAAAAATGCTGCTGATGTATCAAAATTGATGCAAATAAATGATCTCATTTATATTTTACAAAATGTATTTATTTCATTTTTCAGAAAGTTCAATGAAAACTGTAATTAGAAAAAAAACTATTTAATTGCCTGTCAATTATTTTCATGTCCAGGCTTTAAAGGGTTATGCCTAATTTAACTAATTTCTATAATAATACTTATAAATACGTATATATTGAGTACTTTACAATTGGTATTTTCAACTCAACAGTCTGCTTTGAAAGTACTAATTAATTTACAATTAAGTACAAAAACAGAAATAAAATCTGACTTTAAATTAGAGGTGGAACCTAATTAAAGATTTTAACTTTGTGTAATTTATCGCATTTTAACCAAAAACTATATATTTAAAAAAAACAACTTTTCAATTAAAAAAAAAATGTTATTGAGCCATCAGATTCGTTAAGGTTTTTAGAAACCCTTGACATTATATGAAAAAAATATCTGCTATAGAAGTGTTAACAATGAACATTAATTATAGCACAATTCCTTTTATTGAATATGGTAAAGAAAATATAAAGCAACAAGGAATGCAATATTACATTTAAGAAACTTAAAGATCAATCAATTAATGTTGTAACCAACTTAATTAGTTTAGTATCAGTGGCAGCAAACTAATTGGCTCAATGCACAACTCCACTCCTTCCTGAATTTAAGGCAGCTCTTCTGTTTCCTGTCTTTTTCTTCTTAATCAGAGATGGGAAGTAACGAAGTACAAATACTTCGTTACTGTACTCGAGTAGATTTTTCTGATATTTTTACTTTACTTTACTACTTATTTTTATGGCGACTTTTTACTTCTACTCCTTACATTTTTACACAAATATCTGTACTTTCTACTCCTTACACTTTAAAAAATTGGCTCGTTACTTTGATTTTGAATCATTTCAATGGAGTTACCGTTATTATTTTTCACGTCATCAATACCAAATTCAATCTAATTGGATGGGAATCTACGTTGCATTTGACGCACCACTACAAGATGAATCGACAGATTCATTGCAGCTTGGTGGCGGTGGCGTTAGAATAGTAGTATGGACGACGAGATGATTGAAAATGAACTCAACGGAGATCTAGTCCTATTGGCAGACATCCATTTAAAATGTAGGCAACGGCATGAAAAAAGTGGTTTCTACTTTTACTTTTATACTTTAAGTAAATTTAAAAGCCTGTACTTTGTTACTTTTACTTTAGTAAAGAAGTTTAATCAGTACTTCCACTTTTACCAGATTATTGTTTAACACAAGTATCTGTACTTTTACTCAAGTACGGAAAGTGGGTACTTTTGCCATCTCTGTTCTTAATGAACTGATTAATCCAGGTGTGCCTAAACTCAGTAACCATGGCCAGTCACACCTGGATTAATCAGTTAAACCCAGCAATGAAAGATAGGAAACAAAAGAGCTGCCTTAAGTTCAGGAAGTAGTGGAGCTGTGCATAGAGCCCATTGGATATAACTCTTGTTCTTCTGGTTGATGTTCTAATTAGTGTTGGGCCGATGCAGTTTTTTGGCCCCGATACCAATACCCCATACCTGGATGTGCAGTATCAGCCCATACCGATAGCATCTGTTTGAAATTGATGTGTGTGTATATATCAAGAACTACATACTACTTGGATATAAAATAATTGCTATCATGGCTTTGTCAAGCTGCTGCCTACCTTTGTGAAGCAGGAAAAAGACTAATACAAAGTGAATCCAGTAGAACTTTTTATGGCCTACCTGGAATGGATGACAATAGTTGAATAAACTTTTGGTTCTCAAAATGGTATCGGTGCCCTATTTGTTGGTACTCACCGATACCCATAACACCATTTTAGTGCTGGATCGGCGCCCCGTCCGATAGTGGTATCGGTGCAACATTAGTTCAATTCAATTAAGTTTATTTATATAGCGCCAAATTCACAACACTAGTCATCTCAAGGTACTTGATAGTTCAACCAGATCATCCAGTCAAATTGATTCAAAGTTTTTTATCTAAGGAAAACCAGTTGATTGCATCAACTCATTGACTCAAATACAATCCCTCACACTAAGCATGCTTGTAACGACAGTGGAGAGGAAAAACTCCCTTTTAACAGGAAGAAACCTCCAGCAGAACCAGGCTCAGTGTGAGCGGCCATCTGCTGAGGCCGACTGGGGTTCAAGGAGACAGAAGCAGAGATACAAAAAGCAGCTGTAAAAGGCGGCCCCGTCCAGGAAACACACAGCCAGGCACCGAGCTCCGAGCCAGCTCCCATGTCAGAGGATGAAGAGAGCACATCCAGCCAGTCACGGTCAGAGAAACAGGACCGCACTGGAAAACAGGCAGATCTCCAGCATCTATAAACAAGGGTGTTGATGGCAGCAGCACAGCTGATGTTTCTCTCCAGGATGGAGTCACAGCCAAACAGGAACAGATGAGGCAAAGCTACTATGAGAAAAAGCAGAGAGAGCATAACGTTAGAGATTGAACTAAAAGATTTTGCAGAATAGGAGAATAGGGAGAGAATGAAGCAGAATGATGAAAAGGGGTCCCTATGTCCTCCAGAAGTCTAAACCTATAGCAGCATAACTATAGAGAAAGCTCAGGATAGTTCTAATGTAAATAAAGTCATGCACGTTTGTTAGCCCACCTGAGTGTTACGTTTGTAGAGGACACCTGGGGAACTACGTCCCGTCTCCTGGGACCCTCGCTGAGAAGTTTGGACTGTTTGGTGTGACTGGCTGTCATTCAGGGATTCCCAGAACCATAGGGCCACTTCCGTGGCACTGAGATGTTTGTTTTTTAAGTCTGAATACCTTCAATGAGAACAATTGTGATACTGCTCATGCATGAGATTTACAGAGAATACAAAAGGTTCCTCCTCAGGATTATAGTATGTCTGAAAAAACACATTTAACACATTAAAATTTGTACAATTATCTAATCAAAATTAACTCATTAAATTCCCGGCCTTACTTTATATACATTCAAAGATTTAGGTCTTGCCCTGTCAGTTTGCTGTTTTTGTGAAAACAGACCAATGTTCCATCCAGTGAGAATACTGCTTTAGTTGATGTGTATTTTATGTTTTTATATACGTCTTTGTATCAAACTTAAGATACAAATTTGAACATGTCAGAGACACCAATGTTGTGAGTCAAAGTTATATTATTTTTGCAGGTGAAGAATTGTTTAAATATTGGGATACCAAACATCCATGTTGTTTTTGTCTGAAAGTGTAATATTTTTACCTCAATAAGCTGAGGAAGGTCTTGATCTTCAGTAGTTAGAGGAAGTTAAACCAGAAAAAGATATAAGTGTGTCTCTATATGTAGTGTCTTTGCTACAGTGAACGGATGAGCGTAAAGAAGATCCCAGCTTTACTGTTATCCTCAGAAGTCTCAGTGAGAAAAATGAGTGGGCTACGAATTCAGAGAAATAGTGTTCGTCAATGTGCACTAAATTTGTGGTGTGAGGAAAATGAGTGTAGAACTGTGCAGTTTGCAGATGATTTCCAGATGTTAGCTAATGACTGCTAACGCTGTGACGGCAGAGCTGTAAAGTTTGCTACGACGGATCAGAGTATAAAGAAACAAAAGTATAGATGACATTTTATGTCCTAACTGGACTCCAGATCTTTTCCTACTAAAGAATCCGCTGGTGGATTGTTATTACTCTTTATAATAAGGCAATTCTGCATGTTATGAGACCAGAGTCATCAGAGCAACAAAAAAAAAGAGTTAATAGTAGGTAAATTAGAGATTAGCATTTTTAATTAATATAATAAAAGACTAATACATGTCTAAGTCACTCAGGTCTCTCTTCCTACTGGCTAATCCATGTTCTGATAGCCTACTGCTAATAGAGACACCCTGTAGGTTTTTACACAGACATTTGACTGGCTTTAACGTTCAATTTGAAATACTGTCCTTCCTCAAAACATATCTTTCTTGTGTGAAATGAATATAAAACGGCCATATTTATTATTTTGTGTATAAAGGTCTCACTAAAGCCTGGTAAGCTATGATAGCGGCTAAAGGCCTGAAAGCTAGCTCTGACTATTTGGATTATTGTGTAAGTAATTTCTAAGATAAATAAACCAAATAACCAAATAATTGTTTAAAAAAATAGCTTATACATTCAGATAAACCCTAAGTCAAAGTCTAGGTCTTTAATATGGGGATCGACGTCCCCTATTAGGTCATTGAAGTACTGGGAGGTTCATGAAACGTTTCCCCTGCCAACAGCTCTAGGCCTTTGATTCATCACACATAACTCATACCATCTGTGTCATTGTTTAAACTAGTTGAAAATACTTTGTTTTTGTCACCTTTACATGGGTAAAACAAGGTCTCATTAAAAACTAATAACTGCGGAGGTATTTTTCATTTATTTTGTTGTTAAAGAAAGTAGTTCTAAAGCTCTCCGTACTTAAATTTAGTGCAACATGACACTGCAATCGCAATATATAACATATGATCGCCAGAGATGGCAAAAGTACCCACTTTCCGTACTTGAGTAAAAGTACAGATACTTGTGTTAAAAAATACTCTGGTAAAAGTGGAAGTACTGATTAAACTTCTTTACTCAAGTAAAAGTAACAAAGTACAGGCTTGTAAATTTACTTAAAGTATAAAGTAAAAGTAGAAACCACTTTTTTCATGCCGTTGCCTACATTTTAAATGGATGTCTGCCAATAGGACTAGATCTCCGTTGTGTTCATTTTCAATCATCTCGTCGTCCATACTACTATGCTAACGCCACCGCCACCAAGCTGCAATGATTTGCCACGAATGAATACCGCCGAATCTGTCGATTCATCTTGTAGTGGTGCGTCAAATGCAACATAGATTCCCATCCAATTAGACTGAATTTGGTATTGATGACGTGAAAAATAATAACGGTAACTCCATTGAAATGATTCAAAACTTAAGTAACGAGCCAATTTTTTAAAATGTAAGGAGTAGAAAGTACAGATATTTGTGTAAAAATGTAAGGAGTAGAAGTAAAAGTGGCCATAAAAATAAGTAGTAAAGTAAAGTAAAAATATCAGAAAAATCTACTTGAGTACAGTAACAAAGTATTTGTCCTTCGTTACTTCCCATCTCTGATAATCGCATAAAAGACTGCGATTTGCCATTTTCTATGAGGCGCCAAATTGGACAAAAGGTGAGACCAACCACACACACAAAAAAAAAAAAACTATTTTGAAAACAGAGGAAATCTGCCTATGAGTGAACGACACCATTCCCGGACCGAGAGTGCACGAAACCTGGTGAGAAAGTGAAAGGCCGATCTAAAGTGCGCAGGAGACGGATCGAGAGGCCGGTTGAAGTTGTGCACGAGGGCCGACTGAAATGAAGAGACCGAATGAAACTGTTGGGTCTCTTTTCAAAAAACTTTGAGGCTTATTTGAAGTTTTATGCACTATATATATAAAGTTATATTTATATATATATATATATATATATAACAAATACAGATGGGGAAGGCTTCTGTGAATAACAAAAACTAATCAGCCGTTCATTTAGTTTTGCTGTCGCTTTTTGTGAGGAAAATATGGAGTACTTATAATTTTAATATCATTTTGACCAAGAAATTTGTTTCTGGTTTCTCTTTAGATGATACCGCGCCTACTATTTATACTTTTTAAATAATTTCTGACCAAACTTGTTTTAGTATCTAGATTTTCATGAGCAGTTTTCCTTCTACATAAAAGAACTACACTGAAACAGAACTTGATACGATTTCTATGAAATTATTGATATACTGCAATAACGCGTTGGCTTTTGGATTGTCACTACAGTTGATCAATTTCTAAATAAAAGTAAAAAATATTAAAGTGGTGTATTGGACCAGATCATCCAACATTCAGGACTCAGAAACCGTGGTGGGAAAATGAGAAAAAGAAGGTCAAAAGTTTTGACTGGATAATCAGTAATAAGTTAGAAAATATACAAATTGGACAAAATACAACATGAAACAATATGTCCAGTAGAACCATTCATGCACACACATATACTCATTCCGCCATTGTAGTGAGGACCATGTTTTGACTTCCATTGACTTCCATTGATTTTCTGTAATTTTCAACCCTTTCTATGCCCTAACCCTAAAACTAACCATTACCAATGCATACCTCACCCTCACCCTACCCAATTGACACCTTAGCCCTAAAAATAACTATTAGTAAAATAGCAAGTGAGGACCGGCAAAATGTCCTAAACTTTGCCAGAACAGTTCATCAATTTGATGGTAAAATTGGAAAAATGGTCCTCACTCTGATGGCTAGACATGCACACACACACACACAAGGAGAAAGGAGAGGTTCAGTTGTATCTTGGATTCTTCTCTTTCACACAAAGCGCTGTAAAAAGTGAGGCTCATCGAACCCTCAACGCTATTGGAACATGCAGGAAGCTTGGTCACTTTTCCCATAGCTTGAAGAAAAGAGAAGCTTTTAACTCTGTGTTGTCCTTAATATTCAGCCACGCAGACTCATGACACCATTCATTTATAATATCCTAATCGCAGTATAGTCCACAATAATCTCAATCCCACATTTTCATCAAATCGCGCAGCCATTGTTTCAGTTACAATTGTTCATCTCATTGTGAGGTTACGGTATCATTAGGAGAAAAGGCGGCTTTTTCAAAACAGGGGAAAAAGGAGAAGTTTCAAAGTGGTGAAACTTTTCTTTTTCATCCTTACATTTGGGTGAACATAGATGCTGCAAAGAGGACTGTGGGCTTAGTGCACAGGGGGCCCGTTGGCCTCAGCTGAAGAATTTAATCTGCTGTTATTTAGCATTTCACGCCAACTGACTTTTACTGTCCTGTGTTACGATAACTGTAGCATTTGTAACGATGGATTGGGCTGTAGACTGAGGATTAGAACGGTTATTTTAGTTGGATCTGATCTAATATTAACTGCATCTGTTGCGACTTTGTTTGCTGCATTGAATTGATGACCTGCAGAGGTAGTTGCTTATGTCCAGCATGTTGTTTGCTCTGTTTCTGTAGCATACTCCACGCCAGGCGCCACAGCTCCCAACAGGTTTGTCGGCATCGGATCACGGGACAACAACTTTTTGAACATCCCGCAGCAGACACAGGTAAGAGCTCAGGGGTTCTGTTCTCCCTGCCTGCATCTTCATGTCAAAAGTGTGAAAAAAGGGTGAATCTCATCTGCTTTGACTGTAATTAGAGGTAAAACTCAGGAAACTTATCAGCCGTGTGGACGTGAGCCAAAGTTCCTCAGAGCTTGGCTCGTTCTCTCGTCTCGGGTTACTGTGACCCACAGCGCTCCATCAGAGTGTGCGTTAGTACATCTGTATTTTACTGTACTTGTGTGGTTTACCATATGTGCTCAACTGTTTATTTGGCGCGTACGCAGCCGACCCTCAAGGCAAACGGCCTTTTTTTCTCTACCTTTCCTTCCCTCGCTCCACCCAATCCCCTGCTTTTCCACTCTACTTTTTCACTCATTTTTTACTTTCCCCCTCTTTCACCTTCCTCGCTCCTCGTCCCTGTGCCTCCACCATTACCGTCGGTACTTTTCTCATTAGCGTCTAACCACACCCGCCTGGAGCCAGCTCAGTCCCGCACCTCCACATATGGAAACCATCTCAGGATCTCCTCCCTAATTTTCGCTGCCCTTCACTCTCTCGCTTTTTGTCTTGCTTTCCATTTCTCAGCTTCTCTGTTTTTTTTCTGCCCTCTTGACTCATTTGTTTGTTTTTTCTCCTATTATTTGAATTCGCTGCAGATGCCTAAACATTGCAAATGTTCTGCTTTTATTTTTTACACACAGAGGGGTTGGCTTTCATTTTTTTTTTTTTTTTTTTTTTAAAGATCAAAAATAACCACAAAACAGTAAAAAAGGTTCATGCAAAAGTGTCTACGTGGTGACCAGAAGCTCTAACTGCCAGCCGTGGCCTTCTTCTGCCCTCTGGTGGCGAATCTGCTGCTTTACAACAGCATATGAGAAAAGACAAAAAACAAAAAAAGATCTCAACAATGGCTGCAAATGTGGGGCGTAAAGAGAAACAGAGTTTTAAGCTCATGTCGAAGTCACGTCTCAGTCGTCTCGTTACCCCGGGCGACCAGACATGATGTCATAGACGGTGGATCTTGAATTTGAGACGGGCTTTTTGCTTGAGAGGGGTCCAGAAAAAGGAAGGAGGGTGACCAACGTCTGCTGCCAGGGATTTAGTGGAAGAGCTTACAAGAGATAGATGGGTGGAGGGCAGAGTAACCAAGAAGGGAGAAGTTACAATACCCTGGGCCTGCTGGGACGGCGCTGAGAGGGCAGGAGGCAGCACCAGGGCCGCGGGGTGGTATTCATGCGACCTGTTAGAGTCAAACAACACAAAAGGCTGCTTCCCCAGAGGAATGGAAGACTTTCCCAGGCTTGACTTCTAGGATGTTGGCACTTCTTGAGCCTTTGGTTCCAGACTCTGCAGCCAACTTCAGCAGCGGTGACCCAGTTCTGCCCTCTGCTCACACTGAGCAGGAGACGCCCGACATGAAGGTGGTGTGAGGGACACGCAGGGCCAGAGCGCTGCAGCCCCACAGAGAGCCACTTACTGCTCAGCTATAGCTGCATGCACCAGATCAGCCGTTCTCAAAGGGGGGTTCAGGACCCCTCAGACGGTCACCACACACCCAGCAGGGGGGCATCGAGAGATGGTTTTCACAATCATTGTGATGTGATCCCTGAAGTATGTGGAGCTCTAAAATATACATGAAACAAATAAATTGTACAATAAAATAAGTAGATGTAACATGTCTAATGCGTGATTAAAATATGAAATATACCAATACATTATAAAATGCACTCTTAAATACCTTAATGTCCAATTGAATAATTCAAATTGCATAAAAAATTATTAAGTAAATGTAATTATTTCATTTTATATTCGTAGATAAATATAGAGTGAATTGTATGCATGTGATTTTATGTGTTTTACCTGAATTTCAGTTTTCAAAATATTGTTACAATAATGTACATCATCACATAATCTCCATGTATTATATTGAGAGTTTATGATGTAAACCAGTGGCTCCCATGCACCCCCTAGGGGGTGCTTAGTGTAATTGCAGGGGGTCAGTAAATGAGCAATTTTTGTGGGGTAACCAAATATATATATATATAGATATAGATATATATTGTGAATTAAAGACAATTGCAGATTATTTTGTGAATCACTGTAATAAACCAACACAAAGCAGCACTTTATTGTGAACTGTAATATAATGATAGGTGTTCTTTTAACAAATTAATATCTGCAAAACTGCTTAAAATATGTTTGATGGCAAAACATAATTATGTTTTTGTATCATTTTAAATTAATTTAGTCAATAAGCAGTTTTTTAAGAAGTGTTCCGTTTGAATTTTAAGACGAAAATAACCTAATCTCCTTCTCCTCTTTGTTTTTATTTCTTCCAGTCTTGGTTCCTCTGACAAGATATGTGCACAAACCAGCAAATAGAAATCTTTCTTTACTAATTAACACAAGAAGAAAAACAAGAACAGATCAACAACCTGCAGGAAGACAGTAATTGTCTAACCGACCTCTCACCAACCCGCCCTGACAGTACGTCTCATCCGATACGAAATATAACCCGAGCTACGCAGGAAAATGACGCTTCTAGAGGAACACTGCACATATTCACGCAGTCAGAGGGAGGACCTGATTGGATGACGAGGGGAAAGGGATGGACTCATAGGATGCTAGGAGGAAGATGGAGGTGAAGGAGGACAGCGGTACGCAGGCCTCCTCACGCTACCGCCGTCCAGCGGCGATGCGGGAGCAGCTAAAGGCCGCGGCAGCGGTCAGCTTCTCCCTGCTTTGTGAGCAAATGGCTTAAAATAATCAACTGTCCAGCAATTACAGATTCAAGCGAGAACCCCCCACCCCCCCTTTGATGTCATCATCGCCGTATCGAAACCCAGTCGGCTCCTTTCACCCTGCGACCCATAAGCAGGCGACCATGCCAAACCATCTCCAGATTGAAAGTTGCACTACAAGCTGAATCAGTCAACACTAACCCTAACAATGTGCACTATTTACCTACGAGGCATGGGAGGAAAAACCACGCCGCCTATACCGTTACGTTCTACGAAAAGGAGACAAACCACAGCCCACCAGAAGCCTTCACGTGTCCTCGACCCGCCACGGTTCAGCCCAGCCAATCAGCGGCCTCCCCTCACTCTCACTAAGTTCTCAGTCTGTGTGCCATGACTGCAGGATTTTATTTTCCCACTTTTCAACATTATATTTCTATATATATATATATATATATATATGTAAAAGCTTTCCATTTTTTTTTACCCGATAAGCTCAGTAAAATCCCTCCTCGCATGACGCCATCAGTGTCCAAGATAGTGAGAAATTTCACCGCTGTTGACAGCAGCTATGAGTTCCCCTATTCGACCTTTTTATAAACGTAGATGAACACTGACTAATATTCCCCCCTCGCCTGTTTGCTTATTGGAATCAACTCTTTTTTGGGGGGTTTGTACTGTTTTCTAATTGTTTTTGTATTTGAATGGCAGCACCTTAAAGTTAAAGAAGAAGAAATGATATGTTGAGGTAAAAAACACGGAACCCTTGAGAAACAGTAAGAATTTGGGAAAAATGTCCACCTGCTGCTTTAGATGCGGAGATTGGTATTAACGCCTCGGGAAGCTACAGTGAGCAGCTGGTTAGATTCTTTTTTAAATGGTTTTTTGGTAGAGGTGCCACTCGGTTAACGATTTTTCAGATTTGTTAAGTCTTTCCAGAAGGATCAAGAACAAAACTTCTCCACTGTCACTTTACCTGTAGGCGAGTTTATCTGTTGAAGTGGGAAAAAAGTATTCAACTATTGAACCTAGTTAAATAAACGGAGATCGATGGATTTCAATCAGTCGGCACTTTATTTTCTTATCTTTGCAGAGAGAGAACAGTTGATCATACAGCCCTTACGGCGCAGTAATCAGCCCAGTTCTGCCTAGACAGTTTATCTAATTGATGAAAAAACTGAGTCAAAACAAATTAAACACACTTTAACAAACCTTGGGAAACAATTTGGCTTTTCGTGGGAATAAGTAGGTTTTTTACTAAAACCACCCCTCACTCAGACATTTTCTCAGCCTTGCAGGTGAAGCAAACTGAGTAAAAACATTTTTCACTGGATAAATAGCATAACTAAATATATGAGACAAGATAAATCTAAATTTTCTGACCACACTGTTTTATTTTGGTCTTTTTGCAGCCGGCAGTGACGACATTGGAGGATGAGTTTAAAGTTGGGGTGTAGAAAAACAAGAGGTTTTAATTCTTATTTATTTTATAGAAAATCTGGAAATGATGACAATCAGTTGCTTGAGATAAAGGGAACAGAGCATTAAATACGTTTGACCTGCTAGTAAGAACTTTACTAATTAATTAGCACTAAAATCTGAGGTAGTTTGAAACAAACACCAAGTTTCTACAGGTGTTATTGCACTTTAATTCACTCCACGTATGCTTCATATTTTAGAGCTGCAGGTCCCACCTCCATTTTTAAATCCAACATGGCTGACGTACATATTAAAAGTAGTTACAAACTGCTACTATCTGCACCTGTGTCTGGTAGTAGAAAAGCTAACTGCGTATAATTGCGAAGCTTAAAGCAAAACGTAACATTTAAACACTGTAAAAAAGTTCTAATTAAAGTTGACGTCTTAATTGGAAGTAATACATTTCTTGCCATCTTTATGTAGCTTAAATTCAAATTAGCTAGCCCCAAAGACTGAAGCTAACAGCTAGTCCAAGAAAATTTTCAATCCACTTGCTCCTATAAAATCATTTCACATTTTATTAACCATGCACTAGGAGAAAAAAGTTTATTTTATTCATGTTTTAAATGTTTAACCAATTTAACAGGAGTTATGGGAGAGAAAAATAATCTTACAGAAGGAAATCAATTGAGTTTTTTTATATGTATGGGTAGAGATAGAAAATATAAGTCAGTATTTTAAAATACAAAAGCACACAGTTGGGGACTTCATTAAGAAAACCTTTGGCCATTAGTTTGATGCTGATTTATCTGAACACATTCAATAAAAAAGCTTTATTTTACTTATCAAAATAGGTAAAGAATCTAAAATTTGCCTCTTTAATATTCAACCTTCAGTTGGAAGCAGTGCGTCCCCAATTATCTTCCTGACTGAAATGCAAACTTAAAAAGGAACATGTTGGAAAATTCTGAAAATAAATTGTATATGTATATATATATCAAATTTTGGTTGAAGTGAACTGTGTTACATATTCTAGATAAATGTTTTACGCGGACTCTGCTATTGCCTCTACAAACATAATTTTTTTATTTCATTAATCAAAAGAGGTGCAGATTAAAGGTCATCTCTACCATTCTAAAACAACTACCGTCTAAAAACTTTTTATTCCGGCTTTAAACTAGTTATTTTGTGGCGTACAAAAAAATGAAGTCAGAGGCTGTGCAACACCAATTATCTTCCTGACTGAAATGAACACTGAAAACGGAACATTTCTGATATTAAATTATATATTAAATTATAAAAAGCAAAAACATTCAAGATAAATGTTAAACTTAGGCTCTGGTAATGCTTTTATAATGGTAAACATTACTTATTTATTTCATTAATCAAAAGTGGTCAAAATTAAAGTATATTTCCGCTGTTCTAATAGAACTCTAATCTCTTTTTTTCCGCCTTAAAGGTGTTTTATAAAGAAAAGGACGTGCATCCCTAATAATGCTCCTGAGTGAAAAACACAAAACAGATAATTGTTAAAAGTAACAACCTTATGTTAGGAAAGACAAGCTGTATTTTACTTTGATTTTTATGTTCTGTTTTGCGTCAAATAGTCACTATTAAACACAGGCTGATCCATTGTGACGGACTTCCTCCTAACTCTACTTCACAGCTAAATGGTGTAAATAACCACTAAGTTTAAATCTGCAGATTTTTAACAAGTTCTTAGCTTAATTTTTGGGTAAATAACTGAGGTATATCTGAGACTGATATAGCTGAAGGTAGTTCCTAGAACCTCTTGGACTAGTTTTTAGCCTCTTGGACAGCGAGACCAAATTTATACTAATTAAAGACGCCAGGATTAGTTTCCCTTTTAATCAGATTTGATTTCATTCTATCATACAACTTTAAAGCTTAAAGGATGGTCTGTGAACAGTTTAAAACACATTAAATCTAAAGCTGCCAGCTGTAGCTTCCTGTTGAGGTTATCACTTTTCTCATCCAGCAATCAAAGAAGCATATTAACCCAAATGGTAATTTTATTGACATGGTTTAATTGTTTTACTACCGGAAGGCCCTTTACTCTAGGAAAAAAAAAAAAAAGTTTGGTTTTGACAATCAGAGGATTTTTTTATTTATTTCTGGGGACAGACGAGCTGAACCAACTAGATTTTTTTAAAAGGCACCTACTCCATCCGTTCCTCCTGTAAGTTTATCCTTTTGTTTACACTCCCAGACAGGCTGCTGCTCCAAGAGCTGAACGCCACACTGCGGAGCAAAATAAACACGTCACATTTCTGGTTGGGTTTTTTTTTTATTTTAGGGGGGACGCCATAAGAGATCAAGAGTCAAACACTTGTGCCAGTTAAAGGTATAGTGGAGGATTTTCATAAAATTTTTTGAAAAGACCCACTTAAAAAAAAAAAAAAAAATGCACATGCACAACCCTGTACCCGCTCCTGAGAGGGAACACCTATTTAACGCGTGTGAGAGCGTGCACGAGCCTGTTTCTCCTTGTGCACGCTCTGTTTAAAAGTTGCTGTTTGCATCGCTCATACAAGCGTACTTTCCAAAAGAACATATGCAATTTTTCCACTATGTCAGACTCACCTACTTAAAGTTGTAGGGAAGTCATATTTAAATTTATCAGACGATATCCCAAAAGTTAGAAAATCCTGTCTTAAAATCTGTGGTTTTTTGCTATCTTAATAAATTTTTTTGATCATAGCATCTTGATTCATGTGTCACAGCTAATATACGCAACGATTGAAAAAAGAAATAAGAATCATTTACTTTCCCATTGAGTTCCATCCCAGCTAAGAGAACTGGCAGCTTTGCGAGGCAAGGACTCAAACATGTACGGCTGGAAGCCTTCTACACCAAACCAAGCTTCTGCCGCCCTGGCGTCCTCTTCCACAACATCTTCGTCCCGCTTTCCTCCTCTAAATAAAAAATGGATGACGGAGGAGACTCATCTACGACCTCCGACACTAAACTGTCCTCCTCTTGCATGTTTCCTCTGTCCATAGCGTTCCTTGACAGTGTCGTTTCTAAGTCACCAATTTAGTGCTACTTGGTCCCAATGGAATTTCCCATTGGGAACCTACTAGCACTAAGTTGCTAACTGGTTAGCAAGATGCTTCCGACACCGGCCACAACCAAACTTGCTTGTGAACCTTCCGCCACAACAATCCCGCCCTTTTGATAGACGACCAATCACATTCACTTTATTCACTCGCGTAAAGTCGTGCACCACTCGGGAGAATTCGGAAATATAACGGTTGGAACTGCCGTTTCTCTACGACTTAAAGTGAAAATGGGGGCAAGCACGTAGGACGGCCTTACATAAACATATCATCAGAGTTATTGACAGTTAGGAGGACCACTTATTTAGATGATCCACCCAGAAAAAGAACATCCTGCACTATACCTTTAAGAGTTGTTTCGGTTACACCCCCAACACACCAGCACTAAACCTGAGCCATTGTAAATGGAAGAGCCCTTATAGATCAAATAACTGCACTGAAACAATCATGTCAGCCAATCATGAAACAAAACAGCAGATTAAGTTAGTTAGACCAGGCAACCCGTTTTTAATTAGAGTTGCATCAACCGTTCAGTATTAACCGCATCCCCGCGCCGCGGAACGCGCACCAGATTTCAAAAGGGAAGTTTAAAATCTAGACAATCCATGGAGGCCTTTATGCTTTCAGTCATGTTTTATACAGAACAACCCGCATGCTTTCTTCCATCGTCACGGGTCCAAACACCCATCCAAACCTCACAAAATAACTGGACTGCCTGGCCGCGCTCTTTCGCTGCGGGGAAACCTGTCGTAGTTGGCCCAGCAACCGGCGGCCATGAGGAGAGGACCGGCTGAACAAGGCGTTAGGCTGATTTCTTTTCGAATCAAAGGAAGTGCCTCTGTAATCCCATTATGCAATTTGTCAAAACATGAATTCAGGTTGTTTTTTCTCACATATAAGCTATAGTAAATGGTTAAAAAAAAACTGTCTGGAGGGGGATGGAGAGAAAAAAACAATTACAGCTCACTAGATAATCTCAAGCATCTTTATATATATAATACACTTTTCTATATATTTATAGATATATACTTCTTTTTTTTAGTTTGCAAGATAAGCTCTGTGGCAGTCTAGTTATTTTTTGAAGCATGGCATACATCGCAGTCATAGGACGCATCTGGAAAATGCTAATTGGAGCTCCAGTACCAGTTTCTAAGCCCACAACCGTTCGAAAGGAAATCAGATCCACCGCAGACCCATTCGTAGACGTAGAATAATCGGTTTCAGTAAAGTAGAGATAAGGATTAAAAAAATTTAGACAGATTTGTTTTCTTTAACGTTTCGATGGGAAGTATTGTTCTTTAAATGATGTATGTCGATTGAGCCATGTGCAATGCCTTGGTAGAGGAATTGTGTTTGTTAGAGATTGTTTGAGGGTGTCATGCAAAAAAAAAAGAAAATGGAGGGAAACTCTCTTTTTTTTCTGTTAGTTTGTTTGTTTTTTAAGTCCACGTGCTCCGGGACTCTAAATACACGGGCAGTGAGTTCAAAAAAAAAAAAAGGAAAAAAAAAATTGGGGGGGGACATTGCTTTTGATTTTTATTTTGTTTCGTTTCAACACTTTTTCAAGAACGAGAAATTCACTTTTATTGACTTGTTTTCGAAAAACGCGAGAGTTAAAGGAACAATTTCGCAGCTCATAAAATATATATCATTATGAAAACTGGTGCTTTTGTAAAAGAATAAAGTACATTCAGTCTCTATTATACATAAATAATAATAAACAAATTAAGTGTTATCGTTTAAAAAAAACAACTAATTTTTAGGAAAACATGCATTACTCTATTTCTTTGTATTTACCGGGGAGAGGGAAGGGGGGGGGGGTCATTGTACGAAAAGGTTGTTGTAACAAAAGGCATTTTTCTTCTCCCAATCCTTCATAACACAGCAGACAGAAAGAGAGGATAAAAAGAAAAAACACACAGATCCTCTTGTAAAAAAAAAACAAGAACTTGTAAAAACTGTTTCCTGCGGACTCTATCCCCCCCCACCCCTCCACCAATGATCCTAACCCGGGACAAAGACAAGGTCTTCCCAGATTCCGGGAGATGCACAAGTCTGGATTCCTGTTCCTGAACGACGTCGACGAAAGACAAACATGCTGTAAATGATGACGTCTGACAGGATGTTTTCATTCGTGACTCCATCTTTGATCAGCGGAGTTTTAGACCACACCAACCCGTCCCCCCGTCCCCTCCCCTGAAACACCCACCAGCTGTAAATGATGATAAATATTTGTTTGGTGACGTAGTGTTATAGACTCAGAGCATCTTTAAAGGTTGTCCCTAAAAAGTGCCTTTTGTTCACAGATTCCATCTTGTATTCCTGAGTGCCCGTCTCAAAAAGAAAATAAGTCCCCTCCCTCCTATTTCTTTATCTTCTTCTTAGAGCTTTTTCAAGCTGTATACATAGTACTAAAGGAAATTGGTGTGATTTAGTTGCTCTTTTTATTGTTCAATACTTTAGAAAACCTGGGAAAAAAATGTACAAAAAAACAAAGCTCTCCTCCGTCTTGCTTCTCTTCCTCTGTATCTTGTCGTCTGTTTATCTTGGACACTGGAGTAGTCTGTAGCTGCGTATCCTCCTCTCTCTCCTCCCCTTGCTTTCCTCCCTATTCTACCTTCAGCGGGGTTAAAAAAAAATAATGGAAAAATGAACAAAAAAAAAAAGAATACGCAAATATTTTTTCGTTTTGTTTTTTGTTTGTTTTTTTTTTTTTTTTGTCTGAGCAGAATGCAATTAGCTCACATGTTATCCTTGTCTGTACGCTTCACATTGTATTACCATACCCATCTTCTCCAGCTTCTCCATTCAACGGCTGATGTAAGTGAACAAGTTACACCACGAGGCTCTGGGCGGGGCCGAGGACTCCGATGGGGGAGGGGTTAAAAGAGGCGGGTTTTGGGAGACATTCTGGCGGGAAATCAAACAGGATGGAGAGCTAGGAACACTGGTTAAAGATAACCAGCGGGACTCCTAGTATAAATGTTTCTGTTCATAATTTAAAGAGAAATTATTATAATTTGGGGTTTAATGTTTTTTTTTTAACCTTCACTTTAATTCATGACCTTGCTAGCAACAGTGAATGTGATTATTTATATAAAAGAAAAAGTTAGCCTTAGCACCATGAAGCCACTTAGTAAAAGGCTCACCGCAGACTAAATATTTCTGGCTTCGTTGTCATTTTTGGTGGGGATATTCACTTAAAAAGACAGCAGAATTTTTTGGAAACTGACGAATCTCATTTCGAATTCTGAACTTGAAAATAAAACGTTGTCTGTTGAAGTTAAAGGAGTCCTAACCTGGTATTTTATACATAGAACCCCCCTAAAAAATATCCAGAAATTCTTGTTTAATAATTTTTAGAGGAAAAAAAACATTAAATAAAGCAAATTCTAACCCCTTTTGTTACTCCTAAGGGTACTAATTGTATATATTTGTGTGGAAATAGCACTTTGTGGGCTTTTCTAGTTCTAACCCCCCCCCCCCCCCCCCCCCCCCAAAAAAAAAGGCACTTTAACACTCTGGATTTTCTGGTAGATTTCAATTTAAGCCCAACACAAAAATATTTGTTTTAAAAGGAAAAAGTACATTTTCCAGGCGATGACTCCTTTAACTGTCTAAGTTGGACATGTGAAGAGCTTTAAGCAGCCTCAATTAACTAAATAAAAAATGCAGGCATAAAACAGCCAATACAGCTCTCTATTTGAAACACAAAAGTTCGAGCATTAGGAAAGGTAAAGCATTAGGAGGGTTGATGGTGGTGTATTTATTTTAGGATGTCCTCTCCAGAGTCTTTAGTCGTGTCATGGCGGGCCCAGATTTAGCACTTACACCTCTCAAGCGCTTGAGAGAGATTCAAAAATGATAATATTGTTTTTATAACTCTTTGCAATCAAGCTAATTAAACAATTAACCCAACTACCAATGAGAAGCCATTTCAGAGACTCACAGAGAGCAGTGAGTTTGAGCATAATCTGCCTCTATGTTCACTTTCTGCCTGGTTTTCCTTTGACCTCTGACCCAGAAGTCCCCACCATCCTTTCTACGGAGCAGCGTCTCGTTCTCGCAGCTCCCCTCCCAGAGCCCGTGGTGAAATGCATGTGTTAATTACAGTTTCTTTTCCATAATAATGATAAAAAGCAGTTTGAAAAGAGCAATGCCTTTACCTGATTGAATAAAAGGATGTTCTTGGCTGTACCAACGGTCTGCTGGCTCTTTATTACCGAGTTCAGCTGCAGCAGAAAAGGAGCAACCACAAAAAATTGGCTCAGTTTAAAGCATTAAAAACATGTGGACCGCATCTTTGGGAAGAAGAATATGAAGTGTAAAACTGGAAATTTATTAAGAATATGCGAAATAAAGATCATAGATTGTTTTCCTTCTTTTATTATGTTATTATTATAATGCATGTTGGACTTAAGATTATTAACTAAGATGTTTTTACTTTGTATTTTAGTTCTAATGGATAACAATTGTGTGTATAGTGGGTAGGGTTCACAAAAGTATGGATGATCCAAAAGAATCGATACACAACAAGTTCCGTTTGCATATTCCCACTCTTGTTGATTTTAGATTTCTGGATTATTTGTACATTGAAAGAATAATACTTTAGAGCAAAGGTCTTCAACAGGGGGTCCGCGACCCCTAGAGGGTCCACGGAGGTACTGCATGGGGTTCACGAAAGTTTTGGTTGATTACTTTTTTTTTAAATATATATTCCCCTCTGCAATTTTTCCCCAAATTGAATTGTCTTTAAATCCACATTAACATGAATTCAACACACTGTAGTAAACAGATAAATGGAGGCACAAGATGTCTTTCAGTCATCAATGCACAGATTCAGCGACACACAGGAGCTCTTTCAAGCTGGGCACCGTTTCATTCACAACACCTGTCCCAGGAATCAGAATCAGAAATACTTTAATAGGGTGATATTACATTACATGACTCCATAGAGTGACTATAGGACCAGTTTGATATAACACAATTTCATACAATATAATCAGGGGGTCCCCGCTCCATCTCGCCATCAGTTTGGGGGTCCTTGGCCTGGAAACTGGTGAAGACCCCTGCTTTAGACAATAGAGTTCTTACAATCAACCTGATGAAAGGTGAAGGAAGAGGAGAAACAATTAACTAGTTTTCATTTTGGTTACCAATTAACCCAAAACCTTAGAAAGGACTTTACAGTATAACCTCTCCCTTTTCAGAAAGGTTTCTTTAAAATAAATTTTGAACCTATTTTTGTTTAATAATTAATTGAATAAAAAGTAACATTTACTCAGGTTATGCTGATTAAAATGTGTTTGATCTCGATAATTGTTTTTTAAATTAGCAAATACTTTTTCGTTGTACCTGCTTCCATGATCATTGGATCTGTTTGGTCACCTGAGTTAAACCCTGAGGAGAAGCTGAGGCCCATACACCATGCAGCCCTAAATCTAGGAAATAATTACATCGCCTATCCTGGCTTCTCTTCATTGGCTTCCTGGTAAAACCAGAATTGAATTTAAAATCCTCCTTCTCACATATAAAGCCTTAAATGGCCAAGCTCCATCTGATATCAGAGATCTGATTGTTCCTTATGTTCCTAACAGAGCACTTCGCTCTCAATCTGCAGGTTTACTAGTGGTTCCTAGAATTTCTAAAAATAGAATGGGAGGCAGATCTTTTAGTTATCAGGCTCCTCTCCTGTGGAACAAACTAGCTGTGAAACCTCGGGAAAAAAATGTACAAAAAAAAAAAGCTCTCCTCCGTCTTGCTTCTCTTCCTCTGTATCTTGTCGTCTGTTTATCTTGGACACTGGAGTAGTCTGTAGCTGCGTATCCTCCTCTCTCTCCTCCCCTTGCTTTCCTCCCTATTCTACCTTCAGCGGGGTTAAAAAAAAATAATGGAAAAATGAACACAAAAAAAAAAGAATACGCAAATATTTTTTCGTTTAGTTTTTTTGTTTGTTATTTTTTTTTTGTCTGAGCAGAATGCAATTAGCTCACATGTTATCCTTGTCTGTACGCTTCACATTATATTACCATACCCATCTTCTCCAGCTTCTCCATTCAACGGCTGATGTAAGTGAACAAGTTACACCACGAGGCTCTGGGCGGGGCCGAGGACTCCGATGGGGGAGGGGTTAAAAGAGGCGGGTTTTGGGAGAAATTCTGGCGGGAAATCCAACAGCATGGAGAGCTAGGAACACTGGTTAAAGATAACCAGCGGGACTCCTAGTATAAATGTTTCTGTTCATAATTTAAAGAGAAATGATTATAATTTAGGGTTTAATGTCTTTTTTTTAACCTTCACTTTCATTCATCACCTTGAATGGGATTATTTATATGAAAGAAAAGGTTAGCCTTAGCACCATGAAGCCCCATAGTAAAAGGCTCACTGCACACTAAATATTTCTGGCTTCGTTGTCATTTTTGCTGAGGATATTTACTTAAAAACACAGCAGAATTTTTTGGAAAACGAAAAAACTATTAAGGAATCTCATTTTGAATTCTGAACTTGAAAATAAAACGTTGTTTGTTGAAGTTAAAGGAGTCCTAACCTGGTATTTTATACATAGAATCCCCCTAAAAACTATCCTGAAATTGTTGTTTAATAATTTTTAGAAGAAAAAAACATTAAATAAAGCAAATTCTAACCCCTTTTGTTACTCCTAAGGGTACTACTTGTATATATTTGTGTGGAAATAGCATTAGCATCATCATCAGTTAGCCCTTTTACCTGCTCTCTTACAAAACAGGTAACAACGTTTAACTGTTGCCTGAAATGAGTCTCTGATTGGTGGATTTGTCCCTTTTGGTGGAATAGAGACGAAAGTGGTGCTAGCAAGGCTAGCTAATGCTAGCATCCTCCCAGGATTGATGTCAATACAGGAAAAGGACCAAAACTGCACTTTGTGGACTTTACTAGTTTGAACCCTTAAAAAAAAGCCACTTTAACACTCTGGATTTTCTGGTAGATTTCAATTTAAGCCCAACACCAAAATACTTGTTTTAACAGGAAAAAGTCAGATTTTCCAGGCGATGACTCCTTTAACAGTCTAAGTTGGACAGGTGAAGAGCTTCAAGCAGCCTCAATTAACTAAGAAATGCAGGCATAAAACAAACAGCCAATACAGCTCTCTATTTGAAACACAAAAGTTCGAGCATTAGGAAAGGTAAAGCATTAGGAGGGTTGATGGTGGTGTATTTATTTTAGGATGTCCTCTCCAGAGTCTTTAGTCGTGTCATGGCAGGCCCAGATTTAGCACTTATACCTCTCAAGCGCTTGAGAGAGATTCAAAAATGATAATATTGTTTTTATAACTCTTTGCAATCAAGCTAATTAAACAATTAACCCAACTACCAATGAGAAGCCATTTCAGAGACTCACAGAGAGCAGTGAGTTTGAGCTTAATCTGCCTCTATGTTCACTTTCTGCCTGGTTTTCCTTTGACCTCTGACCCAGAAGTCCCCACCATCCTTTCTACGGAGCAGCGTCTCGTTCTCGCAGCTCCCCTCCCAGAGCCCGTGGTGAAATGCATGTGTTAATTACAGTTTCTTTTCCATAATAATGATAAAAAGCAGTTTGAAAAGAGCAATGCCTTTACCTGATTGAATAAAAGGATGTTCTTGGCTGTACCAACGGTCTGCTGGCTCTTTATTACCGAGTTCCGCTGCAGCAGAAAAGGAGCAACCACAAAAAAATTGGCTCAGTTTAAAGCATTAAAAACATGTGGACCGCATCTTTGGGAAGAAGAATATGAAGTGTAAAACTGGAAATTTATTAAGAATATGCTAAATAAAGATCATAGATTGTTTTCCTTCTTTTATTATGTTATTATTATAATGCATGTTGGACTTAAGATTATTAACTAAGATGTTTTTACTTTGTATTTTAGTTCTAATGGATAACTACGGAAGCGTATTGCTGTCACTTGAAAAAATTAATTTTTGCTCATTATATTGTATAAACGTGATAATTATATTGTATAAACGTGATAATTATATTGTATAAACGTGATAATTATATTGTATAAACGTGATAGTATATTGTATAAACGTGATAATTATATTGTATAAACGTGATAATTATATTGTATAAACGTGATAATTATATTGTATAAACGTGATAATTATATTGTATAAACGTGATAGTATATTGTATAAACGTGATAATTATATTGTATAAACGTGATAGTATATTGTATAAACGTGATAATTATATTGTATAAACGTGATAATTATATTGTATAAACGTGATAGTTGAGACTCATTTAGGACGAACAAGCAGAAGTTGGCGCTCTAAATCAATGTTTGATTGAACATCATCATCCTTCTCCTCAGTAGCACAATGGCAAGTTTAATGGAGTTGATAAAGTTTTACTTTATGCTCGGTCTAAGACACGGAGAGATATTGATGCTCCTGCAAACAGTGGATGAGATCAGTATTAGTATGAGCACATTGAGAAGAATCCTCCAAAGAATGGGACTCTACAGAAGAAAGCACCGTTCAGATCCTCTAGATGTGGCGGCCTTCCTAATTGACCAGCTGAACAGTTATGGGAGCCAACATGGATATAAGTTTCACCACCTTAAATGTGTTCAACACGGTTATGTTGTGACTCAGAATACAGTGAGACATCTGTTAAAATTTCTTGATCCCAGCGGTGTGGAACGAAGGCGGAGGAGGAGGCTGATGCGACGCGTGTAGGTCCTGAAGGTTCTGGACCTAATTTCTTGTGGCATGTTGACTCCTATGATAAACTGAAGCTGTTTGGTATCTGTATTAATGGAGCAATCGATGGATTTTCCAGACAAATTATATGGGTTCATGCTTTCTCCACAAGCAGTGATCCTAAAATTATCGCTGGATATTTTATAAAAGAAGTTGAGACGAGGATGGGGACCCCTGTCCGAATCCGGGCAGATTTTGGAACTGAAAATGTTGCGATGGCAGACATGCAGAGGTTCCTGAGATGGAGTGCTGGTCGCTCCTCCAGTAATTGCTTTATCTCTTGATCCAGCAATCATAATCAGCGGATTGAAAGCTGGTGGGGTTTTTTGAGGACACATCATGCTCAAACGTGGATGGATCGTTTTCAGAAACTGAAAGACGATGATTATTTCTCTGGGGACTTTTTGGACAAACAACTTGTTCTGTTTACCTGTCTGAAGATCATTGAGGTATGTCAGAATATCAAATCTACCATTCTCTTTTTTGTGTGTGAAAAACAGTGTGTGTGTGTGTGTGGCCATGTCTTTAATACCTGGTGGGGACAATTTCCTAGGAATATGCTACATTTTGGGGACTCATAGGTACTTGTGGGGACCAACAACTGGTCCCCATAAGGAAAGTTTCTCTTCTTGGGGTGGGGGTTAGGTTTAGGACTAAGGTGTGTGATATCTGATATTGCTTTTAGTTGCCAAAAACCAGTATTTCCTAATGTCATGTACGGTACATATTCCCCTAACCTTTTAAAACCTTGAAAAACAACCACAACAGTGATGCTTCACTGCATCATTTACAATATTCTACCCTGCATGATTATCAGCGTTTAACTACCACACAAATGCCAGCTGACCAACCCCCTACCCTCATCCTTTTGATGTTCAAATAGCAAAAACTTTTAAATGAACATAGGTGGAAAAAATTGGTCTAGTTTTACTTACCAGTTAAATAGTAATGCATTAAAAATGAGTAATTTTAGCTGATGAATGTTTACTTAGTTGTGAAAAATGAATTTTTTTATTCCACAATTGTCCTCTACAGGCATTTAAAAATGTTTAAAAAAAACAATCCACTGGACGTTTTTTCCAAGTTTGAAGATGTTTCGCTTCCCATCCAGGAAGCTTTTTCAATTCAAAATGTCAAAAATAGCGTTGAGTTTAAGGCTTAATAGAGTGAACCAACAAAGCCTTGTTTTGGCTTAGAAAACATGCAACATCGCATGTTTTCTAAGCCAAAACAAGGATTCTGACATTTTGAATTGAAAAAGCTTCCTAGGTGGAAAGCAAAATGTCTTCAAACTTAGAATGAAAGTCCAGTGGATTGATGTTTAACTCTTTTGGAATGACTATTAGCTGGATGACTGAGAATCCTCACCAGTATAGGCATTGCAGAGGTATTGAAAGTTTTTCTTCTCTCTCAGAGAAAGTGTGCACCCTGAAAACAGTTCCTAAATTGTAAGTACTACAGGTGCTGGTCATAAAATTAGAATATCATGAAAAAGTAGATTGATTTCAGTAATTCCATTTAAAAAGTGAAACTTGTATATTATATTCATACATTACATACAAACTCATATATTTCAGATGTTTATTTTGTTTAATTTTGATGATTACAAATGACAACAAATGAAAATCTCAAATTCATCATATCAGAAAATTAGAATATTACTGAAGACCAATAAAAACAAAGGATTTATAGAAATGTTGGCCAACTGAAAAGTATGAACATGAAAAGTATGAGCATGTACAGCACTCAGTATTTAGTTGGGCCTCCTTTGGCCTGTATTACTGCAGCAATGCGGCGTGGCATGGAGTCGATCAGTCTGTGGCACTGCTCAGGTGTTATGATAGCCCAGGTTGCTCTAATAGTGGCTTTTAGCTCTTCTGAATTGTTGGGTCTGGTGTATTGCATCTTCTTCTTCACAATACCCCATAGATTTTCTATGGGGTTAAGGTCAGGAGAGTTTGCTGGCCAATTAAGAACAGGGATACCATGGTCCTTCAACCAGGTACTGGTAGCTTTGGCACTGTGTGCAGGTGCCAAGTCCTGTTGGAAAATGAAATCTGCATCTCCAAAAAGTTGGTCAGCTGCAGGAAGCATGAAGTGCTCTAAAACTTCCTGGTATGTGGCTGCGTTGACCCTGGACCTCAGAAAACACAATGGACCAACACCAGCAGATGACATGGCACCCCAAACCATCACTGACTGTGGAAACTTTACACTGGACTTCAAGCAACGTGGATGAAGTGCCTCTCTTCTTTTCCTCCAGACTCTGGGACCTTGATTTCCAAAGGAAATGCAAAATTTACTTTCATCAGAGAACATGACTTTGGACCACTCACCAGCAGTCCAGTCCTGTTTCTCTTTAGCCCAGGCAAGACGCTTCTGACGCTGTCTGTGGTTCAAGAGTGGCTTGACACAAGGAATGCGACAGCAGAAACCCATGTCTTTCATACGTCTGTGTGTGGTGGTTCTTGAAGCACTCACTCCAGCTGCAGTCCACTCTTTGTGAATCTCCCCCACATTTTTGAATGGGTTTTGTTTCACAATCCTCTCCAGGGTGCGGTTATCTCTCTTGCTTGTACACTTTTTTCGACCACATCTTTTCCTTCCCTTCGCCTCTCTATTAATGTGCTTGGACACTGAGCTCTGTGAACAGCCAGCCTCTTTAGCGATGACCTTTTGTGTCTTGCCCTCCTTGTGCAAGGTGTCGATGGTCGTCTTTGGGACAACTGTCAAGTCAGCAGTCTTCCCCATGATTGTGTAGCCTATAGAACTAGACTGAAAGACCATTTAAAGGCTTTTGCAGGTGGTTTGAGTTAATTAGCTGATTAGAGTGTGGCACCAGGGGCCATCAATTTTGAACCTTTTCACAATATTCTAATTTTCTGATATGATGAATTTGAGATTTTCATTTGTTGTCATTTGTAATCATCAAAATTAAACAAAATAAACATCTGAAATATATGAGTTTGTATGTAATGTATGAATATAATATACAAGTTTCACTTTTTAAATGGAATTACTGAAATCAATCTACTTTTTCATGATATTCTAATTTTATGACCAGCACCTGTATTATGAATTTTAACAAACTTTTCTTTTACAGGAGGAGCTGCAACAGGTTTCACACTTATGGAACACTCACACCATCCGTCACAGCAGAAATGCAGTGGCTCCAAGTGGACGTCCAATTCTTATGTACACCATTCCACATCTGTTTCATGGACGCGAACACCTGGTGGAGGTCTCCCGGGAGGCAGTGGAAAGTTGTAAACAGGAATGTCGACAAAGAGGACCTTATCCTTGTGATCAAACTGTGTTCAGCTTGTGTTGCCTTATAATGTCAGAGAACTTCTTACTCTCACCAACCACAGCAGATGAAGCCATAGAACTATACATTTTCCTTAGAACGTACATTCTTAAGGCTCTGTAAGCTGTGTCAAAGGTCCTGTCGCATTAGGGTGAGGCTTCTTCATGCCTCTGACATATAAATGATGTACTGATTTGTTTTGTACATGAACTTTTGGTTTGAAACCACATATATTAGAACTGAATTAAAATATATAATATTTAAAAATAATAATCATTATGACCTCGAATTGCATTCATGCGCTTAATAACTTGTCATCATATTAAAGTGATTGTCAGAATTCCAAGAATAAATTAAGCAAATTGTTGAGAAAATTTTTTTATTTTTTTGATTTGTCGACAAACAAGTATTTCAGCTTGTAACTGCACGTGTAAATTTATAAAACATTCAACATATATGCTGAAATATCAATATTATCTCTGTTTTTGAATCCAAAGATCATTTTTCAGTTAGCATTGAAGTTTTTTTTGGAAATATTTATATATCAAACATCCCACTATAGAAAATATACTGCTATATGTGGGAACAAGAACAATGGTTTGTATAAATTTAACAAAACAAAACATGGATTCAACACAAACCTTCAGCTATAAACTTGAAAAGTATGGATTTAATGGGTACT